>NC_035163.2:26840949-27573651 GCF_001659605.2 Manihot esculenta
TGGCAATAGATTATTTGATATACTTTGAACCTGCTGCTTAATTGATTGGCTTATAACAATTTGAGTTTTGATGGTGGTATAATTCTGCACAATTGATATTGCCATTTTTAAAGCTCGACTATTAAAAAGAGAAGAACTATGTTAGAAGCTATATAACCCCAGGTTTCGTAGCAGATACAGTTTTCTAAGCTGTTGTTAGAAATCACCCTCAAGGCCATTGTTACTTTCTTAATAAGTTTCAACTAATTGTTGCTTTAGATGATATGAATTATACTGTGCCAAATGACAGGAAAAAAAGGGCTTGAAACTGCATTTCATTTGGCTATTTCCTGTTGCATGATGAATTATCTGGCTGAATTAAAGTTTTTATATGCAATCTTACAATCATTGGACCAGAATCTTTAACCTTTTGCATTCTTACAGAGACCTGAGATGTGCTACATGATAAAAAAAGCTATCATTTCTTACCAGTATACTAATAAAGCCTGCCCTGACAATCTTGAAAATGCAATTCTTTAAGCTATACGTCTTGAAACAACCCTATGATTTTACTTGCTATGAAGCTAAGCCTCCAACACAGAAACCAAGCTACCAACCTCTCTGATTTCCTCAGGTATCCCATATCATCACGACAGCAATTACTGCAACGCCCAACAACACTGCCAAGAACTTGTGATGGGGTGTGTCAACTGAAGCCGCCTGCTGGGGCCTGTAGCCCTTGGCTAGAAGATGATTTATTGCTACATAGATGAATACTCCACATGCTAGTCCCATTGATATGGCATATATCCAGTCTGCCACTGGACCTTGAGTTGTTGCATCTATAACTATCCCAATAGCCACACCGACTGGACTTGAAATGGCAAATGCAAAGGCGTAAGCGACACATGATAGGAAGGGACGATCAGGGATCATCCGAAGAAGAGCTATTCCCATTGCAATAGCTGCAAATATTTTGTGCAGACAGATAGTCCATAAAGCTTTCCAAGCATCAGCTTTCGTCTCTGCAACTCCGATCGCAATGCCCTCGAAGATAGAGTGGAAACACAAGGCAACTATAAGCAAAACACTATCCCCAAATGAGCTGACAGATGCAAGTGAAGATTTTGCAGAGGCAGCATCAGAACCATTGTGCATCTGTGAATACCAAGAAGAAAAACAGCTTAGTTATAAAAAGCACTAGTAAATCAAAATAGAGTATTAAGGGTATATTAGAAACCAGAAGATTTATTAATCTACCTGAAAATGGGGCTGTGAAGTTCCATGGTGGCTTGTTTTTCCATGCTCAATGGTGTCTGTGGGGAAGAAAAGAAAGGGTTGACAATTAGGAATTACCAATTAAACAAACAATCCTGAAAATGAAATTTACTGACCTTGACGCTCCAAATCTCCATTGGCCTCACCGGTTTTCTTGCCGTACACATAAGAAATAACACAATCAGCAAGCATAGTCATCAAATAACCAGCACTGGCCAACATGAAAGCAAAAGGGTACTGTTTCTTAGTCAATTCCTCGAAGGTCTCATTTGCATCGCTCAAAAAATGCATCAAAGCAGTCCCCAAGAACACCCCTCCGGCGAACTGAGTTCCCAGCACCAAGAACACCTCGTCCCACTTCATGAAGTAGGGTGAGACCCCGGCAACAAAAGTCCCAACAAACACCAAAATCAAGCACCATATTTTCACCAAGATTAAGGACTTCTCCCTCAGATTGACATGAAAATCACCACCAGCAGCATCAGCATCCTCATCGTCGTGGCCACCACCGTGTGCAGCGGCGAGGAGGAGAGAAGAAAGGAAGAGGGAAAGAAAGAGGAGAAAGCGAAACATGGGTACTGGGTAGTGAAAGAGATGGTGAATACGAATCCACCCGGGAAAACTGGAGACAGAGCTTTCTCCCTTCCATCTCTTAATCTACATATCTATATACAGAGGTGAATGACCGGGGGAGGAAATAATTTGTCGTATACTTGTACTGCACAAGGAGAGGGAGAGAGTTGGGGGTTGTACTTGGAGGAACAAGACGAATAGCTACGTTTAATTCAAATTATAATTAAAACTTTTAATATTATACTTAATTTTTTCATTTAAAATTTTTAATTATTTTATAATTACAGCCAATCAATTTTAAATTAATATATATGCGTTATTTATTTATTTTTTAAATATTAATTAAATTTATATAAACAATCTTTTAATTAAATATTGTATTTCTAATTTAAAATATAAATTTATCATTTTAAATAAATTTTTAAATTTAACTGATTTTAAATTAGAAATTTTGAAGTTTAAATTAGTATTGAGATAGTAAGAGTTAAATATTTTTAAAATATATAGTTAATTAGAGTTAAAAATTATTTATATAAATTTAATTAATATTTAAAAAATAAATAAATTATTTAGTATTAATTATAATCCAATAAATTTAAAAGTTAAAATTTTGTTAGCAAAATGGAAAGTTTTACCTGCGACCTTGCGATATGAGTTTATGATCAACTATAATTTCTTGCTTACGTGTCAATTTTGAATTGGCACAGGTCACTGGTTGTTAGGTTGTTCTTTACTTTCCATATCGTGAGCTTAGAAAATTTCGGAAGCTAATTAATGTTTGACAAATGACAACCCCCACTTACCTGTCTTCCAAACATAGGATTATCCCCTTTTTTTTTATAAAAAAATTAAAATAAAACATAACATATTAAATTTACAATTTAATACCAATGCTGCAAGTAAAATTTATGTATTAGTACCCATATTTTGAAAAACAGCAATTTGATTCTTATAATTTTAAATAATAAGAAATTAATCCATATATGAAGACTTTTTTTTTCCAATTTACACCTTATAATTTTGTACATTTTAACAATTTAATCTTATTTAAATATATAAAACATTTATCTTTAACAATTAATACAAGGATAACTTTTATGGGGGGATTGATTTGTAGTCTGTAAAATTACAAAGCTAACTGGTAACACATCAGTTAGGTTAAAACCTAAAATCTTCATTAAAATTTGGCAAAAAGAAAAAAAAAAAAAAAGACAGACTAAATTTAAAATTATGGATAGCAAAATTTTACATTAAACAAAGAAGAAGAAGACAGGGAGACTGTCCAAATCTAGCAGTAGCATCTCCGCCCTGCAGATACATAGATGCCTTTGCGTAAGATTTACTGCCACGTTGGAATCTCTTGAGTTTATATATCATGCTCGACACCTTTATCTCGCATGATGAACTTCCCATCCTGAGCCGCACGAATACAATCAGAAATTGAAGCTCTACATTTACATGATCTTTGACGATAGATCGGAAGTAGGGTTATGATGTGGGAGCGAACACTGCATGATTGGATTAATTATTATTTGATTTAAAGATTTAAAGAAATTTCAACGTGGGATCTACTTCAAAGTGGCGTTGACGTCAAGCTGGCTCGGCCAGGCCAAGTCGTTGTACTGGGTCCTTAGGACAGTGACGTTGCAGCAGAACCTAAAACCAATCCTAGATTAGGCATCCCAAGGCAAGGACTATGGACCTAGGCCGTGAATTGGACCGTTAATTCCGGGCGCGGAAAGGAACTTTCTATTAGAGAGCCAGTTACAAACCCCTTTTTTGAACCCTTATTAAACTTGAATCGATATATAATCTACTAAAAAATTTACTATTTAGAATTGGTAGACAAGGCCATTTCAAAAAAAAAAAAAGAAAGAAAGAAAGAATTGGTAGACAAGTTAATTATTAAATAATAAATTAAGTTTATTTTTTTACTTTATGAAAAATATTTAGAATTTAAATTTAATCGAAACTATAAAAGACTAATTATAAAAGTTTTATACAAAACAATCTTCGTTTTGTTCAAAACCATACTGATTTTGATTCAATCCGCAGATCAGATCAAATTGCTGGTTCCAAACAAAATCGACCCTTGGTCAAAGGCATACGGATACGGACCCCTCACTATCAGCGTCACAATGTCATAGGAAGATGCATCATTAAACCCAAACCCATTCATGGCGTGAACATTTTAACGAGGTAGAATTGCAAAAGAATCAAGGGAATAACAGATCCCTTATATCCCATAAGGGCATATCGAGAAGCAGCTTTATTGGCAAAGCTGTTGAGATTTCAAGGGTTATCCACGTCAATAGGATGAATAACGCAACAGCTCAGTCTCTCCAAGTGATTATTTTCTTTGACACAAATCAATTACGTAATTCTCTCCTTGCCTTTTCAGGGCCTTTCTATGATTCTCTGTCAAAAAAAAAAAAAAAGAAAATCTCTTCACACTGATCACATTTGAACACATTTGACAATACATTCAAAGGACGATAGGAAATTATCTGAGTTCACACATCTAAATCATGATAGCTCCGATTAATTGGTCAAGTGAAACAAAAATTGTACCAACACTAGAAAATTGGCCACGTATATTAACTCAACGTTTGCTATAGAACAAACAAGATTAAACAGAATACTCGATGTTCAAGATGATTGACCAACAATTATGATGCTAACAGCCGAAGCAAAAATTACAAATCTCATGTCAGGCATTTAATGATGAAGAGAAAAGGGTTTCATCAATTTATAATCTTTCTTTAACCAGAAATTTCTTCTCGGGCAAGAACAAATGGGCTTCATTACTTCAATACCAATATCTTCACATTCATCTCCTGAAGACTCGTTGAGTATATTACTATGTTATAGCCTGATGCTCACATTCTTCGGAAAAAACCTTGCTGCCTCTGTTCTTGCATTCTCCTGGATCATCATTCAATAGTATTAACATGCCATTCAGTTAATAAAATTTTGTTCATTTAATTTGCATGTCACATCATTGTTGGCTTCAAGCAACCCAATAAATTCGGATAAACTCCATAGGCAAGAAAGATTATAATTTTACCTCTGCGTTTGCTTGGAACGTTCCTTAAATTCTTGTGCAATATCCTTCCTTTCATAAGATGCTAACACTTTTCTGATATCTGATGGACTTGCACGAGCAACATCTGCACACAAACCAGAACGGTACTTTTACTACATATCATGCAAGCCTAGGGGACAGAGTTTTGTTCTGCCCTTGTTTTGATGTTTCATCTAACGGATTCTCAAAATTTATGGTAGAGATTCCATATTATTTTCATATAAACCTAACATATGCACCCAATAAAACCAACATACTTACATTCAAGAAATGGAATGAGATCCAAAAGTGTTGTATCCACAGATCCTTCTCCTTTCTCATCAATCTCAAATGGCTTGATAGGGACACAATTTTCTGGCTGAAGGCTATTTTCAAAAGCATGAGCACTCACATATATAATTTTACCTGGATCTCTATTAAGTTTAGATAGATCCTGAAAAAAACAATTATATTACTTACAAATTATTGATTTCACAATAGTAACAGCTTCAGAAACACTAACAAAAATTTAAATAAATAAAATAAAGTAAAACAAAATTGAAAAAGCAACAAGCTTCAGAAGGCATTGCCAACATGGAATAGATCTCTTTCTAGCAAAGTGGCAACATGAAATTTATCTTATCAATGATGCATTATAACAACAGCTGCAATCAGCCACAAAATATAATGGATACATGTTGAAAAGCAGCTCATATGCATCTAAACTGCAACTACACCATGCCACAAAAATCACTTTGTTTATTGATTCCTCATGCTTCATTTAAAATTAAGTATTGGATTCTCATCCACCTCATTAAGCAGCCTTATAGATGCCAGGAATAACCAGCTAAAATAAAATCCCCATTCAATAGTCATCCTAGGCATGGGCAATCATTGTCACAGTTTAAAATTGTATTGCCCTGAACCAGAATTGTCTGAATGACTCCTGTTGTTGTTTATAAGAGTTTTTTTTTACTATATATATATATATATATCTTACTTGGGGCCATCTTTGGAATTTTAGCCAGGTCTCAAATTCAAGTTCCATCCAAGTTGAATTGGGGGGAGGAGATGGTGGGATCTATGGGATGAAAAAGCCTCACCAATGAACTAAACCCCAAAAAAAGCCCTAGATTATGGCTTCTAACTACAGTGGCCTAATATGCAATCCTTAGTACACCTGGCACCAATGATGGAAATTACTTTGATTCTAAGCAAACCTTAGCAACAACGAGTAAAGATATGTGTTCTCATTGGTTAAGAAAATTTTCGGCTGCTGACAAATCTTGGAGACTCACGTATATTGCAAACTCTGAAACAAAGATGGGGAGTGACAAATTAAATAATAAAATAAAATAGTCCAGGAGTTAATTGTTTGGGTTAAGAGTATCTTCCATTCCCTTGGACTTTGAAATGAAACCATGTAGATACAAATCACCTACATGTCAAAAACAAATGAAACTTCTGGTTCATCTTCTAATTCTACATGAAACATATTGCAGATTAAGTTACTCCAACATAAATGTGAAGGACATTCTGGTTCCAGGGCCACATTTGGGGAGGTTGGGAGGCCAAATAAGCCTTTTTTTTTTCAAAAAAAAAAAAAAAGAATGTTTTAGATGCTACTGAAAAATTATGTTTTCATCCATCTAATCAACATATTTAAGAGTTTTTTTTTTTTTTTTTTTAATAGTAGCTCCAGCAACAATGCCAAACAAACTCCAGTAACGTCTAGATGCCCCCCACCACAAAATTCAATGTTTCAAGGAAGAACATGGTAGACAGGGTTGATGAACTGAAAAAGACAAGTAATGTTAGCAGAAATACCAAGGATTACACACCTGCAAAAATTAGAAAATAGAGAAAATTGAACAAAAGAAATTTTTAGTAGTTTGGCAAGTGTGCCTACATCCGTGGACATCACCTGTTTTTTTTTTTAATAGAAAATGGAGATATTTGT
Source organism: Manihot esculenta (assembly GCF_001659605.2). Taxonomy (NCBI): domain Eukaryota; kingdom Viridiplantae; phylum Streptophyta; class Magnoliopsida; order Malpighiales; family Euphorbiaceae; genus Manihot; species Manihot esculenta. The sequence goes on from NC_035163.2 coordinate 26,847,804, forward strand.
ATTGACTAATACTAATGCGCCCAGGATTCCTAACACAGATAGAATTACATAACCACCCCAACAACAAAAACACCTCAGATCAGCAATGCTGTACTGTACATAGGATTTGCATTCTACCCTCATAATGGAGCTCCTCTTTGCCCAGGGCCTCGTTGAACAGTAAGTTCCCCTCTAACAAATATGATCTATACGTCAACAAGTAAATCTCCATAGTTCAACAGAACCTAGAGAGATCATGCACTACAATACAACACATTAAAGCCAGAGCATTATATGCAATATGAAATATGATATAGCACACATGGACTGCTCAACACATATAGCTAGAGAAGCATTAGAACAATTTCCGAATTCCGATTCTCATCATAAGGACACGGGGAAGGAATTCAATTCCAGAAACCCTTAACTCAACAAACATTTACAGGTAGCAAATGTTTAGCCACCTCAAGTCAGTAAAACCAGAAATTGGTAAAAGATAACAATGTCAAACATATAATCGTCTACCAGAATGTGAGATTCATTTCAATATAACATCTATAAGCAGTTTAAAAGAGAGTATTTCAGGGTGGAGTAGAATGAAGAAAGCAATAAACCATACTCTATAATGCTTTCCATCCTGATACTTTGTAGCACCCCTTGACAGCCTATATCGAATGCAGTGGTTGGTGTCCAACCTTTCAACAACAGGATCTACATACTGCACAAGCCAAAAAAGATAACTCATAATGACAATGAATTTGAGGAATAAAAGTGCATTGATAGCATATGATAGAGTGAGGTGACAAAATATGAATTCAAATTACCATGTTCAGCTGATCAGAATACACAACGATTTCATATAACCTTGAGAGGTGTTGCAAGAAATCATCAACCCCAGGTCTTTTGAAGGTACGCCAACCTCTATCACGCTTTACACAACAACAAAATAAACAGGCATTCTTAAAAATTATATCTGATACAAATCCCTCAAGCACATATTAGTAAAACAAACTGTAAGTGATAAATCTTCTATGAACACACAAACCGAGAACAGAGGTGAAGAGAACTTGCATGAACACATATATGAGACTCAAACCACTTTATAAGATCAGGGAAACGTACAAGCCACCCTGTAAAATTTAAACTTTATAAAGAAAAAATTGATATCATTTCCAGTAGAAGCGTTGAACTCCAAGCCTTACCTTCCAATCACTATAAATGATGGTCTCATTAAGATCCAAAACCAGAGTAAAAACATGTTGCTCAGACGGATGCAAATCAGGTAATAGTTTATCTGAGGTTGGTTCAGTAAACCCCTACATAACACCATCAAAGGGTCAACAACAATAAAATATTTAAAAAATGGAGTACATACAAGATGATGGTGCATGTCATTTAATAACATACTTTAACTTGTTCTTCAATTGCCCTTCTTGTATCCAAGTAAAGTTCAACTGCTTTAGCAGGAACTGAAATATCACAGTCAGACAAATGACTTTGTTAATGCCAAAGATAAAAACAGATGCAAAGAAAAAGGTCCTAGCATGTTGCTGCAGAACTAGAGTACACAAAGCATTATTAAACTGCTGTTCAACAGCTTGAAGACCATTTAGTCACAGGTCCAAAACAACCACCTCATTCCCCAGTTGGTACTACAGTTTAATAGTTCAGGAGAATGGATTCAGGAAAATCTGCACCTGATAGATGTCCAAACTTAATTATGGAGAACCATTATCAGATAATCTACAAACTAACACATGTAGCAAATCCACCATTAAATACCTTCACTTAATAGCTCAGCAGTAGATACCTAGAAAAATTCTCAGTTGCTGTAGCAACAGACGTGGTTTATTTATAACCAGGAACTGAGAAACAAAACATAAGCCATTGAGTCCCAACTTTATCTGCATCATAAACTGACTAAATCACAAATTCACAAAGAAGTTGTGAACTTGATCTCCAAAGCAACATTCCATCCACAGCTGTTATTGACCATGCAGCATCTATATCCTAGAGACGCCGAATACACTCTTGTATTTTTTGGTATGCATTAAGAAGAAAGAAGATCCGTTACATATGCACTGGATCGGCAGAACAAAAGAGGACAGAAGGAAAAAGAAGCAGAGAGAAGAAACAAAAGACGATCGAGAAAGGAGAAAAGGAGGGAAGGAGAGAAGAAAATAGTAGTTGTATTTTTGAATTTATCGAGTACCCACCTGTCAATGCCATCCTATTTACACAATATATTCCCCTATACACTCTCAGTTCTCACAGCTCCTGTTCTCTTATTAGTTATAACATTTTCCTGTCCTTGCAATCATTTTTGTCTTGAACAATGAATAAGCAAAGCTAAAATATGACAAAGAAACTGTTGCCTACATATGCAACATATTCCAACATTGGAGTGATTTCAGGAAAGGCATCTGTCACAACAGCTTGAGAGGCATTTGAGAAACAAAGAGCTGCATCAAGGGCCTGATTTTCTTCCTCTGTCATCTCCTCCTTCCAAACTCGTTTGCTTTGAGCAGTATATATTTTCCTTTATTTGATTGCAATGTTAAAAAATAAAGGATATTAATAAATTTATGTATAGATAGCCTAGTAGCGTTAATAAGATTCTCAAAGTCCAGAAAATGACTTTTAAAAAAAATAGTTATTTTCCTAAAAAATTACTTAATTTTCCTTTTGACGAGGAAGATGTTTTCCATTAACTGATGAGGAAGATGTTTTCCATTAACTAATTTTCCTAAATGCCCCAAATGTTAAAAAATGCAGAAAATATTTTCAATAAGACAAATGAAGTCTTTGTTTTCTCCTAATTTCGGAAGTATCTTCTTTAAGGATCACAAGAATACTCAACTGCAATTCCAAATCACAACTGCCACAAGACTAATACTATCTATGCCGATCCCTTCCTTTCCCTGTTCCATTTTTTTCCCATATCAATAACACACCTAGCTGGCAACAAGAAAAGATTGTTATGTAAATCTCCTTGGAGCAATTCAAATTTATACCACAACAATCCATGACCATTGTCAAGAATTTCAGCAAAGTAAAGAACAGAGAAGTCTTCAATTGAAGGGTCCATATCTTCATCAAACTTTTGAAAATAATTTAATATGGGTGCAGGAGCATGATTATCAGTCCCAGCAAAATCATGTTCCGAAAATTAGAACCACCAAAATCCACGTGAACTTCTTAGTCCACGGCAAGACCATCACAGCCATCAGAATCTCTCTTTTCCATGACTGGAACAATCTGAATTATGGTCACCCCTTCTGCCAAAACCCTTGATCTTTATCAAGATTGTATATTATCTCACAACTTTCTTTCCCATTTCTCTAACATTAGGATGTGGCAAGGGCGAAATTTCCCTAGTATCATTCCCATGTGAAATGCTTTGGAATTCGCCAACTTGAAATCCTATGAACAGGGTTTCTTTCTCAAGAAAGAAGAAAGAAGAATCTATGGAGAAGAATTTCAAGAAAGGAAGAGAATAGTAGAAAGAAGAGTAGAGGAAATCAGAAATGAGAAATGTGCAAAGAAGAAGAAGAGGTAGAAGAGCCTGATTTGAAGCAAGGCTCCTCTCAACAACTCCAGCAACAGATTTGGAAACAAAACCCTCAGAGGTACAGAGTTCTGACCCAACTTGTTACATTGCACCAGATTGGCAGAAGAAAAGAGAAGGAAGAATGACAAAAAGATGAGAAGCAGGGAAGAGAAACAGAATGAAGAGGTCAAGAAAGGATAAAGAGGGACAGAGGGAACACACGCAGAGAAAAAGAGAGAATAATTGCAGTATTATTGAATCTTAAGTAACCAACTTTTACAGCGCCATCCAATTTATATAATATATTCTCCTACACATTCTCACAACTTCTATTCTCTTATTAGTCATAGCAAATTCCTAAGGTCACTACTGAAATTTAAATTCAAAAAGGAAAGTTGAATTTGAATAGATACGCAAAGAAAATAATTTTGTGGCTTAACAACTGATGATTCAAGTTGAAGAAAAACATCACATAGGCACTCGATGTAGCCGCAACATTACACAAAGAATAAAACTAATTTGCAGATACCAAAGGTAACTTCCTCTTGAAGATGGATGATCTTGCTGGAATGTATGAAATAAAACCCATATCATGAGAACGGTTTCTGGAAAAAGGAAATAAAACATATATTAGGGGATCTTACCTGTCATTGCAGCAGAATAGAGCAAACCCTGATATTTCTGCACAAGAGTATGATAACAGAGTTAAAAAACTTTAATGGCATTTCACCAAGTACTATGAATTAGGGGCAGTTCAGCAACCATTAGACACAACTACTCTGAATAACCAAGGCAGAGATACAATGAAGTGGCAGTGAGATTCTCCTAGTTTACTGTCATAAAACTCATTCAAAGTTTCAAACCATTTGCCTCAAAACAAATACTCACATACCTTCTACTTGTCACTAGTTTCTTCTTAAATTCCTACTTATGCCATATCAATGCTATGCATAGCTTTTAAAACATACAACTCGAATAACTCTTACCACATAGATCATATTGAGAGGGGAAAAAAGGGACTCCAAAATGATAAAGGCAAAGTAATATTAAGGCAAAGCTCCAGGTTAGACTTACCTCAATGGAGGATTCATCTTCACCTGCCTTGTAGTTAACTGATTGACGCAATGCTTTTGTCTTATCCTCTATTTCGTCCAATGTATATGCTGAAAACACGTAAAAATGCAATATTAGTTCTGACTGCAATACCCAGTGAATCAAAATAACTTCAGACACAAAAAGCATAGATACTCAAATAGGACTAATTATATTTGTCGTGGAAATTATTCAATCACGCCTAGCCGTCCTGATTTATCATGTTCCAACCAACTTCTCTTTCTCCAAAGCTGAACTCCGCTGCCAAAAGCCTCGGAATAAATTCCAAAACGAAAAGCGAAAAAGACTAGGACCAACCGTATGTTGCGTAGCCAGCAAAACCAGTAGCTCCAGTAAGAGTGGCTATAAGCCCATACTTAAAAAGGCTCCAGCCTTTCCTATCCGAACTCGCAGCAGCAGCAGCAGCCTCAGCCGACGACTCCGCCGCAGCAGCTGTCGCCTCGGCGGCTTGATCAGTGATGATGGATTGAGAAGAGATGATCGATTCTTTGTCGACGTTTGAACTAAAAGTTCGTCGATTAGGTTTCTTACTTCTCGATACAATGGATGAAACGCGAGATCGAAGTAAAATTGAAGCCATTGTTAGGGCTTTTCAAGGTCCTGGGGTATAGGGGTTAAATAGGGTTTTGTGTGCGCGCTGATTTTGGAGAGAGCGAGAGCGAGAGAAATTCAGAGACGGTTTGGTTAAGTTTTGCTAATTGATTTGGTTCGGTTTATCTCTAAAACTAGTGAGGACTAGAAATTCCCTAATTTGGTTTTGCTGCTTGGTTGTTCGCCTCCGGCCGACTTTTGTTTAGCCAAGTCGGCTTTAGTCTCATATTATTTTTTTAAAACAAAATTTGATTGTTTCATGGATAAGTAATTGAAAATAAATATCTTATAATTTCTACAATAAAAAAAATACTAATATAATATTTTTAAAAAATACTTAAACTTTTATTCTTAACAAAGGTTCCATGGACCTAAACTTCTAGATGGTTACCTAGAATGTTCAAAATATTTTCTGTTTAAATTTTATCAAATAATTACCAAATTAAACTAAAACCACTCACATCAATTTAATTTTTATATTAAATATTAAAATATACATATTTTTTTAAAACCCGATTTATATAAATAAATTTAAAACCAATGATATTGTTGAATATATAAATTTCATATATTCATATCATGATTACTCATATTTACATTAAATTTTTTAAAATGCAACACTTGTTTATTTTTCCCACATATTGAGAAACTATATAATAAAATCAAATAATCTTTAAAAAAATATTAACAATAATCATATTTTTAAATGATTATTTAAGGCCAGAGGGGAGACACTAGAAAAATCAATGCACAAAGAAACACTTCATAACCAGGCATATTTCTCAAAATACAGAGTAACCCTGAAACCACAAAATGACAGTTCAGATTCAGCTTCTCACACCCACTTAAGTCTCTGCTTTTATTTGGTCACACTACCTCCATATCTCAATCGCTTTAGTTTCTCAGTAACACAGAAGGCAAAAGAAAGGAGAAACAAAAAATCGGTATCTCCAATACGTCTTCCCCAAATTAACCACCCCAAAAACATATGCAAGGGAATGCCATGCCAACCAAGAATCAACATCCTTGAATTGAGTTGTGGATTTGAGAGTTTGGGTTTCTATCATTTGAGCTTCAGTCATCTTCTGTACTGAACCACTAAACTTTATTAAAGCAAACATTGCACGGTAAAATAAATTAAATAAAAGTTACATTTCATTTTATTTTATGGTGCAAAAATAGAATAGTCAATTTTTTATTGCTATTTTTGTTTTAAAAAAAATTGATAAATTAAAATATTACAAGAAAAATACAAAAGTTTTATATTGCAGTGTTACATTATCTTAAAATACAAAAGTTTTATACATAGCTAATAGCTTTACCCAATTTTCAGCCTTTCTTCTAAAGAAGTCCTCCAAAGCCACAATTAGGCCGCAAGAATCTTTTTGGTCTGGATGCTCTCGATCAGTGGCGGATTCAAAAATTAAAATCAAACAGTCGGAACTCATTCTAAATTTTACAATAAAGATAATAACATATAATAAATTTTATTTTTTTTATTTAAATTTATTTTCGTCTATTATTAAAAGACCAAATAACTCAAATAAAATGAGAAAGTGTTAACTCATATTTTTAAATTTTAATAAGTAATGCACTTATTTAGCATTATTAGCAAAATTGAAATGAATGATTAAATTTAAATTTGTTTTATTATATTAAATAATTTAGGAGTAAATTTGACATTTTATTTTTAATAATCTAATCGATTAAATTCATGTCTTATTGATTTAAATTTTATATTTTTTAAATTTAAATAATCTAATATTACTCCTAATTTTAAAAATTAATTTTATTACTCCTAATTTTAAAAATTAATTTTTTTTTTAAAAAAATTTAAATAATTTTATATATAATTTTAAAGTTATAAATAAATTAGTAATTAAGCAAGATAAATAAAAAAATTATTATTTTTAAAGGTACTAATGATGCATAAAATTAAATTAAATAATTAATGAAATTCTTAAATATTTTAGATGGAAATTTGGAGTTGAAATATTAAAAATAGGAATCAAATATTTAGATTGTAAAAAAATAAAATAAAAAAGTATAATATACATGAATAAAATTACGTAAATTAAATAATATAAAGTTTAAATAACTAACACTCTAAAAAAATTAAAGAATTTAATTTTATAAAATATTAGACATTTTAATTGAATAATTTTAAAATAGAAATAAATTATTAAATTTTATAATATTATGAGATCTATTGATAATTTTTTCTTATTTTATATTAAATAAAATTATCTAAATAGACCTACATAACTTACACATTTTCAAGAGGCACCCTTCACCGTATCGTCGATTCAAATTCTACATTTCCCGGTGAAGCTCTTCCAACCAAATCCGGCTACCCACCCATCAACCCCAACACCAATTCAGCCATTTTCTACTCCTTCTATGAAGCACAAAACCCAGGCTTAACTCTCTCCCAAACCCCACTTCTTATCTGGCTCCAGGGCGGCCCTGGTTGCTCCTCCATGATGGGCAACTTCTTTGAGCTAGGTCCGTATCCTGTTGTTGATATTCAGAGTGAAAACATCCAACGTCTTTCTCCTGAACGCAATTTAGGCTCTTGGAACCGCATTTTTGGCCTTATTTTCCTTGATAATCCAATTGGACTTGGGTGTAGTATCGCTGCTACACCCGAAGAGATACCGAGAAATCAACCCACTGTTGCTAAGCATCTATTTGCTGCGATCACTGGGTTTTGGACCCAGATTTCAAGAATTGTCCACTTTATATCATTGGTGAGAGTTATGCTGGTAAGTATGTTCCTGCAAGGATACTACATTTTGAAGCAGAATATGAGGTTGCCAGAGGCACAACGAGTGAACTTGAAAGGCGTGGCTATAGGTAATGGGTTAACGGATCCAATAACTCAAGTGAAAACTCATGCTATAAATGCATATTTTTCTGGTTTTATCAATGAGAGGCAAAGGGGAGAATTGGAGAAAGCTCAATGGAAGGCAGTTGAGTTTGTCAAAATGGGAAATTGGAGTGAGGCAACAAATGCAAGAAGTTAGGCCTTGGATTTGCTGCAAAACATGACAGGGTTGGCCACCTTGTATGACTTTACTAAGAAAGCGCCTTATAGGACGGGTTCAGTCACCAAATTCTTGCAATCAGCAGAGGAGAAGAGGAAATTAGGAGCAAATGAATCTATTGTTTTCGATGACTGCAGTGATGCGGTGAGGGAAGCACTGTCATAGGATGTGATGAGCACCTTAAATAAGCTTTTACCTAGGTTAGCTGCAAAATAGCAATGAGCACTGAAGAAATGTTCTCAAACAGAATTGTCGACCAAATTTATGCAAATGAGCATGGAAACTGTGCCAAATGATAAAAACAAAAGTTTCGCTTTTGCATGAACTAAAAAGGGGCAAAAAAAAAAAGAAGAAAGAGCCTCAGATTAGCATTTTGGCACATTCCTCATCACGACCAACAATCCATGTAGGAGAAAACCCTACACGGAGCGCAAACATTGTTGTTGTCGTTCATGTCCAAAAGTTGTCCTCATCGGCAATAACAAGTCAAGCAAATCAATTCAATTATAGTAAGGAAAAATCCCTTAAAATTTTAAAAATGAAGAATTTGGTCATGTGATGGCGTTTGGAGGCGGGCTTGTGAGAAGGAGAAGATGAGTACTCTAAAGAGAGATTCGGCAAAGAACCAGTAACTTCTCATTCAGAAATACTCATCGAGCATCAAACCCGTACTATGATGCCATATTGATGTCTGGGGCTGGAAAAGCAGGGTATCCGGTAGAGAACCTATCGGCTTTCAGGAGCCACAGATTTATACTGCTCTCCCCAATTTGTTCCAGCCCCATTTCGCCTCTTTTCTCAAGAGGGAGAAGAACTATTTCATCTGAGGAAAACAAGTACAGAACGGATTTAGATCTCAACGCGGCTATAATGGCAGCAATTAGGGTTGTGCTGCAGCTCAGCCCAATTCAGTTTGTGATGAAAACCCTAAGGAAACTACTGCGGCATGGCGTTTATACAAGTACCAGCAAACAGCAAGGAGGGAGGCTAAGCACGTGAGCATATGCACGTGCTTCATCACTTTAATATAAATTTTTAAAAATTTACTATTTAATTTTTATATTATAAAAAATTCTATCTTTAATTTTATAATATATATTATAATATATAAATTTTTAAAAAGTTTATTAATTAGTAATTTTATTTATTTTAACTTGTAAATAGTGAAATTATTTTATGTGATTTGAAAAAATTTATAAATTAATTTTTTTAATTTTATAAATAATTTATTAATTAATCATTTTATATTAATAATATTTTAGATTTTTTATAAATTTAAAAGTTAAAATTAAAAAAATAAATGATTAGTAGATATTTAAAATTATTAAAGAAGTTTTAATATATTTTGTAAAATCAGATGCTAATTATTGAATTTTACTATATTACTAAGTAGTATTTTATTTTTCCAAATGCAAAAGAAAAAAAAATCCTTAAAAAATTTGTCTGCTGCCACGTATCAGAAAAATTAACTGATTTTGTGAGCGAGACAGAAATTTAAATCAAATTTAAATTTATTTTTTTAATGATAATTACAATTTCATTTAATTTATAAAAAATATTTATTTACATCTATAAAACTTTTAAATTAAAATTTAATTTCTAAGTAAAGAAAAAAATTACATATAAATTAAATTAATTTACTCACATTAAATATTAAATATAAATTTTTAAAATTTTTTAATATGAATCATCTAAATTATTATTTATTAAAAATATTATTTAATTTTAATATTTTAATTTATATTTAAAATTTTTTAAATTTAAAATATAACCGCAAACTATTAAATTTATTTTTTATTTACATTAAATAATGGATTGATTGTAGTCTATATTTTCTGGAAATAATAAAATTATTATCTTTCAATTTTATCAATTTATAAAAAATTAAAATATAATTAGTAAATTTAAAACAAAATTAATAATATATGTGATTAATTTAATATTTTTTAATAAATAATTAATTTATATTTAATTATTATAATTTTTATAATTTAAAGTGTTTAATGGAATAATTCAATTATTATGAAATTTACGTATATATTAAATTAATAAATTAAATTATTTATAAATATTTTAAAAATAAAAAAAATTAACAGTGGAGTTAAAATCTCAAAAATTAAATATAAATTTTTTAAATAAAAAATAAATAAAAAAAGAGATATAAATTAAAATGACCGGACTTTATTTATAAAAAAATTATTATTAAATTTCTAAATTTTTAAAAATTTTACTAAGTTTTATTTTCATAAAAATCACTTAATTAAAATATTTATATATTTTATAAAATTAAATTCTCGGATCCATTTGTTAAATCCATTTGATGGTTTGATCAAAAAGAATAAATATATTTAAATGTATAAATACTAAATATTATATATAATTAAAATTATATGATATAAATATTCAACATAAATTAATAAATTTATAAAGATAAAAAAATTTATATTATAAAATATAAAAATATTTTAATTGAATAATTTTTAAATAAAATAAATTAATAAATTTTCTTAAAAATTTAAAGACTGAATAATAATTTTCTTTTAATTAATAAAAATTATATAAATAGTTTATTAAATTTTTAAAAATACTATGACTCTTCGACCCTAAATGGGTCCGTCACTGGACAGGACAGTAGGTGACTGAACTGGGCTTCCTCTGACATTTCCTCTCTGTCGAGCTCTTCGACGTTAGCTCCTTCCTTCGTATCGCAAATACAAACATCGGAACTTGATGTCTTGAGCACAAGGTACTTCGCAATTCCTTTTACTTACCATTTTCAATCTTTCCAGCTTCACATGAAAAGAAAAGAAATGGAATTATTACCCAGCAAGCAAGGTGGATTTTTCTTCCAATTGAGTCGATTTTTGGTTTTGTGGACATACGTTTGGGAATGTCCTTCTTGTCCTGTAAGGTTGTTTCAGTTTCACATGGCACTGACACTATCAGCTGTGCAGGCATGTTTCAGTTTTGATAACTCTGGAATTTTGTTAATTCTCGTATTCATGCTATTTCTGCTTCCTTATTCTGGCGTGCATTGCTTTTTTTTTTTTTTTTTTTTTTCCTGAAATTTGTATATTATTATGGAATTTTATGAGCAAAGTCTCATCATGATGGAGCTATTTGAATTTCTTGACAATTTTTTTTAAATCGCCTGTATATTAAATTTAAAAATAAATTAAATTCTTATAAAATATTTTATTTATGTAATTAAATTCTTCAGGAAGCCAGAATTTCGCAATAATTGAGAATTGACCCTCACACTTTCGTCTGCATATGCAGACGAACCCAAACTCCTCACACATGAATTGGACCCACCAATATATGAAATAAAATCAACCAGCAAATGGGGTTCACAAGATCTTTTTTTTTAAAAAAAAAAAGAAAAATATTAAAACCTGCTGGAATTTTTCCCATGTTAAATCGCCTATATAAATCATGGGCTTCATGGGTTTTTGCCACACCAACCATCTCACTACAGTATCCCACACCACTGCTTCCTTCTTCTCTAAACAATACCAAAGAAATAATTTACGAACATGGAACAAATAGGCCACCAAAACCTCCAAACCTTCAGCCAATTCTCAAGATCTCAGTTTCTGAAGAAAATAATTATCCAATTGTTTGTTTCAGTTTCAGTGTTTTCTTTGCTTTTTTCTAACTCCTCTCGCTTTTCTCTTCTCCATTCCTTCAACTTCTATTTCTCCACTGTCCCTGTCCAGCTCTTTAGCCGTACCATAGACAAGAACTGTATGTTTCTCCTTTGTAATGGCCTTTTAGTTTTCGTCACCACACTCTCTGGTTTGGATAGTTCTTTCTCCAAGTATAACGATCATAGCAGCGTTAATGAGTCTGTCAATAATTATGAAGATGATACAGCAACGTCATTAGTATTGGCTCACTACTCGAAAGAGCCATTGCTAGAAAGAGAAGATATGATGGCCAAAGAAAAAGTTGATGACGAGGAAAGAAGAGAAAATAAGGAGTGTATCCCTAGAGAAGCAGGAGATAGAGAAACACCGCAGTTTGTTGTGGAAGATGAAGCAGAAGAAAGTAGAGAAAGCGGGTTCTTGATTACTTCAGGAAAAGAAAATAGTGATGAAGTTCTCGTTGAAGAAGATGATCATCAAAGAGAGGTCGTCATAGAGTTAGATGAAAACTTTCTTGTTCCAGAAGAAGAAGATTATGAAGAAGAAGAAGAAGAAGAAGAAGAAGAAAATGAGATGCTGAGCACTGAGGAACTAAACAAGAAATTTGAAGAATTTATCAGAAAGATGAAAGAAGAAATCAGAATTGAAGCTCAACAGCAATTAGTAATGGTTAGTTAAATAATATTTCAATAAGCAAATATCAAGAAGTTCATCAGAGAGATCTATTTGTCTCATCAAGCTTCAAAATCAATAAGAGACATGTTTTTCTCCTTTTCTTGGGGCTGTAATTGTTGGAATCTTTGCCTTGTTAGTTTGATTCCTAAACAAATTAATTACAGCTTTATATACTATGATTGGATATTGGATTCAGAATCAGGCAGATTACAAAGTCGAGAAAAGAAAAAAGTTTATGAATTAGTTTAGTGTGGTATGATTATCTCAGACACATGAGGGCCATGAGACAATGATAGTTTTTGTTTGAATATTTAAAGGGCTCACATCATATATGAGACAAATAAACTGATGATACAATTTATTTTGTCTTTTGCATATGGAAAAACAATTTAATTATTGAAATTATCTAAACTAATATTTCATTATTAGCATAATCCATATTGATTTTGTGGATGCTTTATAATTTAAATGAACTCATTTGGGATTTTATTGTTATAAAAAATTATTTTTATTTATTTTTACGCTTCAATTACTGACATGATATATTTTATAAATATTTAATTTTTATTACTGAAAATGAAATTTGGAATATGCTTTGAAATTAATCATTTATAAAATTATATACATAATATTGTTATATTTTCCATCTCTTATAATGGCTGGCTATCAAATAACCTCAATACTTTGAAATAAATATATAAATTATTCTATTAATTTAATGCGTTGAAAAATTAAGAACATTGTTAATTGAGTAATTTAACAATCATCCAATCATTATAGCTTATTTTGTTTAGATGTGCTCCAACAAATAGCTAGGTTGAAATATTTTATTTTTCAAGAAAAGTGGTTTATTTATAAATAATTTGATTGGAATCGTAATCTATTTTTAATTATTTTATATTTTTTGAAAAAATTTACTATTTAATTATAAAAACTAATTACGTACCCTCTCAATTTTAAAAATTTATCACAATATTAATAAAATTTAAAAAAATATATTAATTAGTCATTAACGTATTTATTTTGATAATTAAATATTCTATTTTTTAATTTTGTAAAATTTAATATTTTCATATGACATTTTAATTTTTTTTATAATAATTAATATTTAAAATTAACATCAAAATTAATTAATAATTTTTATGTATAGAATTCCATTTACTTTACGGTTGACGACTAATTAAAATATTTAAAATTTATTTTTTAAAATAAATAGATTAATTTGTATAATATAGTGATTAAATATTTTTTTTTGTTAAAAGAAAAGGAATGAAAAAGGACAAGTAAAAGCGAATCTCTTTAACATTGTACGACAACGGGCGGCTGAAGTCCTGCACTTGACACTTGTGTGGCCAATCTCTTCTTCCCAGTTCCAACTCACCTCAATCACACATTGAAAGGTCCGTCTAGTTTATAAAAAAAATAATAATAATAAAATCATTATATTGATTTAAATAAAGTTTGTTTTAGTTATTTTAAAAATTAAATTAAATTTATTTTAAGTTAAATTACACTTACAAAAATTTAATATATAATATAATATAATTTAAGTATAATTAAAAATGACATTTGGAGTTAAAAAGAAAATAGTATCCTTGTGATTGGGCCACTTGGCTTAATTCCTTGGTGAGTGTGAGTGAATATCTGGAAGGACCCATTCTTTTGTTTATTGGAAATTTGGAACGACTACTGGAATGCGACCCATCATACTTCCCTATGCTTCAAGTGGAAGCAGAGACACTTTAGCTCTATTTTCATCTGCAAGAACTTCAGTAAATTATGTTACAAAAACTTTTTTTTAAGATGTATGACATCTCTTAATATTAAAAAAAAAAAAAGAGAAAATTCTTGCAGATGAAAGCTAGCTAGTGATGATTGGGCAAAATCCAGAATGAAGAAATGGGCATTTGTGAGTTTGATACTAATCTGATTGAAGGAACTAAAACCACTCAAACACATGCACAAAACTACAAAATCAAGATAGAAATTAATGGCAATGGGGTAGCTACTAGCTCACAATCCATGCATGATTTGTCCAATTCATTCAACAGTAATATATAGCATTGCTTCATCAATTATGAATGTGGGGTATAAGCAAAAAGGAAAGATCCCAAAACAATACCAACTACACATTTGGGAAGAGAGATAGAGCATTGCCAATTCAGAAATCCTTTGATACTATACAGTGTCTGAAGCTACATGGCAAGGCATGAGAATTAACCCTTGAAGACAGGCATAATCTTGTCCTGCCATTTTCTAGTTAACATTTATTGTTTCTTAATTCAAGTGTAAGTGCATATGGAAGGGAAGCTATTCTGAGCCAGAAACCCTAAACACCCTTTATTTGAGGGTTTTGATTTAGCCCTGCCACCTTGTTGTTTGCACATTAATTGGTTATTAATATTTCCAACTTCACGTAGATAAGAGTTCTGGCAACTTGATTCTATGACAACAGTTGTGGTGATGAAGGTTTTGTGGGTATTGATTAAATGCAAAACCTAGAATTAGATATCCACAATATGATGTATGCAAGTTGGAGATTTATGGATAAATGTAGACATCAAAGCTTATTTGTTTATTCACGGACCAAGTTTTTGTGTGTTATTTAGAATGTCGTAAAATATTTATTAATTTAAATAATAATATAATGTAAAAAAAGGCATTAATTGCATATGATTTTAAGGAAATTTTGGGGCTGGCAGTGGCTTCTTGTATTGGAAGCTGACCTTGACAATGCCAAGTCTTAAGTAATGAAGGGTCCACTTCTCTTCCTTGTTGTGCCTAAAATCATTCAAAAATATAATGCAATAATACATTGTGCCATTCCCTTTTAACAAGAAAGGAAAGTAGCATATAATATCAACTAATCATCAAATTAAATTCACATTCCAATCTCTCCTAAGTCCTAATCATTTTTTTTTCTTTCCTTCTCCCAGTTTCGATCTTCATTTTTAAAAATAGATTTATTTAAATATGAGCTAAAAGTTAAGGAGTAAAATTAAACTTTTATCTAAAAATATTTTTTATCAACCCATAAAATAGATCACATATATTTTTTACCGAAAATTTCATTAAATTTTAGTAATACAAAGTAATTAGTCTTGAATTTTATGAACCTAATTTTTGTTGTCGAGATTTAGTGGAGATCCACGATAATATTTAAAAAAAAAATTTCAAAATGCATGACTTTTAAAAGTGTGTTGACAGTTAAAGGCTCATCATAGAGTTTGAAGTGAAAATTTTATTATTTAGAGAATTAATTTTACATTTTAATTATTTTTTTAGATATTTTTATAATTTTATATATTAGAATTTTTTTTTTATTATAGATAGTTTTCTTTAATTATTTGAGACTCACTTTTTAATTTTTTAAAAATTTTAATAAGATTTTTCAGTTTTTAATCTCCCATTTCTATTATTTTATCTTAATAAAATGTTAATGGTTAAAATTCCTGATGGAATCTAATAAGTTTTATACAATTTAGTATGAATAATTGTTTGATAAGTAAACTTTAGAAAATACTTTTTTTATATATAAAAAAAATTGAATGGATATAACGATATACCTATTAAAATTAAGTAACTGAGAGCAAAAAAAAAATCCAGAATCAGAGAGTTGCATGAGCTCAATCGATTTGAACCATACTTCTTAAAAATGGATGGATATTTTGGTTCTTATGCAGGAGGGTTTTATTGCTTCTATTTATACAAAATATATGATTTGTTGATCATCTCTACTTTTCATTTTTTTTAAATTAAAAAAAATAATTTCAAATAAAAAAATTATTAAGAAAAAAATCAATTAAATTAAATTTTTGTAAAATTTTTTTTACTAAACGGAGGTATTGAGATACTTAAATTTATTGGTATTTCATATTTTGAGTTGATAATATTGTAAGAAATTACTATTAGTAAAAAGATGTAATATTTTATGTTCAGACAAGGTGGCATGTCTGAATTTCCAATTACTTGTTTCTGTTTTGATACAATATCACTGAATGTGAAGCTTCACAGAAATGAGAGGAATCCATGGTGATAATAATATTCTCAACTCCAGAGTTGGGTCTTCTTTTGGGCAATCTGTTCTGGGCCTTCGTCATGGGCTCCTTTTTCTTTTTTGAGATCTTGTATTTTTAGCTAGATTGGCTTCTTCTGCAGTGATGTTCTGTACTTATTTTATAACTTTTTATCTAATTTTTATTACAGAAATTTTTAAATTGATCTAAATAAATAGAATGAAATTCAAGTCAAATGCTGTTGATAATCATCCATTAAAAAACCAAAATCTCTATTCATCGCCTAGATTTAATTAGCAAAAACTGTCTTAACAGCACCTGCCACCTGCTGTCCTAATTCCAAAGAAACCCAAGGATCAGCTCATAATACCATTTTAATTCCACTTTTAGGTACAGCAAACTCAAGATCCCATCAGCAGACAAGAAGTCACTTCATTACACACTAACTAATCTTCTAGGATGTCCTCAAGGTTTTGCTGATCAACCCTCTATAATTCTTGAAAAATCCATCCAATTCGGCTTTCTCAGGTAATTTCTCTCTCTCTCTCTCTCTCTGCAACTTTCTGTTTTGTCCTGAAGCTCCTCTGCGAAGTTTCCAACTTTAACACCGATTGTTCGGTTCCTTTGAAGCATCATTGCTAAAGGTCTCCCTGTTTCCTCTGTTATAGATCTCTTCTTACTCGAAGCCTTCTGTGCATTATCTGTGTGAAAAGCTTTATAATTGTGGGTCGGAATGCTTTTTCTCTTATTTTTATTTCTTGTTCACTCAATCCTTTATTAGAAATTGGCAGTAAAATCAAGTACTCATTATCCAGAACAAGTTATGACTTTACTTTGTAATTTGGATTGGTATGCGAAACTTCCTTATCACATGTTCACAATACGTCCCAGATCATATGGTCGGCCAAAGGCTGAAATTTAAGGACAACCCAGTTTCATTGTAGAGAAGTAGGTATGCTGTCGAGGACAATTTTGCCTGCAGGGATTAAAATGACGTCGATCTTAAGCGTTTTTAGTGTGGAATCTGCTAGGAAATTTCCCTAATGAAAGAGCACTTTAAATTTATTTCCAACTTGCTTCTAAGTTCTACCATTTAACTCTCGCTCAATAGTTGCTTGCAAATCACCCTAGAAGTTCAATTGTGGTGGAGTGGAGTCTTTCTTACTTGCTAGTGAGGATTCTGGATTTAGCACTAGCACTTAGCTTCACAAAAACCTTGTTCTTCTTGATTTATTTTTGTTTTATTTTATGCTTGATTTTGATCTTGCTTTCAATAACTTGAATTGGTATCATGTTGCAATTGAAGTAAATGTGTTCAATTGTTCTCATAGAATTTCCTGGGTATGACACTGAGGCTGTCGCTTAATAGTTGAGGCAGAAGAGTTGCCAAGATAGAAAAACTGTAAACAATTAGTTTCCGGTATCGGAATGAAATATGCAAGAGCTATGCATGAGTATTTAGACCTTTCTAGCCAGATATGTTTTGATGGCGTCTATGTTTCTTATCTGGGATTTTGTTAGAATTGTTTCTAATCTTTCCGACTTCCATGTTTAAACTATAGCTCAACATATTGATAATTTTCAGGTATCCTAAGACTGTTCCAGTCTTGATGGCTTCCAATGGTGCAAACCAGCCATTGCTGTCAGGAGTAGTGGATTCCACACTGCAAACGGATAATAAACATGCTCCCAACAGAAGAAGATTTCGCCGAGTTAGAAGTGCTCCTATAACAGAATGTGTTCCTTCTGATGCTGATCGTTGTCGCTCACTCTCACACCCTGAATCCATTCTTGGGAAACTCAGTTTCAGTCCAAGTTTGAAGCAAGTAGCTGCTCTCTTGGCTGGCTACTTGGGTGTTGGCACCGTATGCTTCTACTTGTACAGGGATGATATTGAAGGGACAAAAACAAATCCTATTATTGATGCTGTTTATTTCTGTGTTGTGACTATGACTACTGTAGGATATGGGGACCTGGTACCAAATACGGCCTTTGCCAAGTTACTTGCCTCTGTTTTTGTCTTCTCTGGTATGGCAATTGTCGGATTGATACTAAGCAAAGCAGCAGATTACCTGGTAGAGAAGCAGGAAATATTGCTGATTAAAGCTCTAAACAAGTATCATAAACAAGGTCCAAGTCAGATCATAAAGGAGTTTGAATCTAACAGAGTGAAATACAAGTGCCTCTTGACATTAGCCATTATTCTTGCGCTTATGTTGGTCGGAACCATCTTCATAGCTTCGGTCGAAGGCTTAGAACTTTTGGATGCATTCTATTGTGTCTGTGCAACAGTTACAACGTTAGGCTATGGAGATGAGAGCTTCTCGACTAGAGGTGGGCGTGCATTTGCGATATTCTGGATTCTCATTAGCACGATCGGTTTAGGTCAGTTTTTTCTCAGCACTGCTGAGATGTTCACTGAAAGCAGACAAAGGGCTTTGGTCAATTGGGTCCTCACCAGAAAAATGATCAATCTTGACCTGGAGGCAGCTGATATTGATAATGATGGAGTTGTTGGGTAAGTTAATTTTTGTGTTAGATTAACATTGTTGTGTAGATTGTTAGCTCCATTGCTGATTCTCTATTTCCTGCAAAATTCCATAGGGCTGCTGAGTTTGTGATTTATAAGCTCAAAGAGATGGGTAAGATCACAGAAGAAGATATATCTCTTGTAATGGAAGAGTTTGAGGATCTTGATGTTGATGAATCTGGAACCTTGTCAGCATCTGATCTTGTGATTGCTCAATCTACACAAACAAAGAGGTGATCTGAACTGAAGCATCACAAAGCCAATGGCTCATCTACCTGTACAACTACATAATATTACAAAGTTTTCAACATCTACTATAGTTTGTATACCATGTTTTCAATCTGTCTTAAAGATTTCCTCCGAGCTGATGTTCTCCCATCTTCCCTGTTGGCTAGTGTAAATTTCCCAATCTTAGGAGATTAAACCATAGTTAAAATGTCTTAATCCCAACAACCAGTGTTTTTTCTTTAATTTTAAACGAATTTCGTATTCAAATTTGAATTCGACACTTCTTAGTTAAGGAAAGTACGAGATCAGTATTAATATGTTATTTTTTAATTAGTTGAGAATAAAGTGTTTTTTCAATAAGCCTATTGCTTAATTAGATGGGTGGGTCCAGGCAACACTTTCCCTGAATTGTTTATTTCCATCGGAGACCGAGGAGACTCCAGGATACTCTATTTTAATCAGAAAGGATGGGTCAGATCTCAAAAGCCGAACCTTATTGAGGAGAACTGTTGACCGGTACAAGTACAATCATCACCGTCCATTGACACTCACACATGAATTGAACGATCTTTGATTAAAATGTCTCGGAACGAATACCTAGTGCGTACACCTTAGCACGTGAGCTAATAGAATAGAATATAATGGGGACACACTGCGGCGTCACCGTACAAGTGTCACAACTTTCGACATCTTGACCTTAGAATAACATCTTGTTCACATTCCATATGACATAAAGAAAATATTTCTGCATATATCTGGTTAATAACTAAATTAAGATTATATAAATATTTTTATTTAATTATACTTTATTAATTAAATATATTTTCGTATAAGAAATATCTGATGCATAACTCCGAATACAACTATGCATAGGATTTATTATTATTTTTTATTTTTTAATAAGGAGATGGAGAATTGAGTATTAAACTAGAGATCTCTCCGAATTTAATTATTACTTATTTTTTAAAAAGCTTGTAAGTGCACGGTATCAACTATTAGATTATGATATTTACAAGAAACATTTTTTTTAATCAATTTACAAGAAACATTAATTTTCAGAAGTTCGTGCATGCAACATGCCCCTCCATGCGACTTGTACTGTCTATATACTTCATGTGATACAATAGTTCTGATCTGGAATTTTTTATATATAAAAATTTTTTAATTTTTTTACATACGTACCTTTTTTTTTCAAAAATTAAGTTTACAATTACATTAATTAAAAAATTATAGTTAATATAATTAAAAGTAATAAGTATTGTTTGCTGTTTTATAATATAATTATATTTTTGTCTTATATAATTTTTCTGATTTGAATTATCTAATTTTTTAGATTTAATTACACTGACTAAGGCTAAGAGTTTTAGATCAGCGTTCAGCAATGCAATTATGTGGATGGTACCCCACAGCCACTGGTGATTCAACCGCTAATCACCAATTAGACACAATTTTCTATGGTGCGCAATGTACACCATGTGCAATTTATCACCCCAAAAGAAAACAAAAGAAAAAAGAAGATAAAATTGAATCAAAACAGTGGAGATGGAGATCAGTTTCATAATCAATAACTAGCAAAACACACGCTCTTCCCGTCGCTTACAGTTCATCTTCTCTCAACTTCTAACCGGAGGAAGAAGAAGGAGGAGGAGGAGATGGTGAAGAAGAAATGGGAAGAGCAGCCTTCAAGAAAGAGAAAATTAAGGAAAACATAGGTTAGAAGAACTACAAGCCAAAGAAAAAAGAAAAGGAACTATTCTGGCTTGAGATTTTCCACCACTTGTTCAGGTTGGCCAGCAACATAGTCCAAGAGACCCTCGACAGCTTTGTCACCGGAAGATTCAGTTTCAGTGCCTGGTGAAGAGGTCTTGCCGAAGAAGACTACAGCAACAAGAAACAGAGCAGTGGAGAGAAAGAGAGGCCAGAAATAGGCCAAGATCGTAACAAAACTTGGAGCTAGAAAGATTATAGCGACAAATATGAGAGAGATAATGAAGGTGAAGATGATATGGTACTTGTAGTGTATGATCTTTTCTTGGATCTCCATGGCGGAGTTAGTGGTGGATTTTGCAGAGGAAGAGAGAGAGAAAGGGGAGATTGATGTGGAGGTTATCACAGAGGGTGACGTGTTTTGTTGTGTTATTTTGGTTAGAAAGCCTAACTTTTGGTAACTTTTCCACAGGAAGTCTTTGTTTCCTAAAGTGCCCATCGATTTTTTTGCATACGCTTTTTTAATATTTGGGGAATATATATATTAAATACACATACATATACCAAGTTGGATTAATTTATTCAAGAATTAAAATTATAATCTATTATATTTAGTCTAGTATTTATATTTAAATAAATTTAAAAAGTATTATATTATATTTTTTTAATTTTTAATTAAAAAGAATTATTAAAAATTTAAATTTATTATAATTTTTATAAATTTACTTATTTTATGGGTTATAATTTTTTTCAGTTATTTAATGATTTTTTTTAATTTGTTAATTTTATTGAAATATTTTTTGGATACTAAAATGATCTGAGTCATTATAGAGTGGATATTTTAATTTTAAGAATTTCATATTGCGAATGTAAAATACTAATTATTCATTGTAAAGAGTGATTTAATTATGCATTAACAAATGATAATTAAATTATTTTAGCTAACGTTCAATTTAATTTTAATATTACATTTATTAAAATTCATTAAACATGATTATTTATCGTAAATTTTATTATTTTATAAAATTATAATTTTTCATGTTTTAATGTACACTAAAAATAAATAATCGTATTTAATTAAAATTGAAAATTGTAATTTTAAATTTATCATAAAATTGCATTTTTTTATTTAGGATGTATATGGGTTGTATGAGTTATTATAATTATTAAGAAAGTATTGTGTTTAAATGTATTAATAATAAATATTTAAATTATTTTAAAATTAAATTTCATTTTATATATCAATTATAATAAATTTAAAATAATTAAATATTTTAAAATATATATAATGTGGTTAAAATAAAATCGCGAAAAAAAAACTGAGCAATAATTATATAAAAAAAGTTATATAAAAAAATATAAGATGATTAGTAAGGATGGTTTTCTTATATAAAAAACATATGACATGATTAGCAAGGATAGTTATGGATTTAGTATTTTCGAATATGGATTCGAACAAATACTAATAGAATATATTTAAATAGTTATAATCGGATTTGGTATATAATTAAATTTTAAAAATAATATTTATTGCGGATTTCTATTGAATTTAAATTTCATATAGAAAGTATTCCCTATCTACTATTTAAACTATTTATATAAATAATTAATTTAATATAAAAAATATATTTTATAATAATATTTATAAATTTTTTATATATTTTTATTTAAAAATTTAAATTTAAATGTTTTTTAAAATATTAAATTTTTAAATAAAAATTATTAATAAAAAATATTTTTTATATAAATTATTAATTAAAATATATAAGGCTAAATGATTCAGATTTTATTTAAATAATAATAATTAAATTTAAAATTAATTTAAAAATTAATTTAAATTAATTTTTAATTAAATTCAGTATGCATTCAAATATTATTAATATAAATTAAATTCAATTTATATAATTTAATTTTTACAAATGCCGTAACTATTATGACTCAAAATAAGTCGTTTAATAAAATTTCATTTTGCTAAATATCCCTTTTAAAAAAAAAAAAAACTAATATTACCCTATTTAAGTATATTCTTGTAATAAAAATAATGAAACAATAGGAGGAGGGTGTTTGGGACATTAAACTTGGATAATATTTACCTTGTCCTGTCTGTCACTGAAATGGTTGGCTATTTCCAACTTTGAAATGAAAATTTTTAAACTTGCTCCCCTAAATTCCATTTTTCTTTTTTTCTTTTTTAAAAAAGGGATTAATGTTCACTTGGCTTTGAACCTAGCCAGAGATTTCTGTATGCTTGTGAGGAGGGAGAAAGTTATTCCAAACTAGAGTAATTTCATTCCAATCCACCTGTCTGAGGTCTGCGTCTTGAAACGCTGCAATGGCGCCTGTGAAAACTAAAGGAGCTGTTGTATCTTTGATCTCAGTGTCCATGGTAGTGCTCTCATGCATGCTCTGCAAATACACATCCAAAGAAAAAAACAATTCATTTTTGACTCATCGATGCTGTGGGTACCTTGAGCTATTGGCCGTGAAGTAAGTTTTGCTGCTCTGTAATTTTTGCTTCTAGTACAGTTTTTCTGAAATTAAGTTTCGACTATATGGTAGATGATGATAATTATGAAGCTTACCTATGGTTGTTTCTTTGATTTTTTGGTCATCGCCTTCTCTATGATCAATTATTCAGGAAATTTCCATTTTCTCATGCTTTTGGACTCTCTCCAACAAGTTCATTCATGTTTTCAACTGGGTGTTGCGTTGCCTTTTGTGATTGATCAGTTTTCACTATAAAAGTTCTTCTCCTTCTATCTTCTTTGTTCAGAATTACGATTCTCGGATAGTGCAACGTTCTCCAGGTGCAGTGGAAATAATTGAAGAAGTAATTAAGCTATACGATGGTTTTCATTGTTGTAACAATTTAAAGTTGGTAGTTATAGTTTCCATATTTTTGGCAAGTAGATGAGGCTGCAGATTGATAACTTTGGAAGATAGGATAGAACAAAATTGCTATGAATTTGCAGTTTTTTTTTAAACCAATTATAGAGGAATTTTTCTTTTTCATTTATGAATTCACAAGAACAGGACTGTAATCAAGTGTTCTGATTAGGTAGCAGGTTGAACGGTCAGAAAATGAAAATTGATGTAGCCCCCAATATTAACCTTCCATATAGGTTAAGCCTGAGAAATTAACTTGGGAGTTCATTCACCTTTTTGTCTACGAACACAGATGGCTCCTGCAAGTTCTTCTGGAGATTGAAGCTAGATGGTTCCAATATAGATTTATCGTTATGCAAACAAATTTATGAAGGGACAATAACCAGTTCAAAGAAAGATTCCGCTTATGCAAACACATATTTTAAAGAAATTTGCTAAATAGTCCTACCCTTTGCATTTAGCTTGAAATTACTTGGCTGTACTTTGATTTGTTCCTTTGCCGTTCTGGGTCTCACTGTCCTTCTATCATCACACCTGAAGCATAGTTCTTATTAATAAAATCATTTTTTTTTTAAAATATTCAAATATTTTTTACACATTTTCTAACTTGAACTATTTTCAGGTATCTTGTAAATAAGGTCTTTTTCTGGGGAGCTCTTCGCCCATGAATTGCTTGGGGACTGTCATGCACAATCATTGGCTTTGATCACATCATTGTAACCATTTTATGCAGTATGGGGACGAGGCATCTTAGGAAATTCTATAGTCCAAAGCATCTATCAAAGAGCGGTCCGAAACCAATTGCATTTGGTTTGGAGTTTCTTGGTATAATGAAGATTTGGCTGGCCAAGATCTTAATCTTTGTCCACGGTAAAGGTAATGCAAGATGCTCATTGCAAAGGTTTCAAGGCTGTAGTGTAACTGTGAATGTTTGATTTGGAAATTCTGGAGATGCAATACCGAGCAGTGATGTTACACAGATTGATGACTATTCTTTATAAGGATTAGAACATTATTTTGTTACAGAATAGTGCATACAAGGATTACTTTTGGTTGAGTTGTGTTTGACGCAATGTTGATGAGGAAATCTTTGTGCTTTACTTTTTCTCTATGTATAGATCATTTCGACAGCTGTTTTTTTTTTTTCAGAGGTACTGGATTTATAGGAATCTGTGTGTGCAAGGACATGGCGGAAACTGCTTTCCAGGTTCTGTTTTGAACAGAAAAAAATCTGAAGTTTGCTTTTGCTCCTTACTGCCAACTCCAATCTCTTACTAGTAAAATGGTAATGATTCTTAGCTATATAAACTACTTGTGGATTTTTAGTACTTGGCTATTGTGCTGCATTGGATTCTTGGTGAATGTTTAAAAATATAAAAGAATGATGACCCATGCTCCCAAAAATATCAAACATTGTAACATAAGTCCAGTTAATGATATTGCAGAAGCTTCACACTCGAGCATCACAACACATGGTAGAACATGTTATCTTAAAGCTAAACCCTAGCATCAACCTTTGTTACAGAAGAAGAAAAACTATAACGATTTGACCTGTACTAGATTGGCAGGAACATGCTTCAATCTCTAAGCTTCAACCCTTTATGGAGCCCATGAAAAGGTCAATCTCAATCAAGTTATCCTCCTCATTCACCTCATTAATATCTGCCAATAGCTCCATTAGACCGTCTTGCCTGAAAATGGATTCAGGTAAGAACTCTGTCTGCAGTTTTTCCTCCAACTCTTCATTCAACTCAACAGAAATATTATCCGGAAAGCTTATTTCAATGAGATTATCTTCATCCTCATTATTATCAGAAGAGAATGAACTTTCAGAGATTGCTACATTTTTACCCATATTATTGAAAGACAACCAATTAAGCCTAAAATTTTCACTTTCTGAGAAATCATCACCACTTTCACTAGCTGAAGTGAAATCTGTTGGTTCAACTTGATACCCATGGTTGTCAGTAACTTCATTTTGCTGGGCACCATTGCATTGAGTAACAGCTTCCACTTCTGGATTTAGCATCTGTTCACCTTCCTTTACAAGTAGGTTCTTAGGACTACACATGGAAACTTCATCATCACGTGTTGGATTCCCAAGAGTAATCATCTTTATCTTTGAGAATGTGAGAATAAGGGTGGTCGATACAAGCAAAATAGAGATTGATATAAGGAAAGGAGAGAATCCATAAGTTAGGAAACAAATAAAGATTAGAGAAGGGACAAAGGCTGCAACACAGAGCAATGAAAGTTTGATGAAACACTTCGAAGAAGAAATCGGACTCTCAACTGTTTGTCCCATTTTTTTAAGGGGTCAGAAACAGGTTTATGAAATTGGCTGCAGAGGAAGAGATAGATCTATATGAAAAGGCTAATGAGAAGTTGAGAGGAAACAAAGAGAGCAGGTAGCATAGAGAGGAGATTGGATAGAGAAGAAAAGATGAAAACCCATCCTTGCATACCTGGACAGAGTTAACAAGGCAGAATCCAAGAACTTGGTTAAGGGATGAATGAGAGAGGGATAGCCCTTGTGTAATTTCTTGCACTGAAATCGGGGTGCTTATTTCCTCTCACAAGGCTTCTCCTTGGAAAAAAAACAACTGGGTTGTTCTTCTTTCTCTAAACACCAAACTGTTTATTCGTATCTGCCGCTAGTTTTTCTTGAAAAGACCAAAACTACTATCATTTCTCAATCTCAAATCTCGAATTGCCGTATCCATCTGCCAGTGTAACACGTATGTGCTCTTCACACGGCACCATAAAACCCACCAAACGCATAACTCGTTAGACCAAAAACCTGCACACCTTTACAGTGTCCTACTTGTCAGTCCCTTTTTCACCCACAATCAAACAAAGCTCATTATCAAAAGAAAATCTTTATCTCAAAAAGGATTCTCTTGCATAATGGATCAAATCCTTTGTTCGCATTATAATAATTATTCAATTAAACCCAAAAGTTTTGAGTAAAACTGAATCCTTTTTTCATAGTCAAAGTAAAAGCCATTGCTGCAGATTTGTCAGGAACCCAATTCACCAAAAGAGCACAGTAACAAATCATGATGCCCCATTTTCTGCTGTCTGCAATTACATCATCAAAGTGTAATGATATAATTACACCAGTCCATTTTCTGCTGCTGCCTCCAGAGATCTTAGTGGAGTCCCATTTCTTTGAAGAGATCTTTTGGCTGGTAATGCCATGCACCATTTAGTCTTATGTTTCACACACAAACACATACCCAGTTAAAGAAAATGGTCAGGTTCATGGTAACTACTGTGTAATGACAATGAATGCATCTCACAGGTTACATAAAAATCTTGGTTTGAAATCAAGATCTGTGGAAAATGAAATTATCATAAAGCTGGCAAGATAATCATGACTGTATGAAACAACATCATTTATGACATTATCATCAATTGCCAGCATTCTTCATGCTGTGGGAATATGTGGCTTGTTATTTAAGGGATGAAAAAACCAACCCACTTTATGGCATGGTTACAGTCAAAGAAAGAAAAAGTGCAGAGAAAACAAAAGTAACTTTGCTGATCTTTTAACCTCGCAAAGGTCGCCTTAACCATCCAATCTTGTCCAGTGCCCTTCATGTAATAATATATTTTATATTTTGAATGTATTGATGGATGGGTTCTTGTGATCTTGACTGCAAAAGGATTCTATCTCTGCAACATCAATGGCTTTCTTCACAGGTTATGTTGATGCTCTTCTCCTGTCCTTGCAATGGAAATTTCGTTCTAGTTCATGAGGAGACATGTGAATTAATCAACCGTTACCCTAAATCCAATAATTATACAAGCAAATAGCTCGTATAATAAATAGCTTTTACCTTTTTATAATTCTCATTAAAATAATAAACTCTGCATAATATGTTTTTTAATTCATTGATGGCTCTCAAATTTGAATTTCTATAAAAAATTATTATATTTAAAAAAAAATGCTCTATTATATTACATAACCATTGGCATGTAGCTACTTCCACGAGGTGCAAGACAAATTAAATTAGCCCTTATTAGTTAACATTTTGATTTGTATGATTTTCATATTAATTAAAAAATATAAATCACACAATAAAATAAAAAAAACTTTCTTTATTTTATAATTTATCTCCATTCTATTTTTTGAACAATTTGTTTATTAATTTTTTAATTATATTCATATTAAAAATATAAATTTTATTAATTATTAATAAATATTTTGAAATTTTTTTTAAAAAATTAAATGAAACAAAATAAAATTATAATAGTCCATTTATATATTATTATTATATAAAAACAAAATAAAATATAATTTTAAAATAAAAATTATGAAACTGAGCAACGATTTATTTTAATGAAAAATAAAAAATAACTTCTTTATGAAATTAATTTATAATTGATACTGTGCTCTTGTTCAAATCAGACCGTCGATAAAACTGAACTGTTTTTCAACTCCAAATCACGACTGTCAATCAAACATAACCGCAACTGGTCAACTTAGATCCTCCAGTGTTACTAGAATGACGAAACTACCCTCAATTTCCTAAGTAGACCTTTATAGAAAAGTGGGGGCCTTTCCGGTAATAAAAATCACACAATACAATTACGGCATTCACGCTGAGATCCTTTCAGTTTCTACTTTCTAGGGTTAGGGTTTTAATTTATTAATTTCTGTGCAATAGCATCGAAACTTCGCATATTTGGAGATTCTTAGTTTATATAGGAAGCCGACTTGGTTTGTTAACGATCAGAAGATACACAATTTTTTCTTTCCTGGGTTGCCGACTGGTGAAATTTTCTGTCTGATCACATCTCATCTGGGCTTTTGCGCCCTTTGGCCTTTAAAATCGATGATCGGCAGCGTCCCATGGACCACTCTCTATCGCACAACACTCCCCCAATCACTGACGAGGAAGATGAATGGGGTATTTCCTCAATTCCTTTACTTTCAGTTTGGCTCCCTCGAAAACAAGAAAGGAAAAAACGTTTGGATCTTAGTGGCCTTCGTTTTTGTGGTATTGAAATTGGTTGAGATTGTGACTGTGAAGGCTATGTGGTAACTTGGATATGATGGTTTATCTTGCTATTATATTTCTTATATGGGCTTAATTGCTTTGCTACTTTTTTTCTGTGTCAAATATGTTGATTTTGTCACTATCCAAATTAATTTGAGAAGTTTTCAAAGTAGTTGCAGACTATTAGTTGATTTTAAATTTTGAGCTTCAACCTGAACATTTGTGCTTTCTCCATCTCACATATACTGTTCTCTCTGATGTCCTTGATTTAGTTACTATTTCAAAAATGATAGAGTGATGTACATGGAGGTGACTTAAATTTTGAGCTTCCTAAATTTGGTTTTCCTCAGTGATTGGTCACTTAATTAACGATATGTCTTCTATAAAATTCTTTATAATAAAATGCAAGGGGTAATATAGGAAAGTTAAGAGAAATGATGCTTTGACTTTGATAATAGACAAAGAAGTCAGAATAAACAAGAGGGAGAGAGAGAAAGACAGCAATTTTCAAATGGAAAGGGGAAAGTACTGTAGAAGTTCATTGAATCATTGATTATTGAAATAGACGTTTCATAAGAAGAAAAACAGTGTAAGCTAGGAAAAATTGTGGTGACATCTGTTGCTGGAGAAGTTGCTTTCAAAATGGATGGAATTATTGTTTGTCACATGGCAATTTATTAGATAACAAGTGTTGCATCCAAGGATTCGGTCTCGGCAATTGTTCCTTTGGCAATAATAGCAGTTTGTTATAGGTGGAGTTATTCTTAATAGTTTATCAAGATATCAGTGGACTAAGCCCGTGTTTGTTGCACATTTTTTGAAGATTGTTTATGACAATTGGATGCTTTATGGATCCCTTACCAATTTTATGTGGACCTCCTTCTTGTTTTTAGTTTTGTTCATTTTCCCCCTTTTGTTAAACATTTTTCAGTTTGGTCTACATGAATTTGATGCTGGGTCTCATGTAACTAAAAGTGTGCATTAGCCCAGGTGGCTGATATCAAACGTGATTTTGCACTTAGTTGTTTTGGCAGATATAAGTCCTGAATAATGATTTAGATTTCCCATGTGGATGCAAACTTAACAATTTAGTTGAGAATCATATTCTTCCTATCACGGCCTGTATTGTTGGTTCCTTGGTGATATGCAAAGATTCAGTTGACATTATTGGTTTTCAAGAAGAGACCAACACATCCGTAGCTTGGATAATTTTTTGTTTTTTTTTTTTTGTCTGGGAGCTTGGATAATTTTTTTAGCGTGGATGTGTCATGCTATTAAATTTTAATGTTTGATTTGTACGCATGTGTGTGAGAAAGAGAGAGATAAACTGGGTTGTATTTTTTAAAATGAATATTCATTTATGATATTATAGTGAATTTGGTTGTCTTTTGCAACGGAGATGTAGCTTTCTCCACTGACATAATTTATAGCATCAGCATCCTACAATTTCTGGAAGTTGTTGAAATGAATACTATCCATTCTGCCAATTTTCTAACTTGTGTGTTTTGTGCTAGACACTGATGGATTTGTGATTCCAAGCTTGGGAATAGAAGGTCCAGATAATGGAAAACCTGATGCTTCCGCAGTAGAACCATCAAAACCTCCTTCTCCCAAGGTCAACTGCTATAGTGAAAAGTCATACTTGTAGTTGCTTCAAATTGCCGGTGATTTAGATTTTGTTTGTGTATGCGTGAAAGTAATTGTTAGAAACTATTTGTGTGACTATCCTCTTTCTGCAGGCTAAAAAAGAAGAGAACATTTACCTAGGACCTCACGGGGCTCCACCTTCGCAATCAAAGCAGCAAGAGCTGAACTATTCTGGTCGGAAACAGCGGTTCAAGCAGAAACTGAAGGAAGCAGATAGAAGAATAGGTGGAAATAAGTTGGAGAATTCGCGAGAGATAGTAGGTGATGGGAACTGGGAAGGGAAGTCCCAATATGGCAAAGGGTTCTCGCAGGGATTGGTTAGACCTACACTGCCATGAATAACAGTTTGAGAAGACCTCTCAGTGAGTAGACTAGTAGTTGGTACCTAATTTTATCTTTTCAGCCAAAGCACGAACTATTTCAAGTTTCAACATCGTTAGAGATGCACATTTTATTGAAATGCATGTATTATGACAATAATCCTCCATCAGTTGGACCATTTGATGATGCTGCTAAAACAGAATGTATTATGATAATGGACCTTAGATCTTTAAGCCTATTCACAGGGCATTTGAACTTTTATCTTTTTTCTTCAATTATTTAAAACTTAATAGTTTATTTTTTATATTTTTACTCTTTCAAACTAAATAGAAATTCTTTCATGTGGTTTTTCTTTTTCTTTTAGTGAGCAATCATGTTCATGGGGCATGTGTAATCTTGCATGAGCATTCTAATGAATGTGTAGTTTTTTCTTTTCTTTTCTTTTTTACAATTCCCTTCAAATTGAATAGTTTGGAATTTGTATTAGTCCAAATCAATATACTCAGATTAATTAGGACGTTAATGAAAGCCTAACGAATATCATAATAAGAAAAATAATAGTAATAATGGGTGAATTGCTCTTGCTCATTTAATTTTGTTATTATTCGTCAATTTGATAATTATATTAATTAAGTTTTAAGATTTAGTACAAAATGATCCTCATTTATTTTTCTTTTAAGTTTCATTTTAACCGAGTCCATTTAAAAAAAAAAATTATTGTTAAGTTTTTTGTTTAATTATTTTATTTTATTAAAATTCAAGAAATATTGTTGAGTTCATAAGTTGTATTAAGCTATTGTTGGAGGTTTTTGAATTCTATATTACATTTTTAAAATTACTTGGTGGTTATGGTTTAATTGAATATGATTTGTTATTTTTTTTTTTGAATTTTAAGAAAAGAAAATTACTATAAAAAAACAAGTTAACTAACCTTCTTTTTTATATATAAAAAAAAATTGAAAGATCTGATTGTATAAAAATACATAAATATTTTTAATTTTGTGATTTAAAAATATAAAAAGACATTTTTTTAAAATAAATTTAAGTTCCATATTTCCCTTTCCCTCCTCCCTTGGGTCCTTTGTGGCTTTGCTCTTTATTTTTTGCGTTTCCCCTTGTGTCTCATCCAAAAAAGTAACCGCTTTTCCAAACTCAAAATCCACATGCCCATCTATTTCTATTAATCAAAAAATTTGTAAAAATTTAATTTAATTAATTTATTATTATTTTTATTTTGAATTAAAAAAATTACTTTATCATTTTAAATATATATATATTTTTAAGAGAATTGAGACAATACATGATTTTATAATTTTTTTAATTATAATTATTAATTATTAATAGCATTAAAAATAAACATAGATGAGCAAAGCCGGAAAGGAAGGAGCGATGGAAATGGAGGGGAGACAAATAAGAGAGAGAAATTGATAAAATTGATTTTTTTTATTGAAAATAATATTTTGTTAACAGAATCATAATCTAAATATTAATTAATAAATAATAGCAACAACCATAAATTTTAAAATAATTCATTCAAAAATACTACTCTTTTAATTCTATAATTTTTATCTATTTTTTTTATATATCATTAATATATGAATCAATTATTATAATCTTATTTTATTTTCTTTTATTCATAAAATAATTTTTATTATTTAATAAAATTTAATAATTTTAAAATAGATATAATTTAAAAGTTAATAAAAAATTATTTTTTAATAATATATATTTATTTTGAATAGATTACTTTTTAGGTTAAAATTAACGTGCTTTAAAAAATGATTAAATTTTTATATTTTAAACCTGTTAAATCGAAAGTTCATTTATTTAAACATCCATCTATTTTTTTAATTTACTAAATGAAAATATAAATTAAATTATTAATTTTGGAAAAATAAATTATATATGTATTAATGTTGTAAAGTTTAAATTTGTAAAAATAATTTATCTTTAAACTATTGATTATTAAAAAATTAAAAAAAATGAATGAAATAATTTTTAATTTAATAGAAACGAAATTAGAATGTTATCTAAATTAATAATATATATATTTTAATTTTGAAAATAAAATTAAAAAATGAAAAGGTAAGTTATCTAAATTACCTATCATAAGTATTC
Source organism: Manihot esculenta (assembly GCF_001659605.2). Taxonomy (NCBI): domain Eukaryota; kingdom Viridiplantae; phylum Streptophyta; class Magnoliopsida; order Malpighiales; family Euphorbiaceae; genus Manihot; species Manihot esculenta. Next base: position 26,880,865 of record NC_035163.2, read on the forward strand.
ATGAAATAATATTTAATTTAGAAAAGAAAAAAAATTTTCGTTAATGGTCTAACCTTTGGGCCCACCATGCAAACGCAAAAGTTGCCATTTCCATGACGCGGTCGAATATTGAATCACAGCCGTAAATTATAGAGATACTCCCAAAACAAATTCTGAACCGTCCATTGTCAGTTCCCACTTCCGGATCTCGATCGTCTCTCCCATACGCTTGATAGTTACATCCTACGTGGCACTTAACGGCATTTTAAATCCGGATTTCAAGTCCGACCTATAAAATCCATCCTCAATAAAGCGTCCTTTGTTTTTTCATTTTCGTTTTTAAATTTCTCAGAGTCAGTGACCAGAAATCGAAGCTCAGAGATTTGCCCCCATCCAAGGGAGAGAGGAGTGAGTGTTAGAGTTCAAAAGGCCTTGCCTTTTTAAGCTTTCAAATCCAAGGATTAGGGCTCCTAAATTTCTGTAAGTTCGAATTTTGTTTTCTGTTTCCTCCATTACTTTCTGTAATTTTCATGCTTTGCTTGGGTTTCAATTTGGATTTTTTTTTTCCCAATGTCTTTGTAATTACTTTGCTGAATTGGTTGTTCAGGGGTTAGGATTTTCATGCGTGTTCGAGTTTGATGGGAAATGTTGATTTTTGGTGTCTTTATGTGAAATTCAATTTTCTTTCTTCTGTTTGGTAGTTGAGAATATGCTGAGAATGAAGCGGAATTCGTGGATTTTAAATTGGGGGCTTTTGAATCCCAGACATGGAACTGTAAATTTTTGCTAATTCGAGGTTAATTAAGTACTTCTAGCTTATTTCAGCTTATTTTTTACGCTTACTCTGTAAAGAGCAAGCGACATTACACTTAGAGATTTGAACTTTTCCCTCTCTATTGTCTCCTCTGTTTTCCCTGTTGCCAGTCCAAACATAAAAATTTGCTGTATGCTGTATTATTGGCCATTTGTAAAGGTCCGATTCTCATTTTTATTTGTTTTGGAATCTGCTCAAGCTGTCCTAGATCTTGCCAGTACTTGTAAATTGCAGTGGTTTATATTGTTCTCTTTTCTCGTGATTTGTTGGCAAAATTCTATTTGATTTTTTAGTGAGATTTAGCTTTCTTTCCCCCTTTTTTTTCTCCTGTGGGGACGGGTTGGGACAAAAGTGTTTCCTTGGAATTTTAGAAATGAACATGGTCCATACTGTTATTGCAATGGAAGTTTTACTGCAAAGTTTGTGGTGATTTGTTATCATTTATAGACAGTATTAATGTGTCTTAAAACAGAAGATATTTTGTATTGTAAAAAAATTTGAAGGATATTTTCTGTCAAAGAGTTAATAGTGTAAGTGATTCCGATTTTCTTTTCCTTTCTAAAATATGATAATCTATATGTTGAGATTTATTAATTGCATCTCAAATTTTCTTCTCCTTTTCGGTTTTTATTGATTAGTGGAATAAATTTCAAGCTTTTCTAAGTTAAGCTGATTTTTTTTCCCTGTTGAATACAGCCTTCTATCATCCAAGTGCAAGTGGATTTTCAAGTGAAGCAAAAAGGTTGCTTTTGTTGCAACTTCTGCATTAGATTGGGTTGCGAATGGGTGAAGAAGAAATGGCAAACCAAGTTTCTGAGGTAGTTGAAAATGGGACTATTGCACCAGAGAAATCTGGAAATGTTGTGACAAAGAAAATGGAAGAGGGAAGTAGTGAATTGAAAGCAATGAATGTAGATAAAGTTGATAATGAGAAAGCTGAGGCTGAGAAGATGGATGAAGACCCTAAGGTGAATGAAGAAAAGGAATGCAAAGAAGATGAAGAAAATGTAAAGGAGGAACCCAAAACTATACTGGAAGAAAAAACTGAACAAGTGGAAGAAGAAAATGGGTCAAAAGGAGATGCAGAGGTTGAGGAAAAGGAGGAAAGCAAAGAAGAGGTGGAGGTGAAGGGGGATGGGTCAGAAGAGAAAGAAGAGAATGAAGAAAAAGGAGTAAAGAAACGTAGGAGAGGGAGGAGTGGTGGGGATAAAGTAGAGAAGAAGAAAGTAATGGAAGAGAAGAAGGAGTCAGAGCCAAGGACTCCTGCCTCTGACAGGCCACAGCGGGAGCGGAAATCTGTTGAAAGACTGGTGGCAACTGTTGAGAAAGATGCAACCAAGGAATTCCACATTGAAAAGGTTCTCTGTCTCTTTTTTCATTATGTTTCTAGTTTCATTTTCTTAGTGAATTTTATGTGTATATTTCATGGATATTTAAATTTATATGTAGCTTCCTTTGGAAATTGCAGGGTTCTGGTACCCCACTGAAAGATATACCTAATGGTATGTTCTATATTTTATGTTTTTGGTTCGTGCTTAATTGGTTACAAGGGTTGTGAAACAAAACATTTTTGCTTATGGTTGCCCTCTTCTGTCCGATCTTCATAATTTGTCATTAAAATATAAATACTATTTTAACTGCCATTGATGTTTGACATCTGTTTGTGCAGTATTGTAATATATTATTTTTTGGTTGAAATTATATGGAAGTTTCTTTTATTTTTATTTTTTTAATTACATTGGATGTACTAAATCTATCGCCGCAATGCACAGCGCTGGATGAAGTAAATGACCCTTAAAATTTGTTTTCTCCTCAGTTGCATTCAAGTTATCCAGAAGGAAGACTGATGATACCTTTAAGCTGCTTCATACAATTCTCTTTGGGAGGAGAGGGAAGGTAATTCAACTACTGTTCATTTTCTTTTTTATTTTTATACTGCTTTGTTCTTATTTGTGATCCCTGGTTAGTGACAAGAATGAAATTGCATGTGAATTTCCTATGAGATGGAAAAGCTAAGGTTCATGGTATTTCTACCTTTATGCAATTTCAGTTCCTTGATTTTGCAGGCAATTCAAATCAAGAGTAATATATCCCGGTTCTCTGGTTTTGTGTGGCATGAAAATGAGGTGAGAAATATCGCATTTGTGAAAAAGTGAAAGTTGCTTCAATCTATGAGTATTTACAGCAGAGCTTAAAGGTTTTAGTTTATAGCTTTGTCATACTTTGGAATGGCACATATGTTTGTATTCTGAAAGGACTGTTCTTTATGTTCTGGTGTCATTTCAGGAAAAGCAAAAGATTAAAGTAAAAGAAAAATTTGACAAGTGTAATAAAGAAAAATTGCTAGAATTTTGTGATATGCTTGACATACCAGTTGCCAAGGCAGCTACAAAGAAGGTAAGTTACTCAACTTCCATTACATTTAAGGCTTAGTTCGAGGATTCCAATGATTGAGCTTTCCACTGTAGTCTCTCCAACCTTAAGAGAACAACTTCTTAACTAGTAAAACCCATGTTTTCTCCCAGTAACTTTTTTTTTCATTAAATGATCATTTAGTCCTGTAGAACAATCAATTCAAAGGTGTTACTGCTATTTGTGTGTGTGTGTGTATGCACACAGACCTGCTTGACAATCTCACTATATGTTTGAACTTGTAACTCCTATTAATTGTAATTATGCAATTATAGTGTCAAATGCTCACCCCATGCTCTGTGGTTTCTTTATAGTGCATTAGTTTTTGGTGCTATGGTAGTATAACTTTGCTACCTAAAATCAAGGCTTTCTTTTCTGTTGCTCGGATCATATATGCTGTTTGAAATGTATATACAGGAAGATATCATAGCAAAGTTGATAGACTTTTTGGTAGCTCCTCATGCTACAACTGCTGTGCTACTTGCAGAAAAAGAAAAGGTCAATAGCCCTTTTTTCTCCTTTGAAATGGTATATTTCTGGCTGTGGTGTGTAGTTTATATTTAAAGTTCTATCTGATTATCAGGAAAGTAAGAGCAAAAAGCGCAAGAGGGTGACCAAAAGCTCAACCTCTGGGAGAGTGTCTTCAAGACGTTCAGCAAAGGTATATTCTTTCTGGTAATATCTGAAATGTGTCTTTTTTGTTTAGGAAAAAAAAAGTTCATTTACCAGCAGTGAGTGGGGCAACACATGCATGGATTATGATCTCATTTCAAAGTATCTATTGTCTACCCCATGGTCTATATTGGAGGAAGAGGGAAGAGAGAGGTTAATATTCTCTTAGTTGCATTTAATTGTCTAATTTTTTCTTTTGGTCTTAACCTGTCTCGTATCTTGTACATGCTGTCCTGAAACTGAAAGCTCTTCCATCAAAGAAGAGTAGGTGAAAGTTAGGCTTAATGGTATTATTTGTGCAATTCTACTACTTTTGAAGAACTTATACAGTGCATTTCTGTCCTTTATCTATCCAGATTTTCTGTGTTTTTGTTATTTTTTCTATTTTTACTTAATTATCTTGACATTTGGCATATTTCACAGAGTCTGAAAAAGGTAGATACTTCAAAAACTGATACGAAAGACGCAACTGATACAGAAGATGAGTCAGAAGAAGAAAAAGTAGAGGAAGAGGAGGAGGAAGAAACTGCAGAAGAGGAAAATGAGAATGGTCATCCAGAGAAATCTGATGCCGATATACCTGAGCATTCTGATGAGGAAAATGAGTCAGAAGAGGAATCTGGAGAAGATGTTGGTAAACACAAAACAAGCTCAAAAGCATCTAGAAAAGAGGCTTCTGGAAAAGCTAATGCCAAGAAGCTTACGATTTCAAATAAATGTAGCCCTCCACCAAAACGAACATCCAAAAAATCTTTATCAAAACCCCCAGAAGAGGATGATTATAGTGATGCAAGTCCAAAGGTTTTCTCGAGGAAGAAGAAAAATGAAAAATTAGTGAAGGAGAAGTCGTCAAAATCTCCTTCCAGGGAGAGAACAGGTGATTTTTTTTTCTTCCTCATGTCAGTTCTTCTCATTTGGAAGTTGGAACATGAAAAATGGTGGTCTATTGGGTGAAAGATCTTAAAACATATGAAGAATATAGATTCAGTATTCATAAATTCTTCACTTAACTTCCTTTCTTCAATATGATGATTTTCTCTAGTGGGCATATGGGCATCAAGTGCTCTTCTAATCAGACATATACTGAGAAATCATTTTTTATCATAATAAGGTAAAAAGGCTGTGAAAGGGAAGGAGCAGGCTAAAGTCAAAGAAGAGAAATTGAAGCCAACTGATGATGAGCTTAGTGTTGCAATATGCGAAATTCTCAAGGAGGTGGATTTTAACACGGTAAGATCAGATATTACTAGTTTATTATTAAAGGACCAAAAATAAATAAATAAATAAAATTAGCTATTGAACTTCCAAGTAATATAAGCCTCCTAATTGCATGTTGCTCATTTGTGCTGCTGTAAGATGCCCCTGAACCTACAATAAGGGCCCCTTGTTATGATTATTATTAGATCTGAGTATTCTTCACACTTGTCTTTGGACGACATTGCTTCTTTGGTTGTGTAATTGACAATTGGATCTATGTGCTTTGTGAAGCTTCATATGCATGTAGACCCAAGCTATATTGTGTAAGCTTTGGTAGTTTAAGAATTGGCAAAACACAAGAGAGGTGAAATGAGGTTTATCTTATGTTCTAGCTATATTATCACTTCAAAGATGTTAAAAGAACAGACTGACTGCCTTCTTGCAGGTTTTGTGCTCTTTTTTGTAATTGAAGTTGTTATTTTCTTTCTGCACAAAGCAAACTAAGTTTATTTTGATTTTTTGTTTATTTGTTCTTTCTTGTAATAACAAAATATGCTGTAATCTGCTTTTTGCAGGCTACATTCACAGACATTCTGAAGCAACTTGGTATGTTTTCTTCATTTCTATTGTTCCAGTGATTCTTGAGATTCTTTAAAGAAAATTGGATGGAATGCACTAGCTGCAATTTAAAGTGTTTTACTCCTCACCAGACATTAGATATATTTACATTCTACTTGAATGATCTAGGCAACAGAAATGTTATTTCACTATTGATTTCTCTAGACTAGAGAGGAATAGTGGAAAACTTTGTGCATTGTTCTGTTGATTTTCCAGTGGTTGAAGTGATCCTCATTGTTCATGTGTTGAAAAATTCTACATGCAATAGTTTGATGATTGGAGATGTGTTTAGTCGATGATGGTGCAGAAAGCTTTTCTCTGGAAGTCACCACCATCGAAACAAATAATAATTCCTCCAGTATCAATTTTGTTTGTGGACTTTTGAATTGAAGTGAGAATCTGTGTTTGGTGATTTTGTTACTTGTTCCCTGAAGGATATCTATCTGGCTGCTTTTCAGCTAAGCGATTTGACGCTGATCTCACTCAAAGGAAGTCATCTATAAAACTAATGATTCAAGAAGAACTCACCAAACTAGCTGATGAAGCTGATGATGAAGATGGAGACGGTGACGCAGAGAAAGATGAAAACCAATCTGCTGGTAAAGAGGTTGAAGCTTGAAGACTTGTATCATGAATTAAATAGTGTAGCTAAATGTGCTGATCTTATCTCAGTAGTTCCCACCCAGTTGTGCACACATGTATTGCTTAGTTTGTGAGAAAAGTCATCTATGTAATTTCCCGTTAGTGTTTAATTTAATGGCAGAGCGGCAAAGCTATTAGGAAATGTAGGGCGGGTGAAACTATTCAGAGCTGTAATGCAGGATGGAAACTCATGTGTACACAACAACATAAATATGTAGTTTTCGATTAAACAAGGATTTTAAACATTTTGTTCCTTTATTTGTTTTGGTCTTGTAGCCTTTTATTAAACTTGATTTGCATTATTATCATTGGTGATGGTATTAGATCTGTTTACAATAATTTATTAGCTAGTCTTTATAATGTTTATCTTAAAAGATTTCTGTAAATACAATTATATGGTCTTTCTATTAGAATTGATTAAGCATTATTGTGGTAACTATTGTTTAGAAAATACTTCCTAAAAGCATTTTTCTATTTTCAACTTTAAATCTCATCCACTTCTTATTAATATAATGGGAACTTTATTTAGCGTGGAATACCTTAAACACAGAGAACCACTGCTAGCTACATAACAGCCTTGGAATCAAGTGGCAAAGACAGGATTGATAATGAAAAGGATGGAGAAGATATTTTCAAATATTAATAGTAATAACAATAATGATGATGATTGAGGCAGTGCTAAGCTAAAGCAGATGAATCCCATATAAAGGAATCAACCTGAACAAGAAATAAGGCGTTGAATCATGGGAAAACATCATAACCTGCTAGGAATAACCAACTTCTAATTCTCGCAAGTTCCTTAGTTAAACAAACACAGTTTTCCCTAACTTCCTTATCTGCAGACAAGTTAACCGAATAACCGAAATCCAATAAACAAGGAGTCCTTCCGAAATTAAAATTAAAATTAAAAAAAAAAGGCCCTTAAAGGTCGTCCAAATGCTCAAAAGATGGGGAAAAACCATCGGATAAAGTATCTTCGTTAAAAAGTGGCCCATTAATTGCAAACAATAATTGTTCAAACCTTATTCATTTGGAATTCCCAGAGGCACTCAAATAAACCCACGTTAACGGTTAAAATCACAAATATGAAGAATTTTCAAAACTACAAATCAACACCACCCACATGGCGGCATGCCTTCTATGCCCCTTGCCCTAGTCGAACAAAGGCAACAACAAACTACATGCAACTAATCCCCTTTAAACAATTAAATATGGAAAAACATAAAAAAACAAAATAAAATGATAAATCCGTGCACAAGAATGTGAGTGAAAAATATATACATCTTTTGTATATTAAAAAAAATATGATCAGCCATATTCATATATACAGAAATTGCATTTGTACAATTCTCAGGGCTAAAATAATCGCCATTCACTGAAATGATTAAAAAAGAAAAAAAAAAGAAAAGAAATTCTACATCCTCTTCACAACAACTGCAAGGCCAATCTGAAGTATACTCAAAAACAAAGTGAAAGAAGCTAGAAAAGATACAACTAGCTAATCAGAAACCACATATTAGTAACATCCCCTGATCTAGATCCTATTACATCACATCCAAACAGTAACATCTATAATAATCTGCCACATCCAGACTTCAGCAATTTCAAGCCATAACATAATCCACAACATTGGTTTGATGATCAAGAGTTAATTGATTCAAACATAAATGACAAAGGAAAGCTAACAACTTAAAACCAAAAGTTCCGCTTCTACATCAATGCAGGCAAAAGAGCAGGTTCCATGCACATCTCCCACATAGAAGGTTTGAGTTCTTTTGTCATCTCCGATAAAACCTACAACTCTGTCGAACAGCCTTGATTCTCAGATCATATACCTTCAAGCTATAAACAAAACAAATGCGTGAGAGACATGCTTACAGTAATCTTAAGAAAATAGACATAAAGCATCAAAACTTTTATGTTCATGCAAGCAAAGGATTCACTTTCAGAAACCTTGATGAAAATAAAAATTGCTGAATCAGCACAAAATTCACCATGTTAGGCAACGATATTAATACTAACAATACATACATACATCCATATATATATATATGCTCATGAACTTGTCAATTTACACCAATTATAACCAAATGTCAATCCAAGGGTTCATATTCATCTCAAAATAAGTTGGAAATGGGAGGCAAAACTAAGCTTCTTGTAAGGGACACAACAAAATACATACATTTGAAGAAAATAAAATCTTACTTTTACTTTTCAAACGTTAGACGAATTCTTATATACTCCCTCCGTCCCATTTTGGTTGTCTCAAAATTATTGTACACTTTCCTTTTTTACACTGTAATGACATATAAATTGATTTTTGTAATCCTATTTAATTTTATCTTATTTCTAAATTTAATGTCTTTCAGATGGGTATAATTGGAAAGTTAATAAAAAAAATTATCTTTAAAAAAGCAAATGGACAAAAATTATGGTATGGAGGAAGTATATTCAAACCTCAATTACTTGCATAACTCAGAACCTTAAAGTTTACAATAGTCAACGCACTCCAAACAATCATTTTTCTTATAAGTAACCAGTTAATTGCAATATCAATTAATATTTGAAGGAAATAAGACATGGATGGATGTCCATAACTCAAAAATATCGGCCCATTCGACCTCCACTTTCATCCATGTTGCTTTCAACATGATCACCATAAGGCCTAACAAAACTTTAGGTATCAAGAAAGGATGCAATTCAAAAAAACAGTGTCAACACAAAATAAAAATAATGGGATGGAGGAATGGAAGAAACAAAAAAGAATATAAGCACTATTCATATCTTAAACTAAGATTGAAGACTTGTTCAAACTTCTTCTTCTACTACTACTGAAGAAAAGCTAGCAGACAGGACAATATACAATTTCCTAGGACCACATAGGAACATAATGTAATTCTCCAATTTTGATGCTGCTACTTACCAATCAAAATGCATGAATTATGAGTAAGATGGATAGGCCATAAGAGAATATCCCAGAACTACATGCCTGAAACCACAAATTTGAGATCAAAATACATCAGATCAGCAACTTACTCCTTTTGCAAGATAATGTAACCATGTTGCCATGGTTATAAGCAATCAGAGAAACTTCAGGCCATGAACTGAGAACTGCAGTTTAGGAAATGAAGAACCCAAAAAAACCCTCTTCAATGAGATTCAGGATAAAATTGATGAACCCAATACCAGTAGATTCTGAATGTCACTAACAATAGGTCATTTACTATGTTACTCCGATGTAAGCCTTCGTCTCTTCCCATAATCAGCATCCCTTGATCTTGAACGATGCTCCTCCTCCTGTGATATTCTAGATTTGCTGTGGGTCCGTGATGACCTACCCTTGTCCCAATCATCATCATGCTCCACTTCACGGTCCCTGTACCTATGATGATCAACATACCGATCCCGGTCTTCCCTATAACGATCACGATCCCTATCCCGATCACGTTCCTTTTCACGTTCACGATCTCGAGAACGTTCCCTATCCCTTTCACGCTCCCTTTCCCTTTCTCTACCAACATCCCTTTCATCGCGATGCCTTTTCTCTGACCACTCATTATCATGACCACCCATATCTTTTTCTCTAGGCATCTCTCTATCATACCCTGCTTCCCTATCATCTCGATACCTTCTATCAGAGGATCCAGACCAGTCTCTTTCTGAAGCTCTATCTTTCTCCTTAATGGTGTTCTGCCAACCTCCTCTATCATGACTAACCTCACCATACTGATGATCAGATGCAGCTTCCTCACCATAACTAGACTCGCCAGCTCTTCCACCACCATGATCCTCCCCACCCCATCCACCCATACTAGGATCTGACCACATTCCCATATTGGGTCCATCAGCACCACTTGTAGGCATCATTCCCATGCCATTCATCGGCATTCCTCTTCCAAAAAATGCAGGATTTACATGTGGAGCCACTCCAGGCAACCCCACACCTCCAACAGGCGGGAAGGAAGATAGGATCCCTGAAAATGGAGGCGTGGGAGCACCAGGAAAGCCCCCATAAGTCCCCATTCGTCCCATAGGTGCACCAAACGCTGGATCAAAACCTTGCCCCATCATTGAATTGGGATGCAATAATGGGGGTGTAGCACCAATACCCTGGCCAAATCCATTTCCAGCATTCCCCATTATACCTCTCCCACCCATACCGCCTCCAGCCCTATTCCTCATTGGACCAATTGGGCCTCTACCACCCATCCCTTGTGCATTCCCTCTCCCCCAATTTCCTCTCCCGTACCCTCTATTCCCATCCCCACCTTGATAGTTCCCACCAGTTGCAATAGCGCCACCACTTGCCCCACCAGTACCACCTGCTCCCCCACTCTTACCGCCATCATTGTTCCCCCTTCTTGCTTGAGAAAGTGAAGCTTGAGCCATCTGCTGATTCCTATTAACCTGAGCCTCTCCCATCCTCTTCACGCTATAAGGCGATGCAAAAGCCACAACACATGGCCTTCCATTAAATATATGTCCATTCATCCCTTCCTTACAAGCTGCAGCTGCAGCAGGGTCATAAAATTCAACTTGACAATACCCTTTTGACTTTCCACTTGCTTTCTCGTCAAAAAACTTCACTTCCTTTACCACACCATACTTGCATAACTCAGCCTCTAGCTCTGCATCTGTTGTCCACCAATGTAAATCCCCAACAAACAATATAGTCCCACCTCCACCTCCACCTGTAGCTCCTCCACCAGGAACAACAACTCCAGAACCGCTACTACCATTACCAATCATATTTGCTCCATTCACATTTCTAACCATACTCTCATTGGGTATATTACCCACATTCACACCCCCAACACTATGAGTCTGCTGGCTGATATTCCCTTGAACACTTTCATTGTTGTTGTTGTTGCTGCTGCTAATAACGCTATTATTGTTAGCACTCTGCTCTTCAATCTCATTCACTTTACTAGAATTCTGCCCCAATTCAACCCTAAGCCCCCCGGATCCAGCGCTGGGTCCTTTCTGGACCATATCACTCCCTCTAAAGCCCTGACTTTCATAACCAGAGATCCTAGAAACATTACTATCTCCAGTCACGGCACCACCAGTATTCGGCGCTACAACAGGTGGGTCGATCTTTTTATCATCGTTAGTGTTGTTATTATTGTTGTTACTATCCTGATTTTGAAATCCTAAGTCCTCATTTTTCCTAAGAGATTGCAAGAAACCCTCACCAACATTGACGTCGTTGTAAAGATCCTCATAATCGTCATCCTCTTCGCCCAAAAATCCCTCGTCGGCAACGGCTGAAATTGCCTCGTTTCGGTGGAACTGCTCCATCTGATCGCAGCCCTCGCCTTCGTCCATGTTCCCGGTGCCGTTGGCGTTCTAGGGTTTGATGATGCGGTCAGGAGAGAGGTGCGGTGTCGTATCGGCTTATTCAGGCAGTAAATGGAAACTTTTCCTTTTGGTGGGTGACAATATCAAAGATGGATACAAGATCTCACCTTGAAATAAATCTAACACAGTGTATTCAATAAAGAGAGAGAGAGAGAGAAATAGAAACCCTAATCTGGAAAGTTATGTCTGACTGGGAAGAAAGATTGGGAAATTTCTGGGATTTTCGTTGGTGCGGCTGATATAACGTAATCTAATAATCCCAGTGCCCTTAATGGCTAACCTACGCTGGGGTGCTTGGTGCGCACTGCCTCCCTCCCTTTGGCTTCGGCAATTTCAAGCAGTTCTACTAAACCCGGGTTTCAACCCATAGAAGAACTAGATCGCTGGATCAATCAATTGATTAATAATTCAATCACTCGTTATAAAGTTAACCAAAAAATATTTGTTCAAACAAATTAATTAATATTTCACTAAGTAGTATTTAGTTTTCAATTTAACATATATTAAATTATTTTAAAATCCTGTACAAAAATATATACTCTTAAATATTATAATTAAAATTATCTAATATTTATAAGTGAATACATAAATTATTAATTGATTGAACCAATACAATTCGCTGTTTTAATAAATTAAATCAATCGAGTGAACATGCTGCTTAAAAATATTAAAAAATTATAAGAGGATTATAAAAATGGGCCATGTCATCAATTTGATTTAACATCACTTTCCCTTAGTAACACTTTTTCATTATAAAAAAAGGACGGTCTATTTATCAAAGAATATTTTTTAATAAATTAATTATAAAATCTATAATAATTATAAATAAAATAAAAAATTAAATTAACAATGTTTAAATTAAATTACAAAAGATTTTTTTTTTTTTTTTAACAATTTTAAACGTACGCCTCTCTCGATATGGTTGTTGACTAAAGGTTAAAGAGAATAAATACAGTAGTTGCATTTGCAATTTTAATTTTAAATAAATAGAATATGACTGAGTTGATAGATCACCAACGTTTATTAAACATCAATTCAATAGGTTTTGACATCTACCCTTTCTATCAATTAATAGGTTATGTTAATGCCACATCTACTTATCAATTTACATATTAATTACTTCTTTTATAATTTTTGTTGATTTTTTTCTAATTATCTCAAAATTATTATTTATTTTCTTTTTTTAATTATATAATTTTATTTAATTTTATTTAATTTTATTAAATTTTTAAAATAATTTTTTATTAAATACTATTTTTCTAAGTGAATATTCAATTTTTTTTTAATATTTAATATAAATTAATATTTTTCTAATGGTAGAACTAGGCTCATTCTATATGAAGATATTGTTGGCCAAGCCTTAAGAAGAAGCACCATAGATTCCAATAGTAGTCTGATTCCAAAAACCATCAAATTTTTAGTAAAGCAAATAGAAGAGTTCACACAAAACGAAAACTCACCAAAAAAAGAAGATAATTAAGAAAAACCTTGCCACAACTAAAGACTGGAACCATTAGGGAACAAGGCCATTGAGGCTGTAGAAGGGGATTCCATTCTTCATGTCAAATCCGGCTGAAATATCAATGAGAAATAGCGAAAATCTCTCACATGCAAGAGTTTACCTGCCACTACCAAATCAAAATGAGTCAAAAAAAAAATGTTAGGAGCAAGTTTTAACACGTTAGAGCATTCTCAGTGATGACCACTGGGTTTCTCCACCTCAGACAGGGGCTAAGCCCTCGATCGCGGCCCATCGCTCATAAGCCCACATATCCTCTGCATTAACAGGTCAGGCCCTTTCGAGCCTTGATACCGGGCCCCTCCGAATTTCTCAACCAAGCCGGCCTCGCCTTCACTGCACCTCGGGCCGATCTCCTTTGGGCCTAGTTTTGCTCCTATCTTCCGGCTCAGCCCAGAACCAGAAGGAAGACTCATTCATCTGCCTTGTGGACCCATCTACAAGCGCGTGGAGAGGATCAGAGGCCGTTACGCATGGGGCAGAGATCTGATTCCCTCGTACGTCCGAATCAACGTAGCAGGGACAGGTGGTCCAATGATATACGTTCTGTTAGCACGTCACTAGCAGACAAAAGGAAACATATAAAAAGGAGAAATACCCTCCTCTATGTCTTAAGCTTTTTCTAGTTTTACAGAACCCCTTGTAAAACTCTATTTCTCTGGATCCCATATCATCAATTGGCGCCGTCTGTGGGAAACGAAGGAGATCTTTTCATCACCGGAGTTCCACTCTTAACAAAACCCACTGAGATCCACGATGGCTAATCACAATGAAAGCAACCTTAACATCCCAAACGACTTGAGCTCTGCCCAAGAGGGGCAGCAGTTCTCCTTTTCTAGCCCTACAACACTAAACAACCAAACACCCATTCCTCTCAATCCCTCGCCAAGCTTCGCAGGGAATGCTCCCACCGCTACCTTATCCAACCAGGACCTTCAAACCATGGCCCTCCAACTACAGAATACCGCCCACTGGTTGGGGCAGATAATGCAACAAAGGGGCCTCAGCACCCCGATGAATACACTCCCAGTGGTAGAAGAACCCCAAACCAATGAGCCCCAACCTATCCCCGACCGCCTTCAAACCAGCAGCCACGGTACCAGGGAAAGGGAAAGAAGAGCCGGAGAAGAGGAAGAGCCAGAGGCCCGAATCCATGGAAGGAGGGTGAGGGAGATGATAGAAAATGATGAGGCTGACAACTATTCCGCCGGGACAACCAGGTGGACCAGAAGTGAAGCAGAGGAGGAGGAACACCGCCTGGAGAAGAAGCCCAGGCCGGAAGATGAGGACGTGGACCAAAAGCTGCAAAAGTTGAGAGAGCAGCTCTTAGCCGAGCTGGGAAAGAAGGATCAAAGCCAAACCTTCCTGCCCACTTCTTCACCTTTCTCGAAGTGGGTACAGCAGGAGACTGTCCCTAAGAAGTTTATGATGCCATCAATGGCGGCTTATGACGGAGCTGGTAACCCGAGGGAGCACGTCATGAACTACAAGACCTTCATGGAACTGCAAACTTTATCGGATGCCTTAATTTGCAAGGTATTCCCAACGACGCTCTCGGGGCCAGCGCGAGCGTGGTTCAACAGCCTGGAGACCGAAAGCATTGGAAGTTTTGGAGATCTGGCCACTCGCTTCATCAGCCGGTTCATCGCCGGGGTGCCAGCGGATAGGAAGACGAGCTATCTAGAAACAGTAAGGCAGAGAAGGGAGGAATCGATTAGAGAGTATGTAGCTCGTTTCAATGCGGAGGCCCTGCAGATTCCCGAGCTCGATGAGGGAAGGGCAGTGGAGGCCATGCAAAAGGGGACGACCTCTGCCGAGTTCTTCGGCTCATTAAGTAGGAAGCCTCCGACCTCACTGGCCAAGCTGATGAAGAGGGCTAAGAAGTATATAAGGCAGGATGACGCTCTGGTGACAAGCCGATTCGCCAAGGGAGTGGCAGGCAAGGAGAAAGCCCCGGAGGAAAGGAGGCCGGAGAAGCATGAGAAGAAACATGGCAAAAGGCCTGAGCCTTACAGACAGCCCTGGGAGCGAAGGGACCAAAGACCTCTTCCCCCTCGGGTCTCAGAGCAGAGGCTACTCCCTTCATGGGTTCCGAAGAAGCCAACCCCACTTAATGCCTCTAGAGCCGAAGTGCTCGTAGCTGTCCAAGACAAGGAATTCTTACAATGGCCCAAACCCCTGAAATCGAAAGCCGACCAGCGAAATCCCGACAAATACTGTCAGTTTCATCGTACTCATGGTCACGACTCAAATAACTGTTTCCAGTTGATTGCAGAAATCGAGAGGTTGATAAAGAGAGGACACCTGAAGAACTTCGTGAAGAAACCGGAAGGACAGAGACCTCAGCCCAATCCGGCAGTCCAAACATCGAGAAGAACGGGAGCTAACCCTGTAAACGATGGGTCCAGTGGGACCATCAATATGATCGTAGGAGGCACAGGAGGTCGGATGAGCCGAAGGGGGAAAAAGAGGAGCAGAGAGGGAGAAAACAGCAGTGCTGAGGTCATGCAGATCGCCGAACACTCTTCAATGACCATCACTTTCTCCTCGGAGGACGCTCAGGGTGTTCAGATGCCTCACGACGACGGCCTTGTCATTGAAGCTGTTATTCACAACTACTGGGTAAAGAAGATCTTGGTGGATGACGGAAGCAAGGTGAACCTGTTGCCTTATCGAGTCTTCCAGCAGATGGGAATTCCTGAAGAGCAACTGGTTCGGGACCAGGCCCCGATTAAAGGGATTGGAGGAACACCAGTGACGGTGGAAGGGAAAGTAAAGCTAGCCCTTACTTTGGGAGAGGCACCGAGGGCTCGCACCCACTATGCGGTGTTCTTGGTGGCTAAACTCCCCCTGAGCTACAATGCGATCCTGGGAAGACCTGTGCTGTTTGACTTCGAGGCCGTCACCTGTATCAGATATCTGGCTATGAAGTTCCCAACAGAAGCAGGGGTGGGAATAGTTCGAGGAAGCCAGGAGGAAGCAAGGGCAGTATATCTAGCTACGGTGGCGGAGCCGAGCCCAACAGAGGAAAGGCTGGATTCAGAAGTTTTAGAGGTCAGGGACGAGAAAACAGAGGCCAGGACGGAGCCGGTGGGAGAACTGGAGACTTTTCCCTTGTCAGAGGCAGAAACAGATAAAGTCTTCAGTCTCAACGCCGGCCTCACCAAAGAGCAGAAAACCGAGGTCATGGCCCTGGTCCGGAGTCACGCGCCAAGCTTCGCCTGGAAGCCTTCTGACATACCCGGAATTGATCCCGAGGTGATGACCCATAAGCTGAATGTCCTCCCCGAAGCCAGACCGGTAAAGCAGAAGAAGAGGGTGGTAGGAAGGGAAAAGCAACAGGCTACCAAGGAGGAAGTGCAGAAATTAGAAAAGGCAGGCTTTATTAGGGAAGTCATGTACCCACAATGGTTAGCTAATCCTGTATTAGTCAAAAAAGCCAATGGCAAATATAGGATGTGCATAGATTTCACTGACCTGAATCAGGCTTGCCCTAAAGATTGTTATCCCCTCCCTGACATTAATAAAATGGTCGATTCTACGGCCGGTTTTGATTATATGTCGTCTTTGGACGCAATGTCCGGTTATCATCAAATCCTAATGGACAGGTTGGATGAAGAAAAGACCTCGTTCATAACAGAAGATGGGACTTATTGCTATAGAGCCATGCCTTTCGGACTGAAAAACGCCGGGGCAACTTACCAAAGACTGATGAACAAAATCTTCAAAGACCAGATCGGCAGAAACGTAGAAGTTTATGTGGACGATATGGTGGTCAAGAGCTTAACTTTCCAACAGCACGTGGCAGATTTGAGGGAGGTGTTCGGAATATTAGATCAGTACAGAATGAAGCTGAATCTAGCGAAATGCGCTTTCTTCATCAGAGGAGGAAAATTCCTGGGATACATGGTGAGTGGAAAAGGCATCGAGCCCAACCCGGAGAAGGTAGAGGCCATATTGAATATGCCAGAATCGACCTGCGTAAGGGACGTCCAGAGACTAACCAGGAGAGTAGTGGCACTTAATCGATTCATGTCGAGGTCGGCAGAAAAGTGTTTACCATTCTTCAAAAAGTTGAGGAAAGTGCCAAACTTCGAATGGACAGAAGATTGTAGAGAAGCTTTCAAAGAACTCAAAAGTTATCTCAGCTCGCCTCACGTGCTTAGTAGTCCCATAGAAGGTGAAGAACTTCTGATATACCTGACAGCCTCTGAACAAGCAGTCAGCACCGTGTTGGTAAGAGTAGAAGAAGGAGAGCAGAAGCCTGTTTTCTATGTCAGCAAGGTGCTTAAAGATGCCGAGGTCAGATATTTGAATATTGAGAAGATAGCATACGCCCTACTACTGGCAGTCCGAAAGTTCAGGGTTTATCTAGAAAGCCACCAAGAAGTAGTAATGACAGATCAACCCTTGAAGAAGATTTTGCATAGACCGGAGACCTCAGGCCGGATGCTAGCATGGTCCATCGAGATTAGTCCTTACTACCTAGAGTATCGACCTCGAACAGCTATAAAATCTCAGGCCCTTGCCGACTTCATAGCAGAGTGCACATTCAGTGAGGAACAAGGAGAATCATCTTCAGAAGTGTCGGGGAAGGAAAGAAAGGAAGAACTCTTTTAGAAGTTCAGCTGAAAGTTATATGTAGACAGGGCTTCAGGCGCCGGAGGCAGTGGTGCGGGAATAATGCTTAAGGGGCCTGGAGAATTTAAGGTTTGCTATGCCCTACGCTTAGAATTCAAAGCCTCCAATAATGTGGCAGAGTATGAAGCCCTAATAAACGGAATGATGGTGGCAATGAAAGTAGGGGCAACTGACCTCGAAGTAAATAACGACTCACAGCTGGTGGTCAACCAGATAACTGGGGCATATCAAGCCAGAGACCCAACCATGCAGGGCTACTTGGCAAAAGTAAAAGCTATAGAGGCTGAACTCATAGATCGGGGAGTTCCCATCAAATTTCAAAGAATACCTCGAGAAGAAAATGAGGAAGCCGACCTGCTTAGTCGGTTGTCCAAAGAAGAATTAGAACAGCTCCCCGATGAAGTGTACATACAGCACGTCCACACGCCTGCTTTTAATAAAACAAACACGATATTGCAGGTGGAACAAAGCCCGACTTGGATGACCCCATACCTAGAATACCTGGAGAAGGGAAAGCTCCCTGAGGATAAAGATGAAGCCAGAAAAATAGTAGCTCGCACTGCCAATTACCAAGCAGTAAGAGGGACCTTATACAGAAAAGGGAAATCCAGCCCATGGCTCCGGTGTGTGAGCCCGGAAGAGGCTACAAAGGTGATGGAAGAAATACACAGGGGAATGTGCGGAGCTCACGAAGGGGCAGGGACATTAGCCAATAAAATATTCAAGCAATGATACTATTGGCCCACTGTTAAAAGCGAAGCAGAAGAGTTTGTCCGAAGGTGCGATGTATGCCAGAGGTTTGCTAACGCCATCAATGTCCCGGCTACTCCTCAGTCCAGCATATCCAGTCCGTGACCGTTCTCACAATGGGGAATAGATATCCTGGGACCTTTTCCCAAAACCGTGGGACAGAAAAAGTTCGTAGTAGTGGCTGTGGAATACTTCTCAAAATGGCCAGAGGCGGTGGCAGTCCCCACAATCACAGCCCGGCAGATGATAGACTTTGTGTGGGGTCATATCATCTGTAGATTTGGCATACCAAGAGTGCTTATCTCAGACAATGGCAGACAGTTCGACTGCAATACCTTTAGAGCATTTATGGCAAACATGGGCATATGGCATAAGTTTTCTTCGGTGGCCCATCCTCAAACCAATGGCCAGACAGAGGTCACCAACCGAGCAATCCTCCAGGGGCTGAAAAAACGACTGGATGGGGCAAAGGCGAATTGGGCAGACGAGCTCAACAACATCCTGTGGGCACTCCGAACCACCCCTAGAGCGTCCACTAAGGAAACGCCCTTTGCACTTGATTACGGCACAGAGGCCATAGTCCCAATCGAGTTACAGGTCCCCACACATCGAATCCAGTTCAGCAACGACAGCTCCAACGGAGATAAATTAAGAAGCAACCTGGATGCCCTGGAGGAAATCAGGGAAGAAGCTCAAGTTCGAACTGCCGCCTATCAACAAAGGGCA
Source organism: Manihot esculenta (assembly GCF_001659605.2). Classification (NCBI taxonomy): domain Eukaryota; kingdom Viridiplantae; phylum Streptophyta; class Magnoliopsida; order Malpighiales; family Euphorbiaceae; genus Manihot; species Manihot esculenta. The sequence continues at coordinate 26,900,196 of NC_035163.2, forward strand.
GCCCGTTATTACAACCAAAGGGTCAGGGAAAGAAGCTTGAAGGTGGGAGATTTGGCCCTGAGAAACCTGGAGGCTACGGGAAAAAGAACAGCAATGGGCAAGTTGGCACCGACCTGGGAGGGCCTATTCAGGATAACAAAAGTGGTCAGGCCAGGCGTATACCGAATTGAAGATATGCAAGGAAACCCTGAGCCCCATGCTTGGAATATCCAGCACTTGAAGAGGTATTTCCCTTGAAATATTTGTAAAGAAAAATATTATACTCTGAAAAGCACAAATGAATAAAATAACACCATTCTTTACACAATGATGTTATCTCTATTATGAATGTCACTTCTCTTTTAAAAAGAAAGAACAGAATCTGAAGACCCTGAGACACAGAGACCTCAGAGGTAGAAGACCGGGATCCCTTAGAACTCCCGGGAAAACAAAACAAAAACGGCCGGTGAGGATCTTAAAAGACCTCCCGGAGCATGAAGACCGGGATCCCCCAGAACTCCCGGAAAAATAAAGAAGACCGGGATCCCCTAGAACTCCCGGGAAAACAAAACAAAAACGGCCGGTGAGGATCTTAAAAGACCTCCCGGAGCATGAAGACCGGGATCCCCTAGAACTCCCGGGAAAACAAAGAAGATCGGGATCCCCCAGAACTCCCAGAAAAACAAAACAAAAACGGCCGGTGAGGATCTTAAAAGACCTCCCGGAGCATGAAGACCGGGATCCCCTAGAACTCCCGGGAAAACAAAGAAGACCGGGATCCCCCAGAACTCCCGGGAAAACAAAACAAAAACGACCGGTGAGGATCTTAAAAGACCTCCCGGAGCATGAAGACCGGGATCCCCTAGAACTCCCAGGAAAACAAAGAAGACCGGGATCCCTTAGAACTCCTAGAAAAACAAAACAAAAACGGCCGGCGAGGATCTTAAAAGACCTCCCGGAGCATGAAGACCGGGATCCCCTAGAACTCCCGGGAAAACAAAGAAGACCGGGATCCTCTAGAACTCTCGGGAAAACAAAGAAGACCGGGATCCCTTAGAACTCCCGGGAAAACAAAACAAAAACGGTCGGTGAAGGTCTTAAGGGCCTCCCAGTGCAAAAATTCCAATATCATATGCAGGGGCAACCCATAAAAACACGGCTCCAATCTCACGCAAAAGACGAGTCCCACGCTACCGATGAAAAACAAGATTCCGACCTCCCGAAGGAGCTCGGGGCACAATAGCCAAAAGCGCCACAGCCCCAAGCCGACCTTAAAAAGTAAGCTCGATACGACACCAACCTCGCGAATTGACCACTGGCGCTGAACTAGCTAGCCCAGAGAGAAGTCTAAACAGCAAAGAACCCACAAAACGCTCGAGGATAGGCAGCTCGAAAAAAGAAAGGTTAAGTCCGACCTCACAAATGAGCTCGGAACACCAAAGCGTAAAAAAAAAAAAAAAAAAAACAAAACAAAATTCCGAACTCCTGAGCTCGCGAAATAAGCAGCGTCACGGACTATAGGCATAAAAACCTAAGCAAAGAGCAAAGAACCGAGCTCCCAGCTCGGATAGACTCGCAACATGCAACACTCAAGTAGAATGAAGCTAAGTATAGAGGAAATAACAGAGAATCGAGCTCCCTCTATGAAAAGGCCCATAAAGGCAGGAACGTATAGGAGGATAACTGAAGCCATGCAAGTACAAATAAGGTACAGGGATTTACTCCCTCACTAATTATGTAATAAGTACTGAGGAAGTAAAGGGGCAATCCGAGGAAAAGCTAATCATTTAGCAAAGGCTGTGCGCCCAAGCTCACATTAATAAAGTAACAAAGCGGAACCCACGTGTAACGACCCAAAAATCGGACCGCTACCGGCGCTAGGATCCAGATCCGCTTAAGGCCGCCGGGACCCGTAGCAAGCCTGACATGTAACCTGTAAACCTGTTTAATCCCATACATGATCAACAATCATACATAAAAATTTAAAACTTTTATGTCATTCATTCCTCATACACCAAACTCAACCTGTGCATGCACTAATCATAATCATAATCATAAACTTGACCCCTCTGTGGGATCTCATCAATGCCCCAATGGGCGATATACAAGTGTTGAGTTGGCTAACATCTATATCATAAAACATCTAAGATCATGTATTTAAAAGGGGTAACAACATCCATAGGGTCAAGCACAATCTCTAATCCTCAAATCAATATACATAACATGACTATTTAACTTTACATCATTATACAATTTATCATGTCCACTTTCTATTTATTACAATACACGACTTTACTCTTCTTGACTTCCCTGTCTAGCCCGTACCTGCAATCCTGGGGGATTAGGGAAAGGGGTGAGCTACTAGAGCCCAGTGAGCAGAATAATAGAAAACAACATTTAAAATCTCATGCCATCATGTAATGCAACACATCACAACAAATCACATCTCGGATGGTATTGTCACCAATAGTCCTCTACATTCCAAAGTGCCGGGACGTAGAATGGGTACAACCGGTCTTTCTCTTAACATAACATATCATAACATTCCAATGTGCCAGGGACGTAGAATGGGTACAACCTGGACTTTCTCTTACATAGTGCCAGGGACGTAGAATGGGTACAACCTGGACTTCCATACCATATCATGCCGTAACATCATCATACCATATGAGGACTAAAGGATCATCCAATAACCAATCCACATCAACATCATAAATGCAATGCAACATATTCGTGAATTCTAATGCAAACAACCTAATTCATCACATGGCATTCATGATGCATGAACATGCTCAACTGTATAATTCATTTGCTTTAAAAACATAAAGGTTTATTCTACTCACCTCTTGGCTGAAGCTCTACTGACTCAGAAGCAGCTGAACTCACTGCTGGGGTCCTCGGTTCCTCGGGTCCGAACCTACACAGGTGGACTCAAATGAGGGACCAAACAACTAGAACATAACTCTAAAACATCTCCTAAAAACCCCCTAAAACACCTCAAAACATCCATGCAAAACATGCAAAGAAAGGCTGGACAGGGCACTTTCGGCGGCAGGTTCGACGGCCGAAAGTCCCTCCAGAGCCGAAAGTCAGGCAGGTTTGGCGGCACCTTCGGCGGCCGAAACTCCCAGACAAAGGCGAAACTCATGCATGTTAGGCGGCACTTTCGGCAGCCGAAACTCCCAGACAGAGACGAAAGTCTCCTTTCGGGGGCAAGCTTCGGCAGCCGAATGCTGCCTCCACAAGAGGGTTCGGCGGCCGAAAGTCCTTTCGGCTGCCGAACCTGGTTTCTCCCAAAGGGCAGAAACTTGGTTCAAACATGCACAAATGCCTCCTAACTCATACCATCATGCATTTAGCTCAACCAAAACATGCATACAAGCTCCTAGGGGTCTCAAACTACCTTAAACCCCAACTACAACACATCAAACACACATTACAAGCCACATTGCTCAAAAACTCATCAAAAACCCATAAACTCAACATAAGCTTACTCATGCATTTTCTACCCCATGAACTTGCATAAAACTTACTTAAAACATGCAATGAGCTTAAGATCGGCTCTTACCTCTTGAAGATCAAGAGAGAGACGATCTAAACTCGGAGATGGAAGAGATTTGAGTTCTTGAACCTCAAAGCTCCAAAACTTGCTCAAAACTTGAAAATCTTCAAAACAAGATGAAAACTTGTGAAAATCATGAAAGATTTGAAGGAAAGAATTCAAGGATGGTGAGGAATGGCGGAAGGGCTCACCTTGGCCGAAAATGGGGAGAAAGCTCGCCCATTTCGGCTAAGGGACTCTTTCATAGTGGCTGGCCAGGCCACCTTCGGGAGCCGAACGTGCCTCCGCATGCATGCCATGTTCGGCGGCCGAACTTGAGGTTCGGCGGCCGAACCTGGGCTTCCCTCACTTATGCCTTCGGGGGCCTAAGGCTCACCCGAAATGCATGCATGTTCGGCGGCCGAACTTTAAGTTTTGGCGGCCGAACCTGAGCTTTCCTCCAAGGTTGTTTTTATTCAAAAACTCATTTCCTCTTTACTTAAAATCATCAAAAACATTAAAATATTTCATGAAAACATGGTCTTACTGTAATACCCGGCTAGACTCCGGTATCGGAATTCCTACCGTTCGGTGGAATCTCGGATGTCGGAGACCTCTAGAAGGGTAGAACCATGCTTTCATAAAATATTTTCATGTTTTTAATGGTTTTAAAGTATGAAACTAAATGAGTTTTTGCATGAAAATAGCATTGGAGGAAAACCCAGGTTCGGCCGCCGAAAGTCAAGTTCGGCCGCCGAACATGCATGCGTTTTGGAGGCACGTTAGGCCCCCGAAAGCATGAGTTAGGGAAGTTCAGGTTCGGCCGCCGAAAGTCAAGTTCGGCCGCCGAACATTTCATGGATGCGGAGGCACATTCGGCCCCCGAACGTGGCCTGGCCAGCCACCTATAAATGGGGCACTTAGCCGAAATGGGCGAGCTTTCTCCCATTTCCGGCCACAGCAAGCTTCCGACCTTCCTTTTTCAACTCTTGTGTTCTTCCTCCAAATCTCTACCATTTTTCTTGAGTTTTAAGCTTGCATCGAAGGTTTTGAGCTTTTAAACCAAGTTTTGGAGCTTTGGGAACTCAGGAGCTCATTTTCGTGGATCTCCAAGATTAGGTCGTCTCCCTCTCGATCTTCAAGAGGTAAGAGCCGATCTTAAGCTCCTCATGTGTTTTAAGTAAGTTTTAAGTGATTTTATGGGGTAGAATGGCATGTATAGGGTTGTAAGAGTTTTTAAGCAAATGTTAGGTTTTATGTGATTTATGAACAATGTGACATGTTTGAGTATGCTTGAAGTGTTGTAGTTGGGGTATTTGATGTTTTGAGGCCCCTAGGAACTTGTATGCATGATTTGGTTGAGATATATGCATGATTGGTGAGTTTGGAGACAAAAATGCACAAAGGAACCGAGTTTCTGCCCTTTGGTAGAAACCAGGTTCGGCAGCCGAAGGCACTTTCGGCCGCCGAACATGGCTGGGGAGGCAGGCCTTTCGGCTGCCGAAGTTGCCCCCGAAAAGAGACTTTTGTCTCTGTCTGGGACTTTCGGCCGCCGAAGGTGCCGCCGAACCTACCTGAGTTTCGTCTCTGTCCAGGACTTTCGGCCGCCAAAGGTGCCGCCGAAAGTGCCCTGTTCAGCCACTTCATGCATACCTCTATGTGATATTTTCAGAATGTTTTAGGGGGTTTTCGGGGAATATATTAGAGTTATGTTTATGTATGTTTGGTCCCTCATTGGAGTCCACCTGTGTAGGTTCGGACCCGAGGAACCAAGGACCCCAGCAGTGAGCCAGCTGCTACAGAGTTTGTCAGAGTCAGCCAGAGGTGAGTGGAACTAAGCTTAACCTTTTTAAATTAAGAAATGAAATGCTTTTATCATGCTTCATGCATCATGATCATATTATAGGTTGTTTGCATTAGAATTCACGACTATGCCGCATTGTATTGTTGTGATAGATGATAGTGGATGGACATTAGGATGATTCATTAGCCTTCTATATACGAAGTCCTGTGGTGCCCATAATAGGGCCGGGCAATACGAAGACCTGTGGTGCCCATAATAGGGCCGGGCAATAACTCCGAGTACGAAGTCCTGTGGTGCCCATAATAGGGCCGGGCAATACGAAGTCCTGTGGTGCCCATAATAGGGCCGGGCATGGAGTTGAGGGATTTTTGAATCAGTCCATCCGTGGTGTGATTTATTTGTGCAGTGACGCATTTCATGATAGCATGTTTTAAATATTCTTTTTTCAGTTCTACTCACTGGGCATCTAGCTCACCCCTCTCCCCTAACCCCCAGGTTTGCAGGTACGGGATAGATAGAGAAGGCAAGACGAGAAAAAGTCTTATGTATGTAATAGTTAGTTTGTGGACATGACAATTGTATTATGATGAAATGTAAAAATATTCAGGATGTTATGTAATGAGGTCATTGAGGATAGAGTTGTGCTTGACCATAATATATTGTTAATCCCTTTTGTATATACATGATCTTATGTTATGATGTTTATGTAAACTAACTCAACACAGGTTGTTTTGCCTTTAAGGCTTGATGAGATCCCACAGAGGGACTATGTTATGTATATGATCAGAGTATGCACAGGTTGAGTTAGTTGATGACAGTATGTATGAAGAAAAGTTTTAATTTTTATGCATGTTGTTGATCATGTATGGGATTATACAGGTTTATAGGTTTTATGTCAGGCTTGCTACGGGTCCCGGCGGCCTTAAGTCGACCCGGATCCTAGCGCCGGTAGCGGTCCGATTTTCGGGGCGTTACACTTACCCTTCTAGAGGTCTCCGACATCCGAAATTCCATCGGACGGTAGGAATTCCGATACCGGAGTCTAGCCGGGTATTACATTCTCCCCCCCTTAAGAATATTCGTCCCCGAATGTTCCTCAACTAACACATAGCATGGCACACAACATAACATACACATAAAACACATGAAACATATAAGAAACTAACCTTAGAAAAGATAAGGGTATTGCTGGAGCATGGACTCTCGTGTCTCCCAAGTGCACTCTTCCATATTGTGGTGGTTCCACAGGACTTTTACCATCGGGATTTCCTTGTTTCTCAGCTTTCTGATCTGGGTGTCTATGATCCGCACTGGCTGCTCAACATAGGTGAGATCCTCTTGGATCTCCACATCAGGCTCACTAAGAACCTTGCCTGGATCTGACACAAACTTCCTCAACATTGAAACATGGAAAACCGGATGGATTCTTGCCATTGAAGCAGGCAAATCTAGCTTGTACGACACATTCCCAATCCTCTGCAAGATTTCAAAGGGTCCGATGTATCGTGGGGCTAGTTTACCTTTCTTCCCAAAGCGAACCACTCCTTTCATTGGAGACACCTTGAGCAATACCAGATCCCCCTCCTGAAACTCTACCTGTCTTCTGCGGATGTCTGCATAACTCTTCTGTCTGCTTGTAGCAGTCTTGATTCCCTCTCTGATTACGGGTACCACCCTGCTGGTGATCTCTACTAGCTCAGGCCCTGCCAAGGCCCTTTCTCCAACTTCCTCCCAGCAAACAGGTGACCTGCACTTCCTCCCATATAAAGCTTCATATGGGGCCATCCCGATGCTAGCATGATGGCTGTTATTGTAGGCAAACTCCACCAAAGGTAGATGCTGCCTCCAAGAACCGCCAAAGTCCAGCACACACATTCTAAGCATATCCTCGATAGTCTGGATGGTCCTTTCGGACTGTCCGTCCGTCTGGGGGTGGAAGGCAGTACTGAAATCCAACCTGGTACCCATGGCATTCTGCAGACTCCGCCAAAACCTGGAGGTGAACTGGGGCCCTCTATCCGACACTATTGAAACAGGAACCCCATGCAGCCTGACGATCTCATCAACATATACCTGCGCCAACTTGTCCACAGAGTAGCCACTCCTGACAGGGATGAAGTGAGCAGATTTGGTGAGTCTGTCCACAATCACCCATATGGAGTCCACTCTGTTGGACGCTGCCGGTAACCCCACTACGAAGTCCATAGCTATATTCTCCCATTTCCACTCAGGAATAGGTAGCGGGTTAAGCATTCCAGCTGGCTTCTGATGTTCCAGCTTCACCCTCTGACACACTTCGCAGGCTGACACAAACTGTGCCACTTCTTTCTTCATCGCTGGCCACCAATAAACCTTCTTCAGATCTTGATACATCTTGGTGGCTCCGAGGTGAACGCTGTGTCTTGCATTATGAGCCTCTCTCATAATGTCTCCTTTTAGCCCTATGTCATCTGGTACACAAAGTCTGCTCCCATAGCGGAGGATCCCCTTACTGTCAAATCTAAACTCATTGTCCTTGCCTGACTGAACAGTCCTGGCAATCTTCACTAACTCTGGGTCCTCATGCTGTTTCTGAGCCATCTGCTCCAGAAACACAGGTGTCACTCTCATTTGGGCCACTAAAGCACCTGTACCAGACAACTCCAACTATAGACCTTCATCAATGAGCTTGTAAAACTCCTTCACCACTGGTCTCCTCTCTGCCGTGATGTGGGATAGACTGGCTAGTGACTTCCGGCTTAGGGCGTCTGCCACGACATTCGCCTTACCCGGATGATACTGAATCTTGCAATCATAGTCACTCAGCAGCTCTACCCATCTCCTCTGTCTCAAATTCAAATCTCTTTGACTCAGGATGTACTGCAGGCTCTTATGATCTGTAAAGATCTCACATTTTACCCCATAGAGGTAGTGCCTCCACATCTTGAGCGCAAAGATTACTGCTGCCATCTCTAGGTCATGTGTGGGGTAATTCAACTCATGCTTCTTCAGCTGCCTAGAAGCATAAGCAATCACCCTCTCATTCTGCATCAGTACACAACCCAGTCCCACACGGGACGCATCACAAAAGACTGTAAAGTCCTCATCACTAGATGGTAGAGCTAACACTGGTGCTGAAGTCAACCTCTTCTTAAGCTCTTCAAAACTCTCTTCGCACTGGTCGGTCCACACAAACTTCTGATTCTTCCTGGTTAACCTGGTCAGAGGAGCTGCTATTTTCGAGAAGTCCTGAACGAACCTCTTGTAGTAGCCTGCCAAACCCAAGAAACTCCTGATTTCCGTCACTGAAGTGGGTCTAGGCCAGTTAGCCACAATTTCTGTCTTCTTGGGGTCCACCTCTATCCCGTTCTCTGACACTATATGCCCCAAGAACGAAATGCTCCTCAGCCAGAACTCACACTTGGAGAACTTGGCATACAAGCCATGTTCCCTCAAGGTCTGCAGAACCAACCTCAGATGATGGGCATGCTCCTCTGCATTCCTGGAATACACCAAGATATCATCTATGAAGACAATAACAAAGTGATCCAGGTACTGACTAAACACTCTGTTCATGAGGTCCATGAATGCTGCAGGGGCGTTGGTTAACCCGAACGTACAAGGAACTCAAAATGCCCATATCTGGTCCTGAAAGCTGTCTTTGGCACATCTTCTTCTCTGATCCTCAGCTGATGATACCCAGATCTCAGATCTATTTTGGAGAAACAACCCGCTCCTGCTAGCTGGTCGAATAGATCGTCGATCCTTGGCAATGGGTATTTATTCTTGGTAGTGACTTTGTTCAACTGCCTGTAGTCGATACAAAGCCTAAGGGATCCATCCTTCTTTCTCACAAACAAAACTTGTACACCCCAAGGTGAGGTGCTCGGTCGGATGAAGCCATTTTCTACCAGCTCTTGCAACTGTTCTTTCAATTCCTTCAACTCTGCTGGTGCCATCCTGTAAGGAGGGATAGAGATCGGTCTGGTTCCAGGCATCAGTTCTATCTCGAACTCTATCTCCCTAGCAGGTGGTAAACCTGGCAGCTCGTCTGGGAAGACGTCTAGAAACTCTCTAACCACTGGCACCGAGGCGGGCTCTCTAACCTGACTGCTAAGCTCTCTCACATGAGCCAAATACCCCTGAAATCCCTTCCTAAGCAACCTAGGAGCCTGAAGAGCTGATATCAGACCTCTAGGTGTACCCCTCCTGTCTCCCCTGAAGACAACCTCTGACCCATCCTGACTTCTGAACCTGACTACCTTGTCCCTGCAGTCCAAGGTAGCACCATGGGTAGATAACCAGTCCATCCCTAGAATGACGTCAAAATCTGTCAAGTCTAGAACCACAAGGTCGGCGGACAGGCATCTTCCCTCAACAAAGACTGGATTGTACTGGCAGACTGACTCTGCCACTGATGGATCACACTTGGGTCCACTGACCCAGAGAGGACACTCTAACTCAGAGATCATCAACCCCAACCTCTGGACGGCTCTCGGAGCAATAAAAGAATGAGATGCACCAGGGTCCATCAAGGCATACACATCTGAACAACCAATGACTAAATTACCTGCCACCACGGTATTAGATGCATCTGCCTCCTGCTGAGTCATTGTGAAGATCCGTGCTGGAGCTGATGGACCTTCACCTCTGAAACCCGCTGAAGAAGAGGCTGCCCCTCTCCCTCTGCCTCTGCCACTGGCCTGAGTCATGGCTGGAGCTGCTGGCTGAGCCACACTACCAGAAGCTGTCTGCTGAGACTGTGCTCCAAAAGCTGCCCTAGGACACTCCCGAGCCATGTGTCCCTCTTGCCCGCATCTGAAGCAGGCTGCTGTCCCAGCCCGGCAAACTCCCCTGTGTGGCCTACCACACTTTGCACAAACTGCATTATCCGCACCAGAGCTTGAGCCACTCCCTAGTCTCATACTGGACTTGACCTTGTTCCAAAACTTATTCTTCTTGGGCTTCCTAGTGGTGTTACTCCACTTTTTGCTACCTGAAGCTGCTGCACTCAGAGAAGAAGAGCCTGGGGTCTTGGAACCAGAAGGCTGTGCCACTGACTGTCTGACTGTTTCCTGAACGATGGCACTGGCCTCCATTTTCCGGGCCATATCCACTATGGCATGGAAGCTCTCCCTATCTGCTGACTGGATCAAGGAGGAATATCTGGAGTGGAGTTTCATGATATACCTCCTTGACCTTTTCTGATCCGTGTCAAGGTTTTGCCCTGCAAATGGCAACAGCTCCAAGAATCTGTCTGTGAACTCCTCTACACTCATATCATCGGTCTGCCTCAACTGCTCAACCTCTATCATCTTCAGCTCCCTCGAACTATCTGGGAAAGCCCATCCTGCAAACTCGTTTGCAAACTCCTCCCAAGACATGCTGTCTACCCTCGGGTTCACATAATTCTTGAACCACTCTCGTGCCTTCTTGCACTTAAGCGTGAACCCGGCCATCTGAATGGCTCTACTGTCATCAGCCCCAATCTCATCTGTGATCACCTTAACCCTTTCAAGATACACAAATGGGTCATCCCCTTTTTCATACTGAGGAGCACCCAGTTTCATGTAGTCGGTCATCTTGACCTTGCTCCCACTGGCTGAGCTAGGTCTAGAAGGTTGGGTAACTGGGGCTGCTGGTTCTGTAGGTGGTGGAGGTGGTGCAACATTTTCTGAGGTAGGGTTTGCTGGATTTGGATAGTAAGGTGGAGGTGGATATATTGGGTACTGTGGGTATGGTGGATAATAAGGTGGGTATGGCATCTGTGTGGGATAAGGGCAGCTATGGTAATCCGATGTGTCTCTCATCGAATACCTAGGGTTTTGTGAGAAGTGTGGTTAGTGGGGTGGCTGAACAAATTCCGAGGCCTGAGTGCCTCCTTGGGACTCTCCCATTCCCTCTTCTGACATGCTAACTCCCAGACTGCCATCCCTCCTCTGCTCTACATCCATATCATCCCCCATGTCTTCTGACATTCCTCCCTGAACTGTTCCCCTCACTGATCTGCTCCTACCCAGATCCAGAGACCTTCTAGGGTCTCTTACTGCTCTTTCTCTGTTAGACCTACTAGACATTGCCCTAGGCAATGCTGGAGGACGGGCGCTCGTGCCCTCATCCTCAGGTGGTACTCCAGTCAATCTTGCTGATCGACGAGTTCCTCTCATCCTGTTTTCTCAAAAACAGTACACATCACATAAACGTTAGCATCATATGGTTCATGTGGGCACACATGAACCCGCATCACATACATATCATTCATATCATAGCATTAATGCACATGTATATAATCATGGCATTTCACATCATCAAGTAAGACAGGACTCCACATCCTAACCTAGTGGACATGATCTTCCTATTGTGCTTGACCTTCTATAACGTCTATGAGCCCGACACTCTAGGTCCGACCATATGAACCTAGGGCTCTGATACCATTCTGTAACGACCCAAAAATCGGACCGCTACCGGCGCTAGGATCCAGATCGGCTTAAGGCCTCCGGGACCCGTAGCAAGCCTGACATGTAACCTGTAAACCTGTTTAATCCCATACATGATCAACAATCATACATAAAAATTTAAAACTTTTATGTCATTCATTCCTCATACACCAAACTCAACCTGTGCATGCACTAATCATAATCATAATCATAAACTTGACCCCTCTGTGGGATCTCATCAATGCCCCAATGGGCGATATACAAGTGTTGAGTTGGCTAACATCTATATCATAAAACATCTAAGATCATGTATTTAAAAGGGATAACAACATCCATAGGGTCAAGCACAATCTCTAATCCTCAAATCAATATACATAACATGACTATTTAACTTTACATCATTATACAATTTATCATGTCCACTTTCTATCTATTACAATACACGACTTTACTCTTCTTGACTTCCCTGTCTAGCCCGTACCTGCAATCCTGGGGGATTAGGGAAAGGGGTGAGCTACTAGAGCCCAGTGAGCAGAATAATAGAAAACAACATTTAAAATCTCATGCCATCATGTAATGCAACACATCACAACAAATCACATCTCGGATGGTATTGTCACCAATAGTCCTCTACATTCCAAAGTGCCGGGACGTAGAATGGGTACAACCGGTCTTTCTCTTAACATAACATATCATAACATTCCAATGTGCCAGGGACGTAGAATGGGTACAACCTGGACTTTCTCTTACATAGTGCCAGGGACGTAGAATGGGTACAACCTGGACTTCCATACCATATCATGCCGTAACATCATCATACCATATGAGGACTAAAGGATCATCCAATAACCAATCCACATCAACATCATAAATGCAATGCAACATATTCGTGAATTCTAATGCAAACAACCTAATTCATCACATGGCATTCATGATGCATGAACATGCTCAACTGTATAATTCATTTGCTTTAAAAACATAAAGGTTTATTCTACTCACCTCTTGGCTGAAGCTCTACTGACTCAGAAGCAGCTGAACTCACTGCTGGGGTCCTCGGTTCCTCGGGTCCGAACCTACACAGGTGGACTCAAATGAGGGACCAAACAACTAGAACATAACTCTAAAACATCCCCCAAAACCCCCCTAAAACACCTCAAAACATCCATGCAAAACATGCAAAGAAAGGTTGGACAGGGCACTTTCGGCGGCAGGTTTGGCGGCCGAAAGTCCCTCCAGAACCGAAAGTCAGGCAGGTTCGGCAGCACCTTCGGCGGTCGAAACTCCCAGACAGAGGCGAAACTCATGCATGTTCAGCGGCACTTTCGGCGGCCGAAACTCCCAGACAGAGACGAAAGTCTCCTTTCGGGGGCAAGCTTCGGCAGCCGAATGCTGCCTCCACAAGAGGGTTCGGCGGCCGAAAGTCCTTTCGGCTGCCGAACCTGGTTTCTCCCAAAGGGCAGAAACTTGGTTCAAACATGCACAAATGCCTCCTAACTCATACCATCATGCATTTAGCTCAACCAAAACATGCATACAAGCTCCTAGGGGTCTCAAACTACCTTAAACCCCAACTACAACACATCAAACACACATTACAAGCCACATTGCTCAAAAACTCATCAAAAACCCATAAACTCAACATAAGCTTACTCATGCATTTTCTACCCCATGAACTTGCATAAAACTTACGTAAAACATGCAATGAGCTTAAGATCGGCTCTTACCTCTTGAAGATCGAGAGAGAGACGACCTAAACTCGGAGATGGAAGAGATTTGAGTTCTTGAACCTCAAAGCTCCAAAACTTGCTCAAAACTTGAAAATCTTAAAAACAAGATGAAAACTTGTGAAAATCATGAAAGATTTGAAGGAAAGAATTCAAGGATGGTGAGGAATGGCGGAAGGGCTCACCTTGGCCGAAAATGGGGAGAAAGCTCACCCATTTCGGCTAAGGGACTCTTTTATAGTGGCTGGCCAGGCCACCTTCGGGAGCCGAACGTGCCTCCACATGCATGCCATGTTCGGCGGCCGAACTTGAGGTTCGACGGCCGAACCTGGGCTTCCCTCACTTATGCCTTCGGGGGCCTAAGGCTCACCCGAAATGCATGCATGTTCGGCGGTCGATCTTTGAGTTTCGGCTGCCGAACCTGAGCTTTCCTCCAAGGTTGTTTTTATTCAAAAACTCATTTCCTCTTTACTTAAAATCATCAAAAACATTAAAATATTTCATGAAAACATGGTCTTACCCTTCTAGAGGTCTCCGACATCCGAAATTCCACCGGACGGTAGGAATTCCGATACCGGAGTCTAGCCGGGTATTACACCACGAGTGCAGCTAGCCCAGCTTGGAAAGAGCTTACGAATAAGAATGCCTTGTGAAAAAAGGAAAAGTTTATAAGTCAGAGACTAAACCCCTGGTTAAAATTTTCAGCCTTGATTAGCTGAGAGACAAGAGATGAAAAACGATGTAATCAATTCTTTACAAAGTTTATTAAGCATAGCTTAAGTGTTTCTTGTCAAAATCTTTAAAACTTAAACAAGTCAGACTGTTTAACAGAATAAGTGGTCCGATGAGGCTAAAACAACAAGCAAAGTAAATGCAAGTGAATTTCATTAGAGCATATTACAACTTATTCATCTGATGAGGTCGAAGGAAAAATAGTCCTTAAGGGACTTACATTTCTAAGAATGTCATCGCCTACATTATCTTTATTTACATTCGCATCTGAAGGAGATCGGACACCCTCCAATTCAGATTTCCCAATGCCCACAACAGGCGCATTCTCCAGCCCTGGGCCGAGGTTACCCCCTTCAGGCTCGGGGTCGTCTCCTTCAGTTCCGAGGTCCTCCATATCTTCCCCGTCCAGCTCGGATTCTTCCTCAGGAGACCCAGCTGCAGTGCGAGAGGTTCCTCTAGGCAAGGGGAAATCATCTTCCCCATATAATACATTCTCGCCATCAGAATCCACTTCGGCAACTCGAAGTTCTGCCAGAGGAGTATCAGGAGCATGTCTGGCTTCTCTTAAACCCTGATTATAGCCAGTCCTGAACATGCGAAAAGCTTTCTGCCAAATAGCAACCTTCATCTCCGCAGAGGCTTTATACTCCGCAAGCTGTGATTCACAGGCCTCAGCTATAACTGCCTTCAGCTCAGGGGAATCCTTGTAGTCCTAGAGGTGAGCTTCACAGGCCTACTCAATCTTTCTTTTTAGCTCATCCGACTCCTGATACTCCTCCAGACGCTTCTCACACTCCAGCTGAATCTTGCCCTCAGCATGTCTGGCTACCTCGAGCAGGGCCGAACATTTACGTTCTAGAGTCCTGACTTCATGGCTAAGCTGTTGATTACGAAGTTTGGACTCCTCCGCCGATGAAGCCAGATCTCTGATACGTTCAGAATTTGTGCTCAGCTCCTGCTCAAGGACCTCCACCCGAGCTAAGGCCATCTCTTTTTGAACATTCACCTTATCCAGGTGAACTTGAAGTCTTCCTAACTCAACCTTCAGGGCCTCATACTGGCACTGGACCTCATCCTTCTGGCTTATGGCCTCATCCCTCTCACGAAGGGCCCCCACCATGGAGGACAGCTGCTTCAAAACCTCCTCACAGCGGACCTCAGCAGCAGCTACCCTCTCGTCTGACTCCTTTAAAATCTCTCGGGTGCAAGACAACTCTGCTTCCAGGGATTTGGCATGTTCATGCGCCTCGACTGTTCTCACATCAGCCCTTTTGAGAGCCTCCAAAGCTGTATGTAGCTCGCGTTGGAGAGACTCGGAGTGCTCTCGAGCAACTGTGAGATTGCCCCTAGCGTCGTCGGTAGCAAATAAGTTCTCTTCCAGATGCGCCTCCTCAATCCGGCGACTCACAGACTCCCGGAGAGAATGGTCGCGAGCATCTACCTCCATGAAGAGGCCCGTCACCTAGTACAAAAGAACAACCATCAAAAGAAAGAAATCAAGAGAATCAAAAGAGAAACAGAAAGACAATTTACCTTCAGAAGCATCTCCCTGATTATATCCCCGAGCTCCTCTCGAGACCAAGATCGGAACGACGCTTGCTCCTTCGTAGAACTGGCTAGAAGACCAGTAAGAGCAAGCAAGCGTTGATCTAAGGCCTCTGTAATCCCACCAAACATCTGTTCTCTGAGGATTTCGGCAACTACACTGGCCGAAGATTGATGGGTGATGTCCTCTGTGTTCAGAATATCATTGTCCAGAGCAGACAACAGAGGCACAACGGGAACATCTTTTCCTTTCCCAATAGGAGGGAGGGCTGGAGATGGTCCTTTAGAAGCCCTGTGCTTCTTCCGAGCAGGAGCTGGGGCAAATGCTTTAGGGGGGGATGGACGCTTATCCCCGGCCTTTGCTATGACGCCCTCAGACCCAGATCCAATCCCCACTGGGGCAAGGGCAGGGGCATCTCTGGTAGGAGCCTCCGGGACACTGTCCTCAACAAGAATGACCTCCAGTCCCATCCCAGAAGCCTCCTCTTCAATAATGGGGGACTCGAGTCTTCCCCTTGGTGCCCCCTCAAAAGGAAAAGCAGGATTCGACTTCGTCTGTTCAATGTCCCCTGCCTGCTTCACAACAACTAGAGAAGTTTCCTGCGCATCCTCCGTAGAACCCTGATCAGACTTAGACTCCTGAACAGGTTTCAGAGCAGAGGCCGACCTGCCACTGCCAGACGGCCGAGAGGACTTGGTACCACGGGAACTCAGCTTAGGAGCTCGAGAGGAAGCTCTGGCAAGAGGTCGGCTAATCTTCCTAGAAGACACAGTCTGAGCCACCTCTTCAGTGACTTCAGACACGCGACGCCCAGCCCGAAGGGCATCTAGGGCAGCGTTCATGCTTTCCCGAGACAAAACTAAGTTTTTTGGGGGCTTGACCTGGTCCATCTTAACGTCAGAAGCTGCCAAAAAACACAAAACCAAAAAAAATTAGTGTACTTTCTAATATCACTTACAAGGAAAAAACAGAATTGTTAAACAAGGCACTATACCCGTGTCTCGGATATCCCTAAGGTTAGACACGAACATACACTTCTCGACGTCATACTTCTTGTCAACAGAAGTCAGTCGAAGATACCCCACCTGCTCGGTAAGGTTTAGTTGGGGTAGGTCGTTGCAACCCAGGGGGACATCCTCCCAGCCTAGCCCCACTCCCCACGATAAATCGGTCTCTTTTCTCAGCTCTGCCACAAGAAAATTCTCTACCCATCCCTTTATTGAATCCTTATAGCCCGTGAAAAGAGACAATCCACTACGGGGAGAAAAATAGTAAAAATTCTGAACCGATCTAACGAGGCGGAAGAAAGTGGCGAATAGACACGTCGTGGGTGTAAAACCCCAACTCAAGCAGATAGATTCAAAACAACACATGAACAAAATAGAATTTGGGGACAACATCCGGGGGGTTATTCCAAAGTATTGGAAAACCTCGATGAAGAAAGGGGTAAAAGGGAAAGTCAGACCGAAGTCCCTTTGCTTAAGGAAGAAGACTATGCAACGACCTCTTTGGGGATCTATCAAACTGGGAGGGGAAGGGTTTGGAAGAACTATTCTTTCATTTTGGAGAGGAGCTCGAATAAGATAAAGCGGAGTGTCTAAATACCCCCGAGAAATATACTTAGTTATGGAAGAAGGAGTAATGTGCGACTTGAGGTTAGCAACATCGGGAAGTTTAGAACCCTCTATGGAAGAATAAGAGAGCGTACCTGAAATGCAACGAGGTTGAAAAAGTAGAAGAAATCGAAGGAAAACAGAGAGCAGAAGAGAACAAGTTTTCTCAGAAGGCAGAGAGAATTCGAAATGAAAGGCAATAATGAAACAAAGAGTTACTCTGGACAGTTTTGTCTTGGAGCGGCGCAGTCATTATTACTCTCGAAGTTTACCCTCTCATTAGTCGGGCAATAACTGCCGAGAAGGTAAAGGGGCAACAATTGAGGACCGCTAGACTCCCCCACCCCTGTCAAGGGTCAGGCCCACGGCAATAGCCCATCATCCAAAGGCCCACACGCTATCTGCATAAAACAAACCCAACTCGTCCAGACCTTAAGACCGGGCTCCACCTGGATCTCTCACCCAGGACGGCTCGACAGATAAGATCTACCTCATCACCACTCATACGATAAATACTGAGGAGGCAAAAGGGCACGTCGTCGAAAGATCCAAGGACACAAGCAGAGGGAAGCATGATAAAGACCAGACCTGCTTATCACCTAAAAAGGTACATGATCTGACTTATCATTGTTAAGCAAAGGCTACGAGTCCGAAGTGATGAGGACGTCGTGGAATCATACAAACCTGTGGGTCAAGACCTCAGCTCACTGGTTAAAAACAGAGCTCACAGGTACGGTTAGTTCAGCTCGGAAAGAGTAAATCGAAAGCTCAGTTGGCTAAATGAACTCTAGTTCCGATTGGCTAGAAGGCGAGAAGGAAAAAATGATACAGCGAATTCCTCAGGAAAAATTACGAAGCACGCAGTCTAAATACTTCACTCATGATAAGGAAAGAACAGCTTGAGTATGAATGAAAAACAAAAATTTCATTAAAAGAAAAATACATTACAGCATGTTACAAATACCTACATTACAGGATAAAAAGCTATCCCTAAAGGATTTACATGCCCGGATACATCATCATCTATGTTTACATCACTGTCACCTACCCCACCATCTTAACTTTCGATTCAGAAGAATTCTCATAGTTCGAAAGATGAGCTTCACAGGTCGGCTGAGCTCTGTCTTGTTATTATAGGGGAACTGAACAAGTTGATCCCCATAAGCATTTCTCACTGTTTCATCATAGGCAGGCTTCCTGCCGCCCAAGTGTGATGCACGATACACTCGAGCAAGCCGAGGAAAACCGGCGAGGCATTCTGAAGAGCAATGGAACAAGTGAATGTTGCAAATCTACACACATACTATGTTGGACTAATTTTAGCAGGTTACCCTTGCTAATATTACGTGTGTAGACAGCATCTCGTATCTCATAATAAGCCTCAGAAACCATGTTATTCCATGAGTTCGAGTTAGGAGCAGACATCAGGGGCACCACGAGAATCTCCTCCTCCTCCCCGGAAGAAAGAAAGACAGGAACCCGGGCAGGAGCAGGGGGAAGAGGTCGTCCGGACGACCTGGAAAACATGATTCTGGCAACTTGTCGAATAACCTCCCCCACCAATCGCCCCACTAGGAAGACGTCCGAAGCAACGTTCAAGCTCCCCATGGGCAGCATCAGAATCTTAGGGGGCTTAATCCGCTTCATCTTCATCCCAAAGGCTGCAAAAATCACAAAAGCAAGGTTAAAATAGACCCCATGAGAGACAAAGCAGATTCGAAAGAGATAAGGGAAGGGTAAACCGTACCTCTTTCGCATGACAAAGAAAACTAAACTTGCATCTTTTTGGAGATTAATCGAACCAGAGGAAGAAGGATCGGAAAGAGAGATCCCGTTGTCCCGATAATGAGCCCAAGGATGAGAAGGAGGTGTTATTAATATATAACCAGAGGCTGAGATTTTAATGTAAGACAGGGCGACCTTATACTCTAGGCTAGTAGCATCAGAATCCTTAAAGGCTATTCACAAAAGAGGAAAAAAAGCGTATCGGGAAGATAAAGGCAGGAAAGTGAGGATAACAGTGTGCACAAAGAGCAGAGGAAAGCTAGAAATAGAAAAAAGACGGAGAAGATTTAAAGCTATATGTGACAAAAAGATGAAAGGGCGTCATGGAGCAAGCCGAATTCAAACAGGCGCGGTCATAATGATTCTCGATGTTTACCCCCTCGACAGTTGGGGCAATAACTGCCGAGGAGGTAAAGGGGCAATTGATGACCACTGGGTTTCTCCACCTCAGACAGGGGCCAAGCCCTCGATTGCGGCCCATCGCTCAGAAGCCCACATATTCTCTGCATTAACAGGTCAGGCCCTTTCGAGCCTTGATACCGGGCCCCTCCGAATTTCTCAACCAGGCCGGCCTCGCCTTCACTGCACCTCAGGTCGATCTCCTTTGGGCCCAGCTTTGCTCCTATCTTTCGGCTCAGCCCAGAACCAGAAGGAAGACTCATTCATCTGCCTTGTGGACCCATCTACACGCGCGTGGAGAGGATCAGAGGCCGTTACGCATGGGGCAGAGATCTGATTCCCTCGTACGTCCGAATTAACGTAGCAGGGACAGGTGGTCCAATGATATACGTTCTGTTAGCACGTCACTAGCAGACAAAAGGAAACATATAAAAGGAGAAATACCCTCCTCTATATCTTAAACTTTTTCTAGTTTTACAGAACCGCTTGTAAAACCCTATTTCTCTAGATCTCAGATCATCACTCATAGTCACAAGAAACTGTCAAAAAGCAAAACCCTTAAGTTATGCAAAACAACATTTTAGAGTCAGGTCTTAAAGTGGTTTAGCAACTCTATGGTTGTTTAGGGTAAGATAATGGAAATAAGTCCAATTAAAATTCTCTACTTTTAAAACTGACAGTTTTTCTCTCAAAAAGAAGAAAGGGCAATCCTCTCCCTTTTGTAGTATTTCATTGGGTTACAAAGAAAATGTTTATAATATTTTAATTATTTTAAAAAATTTATAATCAATTATCCGAAAAAGGATACTTGTTCCATCACTAAAATGGATTTATTTTCTTACATTCATTTTAAACTATTCGTAAAAAGAGGGGAGAGGACGGCATTAACATTAATTAAAACAAAAACAAATATTTACCTCCACTTAAACAAAATTTATAAAAAAAAAATCTGAAAGTAATTACTAACTTAATGGGCATGTAAATATTTTATTGGATTGCTTAGATATTATATATATTCATTATTTTAAAAATATAATATATTTTATACTAGTTTAATTATATTAAAATATTTAAAAAGTCATAATTAAAAGTAGAAGTTTACCGCTACAGACTAAGCCAAATTCATAGAATATAAAAATCATTTCAGAAAAACAACTCAAATTCGTCCCTAACCCAAATGCGGCAAAAAAAAGACTCCGGACAGGCATCCTCTGCACAGAGGAGCCGTCCAAAAACTCACACTGCTCACTCCTCGCTTTTCTATTTCTCTCTTATTTTATATACTCTCTCCTTTAAAAGATTATATATTAACATGGTAATTTTATTCAAACAATTATCCACAAAATAATATGTGCTTTTTGTCTCTCAAAGATATTTTTTTGCGTTCAAGTTAAATTATATTAACTATATTTTATTTGTATAAAATAATTATTTATTCTTTATCTATTTATCTTTATTATTACTACTAAATATCTTCTAAAACTATATTTGAAAAATAAAGATATAAATAATTATAAATATATAAAATCCACTTTCTATTTATTTACTTTCCCAATCCTCGTCACACTGTCTGTCGTGATATTCTTTGTTTAAATCGGACAAAAGAGAGATCCAAGCCACTCACGTCCTTCCAAGTAACGGCTATTTCCCTACAAAGTACCCCACCCCCACTCTCCAATTCCAACGGTCACATTTGCCGTGAAACCACCGCGTTTATATATCCCTCTCGCTCTCTCTACGCACACTAAACCTCCATCTCCGCTGCATCTTCCCCTGAAAAAATCACAACACTCTCCTTATCATCTCGCAAATCCAATATGCTGCTAAGATTCTCTCCACTTCTCTTCCTTGCTTTGATTTTTTCTTACTCTTTCATGGCGCATGCAGACAATGCGCCTGCCCCTTCGCCATCTAAATCATCACAGCCTCCGGCGAGTTCTCCCCTCTCGAAATCTCCTGCCTCTCCTCCTTCAAGTGTTCCGGCTAAATCTCCAGCCTCTTCTCCTACAAGTGTTCCGGCGACTTCTCCCCTCTCGAAATCTCCTACCTTTCCTCCTTCAAGTGTTCCGGCTAAATCTCCAGCCTCTTCTCCTACAAGTGTTCCGGCCACTTCTCCTTCTTCATCACCTTCAAAATCTCCCAAAATCCCCCCTGCAATGTCGACTCCTACTGCTGCTGCCCCATCTCCTAGTGGATCCCCACCGGCTTTATCTCCAACAACTCCACCCCCATCGGTTTCCACTCCTGCTGCAACTCCTGTGACCGCTCCGACTTTGGCCCCGGAGGCTACACCACCAGTGGCTGAGGGTCCTGCTACTGCAGCGACTCCAGAGGCATCGGCGAGTATTCCTTCCAGTTCGGCAACACCAGTAGAGGCCCCAATGGTTTTCCCATCCACGAAAAGCCCACCGAGCCCCACTCCGGCGAGTTTGTCACCGGAAACTGCAGAAAGCCCGATGAACGATGAATCGGGTTCAAGATCCATGAATGAGGTTCGGGCGGTTATGACGGGGTTATTGAGTGTTGGGGCTGCCTTGTTTTGGGTAATTTAATTTTGTTTAATATTTGAAGCGAAGTTGTCATTCCACAGTATTATTAGTGAGATTACATTATTGATTTTAACAGTTATGGGTTATTATTAAGCTGCCTGTTCGTTTTTGTTGCTCCATAAATACCGTATGTTTTATTGCTAATGCTGCCATTAATTTAAGATAACATTTGATAAATTAATGCTTTAATATTTTTTTATTAAAATTTTAATAGTTTTTATAAATATTCAATAAATTAATTTTAACTAGTATAAATTGTAAGTATGTATTTAGTAAAATTTAGAGTATTATCATTTTTCTTATACAATTATTATCATGATATATATATTGTTTAGATTTATTTTCTACCTCTCCAGTATTGTTAGGTGATTGATAAGAATACACTTATTTTGCAAGAAGCTCTTGATTCCAGCAGAGGTAAAATGCCGGACATGATTGAAGCCAAATTCTCTTGGTGATTTTTGGCCCATAGCAGCACCTTGCATGGAGGCTTGAACTTTGCCCAACTAATCAATGTCAGCCTAATTATTGATACGGCCCAAACCCAAACCCAAAAATAAAAATCATTATTTTAATTTTTTTTCTTAACTAAAAAATGTAGAATCATATTTAAATCTAAAGAAATTTATATAAACTAAATATTTGCCACAAAAGCATCCATCACCAAAACATTAATGCAATTTTTAACCTAATAAGAAAATATTTGAAAATTATTTTGTAGTCATATCAACTTTTCTTTATTGTCAAATTAAAGGCAGGTTTTTTGTCAAAAACCAAAGTGAGGAACAACCCATAACAAACTATAATCACGGCTAACCATTTGGAAACAGTTCATCTTTATTTGACGTTTTCATTATCCATGCATATTTTTCTTTGATTTTTTTTTGCATAATATATATAAAATATTAGTGATGGTGTATCAGCCATGTGAGGGCAGGTAGTCTGAGACCGACCCATGAAAGTTTTTTCAATGCTGTGTAATGATTCATTACACAAAATCTTTGACGTGGACTGCAGCTTTCATTCAATTACCAATCTGCTTAATTAGTAATATATATTATTTTTTTATTCTAAATTTATTCTGGGCGAAAGAATCGGAAAAAGCCTGCCAGCCACGTCTTTTCTGCATTGAGGTTCCTTTTTAAAAATCAAGGTTATGTCTGTTTTAGCAGTTAACGAATACAATGTGGAGCGTTCAATTATTTTTAATAATAGAAGAATTTATTAATTAATTTTACTGAATTATATGAATTAAATAATAATTTTTAAATAATATTTATAAAATATTAATTAAAGTAATGTTTTCAAAAATCTTTGATTTATACTTATAAAAATGCAATTTTCATTTATTTTTTAAAAATAATAAATTATATCGAGTTAAATCAAATATGAAAATCTCAATTTCAGTATTGTTTTTAAGAATACTTATATAATATAAAAAAAATTTTAATTGACGCTTTCTTAAACCAATATTAATTTTATAAATTATTTTAAAACCACATTAAATTTATAAAATATTTTTTAATTTACATTATTTTAATAATAAACTCTTTTAAATAATTGTTGTTATATAAAATGAGTATTCATTTATTGCAATAATGAAATAAATATAAAATTATTAATTTAATTTATTATTTTATAATATGATGTTAAAAATAAAATTTTAAAATGTGGTTATTTATGTATATATATATGATTTTAGTCATATAATAATAAATGTTATAATTAGTTTAAGTATTTATTTATTATGTTTTATAGTTTTAAATAAATTATTGAATTAACCATGTAATTTAAAAATCATATAATCTAAATATAAAATAAAATAAAAAACCAATAAAACATCATTCTAATTAAAAATTAATTTAAAATATAACTTATTATTTAAATATTTATTAATTATTATTTTTATCTAATAATTAAATTAAATATCTCTTAAGTTATAAATTAAAAAATAATCAAAGAGAAAAAAAACTCGCGCGTGTATTTACATTTAATGAGTATATTTATCTGTCAGAGACAATATACTCTAATAAAACTCAATTGATTTGGTACTTGAGAAAAATACCTGACGGTTATGATCTTGAGCGAAGAGATAGAATAGAAAACAGCAAAAATAAACAAATCGTAGAAAATCGTAACTGTCAAAAAACAGGAATAGTGGATCCAACTAAGCTTGTCGGTGGACTAATCTGCCGATCAGTGACCGTCCACGTGGCGTACTCTTGCGTGTCTCTGCGTGCCGGGCAGTTTTTTCGAGTACAAAGAGTAGCCGGCAGCTCCGCGTTTGGGGCCTTTACTGTTTCCTACTATCATACAGAAGCTTAGCGTAGTCCCATCTCGCTTGTTAGTTGTTTCTCTCATTTATACCCCTCTTCACCTCCTTAAACTACGAAAATACCCTCAAGCTTGGAGGTTTTGTTTTAATCGTCAGAAAAAAAAAATTAAATTATTGAATTTAGGAATTCTTCTTGGTCTATCGTTTAAGTGCTTGCCATTATTTATAACACGTGCTGTTTATGTGATTTTAATTAAAAAATTTACATTTAAATCTGAGTGTAATTATTGTTTAAGGAGCATAGCTCATCATCATAAGTCTCGGGTATATTTGAAACAGAGAAATAATAAAAGTGAAAAGGGCGCATCACCACGTTGAACAATAATCAGCAAATGATCATAGGCAGCATACAGAAGATAGAAACTACATAAATGGGTCCTACACCAACAACAAGTACAGCAAAATCTTAAATGTAAGGGTAAAATTCCAGAATGTGAAGTGGCAGTGTAAGACAAGTGGGTCTTTGATTATGATTATTGACTTGAGCAGCTTTAATTGGGAGGGATTCTTTGTAAGAGCACGTGATGTGTTGGGAAATCGCAAATGTTTCTTTACGTCTCAAACCTCAATCTTCATCACATTGTTCTCGAAGTCTGTAAACACCTTTCCGTGCACTCCCTTCTCTGCCGCCTGCACCTTCATTTACTGCAGCCTTCTTTTCTTTTCTTTTCTTTTTTTTTTTTTCAGTTACTCCAAAACAGCTGCACTGCCCCAGTCATCCAGCCTCTTAACTCACTCACCGACCAAGCCCCTCTCCGACATGAACCAATCACAAGCGAGACGTCGATCGGTATTAAAACTCCTTCTAAGAGAAACCAGAGTCGACGTGACCTGGCCGTACTCTCTTGGAAAGTCTGCTGTCACAGGCATGCAAAAAATAACCCCGAGCACCAAAAGCCAAATCCATTCCAGAATAACCTCCACTATAGAAATAATTAGTAGCAATATGTCATGCCAACAACGATAAAACGCAACAAACCACGCTAACCACCAAAAAGAAGGAAGAATCCAAACGCAGACTCCCAAAATTCACACCAAAACAAATACAAAAACAATTCACAATTCTCTCATTTTGGCTTTTTTTGTTGCTTTATTTTATGATAGAATTTGAAATAGCCATCCAAGGTTTTTAAAAACAATTACTGTCAGTCGTTTGAATTTTTTAAAAATTTATTTGTTTTTATTTTTAAATCCTTTAATTAAAATGTTTATATATTTCATAAAATTAAATTATTTACTCTTTCTGTTTTTATCTGTTATTTAAATTTTTAAACACAATAAAATACATTAATTTTTAAAAAAATAGAGATAAAAAATAATATTACTATTTAATTAGAACTTGTGATATATATGTCTAAATTGAGGAATGATGAATAGAATTTAATTATATTAATAAACGGTAAAATGTTAGCAAGTTGTATAAATTTTAGTGATGTTTAAATTAAAAAATAAAAAAATTTTAGATATAAATTAAAGTGGAAAAACATACAACCAGAGATTCCATGACTGAAATTCATCCAAAAATAATATAAAAAATTTTTTTTGCTCCTTCTATATTTATAGTGACCTAAATCCTTATCAAGACCTGTAGCACAGACCTGGCCCTCATCCAGTATGATTCTATTAAAAAAATAAAAAAATAAACTTATTTTTTAAAAAAATTAAAAAAAGAAAAAGCTATTCTTCAGGATAAAAATTTAAAAAAAAATAAAAACTAGGTATAATGGTATACATAACAGTCACCTACAGAAAAGGGACAGCTCCACTTCACATTTAATTGCGTACACGTAGTATAATCACACCCCACGACTTTTTCATACCTCTAATATTATTAATACAGAAATTTTCAAATTTTACAACTAATTTAAAATCAAATTACAAATAAAATATTAATTACCTTCATTATTTAATTATCATATAAATTATTTTAAGAGCCCGTATAAGAAAATTTATTATTTAATTATTAAAAAATTCATTAATTTATTTTTCTTTAAAAATATATACTAAACATTTTTATATTTTTAAAATTATATAATTAATTAATAAATTTATCCGGAACTGAACAATAATTTGTTTTTTTTTAAACTAAATCCCATTAATCTTTTTTTTTTTAACACATTGAAAAAAAAAAGAGAAGAAGAATGGCTTCGCTCGTAAATAAGAGAAAATCGAAGGCCATTTCCTTAAACTTTTGACTCTATGGACTTGAATCTCTCTCCTCCTGCCTCACTTTTAAACAGCTCCAACTGTCCTCTTCTCTCTGCCACTGCAGCACACTCAACACTGTCTCTCGCTCTCTTTAGCTCAGAACCGCCACAATGCGGCTCTCCGCCGTTGTCTCTCTACTGATACTACTCTCCTCCACCGCCACCCTCACCAATGCGCACAACATCACTCGCCTACTCGCCAAGCACCCTGCTTTCTCCACCTTCAACCACTACCTAACCTTAACTCACCTGGCCGCCGAGATCAACCAACGGACAACCATCACCGTATGCGCCATCGACAATACCGCCATGTCAGAGCTTCTCTCCAAGCATCCTTCCATCTACACAATCAAGAACATTCTCTCCTTCCATGTTCTCTTAGACTACTTTGGTGCAAAGAAGCTCCACCAGATAACCAACGGCTCAGCACTCGCCGCCACCATGTTCCAGGCTTCAGGATCTGCACCGGGATCTTCAGGATTCGTTAACATCACTGATATGAAGGGAGGGAAGGTGGCATTAGGACCGGAGGACAACGGAGGGAATTTTAGTGTGTACTTCGTTAAATCCTTGGAGGAAAAGCCTTACAACATTTCGGTTATTCAGATCAGCAATGTTTTACCGTCGGAAGTGGCTGAGGCTCCGACGCCGGAGCCGAGCCAGATGAATTTGACTGACATAATGTCGGGTCATGGTTGTAAGGTTTTCGCCGATACTTTGCTGGCTAATCATGAAGCTTCAAAGACATATCAGGTATAACAATTCTTTTTCCTTTTCGTTTGGTTGAATATAACATTTTCCCCTTCATTATCAGAGCTTATTTTTCTCACCGGGTGTTGATGGATTAAATTATTGTTGATGTAGTACGGATCTAGACTATAATTCTAGGCGCTGTTTGTTTTATATGATCTTGTAGGTTGGGCTAGGCGGCTGTGCCTAAATTTCGCACAGCTCTATTAGCATACCCCTTTTTTTTTTCCCCTAATGATTTGATTTGACTGAATATAGAAAAGCTCTTGATGTAAGGGGAAAAATAGCGATCATGGTTTTCAGAATGAGGGATATCTATCAGGAACCTCCCAAATTATTTTATTTTTATTACAATAGGCTCCGAATAACACTTGAATTCGAGACCACAATTTCAAATAAGATTTCGTTAGCATTGAACTAAAGGTTAGTGGTAATTATTAGTAGGTAGCTCAAGTTGCTTTTGTTTTTTTTTTGCCTTTTGTTTTATGAAGGAAATATCATTAAATTTCAATTTTTAATGAATGTTATAAACATATAATTTGGTTAATAGATCAATTATCTGTTTACAGAGATCAGTTCAATCCTTGAATCCCTTTAATTAAAATAAAACCAGTTTGAAAAAACTATATTTGAATAAATTAATTTCAGAATGATCCGAAAAATTTTGGTAGTCAGTAAATTGGTAGTTCGGACAATTGCCATTAATGCTATTGCACACATTTCTTACTCTTATAATGTGAGGACAAAAATGAGGAATGGATTTATTAGAAGGACTAGCAATTTGTCCATAAAATAGGACAAAACCAGAAATTAATCTTTTCATGATGTCCATTTTCACTTAAGATTGAAGTGGATCATAAATAGGTGACGCTGTTTACAAATTTGCATAAGAAATGGCCCCCACCTATGTCTAGCTTGTGTCGTGGATGATAGAAATGAAGGTTATAGGTGAGGCTTCAAGCTTAGAGCTAAATGAGCTTTCTTTATGCAGATCCAGATGCTCTTGAACGTAAGGCATATTACTTAATTCTTTGCACCTGTCTTCCCTGAATATTATAATAATTTTTATTGTCAATGTTTAGAAACGTCACTCTCTCTCTTTCCTTTTTGTGTCCTATACGTTGAGTGATGGTGGAATTATAATAAGTAATTAATTCTAAATGTTAATATGTTACAATTTCCAGGACAATCTTGATGGCGGATTAACAGTGTTTTGCCCTCTTGATGATCCATTTAAAGCCTTCCTACCCAAGTTCAAGAACTTAACAGCAGCTGGCAAAACATCACTACTTTTATTCTTTGGTGTACCTGTCTATCAATCTCTATCTATGCTAAAATCCAACAATGGTCTCATGAACACTCTGGCTACTGATGGGGCAAGCAAGTTTGATTTCACAGTGCAAAATGATGGTGAGGATGTGACATTGAAGACAAGGAGTACCACAGCCAAAATTACTGGGACTTTGATAGATGAGCAGCCAGTTGCTGTATATACCATCAACAAGGTTTTGTTGCCTGAAGAGTTGTTCAAAGCAGAAGCACCAACCCCTGCTCCAGCACCTGCCCCAGAGAAAGCCGCAGATGCACCAAAATCTAGTAAGAGTAAGGACTTGTCTTCAGCACCATCAGACTCGCCAGCAGATGCACCGGCAGACGACTCAGCTGATCAAGCAGCTGATGAAAATGCCAGTGTGAGAGTTTATGGTGGAAGACTTGTTGCTGTGGTGTTAAGTTTGTGGTTAGGGCTTTTGATGCTATAAGTAGGTATTCGTTTTCACCAAGTTTGTGGGGGAAAATAAGTCAGAGCCCTTAATGGGCATGTTATTACTTAGTGGGGATGTGTTTACTCTTTTTCTTTTCTTTTCTTTTTTACAATTATTTTTAGTATGTGGTATTTCTATTTATTTTTTTATTCAAGGGGATGTTCAGAGGTTTGTGAATTCTATTTTGTAATAGAAGCTGTAGATCTATGGATTGACACTGTTATTGTCGCTAATCAGGAAGATTTTGGCATAGTAATATAAAAACTGTTATTGTGTGCAATCTTAGTTGCCTGATTTGCTATACCATATAAGGAATGTGATCTGTCATTGAAATGTTAGATCTCTGTCAACCTAGCTGGACTTGACATTATAATCCAGCGCTTTCATTCATTAGCTGGACTCGGTAGCTACTAGCTAGCCTAGCCATGCGTAAGATAAAAAGCTCTTGATTTGGTTTCTGGGCCTTTGATTTCAATGGGATTCATATTCAGATAGTTGGCTCATAAATTTTCCCCCTCTAATAATCCCGAGATTTCACCCGTTTCATTTTGTGGAATACACAGAAGGAAATTCACGATTTATCAAGACATATTAATTTATCGGCTTAGGCTAGCAACATCTGCACTGTGATTTCAGTAATCTCAATTTGATATAAAAAACAGCCCAAAGTCGCTTACAATCCAGCCCAAAAGGAGACATCAGCCCAAGGCTTTTACTTTTATTCTTTGGGCTGTTTTTGCTAGGGGATCTAGGCTGTTTGTAAGAGGCTCTGGGCTTTTGGGATGGCAGCTGTTAGGTTGCAGTAGATATTAGGTCTGTACTGTTTTTCCCTATGCAATGATTTTCTATGTTTGGAAAAAAAAAAAAAAAAGAAGAGGAGGGAGGAACAAAGAAGGGACTGTAGATTTCAATCGAGCCTGAACTAAAAACTGGATCATCACTTAGTTTTTTTTTTTTAATTATAACCCAAAAGTACAAAACTGTCACCCTACCTAAGGAGCCTCGAACGAATTTGGCAAAATCTGAAACTTACATGAACTTGCAGAAAGGACAAATCTAGATATATAATACTACAAAGTAAAAGATAACCGTCATACGATCGCTTCACAATGCCATGTGGAAGTTTAGGACTAACCTCAGAACGCTTGGCACTGCGTCGCCGACAATAAGCCGTTCGTCTTGCAATCCACCGCCTCAATCTTTTTTCTACCATCACTGCATTCTGAAACTACGCAGACGACTATGGCCAGTTACTTTTATGCTTATTTATACTTCTATTCATTTTTTATATTCTATAGAGACGTAGAAGAAAGCAGCAGTAGCGTAAATAGCAAGGCTTTATTACAGAACATACAGTTAATTCAACCTAAAGCTGAACAGGATGACTTAATTCTTACATGTAAAACACTGAAAACAAGTAATATGCTGCCAAAACCAAGGCTTTAGTACAAATCATAGTTTGATGGGCCACAATGAAACCTGGAGAATTATAAAGCATAGATAAATTAAACCTAGAGAAGAACTGAAATGGAGAATACCAATGACCCAACTAATATGAAATGAAAAGGGGAGCAAACAGTAGCATAGCTCTCGTAGGGCTGATATCCAAGAGGATAAGGTGGAGGTTGAAAGCAGCACAGTTGTGGAAACTGTGTGCAATTGATTTGAGATGGCGGAGTTCCATATGGAGGATACCCATAAATTGGATATGGCGGAGGTGGTGTTCCATATGATGGGTTGTCGGGAAGCGAGGGTGGTGGCGGTGGTGGAGCAAGAGGATGACATGGGTATTCACAAAGTGTTTGGTTGACATCGGAGGATAGTTTCCTCGAGTCTGCGTGCACGAGATAGAAGGCTGAAAGCCAGAGTGTTAAGAGGAAAGCAAAATTTACAGGTAACATATTTTTGTTTTCTCGACAAACCACAGCCAAAGGAGAATTAAAAGGAACCGGAAATGTTAGTGGTTTTGTAGATGTGAATTGACGATCACCGGAGTTGCAGAAATTAATCACTGCAGCTTCATTTGAGGCTTATAATCAGAGGGCCATCTAATGCTGCTTGCGTCTTTGTTCTTGAAATTTGTGCCACATGGCAAACCACCTGTCATGTTTATGTAGAGGTCAGGTGGTATGCAAGTTTAACTTATTTGCACATAGCGATGAAAAATTATAATGCCATCGGTATAGTACACATCACATGACAAATTAATTATAAATAGATATAAATATTTTAAATTATCGAAAATTTATTATTTAATTTTTATAATATGAAAAATTTTATTAATTAATTTTTAAGTTATAAAAATATATTAAAATATATTTAAATTTTAAAAAATTTGTGTTAATTAATATTTTAAAAGATTTAATTATTAAATTTTTAATTTTTTAATTTTATAAAAATATTTATTAATTAATTTCCTCTAATTAAAAGTATTTTAATTTTTCTATAATAATTAATAATAAATTAATAAATTTTTTAAAATTTTAAAAATATTTTAATATATTTTTGGATTGCATAATTTTTATTTATATTTTTTAGTTGTTTTAAAATTATTATTTAGCTTTTTATTATAATAGTATTGTATTTCTATTTAATTTATTTTATTTTAAAAATATTTTTTAATATTTAATAAAATTTAATGTGTTTAAAATGATATAATTAAAAAAATTAATAAAAAATTGTTTTTTAATATAAATGAAAAATAAATAAATAAAAATTATAAAAAATATTTTTTAAAGTTAAAAAATTAACTAATAATTTTTTGTGTAGAATAAAAATTCAAATTTCTATCAAATTATAACTAATATAATTTTTTTAAAAAATCCATATTTTTTTATATAATATATATTTTTATTGATTTATCATACCATATTTCCACTTTCTATGTGTAGAACTTACTATAAATCCATAAATATAAGACAAATGAAATAACAGACAAACAAAGCAACAATGTTTTCGATATGTGTAGAACTGAAAAGTGACTTTACATTTCGCTTTTCCTTGCATCTCATTTAATGTCAAATGTAATCATTTAATTCTTAACTTTTGAAACAAAAGTCAATTAACTTTTTTTAATTGCCACAAATTAGTGATTTATGTTAGAAATAAACTAAAAAAAGGCAATCTTTATATAAATATTAATTTTTTAATAATTAATTATGTATGTGAATAAATATATTAATTATATAAAAAAATTCATCCATCTCAATATATATAATTGGAAAATGAATGCTCATATCATTACATGATTTCTTTGAACTCTCACTTTATATTAACGCCTTGATGATGGCAGGAGAATGCATGGATTGCATCAACCGCTAAGGATGTTTTCTCATTGGTGATGCGTAATAGGACATGATCTTTTGAATGGTATACTGGCTAGTTTAATCAACGCAAGACCGACTTCTGACCACCTCTTATCAGCTTTCACGTACCCCGTGTATTTTTATCAATAGACATAGCACCTATCATCTATCTAAATTGATTGAAATTTTGGTCTGGGATATCAACTTCACCATGCAATAAAATACCATCTATAATAATTGAATGTTTAGAGAAACTTTCCAAAACAAATGATTTTATCAGCTAAATGCCTACAAATGTTCAATATAGGAAATTTACTATTTACTTCTTAAATTTTATTACTAATAGTTATTCACTTTTGTTTGTCATATATTTAGGTATATTTGTCTATTTTTCTGTTAAATATTACAATTATCTATAGTTTTGTCCGTTAATTTTGTAATTAATTACAATTTCATCCTTACATTCTTCCATTAGTCTTTGCCTCTCTTTTTGTCTCTCCCTCTCTTTATGTCTCTCTTTCTCTCTTAAGAGAGAAGAGCAATGAAGATAAAATTAATAGATGAAATTATTAATAATCACATCATTGGGGGATAAAATTATAAGTAATTACAATATCTACAAATTAAATCGTAATTTATCTTATACACTAATAGTAAAATGTATGGAAATACCTAAATGTGTAGCAGAAGCAAAAAAATAAAACTAAATAGTCTTATTCCCAAAAAATAAGGACTAAATTGTTATTAGTGACAAAAACTAGGTACTAATAGTAATTTTCTCAAAAAAAAACAAAAACCGATGCATAGATTGAGGCATAACACACGACATGCATAGATGTCCAAGAAAAAGATAATAAATAAAAGGAAAGGTGATTTAAGTACTCTTTAACAAGAGACAATCCCATTCTTTCCTTACATTTAAGTACTTTTAACATGTTATCCTATGCTTTCATTACAGGAACAATTAATGAAAAATGGCATATCATTCCCGCGACACTACAATGACGAACTTGCTAGTTTTTTGGAGCTTACTATTACAAAAGATCTGCCGATTAGGCTTATTCTGTACTCTTTAACATGTTACTTTGGAATTTGTCACATTTCAAGCATGCGCTTTTTCTCATTAAGTGCGAAAGAGAAACATCAATAAATGAAATAATATGGTTCCACCAACAATATAAGCCCGTTTCTATTGGTGATCAGCGGAACTTGTACGCTTCAAATCTTGGATGTTTGAATACAAGTAACTTATCTGGTCATTAAAAAATGATGTTGTAGGCAATGGAGAAAATCCAGCATAACTTCGGTCCAGCTTTGCTAAGCATAAGTCAGCAATATACTTGAAAAGTTCATGCTTCTGGGCAAACGGTTGAGCCGCATATTCCTCAAATGGCATCCACTACGGTGAAATTCAAAATCTAAATGAGCTATTTTAAGTTATTAATAAACCCAAATTCTCCAAGATAACACAAAATAGGAAACATTTAGCACAAAATATTATTGAAACTGCTATCGAGAAAAACACTTTTTTATATATATCAGCTAGGGAGTCTTTAAAATTGACTTAAAAACAAATTAGACATTTTTAGTCATAAGAGTACCACAATAATAAAATAACATTTTCAAAAGCATCTAAAATAATGTTTTTTCTTGAAAAGGCATTTTTTTTGCCTTAAAACCACAATGCCAAATACGCTCATAGTTAGCAATCACTAATGAATGGAATCAGGAAGTTTTTGGGGAGATAAATTAAAATCCTCTTATGACCCATTAAGTAAAATCAACAGCAACTAAGTCAAAGAAGAGCACATCGTTGGCTGTTTGGCTCATTTGAATACTACTCTTCAGGGAAAAGAATAAAGGGAAGACCTTAACACCAAAGTTTTCATATCTGTGACATTAACCTGAGGTCCCCACCAATAGGGCTAACACTATTCAGAACTGCTCACATCTCTGGTGGAAACTAAGAAATGGCAAGTATCAACACCAAAGGAAGATGACAATTGGCAGACCTTAACCCCAAAACATGTCATGGATGAGATAAAAGGAATAATAGACACTCTGATGTATACAACTCTCACACATTTGCTACCAACTTTTTCCTTGTCAAATTCATTAATTTGAAGCTAGCAGATTAGCTTAGACATAAACCAAATGATAGATTGCTTGGATACATGAGTTAGTCATCTTGTATCTAAAAAAAGGAGAGAATTATGCAAAGCAGTAATACTAACATCTTTGGTGTTTTGAACAAATAAAAACCTGAATTACTAGAGAGGTAACGCCTTGTGCATTTCCCGAAATTACCTGGGCTGCTTCAATTTCTAGTTCTTGATTCTGGATGTCAAAAGATAAGGGATGCAGGAAGCACAGAAAAAATAAATCTGACTTCCCAAAGAATGATTTGTGTGACTGTCTGTAAGTTGAGGTGACATGAAAATATAAGAGAACATGTCAAGGCATCAAATTGCTTGAAGTCGATAAATCCTTATTTAACAATTCAGTAGGTTGAAGTGCCACTAGAAAATTATACACATATATTAAAAAAAAAGCCATTTTCTTACACACCTGAACGCCAAAATCTCCTGAAACTCTGTGTCAATCTGAGCAACAGAAACATGTGGTCTTTAGAACTATGGATTCATCTATCAGTCTATAATAATTTATCACTTACTCCTGTCTCTTCTTTTACTTCTCTCATAGCTGCCTTGAAGATATCCTCACCCTATATGTTGAAGAGCTCATATAAACAACTAATGAAGTGAAATGATTAGTCAAGCATTGAATAACTCCTCACTGTAGGCAATAGGCATGTACCTCATCAACAACTCCAGTGGGAATTTTCCACACCCCTGTTCCTCGAAATCTGCCACTCTTTTCCTGGACAACAAGCACCTAACAACCAAGAAGATTCTCGTTCAAGTCCAGCAATATATGTATGTGAGTCTAAAACAAGAAGTTAACAGCCAAGAGGATTCCCATTTTAAGATCAACAACATACATGTGAGAGTTAGTCAGAGATTACACCCAATTTAGACGATCCAATAACAGCCATTTTCATGGAAAATTTTCCCCTATCAGACATCCAAAATATGACAGCATGAAGTATTGAAACAGTGAAAGATGTGAAATTTTGCCCAGATATTCTTTGACTGTGACTAATGCATGAACCCTTGGAAACCCTTCGCTAATTTTTCAGAATCCGTAGTGAATTAGATAGAAAGAAATTCCTTTTTGCAATTGAAATAATTTATACAGAAGTGCCTGCTCAATACCTGACAAACCCCAGATGCGGCTAACATGAAATAAAAGAGATTCATTTTCTTATGTTAGACAGCAAACACATAGGGGAAAGGGATGAGCTCAACTGAGACCTATGTTTATATCAATAGAAAACTCAGCTTTTGGATTAGAGGAAAGATGAAAGTAAAGAACATTAACATATCTGTTTTAAAGAGAATAAGGATAAGTGACATAAAATAAAAGCAAAGCAGAATAAGAGCAAGCGGAAACTGCAAAAGAGGTTGCAGAAAATACCTCTCTTTTGTCATTAATGACAATAGCACCAATACCTACTCTATGTGAAGCATTAGCAGGGATTGTACTTGCAGTTTCAGGAATCCAGTAAACAAGCATAAGGTAACTTGGCTCAGCATGGTGGTACCAAAATCCTTCCTGTAAAAATATTTTATGTTTGTCCTGAACTTCATGTCTCACCAAAACGGGAATCATCCATATAAAATTTCACAGGCGACCACCAAAATTATCATTTGATTCAAGAATGAATATATCCAACCCTACCACAGTTGCTTTTGGAAAATAATGCAACAAGATGGGCTCCTTACGATATTTCACAGGATAAAATTGTTGGGTGTACAACTGACTGTTTACTCCATCTAAAATACACATAATTGACTTATCTTAAGAGATCACAATTAGAGAGTAATTGGATAATTATATGGGCATCAACCCTTACATACTGTGGCCACTTCATTTTACAGAAGCATAAAATGATTACCTTAACTGCAGTTTCTACAAGATTTACAAGTTCAATGGGTAACTTAATCCAAACTCCCCTCTTCGCCTGCATAAAAGATAAGCTAAAAGGCATTTCAGTACTATCACAATTGCTACTAACTCAAACTAGCGAGTAAACTAGTAAATATCTGATTAATCACATAACTGATTTACCAGTACACATATTAACTCATATGCATGCTTAGATAAAATTGTACTAGAGCAACAAACACCTGTTGCCTCCACAGTGATAATGAAGCTCTGAGCAAGGTGAGAAATACGTCAGGTTCCATAGGCTCCTTCATGTCAACTATTACACCCTCATGATCATCATTAGATGCAGGAAGCAATTTAACATGATTAACACCATTTTCAATTGGTGCAGAATTTCCCAAAATTGACACAGATTCAACCATAGTTGGAACAGTAAATTAAGTCAACGGGCCTGCATAAGCACACATAAATAGAGGAAAAAAAAAGTTATCAGCCCCAACCATGTAAAATTTCCTCGTATTCTAGTAGACGGATACCAGAGCAAACTTTCCATATTTCAGGCATGAAGATAAAATGATTTCAAATCTTAAACTTCAAATTTGCAAAAGAACGCAGGCATAAGAACAACATTCTAAAATTCAACCATTAGAATAATAATCCCAAAACACACTAATTCTTACGTACATATGAATACACCAAACAGCAAGCTCAAGCTGAAAATCGAGTAAAATGTTGGTCGTAAGAAAGAAAATATACATAGATTAGGAGCTAATCGAAGCACACAAACAAGCTAGAATTGAAATGAACTACGTTTAAATTCAGCGAAAGCATACAAATATTAGGGATTTATGAGGCGCAGGTTGAGATTCGAACTAGAAATCAAAATGATTTTACGCACACTATAGTCTCTAGTGAATGAGGCTCTGCAATCGTGCTTTGAATTCGAATGGGTGGCGTAGCTGAATTTATAAGGAGCCGAGAATCGATGGGGGAAAACTACTGCGCGCTGAAGTGCTCGATGACGTAATTCCACTCTTTTCCTTTGACGAATGGCATTAATTTAGACGTCATTTGGGACCCGCTTTCAATTGCCGCCCTTGTAAGAAGCTTACGTGTCGGCTGTACAGTGCAGGGACCACCGAGAGCTGAATGTTTCCGGTAAGAGTTTGTGACCACATATGTGGACGAGATGCTAAATTACAGATAACGCATGCTTAATTACCCACAAAGATTAGACCTGTAAGGGCATTTTGGAACTTTTGCAACATCATAAAAATTACTTGTTGGCGATGCCACGAACAACTGATGGTGCCCGTGCCGTGCCGTGCCGTGCTATGGAAGCGATCATAGTGCAAATGTAGGATTATTCAATTATAAATAATTTATAATAAACAATATTTCTTTAATTTGTAAATAAAAATAAAAATTTTATTTTTTTATTAATAAATATTTTTATAAAAAAAAAACTCTAATTACTAAAAGATTCTCATTGATGACAAAAGCGGACTACATATACATCTGATTAGTTATTTTTAATATAAATTTAACACTTATATAATACAAGTTTATAATTGATGACGGCTGAATTTTTTCGCTCCGGTCTAAGGTCAGACCCATTAGGGCAGATCATGATCTGAAAGCTTCTAAACCTCCTCCAAGAACTAAGTCCGGTCCACTCAGCTTAAAGATCGGACTCCCGTCAGTTTATTCAATCAGGCCAGCCCAGCTCTTCCGGTCCAATGAACAGATTTTCTCTGAGCCTAGTCTTAACCTTGTCTATCGGCTCAGTTCGAAACCATGAAGGAAGTCAGCCCATTCGCCTTGTGGGACCATCCGTATGCGTGCCTGGGGAGAATCAGGGGCCGTTACGCATGGGATAGCGATCTGATTTCCTCATACGTCCATATCAAAATAACATGGACAGGTGACCCAATGACACACGTTCTGTTACACGTTACTAGCAGACAAAAGGAAACATATAAAATGATAAATACTCTCCTCTAGGTCTAAGTTTTTTCCAGTTTTACAGAACCATTGTAAAATCCTATTTTCTGGATCTCAGATCATCAATAATTATTAGATCAACTAATTATTTTAAAATTAATATATAATTAATTATAGTATATATAATAAATATATTTTATTCTGAATTGTATTTCATTCTTATATGAAATAAATTCCTCCAACTTCATTCAAAAAATAATTACTTTATTACTCTATAAAAATATATTTATTTTTCTTTTATATCTGCCTTAAATTTAAGCCAATTTTTTTAAAAGATAATTTATTAATTAACTTTTTAATATACGATTATTTAATATATACTGAAAAGGTAAATTTTATTAATTTTAAAAATAATTTAATAATAAAACAATATAAATAAATAATATATTAGAAAATATAATATAAAAATTATTTTTAACTATATTCTTTTAATCTATATAAAAAATGAAAAGAATTATTATTTGTGCGACCGGGTTGATCATATAGTAATAGGTAATTATTGCAAGATCAAAAGCTTTGAATAGTTTATAGGGGAAGAGGGAAAATAGTTTTATTTTTTATTCTTTATTTTCTTTTATCATGTTTGGATTGATAAAAAGTAAATTTATTTTCTCGTATTTAGAAAAATAATGTTATTTTCTTAAAATTACTAATTTATTATTTATTTTTAAGTAAGATTAAAAAAGAATAAATTACAATTTAGTCCCTCTGATTTAGTGAAATAAAATTACAATTAAAAAAGAATAAATTATTTATTTTTAGGAGGAGGAGGAGGAGGAGGAGGAGGAGAAAAAGAAAATGAAGAAGAAGATCGGGAAAAGAAGGAGAAGGATGAGGAGAAAATGGTAGTTTAGTTATTTTTATTAAAATAAATTAAAGGTTCATTGAAAATTTGATGGTAGGGACTTGATGATCTGAGATCCAATAGAATAGGGTTTTACAAGGGTTTTGTATTACTGAATAAGGCTTAAGCTTTCTGAGGAGGGGACTCCTCTTTTATACATTGTCTTGCTTGCTGGTGACGTGTAAAGGTCTCTCCAGGATTGGGCCACGCGTCTCTGCCATGCGGATTATGAGGTACTAGGGTATCAGCCGCCTGCTCCATGCGTAACGGCCTCTGATTCTTCTCGTGCGTACGTTCAAGCGGATCTGCTAGGCTGTCTGGTGAATATTTTTCTGGATTCTGGGCAAGGCCGAGAGTTGGGCCGGACGCTAAGCCTGAGTGGAGAGGGCCTGCTTCGTGTGGGCCGGGCCGGCTTGAGTGAAAAAGATGGGTCTAGCCCGGCATTGAGGGTTGGATGAGCCAGGCTTGTTATGTATATCAGGTGCGTGGGCCTCGACGTCATGGGCCTTGGGCTGTGGTCGAGCCCCTGGCCTGGGGTGAAGGAATCCAGCGGTCATCAATTGCCCCTTCACCTTCTCGGCAGTTATTGCTCCAACTGCCGAGGGGGTGAATACCAAGAACTAGTATGATCGCGTCTGTTCGGGTTCAGGTGCCTTAATAACATCCTTTCATCTTTCAGTCGTTGCGCAGCTTCTGAATTCTATCTGCTCTTTTCTCTTTCTGTCTTTTTTTTCTATTCTTCTTGTCCTCTGCCGCCTTTGCTTTTTTTTGTCATCATTATCTGGACACCTCCTTTCTTTCCTTTCCCGTGAATATCTTTTAAGAATCTGACATCACTGGCTTAGAGTCTAGTGTAGCTCTGCCCCGT
This sequence comes from Manihot esculenta, assembly GCF_001659605.2. NCBI lineage: Eukaryota > Viridiplantae > Streptophyta > Magnoliopsida > Malpighiales > Euphorbiaceae > Manihot > Manihot esculenta. The sequence goes on from NC_035163.2 coordinate 26,940,371, forward strand.
ACTAAGTCCTCAGGCTCCGAGTATATATCAGCGCCAGCTTTTCTTCATTCTTGAGCCTTCTGTTGAAATGAGAAATTCTTGTTTTATCTGTGGCAGGTCTATTCGACGCCTTCTTCAAAAAGATTGCCTTGTGCCTCAGAGGTTTGTTTTGATTTTGCTCTTATCATCTTAAGGGAGAACTGTTTCTGACTTGTCTCTGTTTTGAAACTTTTTGCAGTTCCTGAAATAAAAATGGGTCAGCTCAAAATTCTTGAAAATTTGATGTTACCTCTAAGGCGTCTGGATGGTGCATTGAAGATCTTTCTGGTATGGCAGTCGAAGGGTGGGACCATTCGGGAAGCTGCTGAAACTGCTTTACCCAGGTCGTCTGGCCGGCCTCCTCCTCTGCTTGTTGCCCGGGCTCCAAAGAAGTTCTGGGCTATTGAGGGGTTCGCTCTAACTTCACCTTTTTCCGCAAAGAAAAAGGGAATTTTCTCGATGCCCCTGTTGTCCTCTTTTGATATAAATGGGAGTGGCGCCGACGCTCAGCTTGTTGTTCTTTTTGATGTGAAGTACCAGTATTATTATTCCCTTTGGTGTGAAGTACCAATATTACGTGAGACTGGGATCTGCTGCACTCAGTCAGGTCTCCAGCGATTTCTTCGAATGTGTACTTCGCGATCTCTTCGGGGCCATAGCCCGAAGACTTATGTTTTTCATGTGTGGTGCACGACCGGCATACAATATCTGAGCTTGTTCGAATGTACCGTGCATCACATTCGGGTAACCGAACGTTTGCCCAGGGGGACAGTGAGAAATGCTTATGGGAATCAACTTGTTCAGTTCCCCTATAATAGCGGGACAGATCTTGGCCTTTTTTGAAAAACTCACATTCCGAGCTACGAGAAGTCCTCCGAGCTGAAGACTAGAATAGTAGGGTAGGTGATAATCGTAGATGATGAAGTATCTGGATATGTAAATCCTTTAAGGATAGTCTTTCATCCCGTAGTGTAGGCCTTTGTAACGTGCTGTAATGTACTTTTCTTTTAATGAAGTTCTTGTTCTGCTCTTATGCTTAAGCTGTTCTTCCTTTATCATGTGTGAAATACTTTAGATTGCTCGCCTTATAATTTTAACCAACTGAGCTCTGTCCTGCTTTTTCCCGAGCTGATCTAACCATATCTGCGAGCTCTGATGAGTTGAACTCCGGATCCACTTAGCCAACTGGGCTTTCAAGTTTCCGAACTGGACTGTCTGACCGACCTGTGAGCTCAGCCTTTACTTCGATGAATTGAGCTTTGAGTCTCCTTCATCCGACCGGGCTCTCAGGTCATGTTGTCCGAGCTGGACTGACCGACCCGAGAGTTCTGTCTTTGCTTACTGAAATGAGCTCTGAGTTTCCTTTAGCTGGCCGAGCTCTCAAGTCATGCTGTCCGAGCTGGACTAATCCGACCTCTGAGCTCGGCTTCTGATGAGTTGAACTCTAAGCTCTCAGCTCTGTATGATTCCGAGGTGCTCTTGGCGCCTCTTTCCGGTCTCACATCCTTTGTTTAATAACGATAAATCAAATCTTATAACTTTTTAAGTGATGAGCAAGTCTGACCTTTATCATGCTCCCATTTGCTTGTACTTTTGAGTCTTTTCATGACTTGCCCCTCTGTTTCCTCGGCATTTACCATAGGGATGGTAAAGTAGTAGGCTAAGTTGCTCTGACTGATAAGTTGGGCCTGTATTATGTGGATGGCGAATGGGCTTTTAAATGATGGGCTGTCATCGTATACTTGGCCCTTGATAGATGTAGATAAGCCCAGCGATCATCCTTTTGCCCCTTTACTGTCTCGCCGGTTATTACCTAACCGTTGAGAGGGTAAACTTCGAGAACAATTAATGATCGCGCCACTCCAAGACAAAACTGTTCAGATCAACGCCCTGCCTCATAATTGCCCTTCTTTTCGAATTCCTTCTGTCTTTTGAAGAACTAGCTCTTGTCTGCTCTCTGTCTTCCTGCAACTCTTTGTACGGTTTTTCATCCCATCGTGTTCTCAGGTACGCTTCCTTGTTCTTCCATGGCAAGTTCAAAGCTTCCTGATGTTTTTGACCTTGAGTCACATATTACACCTTCCAACATAACTAATCACATTTCCCGGAGGCTTTTAGATACTCCGTTGTATCTTATTCGAGCACCTCTTCCAAATGAGAGGATAGTTCTTCCTTACCCTCGCCCTCCTGGTTTGGTGGATCCCCAAGAGGTTCGTAGCATAGTGTTTTTCCTGAAGCAGAGAGAATTTGGTCTACCGTTTCCTTTTACCCCTTTCTTTGTCGAGGTCTTTGAATACTTTGGGGTAACTCCTCGAATGTTATCCCCAAATTCCATTTTATTCATGTCCTATTTCGAGTCTATCTGTCTGGGTTGGGGTTTCGCACCTACGGCCTGTCTGTTTGTCACTTTTTTCCGCCTGGTTAGGGCGAAGCAAAACTTCTATTACTTTTCCCCCCGTAATGGGCTGTCTCTTCTTACGGGCTACAAGGATTCTATAAAGGGATGGGTAGAGAATTTCCTTGTGGCGGAGTCAAAACTAGGGTCCTGCCGATCGTGGGATGTGGACCTAAGGTGGGGGGAGATCTTTCCGGGCTGCAACGATCTGCCCGAATTGAGTCTTATTGAGCAGGTCGGGCTGCTTCGACTGACTTCCGTTGAGAGGAAGTATGATGTCGAGAAGTGTATGTTTGCGTCCAACCTTAGGGATATCCGGGACACGGGTATAGTGCTTTGTCCGGCTATTCTGTTTCTTCTTTGCTCATAATATCAGGAAGTATGCTGACTCTTTATAACTTCTTGTTTCTTGCAGCTTCTGAGGTTAGAATGGATGGCATCAAATTCCCCAAGAATTTTGACCTGTCTCGGGAGAACATGCATGCAATTTTTGACGCCTTTGGGGATGGGCGTTCTGTAACTGAGATTGCTGCAGAGCTGGCTCAGGCCGCTTCCTCCAAGAAGGTCAGCCGACCTCCCGTCAAAGCTTCTTCTCGAACTTCTAAGCCGAGCTCTCGCAGCATCAAATCAGCTCGGCCATCTAGCTATGGTGGGTCGAGCTCAACCTCGACGGCTGCTGAAGGGTCTAGATCCGTTCCAGCCTCCTCAGAGGTCGTGAGGGAAACTTCCCTAGCTATTGTGGAGCAGACCCAAGCTACTGAACAAGTGGGGCAGGGTGCCGCCCATTCTACTGAGGGGGTGTTAGGGGGGAAATTTAAGTCCCCTGTTGAAGACAAGGAGACCTCTGGGACAGGGATGGAGATCATCCTCCTAGAGGATCAAAGCCCAGAGGTTTCTGGTGAAGGTGCCCCTGCCCCTATGAGGACTGAGCCTGAGGGATCTGAGGGTGTCCCCTCAAAGACTGGGGGCAAGCGTCCGACCCCTTCTGGAACGCCTGTCCCATCTCCTGCTCGGAAGAAATCCAGGACTGCTGCGGGTCCTTCCCCACCTCTTTCTCCCATTGGGAAGGGGAAGGGTGTTTCTGCTGTTCCTTCGTCGTCCCCTACTGACAACATTCTGGACCTGTCAAGCATTTCCTCTGAGTCTCCGGCCTCTGCTGTTGCCGCACTTCTCCGGGAGCGGATGTTCGGCGGGATAACAGAGGCTTCGGATCCTCGTCTTCTGGCCCTGACTGGTCACTTGGCCAGTTCTACCAAGGAGCAGGTGTCCTTCCAATCTCGCTCTCGTGAGGAGCTCGGATCTACGATTGGAGAAATGCTTCTGATGGTAAGTTATTTTTTCACTTCTCTTTGAGTTTGCTTTGTTTCTTTTCTTGACAATTGTTCTTCCGTACTAGGTGTTAGGCCTGGTTATGGAGGTGGATGCCCGTGACCTCTCTCTCCGGGAGTCCGTGGACCGCCGGATCGAGGAAGCGCGTCGCGATGAAAACCTGACTGCCACCAGCGACGCGAGGGGCCACCTGGCAACCGCCCGGGAGCAGGTCCAGTCTCTCCGAGTGGAGTTGCATTCTGCACTGGAGGCCTCTAAAAGAGCTGAGGACAGAGCGGCTGAGGCGGCAGAACATAGCAAATCCCTGGAATCAGAGCTGTCTCGTACTCGCAGGGTTCTCCAGGAGTCCGATGGGAGGGCAGCTGAGGTGGAAGCTCGTTGTGTAGAGGTTGTAAAGCAGCTGTCCTCTATGACAGCGGCCCTTCAGGAGAGGGATGAGGCTGTAAGCCAAAAAGCTGAGGTCCAGCGCCAATATGAGGCCTTAAAGGCCGATTTTGAAGGGCTTCAAGCTCACCTGAATGAGGTGAGGGCTCAGAGGGAAAGTGCCCTAGCCCGGGTGGAGGTCCTTGAGCAGGAATTGGGCACAAGTTCTGAACGTATCAAAGATCTGTCTTCATCGGCTGAAGAGTTCAACCTTCGCCAACAACAGCTAAAAAATGAAGTCAGGGCTTTGGAACGTAAATGTTTAGCCCTGCTCGAGGTGGTAAAGTATGCCGAAAGGAAGGCTCAGCTAAAGCGTGAACAGTGTATAGCGGAGTATCAGGAGTCTGATGAGCTGAAGGTTAAAATTGAACAGGCCTGTGAAGCTCATCTTCAGGACTACAAAGACTCTTCTGAATTTAAGGAATTTGTGGCTGAGGCTTATGAAGAACATCTTGATGAGTATAAAGCTTCTGGTGAAATGAAACAGGCTATCATTGATAAGGCCTACCGCATGTATGTAACTGGCTACAATCGCGGTTTAAGAGAAGCTAGACAGGCTTCTGATATTCCTTTGGCCAAGCTTCGTAGGCGCGAAGTGGACTCAGATGGCGAGTCAGTGCTATACGGGGAGGATGATTTCCCTTTGCCCCGAGGAGATTCTCGGAGGAACATAGACCGGCCAGCTGAGTCTTCGTCAGGGGAATCCGAGATAGGGTCGGAGGAGGATGATCCTGATTCTGAGAAAGACGGCCTCCACCTTGGGTCAGAAGTTGCCCCTACTATTAATGTTGAGAGCTCTGGCCCAAGGGACACCGAGCTTCCTTCGGAGGTGGCTGTAAATAGAGATAATGCAGGCGAGGGTGTTCTTACTGATGTAAGTCCTTTAAGGACTATTTATCCTCCTGCCTCGCCGGAGGGATAAATTGTAATAGTTATTAATGAAATATTAGTTTCCTTCTTGTTTTTCATATTTCTTGACATTTATCTCTACTCTTCGTATTTGTGATGTAAACTACATATTTTCATTCATAAGCTCTGAATTAATCTTAAGTTGTGAGCTCAGCTCTCAGCTGATAGTCTGAGAGATCAAATCTCGTACCTTTTTAATGGCAACTATCATGTCAGTTTTTGGCTTTTAGTCCTTCTTTCTTGGTTGGGACTTCGTATATTTGTTTCAGATAAACTGATTTAGGCTTTGATTATAACCTTTTTATCCTTCTAAGGATTTCTTCATTTATGAGTCCTTCTATGGAGGGAGCTCGGCCTTTCTCTTTGGCCTTCGTATCTTGATCCTTTAAGGATATGAGTCTATCCGAGCTGAGAGCTCGGTCTTGGGCCTTTGTGAATATCGGTCTGAGCTGGGAGCTCGACCTTGAGTTTTGTAAGAATATAAGTCTATCCGAGCTGGGAGCTCGGCCTTTTTTTTTTTTTTTTTTTTTTAACAGCTCTGGGCTCTTCTCTTTCCGAGGTCGGAATTGGATTTTATAAGTTGTCCCTATGGTGTGGGGAAATTTTTCATTTCGGGAGGCTCTTAAGTCCTTCACCGACCTATTTTTGATTCTAGGAGATCTTACGGGATCCTGGTTTTCTTTGAATTTCCGGGACGACCTCGGGGCCTCGCCGGTTGTTTTTTGTTTCCAGGAGATCTTACGGGATCCTGTTTTTCTTTGAATTTTCGGGACGACCTCGGGGCCTCGTCGGTTGTTTTTGACTCCAGGAGATCTTACGGGATCCTGTTTTTCTTTGAATTTCCGGGACGACCTCGGGGCCTCGCCGGTTGTTTTTTGTTTCCAGGAGATCTTACGGGATCCTGGTTTTCTTTGAATTTCCGGGACGACCTCGGGGCCTCGCCGGTTGTTTTTGACTCCAGGAGATCTTACGGGATCCTGGTTTTCTTTGAATTTCCGGGACGACCTCGGGGCCTCGCCGGTTGTTTTTGACTCCAGGAGATCTTACGGGATCCTGGTTTTCTTTGAATTTCCGGAACGACCTCGGGGCCTCGCCGGTTGTTTTTGACTCCAGGAGATCTTACGGGATCCTGGTTTTCTTTGAATTTCCGGGACGACCTCGGGGCCTCGCCGGTTGTCTTTGGTACTTACTTTGGGGTTTTGTACAAGATTCAGGCTCATTGGCCTTACTGTCGCTTCGTCATCTCAGCTGGTTTTTGTGCCTAACTGAGGTCTTGTTTTCAAGGGATCTTTCTGAGCCCTGTTCTTTCTTTTTCATGGAAAAATGTTTTTCACAAAGATAATCACATTGTATAAACAATTTTCATTTATTCATATTTGTCAAAATACAATGTTTTTCTTTACAAATATTTCAAGGGAAATACCTTTTTAAGTGCTGGATGTTCCAAGCGTGGGGCTCGGGGTTTCCTTGCATATCTTCAATTCGGTATACCCCGGGCTTAACCACTTTTGTCACCTTGAATGGACCTTCCCAGGTCGGTGCTAGCTTGCCTGCGGCTGCTCTTTTTCCTGTAGCTTCCAGGTTTCTTAAAGTCAGGTCTCCCACCTTCAAGCTTCTTTCTCTGACCTTTTGATTGTAATATCTTGCCGCTCGTTGTTGATAAGCAGCAGTTCGGACTTGGGCTTCTTCCCTAACTTCTTCAAGAGCATCTAGGTTGCTCCTTAATTTGTCCCCATTAGCGTTCTCACTAACGAATTGAACTCGATGAGTGGGGATCTGCAACTCAACTGGGACTACAGCCTCTGTGCCATAAGCAAGTGCAAACGGGGTTTCTTGAGTGGGCGCTCTGGGAGTAGTTCGGAGTGCCCATAGAGTGCTATTGAGTTCTTCTGCCCAATTCTCCTTTGCGCCATCCAGCCGTTTCTTTAATCCTTGAAGGATAGCTCTATTAGTGACTTCCGTTTGGCCATTAGTCTGAGGATGAGCCACGGAGGAGAACTTATGCCATATGCCCATGTTCGTCGTGAAGGCTCTGAAAGTGCTGCAGTCAAATTGTCTGCCGTTGTCTGAGATAAGTACTCTTGGTATGCCAAATCTGCAGATTATATGTCCCCATACGAAATCTATCATCTTGCGAGCTGTGATTGTGGCTATTGCTTCTGCCTCTGGCCATTTCGAGAAATATTCCACAGCCATCACTACGAATTTCCTTTGCCCCGTAGTCTTGGGGAAAGGTCCCAGGATGTCAATTCCCCATTGTGAGAAAGGCCATGGACTGGATATGCTTGCTTGAGGAGTGGCAGGGGTCCTGATGGCATTAGCAAATCTTTGACATACGTCACACCTCCGGACAAACTCTTCTGCTTCTTTTTTAACAGTGGGCCAGTAGTATCCTTGCCTGAATATTTTGTTAGCTAATGTCCCTGCTCCCTCGTGAGCCCCACATAGGCCTCTATGTATTTCCTCCATTACCTTTGCAGCTTCTTCCGGACTCACACACCGGAGCCATGGGCTGGACTTCCCTTTTCTGTATAAAGTTCCCCTTATTACTTGGTAATTGGCGGCTCGAGCTGCTATCTTTTTGGCTTCAACTTTATCTTCGGGGAGTTCGCCCTTTTCCAAGTATCTCAGGTATGGAGTCATCCAAGTTGGGCTCTGCTCTACCTGCAGTACTGTGTTTGTCTTCTTGAAAGCAGGTGTGCTGACATGCTGTATGTATACTTCATCAGGGAGCTGCTCTAACTCTTCTTTGGTCAGTCGACTAAGCAGGTCTGCCTCCTCATTTTCATCTCGAGGTATCCTCTGAAATCTGGTAATAACTCCTCGGCTCGTGAGGTCGGCTTCCACAGTTTTTACTTTATCAAGATAACTCTGCATGATGGGATCTCTGGCCTGATATACTCCCGTCAGCTGGTTGATCACCAGCTGAGAGTCACTATTTACTTCGAGGTCGGTTACCCCTATTTCCAAAGCTACCAACATTCCGTTCACCAAGGCTTCATATTCGGCCACATTATTAGAAGCTTTGAATTCTAGCCGTAAGGCATAACATACTTTAAAGCCCTCCGGCCCCTTAAGTATTATCCCAGCGCCACTGCCCTCAGAGCCTGATGCTCCGTCTACATATAGCTTCCAGCTGGACTCTTGGGAAAGCTCTCCCTCTCCTTCTTTTCTTGGTATCTCCGAGGATGATCCTTCCTTCTCCTCGTTGAATGAGCATTCTGCTATGAAGTCAGCCAACGCTTGAGATTTTATAGCTGTCCGAGGTCGGTACTCCAGACAGTAAGGGCTGATTTCCACGGACCATGCTAACATCCGTCCTGAAGTTTCCGGCCTACGTAGGATCTTCTTTAAAGGTTGGTCCGTCATCACAACTCCTTGGTGGCCTTCCAGATAAACTTTGAATTTCCGGACTGCTAACAACAAGGCATACGCCAATTTTTCAATGTTCGAGTATCTGACCTCAGTGTCTCTGAGTACCTTGCTGACGTAGAAAATAGGTTTCTGCTCCCCTTCTTCCACTCTTACTAGTACTGCGCTGACTGCTTGCTCTGAGGCTGCCAAGTATATCAGGAGTTCTTCCCCTTTTATGGGGCTGCTGAGCACGTGAGGCGAGCTGAGGTATTCCTTAAGCTCTGTGAAGGCTTTTTGGCAGTCTTCTGTCCATTCAAAATTCGGGACCTTCCTCAATTTTTTGAAGAATGGCAAACACTTTTCTGCCGACCTTGACATAAATCGGTGAAGCGCCACTACTCTCCCGGTTAATCTCTGGACGTCCCTTACACAGGTCGGCTCTGGCATATTCAATATGGCTTCCACCTTCTCCGGATTGGGCTCAATGCCTTTTCCACTCACCATGTATCCCAAGAACTTTCCTCCCCTGATGAAGAAATCACACTTTGCTGGATTCAACTTCATCCTGTATTTGATCTAACACCCCAAATATCTCCCTTAAATCCGTTATGTGTTGTTGAAAAGTTGAACTTTTAACCACCATGTCATCCACATACACTTCTACATTCCTGCCGATCTGGTTCTTAAAGATTTTATTCATTAATCGTTGGTAAGTTGCCCCGGCGTTTCTTAATCCGAAGGGCATAGCTCTGTAGCAGTAAGTCCCGTCTTCAGTTATAAATGAGGTCTTCTCCTCATCCGTCTTTTCCATTGGGATTTGGTGGTAACCAGACATAGCATCCAAAGAAGACATATAATCAAAACCGGCCGTTGAGTCGACCATCTTATTAATATCGGGGAGGGGGTAACAATCTTTAGGGCAGGCCTTATTCAGGTCGGTAAAATCTATACACATCCTGTATTTGCCATTGGCTTTTTTGACTAACACAGGATTTGCCAACCACTGTGGGTACATAACCTCCCTAATAAAGCCTGCCTCTTCTAGCTTCTGCACTTCTTCCTGGGTAGCCTGCTGCTTCTCTCTTCCCACTACTCTCTTCTTTTGCTTTACTGGTCTGGCCTCGGGGAGGACATTCAATCGGTGTGTCATCACTTTGGGGTCAATTCCCGGCATGTCTGAGGGCTTCCATGCGAAGGTCGGCGAGTGACTTCGGATCAGGGCCATGGCTTCACCTTTTTGTTCTTTGGTGAGGCCGGCATTGAGACTGAAGACCTTACTCACTTCTTCTTCTGATAGGGAGAAGGTCTCCAGCTCTCCAACGGGCTCTGTCCGGGCTTCCTTTGTCTCATCCCTGACCTCCAAAACTTCCGAGTCAAGCGCTTCTCCGTTTGAGTTCGGTTCCGTCACTGTGGCCAAGTATACTGCCCTTACTTCTTCCTGGCTGCCCCGGACCATTCCCACTCCTTCTTCTGTTGGGAACTTGAGTGCCAGATACCTGATGCTAGTGACAGCTTCAAAGTTGAACAACGCCGGCCTCCCCAAAATCGCATTGTAGCTCAGTGGGAGTTTGACCACCAAAAACACCTCATGATGGGTGCGAGCTCTGGGTGCTTCTCCCAAGGTAAGGGCCAGCTTCACCTTCCCTTCTACAAGTACCGGTGCTCCTCCGATCCCTTTGATGGGTGACTGGTCCCGAACCAGCTGTTCCTCTGGGATTCTCATCTGCTGGAAAACCCGATATGGCAATAAATTGACCTTACTCCCATCATCCACCAGAACCTTCTTCACCCGAAAATTATGAATGACTGCTTCAATGACAAGCACATCATCATGGGGCATCTGAATGCCCTGTGCATCCTCCGAAGAGAAAGCGATGGTCATGGGAGAGTGTTCAACGATCTGCATAACCTCGCCATTGCTGGTCTCCCCTTCCCGGTTTCTCTTCTTTCCTCGACGGTTCATCCGTCCTCCAGTTCCTCCAACAATCATATTAATAGTCCCACTGGACCCATCATTCACTGGTCCAGCTTCAGTTCTCCTGGGCATCTGGGCTGCCGGACCGGGTTGAGGCCTCTGCCCCTCCGGTTTCTTCACAAAATTTTTGAGATGCCCCCTTTTTATCAATCTTTCAATCTCCGCGATTAACTGAAAATAGTTATTTGTATCGTGGCCATGCGTCCGGTGGTACTGACAATACTTGTCAGGATTCCTCTGATCTGCTTTCGACTTCAAAGGTTTGGGCCACTGGAGAAACTCCTTATCCTGGACAGCCATGAGCACCTCGGCTCTGGACGCATTTAATGGAGTCGGTTTCTCCGGGACCCAAGGAGGGAGCACTCTTGGTTCGAGAACCCGAGGAGGAGGAGGCCTTTGATCCCTTCTTTCCCAGGCCTGCTTGTACGGCTCAGGCCTCTTTCCACGCTTCTTCTCGTGTTTCTCCGACCTCCCCTCCTCCGGGGCTTTCTCTTTTCCTTCCACCCCTTTGGCAAATCTACTCGTTACTAAGGCGTCATCCTGCCTTATATACTTTTCCGCCCTCTTCATCAACTCGGCCAGTGAGGTCGGAGGTTTCCTGCTCAGAGAACCAAAGAACTCGGCAGAGGTTGTTCCCTTTTGCATGGCCTCTACCGCCCTTCCTTCGTCAAGCTCGGAAATCTGCAGGGCCTCCGTATTGAAACGGGCGACATACTCTCTGAGGGATTCACCAGCTTTTTGTCTCACTGTTTCCAGATAGCTCGTCTTCCTATCTGCTGGCACCCCCGCTACGAACCGGCTAATGAAGCGGGTGGCCAGATCTCCGAAACTTTTAATGCTTCCGGCCTCCAGGTTGTTGAACCATGCCCTCGCTGGTCCCAAGAGCGTTGTTGGGAACACCTTGCACATCAGAGCATCTGACAGAGTTTGCAACTCCATGAAGGTCTTATAGTTCATGACATGCTCTCTCGGGTTACCAGCCCCATTATAGGCCGCCATCGGCGGCATCATAAACTTTTTGGGAACGGTCTCCTGCTGCATTAACTTTGAGAAGGGAGAAGAAGTAGGCAAGGAGGTTTGACTCTGATCTTTCTTACCTAGCTCGGCTAGGAGCTGCTCCTTCAACCTTTTCAGCTTTTGGTTCATTTTCTCGTCTTCCGGGCTGGATCTTTTGCCCAAACTACATTCTTCCTCCTCTGTTTCAGTTCCCGTTTCCCTGGTTGTTTCAGCAGAATAGTCGTTCACCTCTTCATTTTCTATCAACTCTCTTGCCCTTCTCCCATGGATTCGGGCCTCCGGTTCTTCCTTTTCTCCGGCATCATGGTTGTTAGTTTGGAGGCGGGCAGAGGTAGGTTGGGGTTCATCGGTTCTGGGTTCCTCCACTACTGGGAGTGCGTTTACTGGGGTGCTAAGTCCCCTTTGTTGCATTATCTGCCCCAACCAGTGAGCAGTGGTTTGTAGCTGGAGAGCCATGGTTTGAATGTCTTGGTTAGACAGGGTCATGGTGGGAGTATTCCCTACCAGGCTTGGCGAGGGATTAAGAGAAATAGGTGTTTGGTTATTCAACGTTGTAGGGCTAGAAAAGGAGAACTGCTGCCCATCTTGGGCAGAGCTCAGGTCATTTGGAATATTAAGGTTACTTTCTTGGTGGTTTGCCATCGTGGATCTCAGTGGGTTTTGAAAGTGAAAACTCCGGTGATGAAAAGATCTCCTTCGTTTCCCACAGACGGCGCCAATTGATGATCTGAGATCCAATAGAATAGGGTTTTACAAGGGTTTTGTATTACTGAATAAGGCTTAAGCTTTCTGAGGAGGGGACTCCTCTTTTATACATTGTCTTGCTTGCTGGTGACGTGTAAAGGTCTCTCCAGGATTGGGCCACGCGTCTCTGCCATGCGGATTCGGATGTACTAGGGTATTAGCCGCCTGCTCCATGCGTAACGGCCTCTGATTCTTCTCGTGCGTACATTCAAGCGGATCTGCTAGGCTGTCTGGTGAATATTTTTCTGGATTCTGGGCAAGGCCGAGAGTTGGGCCGGACGCTAAGCCTGAGTGGAGAGGGCCTGCTTCGTGTGGGCCGGGCCGGCTTGAGTGAAGAAGATGGGTCGAGCCCGGCATTGAGGGTTGGATGAGCCAGGCTTGTTATGTATATCAGGTGCGTGGGCCTCTACGTCATGGGCCTTGGGCTGTGGTCGAGCCCCTGGCCTGGGGTGAAGGAATCCAGCGGTCATCAAGACTATTTTGCAGTTTTTTAAATGTGAATAATTAAATTGAAGGTTTTTTAAAACAGATGGACGAAAAGTTATATTTCACTAAATTAGAGAGACTAAATTATAATTTACCCATTAAAAAAATTAAAACAGAAAAATAGGGACCATAAACAACTTTCTCTCCACATACGCAAAAAAAGTGAATAGTATACTATTAAAATTACAATTTTTATTTTTACAATAATTTATTATAATTATCAGAATAAAAGACTAAATAGATGTTTTACAATTTAAAAAATAACTTTTCACCTTTATTTTTTTTCTCTTATCATTCAAATAAAGGATGAAAACTATTTTTTTATTTATTTATTATTATTATTTCTTATTTTTCTCTCGTTATTTTCTTTCCCTCTGAAAAACACTTTCCAACTATAATGTTAGTTGAACTTGGGCAGAAATCCATTGTTAAATCGTCATCAACATCCATGATTGACGGTATTTGAATTGGAGCTGAGGTCAAAAGTCAAATAATTACTGCCCCTTGACAGGCTTCCACCCACTTCCTTTCACGTTTCTGCCACTCGTTCAGCCGCATTTTCAATTATTCGCCGACTACAAAATTGTCAATGGAAAATCAACTTTCTATAAAGGTATGTTAAATTCCTGAAAGTAAAATGGTTGTGATAGATATTAATAGTTAAAATGACATAAATTTCTCTATTTTAATATTAATCTTCATTAATTTAATATAGAATATTTTTTTAATTTTCAACACTCAAATCACGTAAAAATTAATATATAATTATCTAATAGTACAATAATCAATAAAATATTATCATATTTTTTATATTTAATATATTGTTTATCTTTTAATTATTTTCTCTCATAAATATTTAACTTTCATATACAAAAGTGAAGTGATTGAAGCCTAACTATCCACAATGTCAAATTTAATGAAATAATGCAGTTGAATTTATTTATAATAATATATTAATAAAGACATCAACTTTCATAATTTATTCAAATTTTTGAACCAAGCAAGTATTATTAAAACTTAAAATAGGTATGTCGTAAATAAAACTCAAATTCATAGTGAATGTAAATTAAAAATTACAGTAAAAATACTCATAAACTGCAGTAAAAATATTTATAATACAATGAAATTTAATTTTGATAAAAGAAATAAATTATTTAGGATAAAAGAGAATAACATAAAAGATAAAATCAAATTAAAATTGTAATATAGAAAAAAGTCAAGATCAAGTTTTATAATCTAAAATAATAATCAAGAAACCCTAATAGAAATGATATGAGAGAAAAAAAAAATTCTTTAACGAGAAAAATAGAACTTTCGAACAAATTTTGAATAAGGGAGCCACAGTGAAAATAGAGAAAGTGAGAAAAGAAAAGCAAGAGTCAGAACAATGTGGACAGTGGAATAAATTATTGCTTTGTAACTCTATTTACTTAAAGTAGGATGGTTAACTCGTTTACTATATGGTAAAAAAAATACAGTAAGTGGACTTTTTGTGTAATTAATAAATACAGTAACTAAATAAGACTAATTTTAATAGTTAATGAGAATTCTTACTTTTTTTAGTAAAGTTTTCTGAAAACAAATAAAGTTTTAATTTTTAAATTTTAGAGGTCAAACCTACCTTTTAAAACAATGTAATTATTTGATCTTAAATTTTATAAAGTATAAATATTAAATATTAAAATTTTATAAATTTTAATTATTTAACTTTTAAAAATTTAAAGTAAATATAAGTAAATAATTTAGAAATAAGTTTTTTCTGTGATGCATTAGTAACTCAATACTTGTTTTTCTCTGTGATTCATTAGTAACTCGATATTTTCGTATTTTTTTTTTTAAATTAATTTATTCTTTTCCCTTTTTCATGATAGACGATTTACGTCAATTGACTATCGATAAAGAATAAGATGTTGTTGTCCCTATTACGAACTCCATAAATATTCCGATCGTCGCTTATGATTTCCGTATGATGGGATATTTTTCACATACAATTTAATCAATTTTCAGAATATACAAATTTTTTTGATAGATTTATAGCGGCAATATTCAGACAATTATTATATTGAATGATTTAGTTCCTAATTACAAGTCAGATATTTTATTTTTAATAAAAACAAAAACTCTTAGTTCTCGTATGAAATTTTTTTCGTAAATTTTTACATTTTAATTGTTGCTTCTGAGTTAATAAATAAGAATTGAGATGAGATCTTTGGTTAATGTGGAAGAGTCACAAGTTTGTGGTTGACTTTTTTTCAAATTTTATTGATTCGGTTATTTCATAAGTTAATGTTCAATAGAGGTTTACTGGTTATTATGGGTTTTGGAAATCGCAACGACGATGTCAGTCTTGAAACCTTATTCGAATTTTATCTCGTAGCAACTCTTTTCTGTGGTTTTGTTCGGGAGACTTGAATGATTTATGCCCGAGAGATGAGAAAAAAAGGAGAAATATTTTTGCCAAATTATCTTATACAAAAGTTTAAGTAGACACTTGAGTAGCATTTTTGCTAAATTATTTTATGTAGGAATTTGATTTTGAATGGTTGTAAATTTTTGTTAAATTTTAGAACTGATATTTCTGTTAGATAAGTTCATCGTAATGCTATTTTAATTGTTCATATTTTAACTAAAAAATCTATCAGATATAATCGTCAATCCGTTTAAAATGACATTCTTCTTTATTTGATAAAATATATATATATATATATATATATATATATATATATATAACTAAATGTATCTGGAAATTAAATAGTTACACTTTTATTAATGATAATATGTTAAACAGATAAAAAGGAAGATTAAGGATGCAAAAAGGGAAAAGTAAATTTTGTATTTAAGTTTATGCAAATTTCGAAGAGGAAAAGCGTAGCAATTGGAATCCAACCAAGTATATTAAACACTGATGTTTATTGTTTTTGTTGCAATGTCACATGGCTTGTTTGTCTGCCGCTTTGTACATTTTCCTTTCCTTTGTCCCTTGATTCTCAATGTAAATCCCTCTCAATTGCTCCAATTCTATCCATTCTTACACTTTCAATGCCTCTTCTGGTCTCCAACAATACTCTTCGCCATCAACAGTGACGCGGTCTCGATAATTTACCTTCTCCTTGTCGACATGCCCACTTTCTGAATCTAGCCATTTCAGCTGCGACAATTATGCGAGTAGAAGAGAAGTCTTCCTCGATGCTAGGTGTTTTCCATTTCATGAGCGATTGTGCCTTCCGCTTCCTCTCCCATGAACGATGCCGCCTCCCCATTCAGGTGTCTTGTAATCTCGCGTGCTCTTTTCTCAGTGTATTTTGCAGATTGTTGATGATATTTACTTGATCATTGATTAGATTTTATTGTATTTTTCAACTTTTCTTGTTTTATTTTTTAGTTATTGTTAGGATACTTACTCATAACAGTTGAGAATTTTATTTCATTTCAATTTTTTAAATTGATTGAAAGAATATATTTACCTTGAAATGTTATTTATATTAACTCAAATAATTTAAATTTTATTGTTATTTATTTTTTATATTTTATATTTTTTAATTTTAAATAATTAAACTAAATTTATAATATTTGTAATTTTTTATTTATAAATTTAAATTAATTTTAATCAAAATTTATCATCCCGTAATTTTTTAATTAATTATATTTTTAATTTATTAAATAAAATAATTTAAATATTTTTATATTTATATTTTAATATTTTTATTTATTAAATAAAATAATTCACACTTTTTACAAATTTATTTTAATATTTAAATATTTAAATATAAATATACAATTATTAAAATAACATAAAAAATCAAAGATTACATCTTAACTAAAATGAAAAAGGAAGTTGAATTGGTCGGTTGAATATATTAAAATCTAAAGGAATAAAATAACAATAAAAAAGGAAAGTAGGGCATAAAGATTATTTTAATTAATTTACCAAAAAGAACACATTTCTTTTCAAATTTTTACTAAATTCAAAAAATAAATTGGAAAAAACCAATCAATTTAGTTTAACTTGTAATAAAAGTTGAAGTTTTAATTTATTAAATTTGATTGATTTAGTTGGATTTTTCAAAGTGATTTTAATTGACGTGATATTTTCACCGATCTGGAGAACATAAAGGAATGGGATTCTCTCATGAAGACAGAGGGCATTGATGTAATTTTGAGATAAATGGGAAATTCTTGCCTGGCATGAGGGGCATGCAAGTAAGCAAAGCCCCTATTTGGGCTTTTATGAGGGGTCTCCTTAAAAGAAGCAAATGCTTCTGATGCTTTTTCAGCAATTAGAGCAGAAGAAAGAAAAAGAAAAGGCTTCGTTCTAATTACTTGTTGCCATCATCTTTTTGATCAACTTTATAGTGAGAAAAAACATAGGGTTTTAGAGAGAGAAAGTTTGTAGCCATGTCTCTGGGGTATGCAGAGAAGCTCTCCTTCATAGAAGATGTGGGTAAAGTTGGAATGACCGAATTCTTCGACTCATCCTATGTTTTGCAGGAGAAAGTAAGCCTTTTTTTCTCTCATTCTCACTTTATATAATTGTTTTTGTTTCTTTTTTTTTTTTCTTTTTAATGCTATGTAGTTAATCGCCTTTAGTGATCACCTGAAACCTTGCCACTGGTAGTGTTCCTTTATTGTTATGCGAGGGATAGCCATAGTTTTGCGTCTGAGCTTTGTTTGGAGTACCATACAGTGCTTTTTGTTAAGATCTGATTTTTGGGTGCTTGCATTTGGTATTTTTCAGAATTGGGTTTTTGCTTGTTTCATCAGCCTTTGAGCTGGGGTTCTGTGAGGCTGTCAATGAAAATGATTAATTTTACTGTTTTAAGCTTCAATGCTAGTTTACTAAATGTACTGATGTTAGATCATCAGTATTCACGATAATGTGAATAGGCAACTGATGCAGTGAATTACGGTGCCAGAAGGAAATAGGTTGTTTGCCTTGCTTCAGATTGAAATTTTATTGCAATGCTGCCTGTCTCTGACTTCCGACACACTCGATATTCTTTCATCATCTTTATTATTTTCTTTTGTGAAATTTTCTTATTAATTTGTTCAAAGGACCATTTCAATGTGATTAAAGCTTCTGCATTTCATTATAAGGAACAAGAGAGTAGGGGGTGGTCTTGGATTTAGTTCCCGTTCCGTGGGATGCTTGTCAACTTGAAAGTTGAAATACAGTGAAGTGGGGTTCAGGTACCTATAGTGAGAAAGCTTTGATTATTTGGTTTTGTAGCCACATTGAGGCCAAAACAAAAGACTAGGAATGAGAATGAAGACCATTCTCGCTAAGTGCTTTGAGTTATAATTTCTAGTGGGTTATCCCTTTTTGAGAGTACGCACATTAGTATAATTCAAATAAGAAGTCATTTAAAATTTAAATGGGACTGGGCAATATTTTGTTGGAGGACAATAGGCCTAATTTTGACATTTGTGGCTTGGGCAATATTGCAAGTGTTATTTTATAGATGCATAATGATGCAATAATGCTGCTTTTGGATTAGAGAAAATGCTTTCCAGTGCATGACGCTTCTGCATTGCAGGCTCTAGTTTGGATTTTGCACACCCATTGCTTAACACTCAAAGGATGCTGTTTCCTATGACCTCCAGGTCACAGTAAAGCAGTGTTATCATCACATAAAGGCTCAACCTCCTGTATTTGGTTAGAGTGCATTGAAAAAATAAAATTTTAATGGGTTTATGGGGTGGAGGAAGGTAAAAGAAAATAAACAACATTAATCATCACAGAAATTTCATTCCTAATGGTTAAGTTTCTCTTATTTGTTTAGTTTCCCCTTGCCAAAATCAGAGAAGGGAAAGTAGAGAACTATGGGTTAGTGGTACAGCCTTCTTTCAACTTTTATGCATGCATTATTATTTTATTGCAATTCAGTGGATTTTATCTATCACAAATGCACTTCCAATTGGAATGGATTTTTTTTCTGATTTTAATTTAAATATTTTGATTGTCTGAATATTGTTACCATTCATGAACTGAGTTAAATATGGTCAATTATACAGTTAATCGGATATTTCACATTAATGTTGCATCTTGTACGAGTGCTTCATTTCTTGGACAACTGTATAATGTGTATTATTGTGTAATTGTCACTTCAAAATACATGATAGCTTTTCTCATTTTTGCTTACTAATGTCAAAGTGGTTTGATTTTGAATTGGCAGATTGAACGCCTTGCCAAGATGATACAAAAGGTTTGAACCTATGAAATTCACTCATTTTATTAACGGTACATATTACTTTATGCAGTTAAATCCAATAAGCCACCTTCAAGTTTTCTGTTTGTACTTGCAGAGTAAGCATCTAGTGGTGTTTACAGGTGCAGGAATATCAACTTCTTGTGGCATACCTGATTTTCGAGGCCCTAAGGGAATCTGGACACTGCAGGTGAAAATTCTGAATCCTATTTTGGGGGTCAGGGATCTAGTGAAGTCCCTTGTTTTTCCCTACTGGAATGCAGCGTATAATGATGGACTATCAATTAGAGGAAGTTTGTAGTGGGCCTGTTTTATCTTTGAGTTCTATTTGAAACTTTTTGATCTGTTGTAAACATGTTTAATGTTGCTTTTCTTTTTTCATTGAATTTTAGTCTAATCCATTTAAGGACACGTTTCAATCAATATAGCATGTCTAAACGAGGGTTAATCCTAAAGAGTTAGAGACATATTTACTATGGAAGTACTCTATATTGTTAGTTGAAAACAGTGTAAGTGAGGAGAAGTACTAAAGTTTATTATTCAGAAAGCCAAATGCACCTTTTTAAATATTAATTAGAAAAATGTGAGGAAGAGCTTGACTGCTCAAGTTCTACTAATTATGCTTCATTTTCCCTGAGACACTGTAAAATGTAGGCATTTTAGTTATCATTGAATAACTCACTTCCCTTTTCTTTTCCCCTAAAGTATTATATTTTGTGTGTTTAACTTCCTTTCTTTCTTTGTGCTTCTTATGGTGGCCGACTGCAGATGTGAACAAATTAGTCACGCCCAAGTTTCTTTGAATGATTCTTTTGATTCTTATCGACTGTTTGCAGCGTGAAGGAAAACCTTTACCTGAAGCATCTTTGCCGTTTCATCGAGCAATGCCAAGCATTACTCATATGGCTTTGGTTGCACTTGAGAAGGCTGGAATTCTGAAGTTTGTTATTAGTCAGGTAGAACTTCATTTTTCCCCCCCTTTTCTCTGAGCCCCATTTGCTACTTCTTGAAATTCATTAGCATCCTTGTACATCCTGCTTCTCAAGTAGGTGATGTGAGTCATTTCTCGCATTATATGCGTGCTTCCTGTTGGGAGTGAAGTATTATTTACATGTGTCAATGGATGGGGGAGGGTGAACATGGAAGGAGAGAGAGAGACACTCAGACAAGTTGATTCAATGTGTGTTTTTCCCCCATATCAAACAGTTAGACATTGGAGGTCAAGATTTATTTCTTATTGCTCCACTGGTTCTGTGAGACATTTGAATATATTTACATTCGTCCTAGCACCATTTTGCTTTCTAGATTTTTCAAATCCATATTGACTTTGTTTTATGATTCTGCTGGCCTAGATCCATAGAATTTGACCCTTATGTGCTTTTTGTTCAGGCTTCTTCTCCACATAAGTCAACTATTATTCATATTCGGAAACAAGTGAACTTGCTATCCTTTTTCCCTCCTACTTATTACTTTTTTGTGCCAGAATGTTGATGGCCTCCATCTTCGGTCGGGAATACCAAGGGAGAAACTTGCTGAATTGCATGGCAACTCCTTCATGGAAGCTTGCCCTTCATGTGGAGCTGAGTAAGACATGTTTTCTGTGGCAATCTTTGTTCTTGTTGTTATCCATGACCTTTATAAAAATTTCTCCATTTTTGGGGTGTGGTTACTGTCATTGTTGCGGTTTATAGAGTATTTGCTTGTTTGTACAATTATATTAGAAAGTTTGTCTTTCTTATACAATATTTATTTGTTTTTCTTACATGATATTTAGTATCATTATTAAACTCGTGAAGGTATTTGCGGGATTTTGAGGTGGAAACTATTGGGTTGAAGGAGACATCACGCCGCTGCACTGATGTGAAATGTGGAGCAAAACTAAGGGATACAGTTCTTGACTGGGAGGTATTTTTGGTGTTTATGCTATGTATTATAAAATGCATTAAAACTCAGCACTTTAAGGTATATGAAAAGATTATGTAGATAGCTTCCAACAACATGGAAACGTTGCACATTGTTAACCCTCTCTCTCTCTGTTTTTTTGTTTTGGTTGCAAGTGAAGTGAAATAGCATGTAGGTCTAGGTTATTCATATTTTATCTCCTTCACTTGGTTTATGTCCGTATCTTGTAATCCTGTGGTCATATCAAGCAAACTGCAAGCCTTTGGGAGAAGATGGAGGTAGTTTGATGTCACTGACTGTAAAAGGTGATTAAATATGAATGCAACCACAATTTTTTACTAAGAAAATTTGGTGAAGGTTTTGGATTTGATAGGGATCCACATGGATGCAACTTTTAGCCAATTTATGTATAGAACGTCTAGGTCAGCTACAATATGTGGCATGAAAATAGAAAAGCAGTTTTTGATGCTCATGTATGCATAATTTTTTGAGATATTCTAAAGAATGCCTAAAAACTCAAAAAGTGATAGTGACCATGTAACCAAATTCAATGTTCAGTGATTGCAACTAAAAAACCCTGGGACTAACTTGATTCTGATAGCTTTCTTTCTTCCTTTTGCCCACTAGAATTTATTGAAAAACACATGTTGCTCAGAAATTCTATTATCTTTCTCCCTCTCTCTCTTTATCTATATCTATGTCATCTATCTATCTATACATGCAGGATGCGTTGCCTCCAAAAGAGATGCTTCCTGCTGAGAAGCACTGCAGGATGGCCGATCTTTTATTGTGTTTAGGGACAAGGTAATGTAGGCTTACTAGTTGTAGTTGACAGTAAAATTTTCAATACAGTCATTGTATCCAAATTATGTACTGATTTAGTCTAGGGGGTTTTGGAACTGTGCAAATGTTCCTCTGGCACACTAGGTTGCTGTTCAGTTCCCATGATGAAGCTTTAGAAACATGCAAGTCATGGGTCCTTAACCATCCATTTTAATTTAGCCATCTTTCTGCAACCAACCTAACAAGCTTCTCTCTCTCTGCCTATGAAATTTTTTGAAGTATGAAATGCGGAACATAGAATATACAAAAAATATGGCAAAATGAGTCAGCCTATGAGAGGCCACTTGCATAGTTGAACAGGTATCTAAACTCTAAAACTCCTGTATGCTGTGCAAACTTCAATTCAATCCAGTAGCCAGCAAACTACCTTTCTTTACAAACCAAAGAACCGAAGCCTATTTAATGCACTAGGCAGGCATGGGCAACTGAACTAGCATTGTATCTTCCGATGTAATATGGGGCGGGATGGTGTCAAGCCTCACGTAGATTTGAGCATTGTATTGATGAGGCTACCACCTATAATATAAAATATAATAAACAAAGGTTAAAATGCACAAGCCATGCATGGAAGGGAAAAAAAAGAACAATATCCAGTTAACATTCCATATTCTTTGAGCAGTCAATTTTGATTCTGGCATATTGCCAATTAGTGCTATGTCCATGTAAAGCTCAAATCCGTAATAAATGCATGTATTTGTTGCTCAACCCTTTCTCCAATTGAACTGCTGAGCTTGATTCCTTATTTGTTTTTGTTGATAATCATGGGCCTAGGAGTGTGGATCAACAAATAGGCATGCTTCCATGCTGAACTAGGCCTGAAAATAGACTCTGCATCGCTTGGATTTGCCTCGAACTTATATGCCTGTTAACTTTCCTGTACACTGCCGATATGAACTTAATCCCTTAAGCCATATTGCATATTCCCCCTCAAGTGCATCTGCTTCATCACAAGCTTCATAGTCCCAATTGTGACTTGGAATTGCATGGCTTGGCCCATCTAACTTGGGTGTGGCTACTTTTGACTCTGTTCCTCAAGGTTTAGCTCCTTTTGGCTAGCTCATGGGAACGCCCGAGTCTGGCTCATTTTTTTGGCCTGCCACCATGCCTTTGGGTCCCAGATCTATGGCCATTGGGCCTCACGTCACGCTCTAATAGTAATATCATGTTTAGGTTCATGGTTTCAGGAGGGTGGATCAACAAATAGGCAGGGATCCTTGTTGAATTGGGCTTGAAACTGGACTCTCCCATTGTTCATTTGGCCTTGAACTTATGCGCCCTTTAGTTTTCTTGTTCATTGCTGATAGGGGGCTTGTTTCCCACAAGCCATATTCCAACAGTTTTTATATTATACTTTGTTTATGCCGTATGTTTCCTTTGATTACCATGGCATGACTTCTATGTGCAGTTTGCAGATCACTCCAGCATGCAACCTGCCTCTGAAATGTCTTCGTGGTGGGGGGAAGATTGTGATTGTGAATCTTCAGGTATTTCCTATGTATATGCATACTCAACTTGTTCATGTACTTAGCTTTTAAATTAAAATTGCATTTTAGAGGTTGATTCTCCTCCAGACCAAAGTTATAATTTGATATTGAAGGACTCCAGCTCGACCATTCTTTTCAGAAAGCTATTCATGAAAGTTGATTGAGAACTTTATATCTAAAGAGCTCCTCTTATCACCATTCTGCTGAGAATTGCAGTTGTTATCACTGCTCATAAATTCTGATCGGTTTTAAGCACGGCTTTTTTGAAAAAAAAAAACGTAGTGGTATTTTTTTTCTGTAATAGTTTGTTTCCATATTCTTTTTGGTTGGAGGTTAATTTTTGCTAATATGAAATATATAGTGGTGTAATTAGAGGTGAAACTCAAGTGTGCAATACAGGACGCAAAAGAGGCTTCCTTGGAGAAAACAAAATATGAAGGATGAACAGACGAATAGTGTTTAAGGAATAATAAAAGCGAGGGGCAAAAGAAGGATTAGATAACTCCAACCAAGTATGCAAACCTCAGAGATAGTGTTCAAGGAATAATGAGAGCTATGGGCAAAAGAAGAATTAGATAACTCCCACCAAGTATGCAAAAACTCATAATTAGTCTGCTACTGTTCCTTACTGACTCCAGTGTTCTGGAATTCTCTTACCCTAATAAGCATAGTGGGTATGTTGTTTGCATTGAATCGATTTATGATTTCTCTGTTCGGTTTACAGATGCAGCATCTGTCTTCAATCAATACACACACCCCCTGCCAAAAACTGCCACACCCATGCCCCCAAAACTGGAAAAAGAAAAAAGGAAGAGTAGAAGATAGTCTGTATCTAGTCAAAATATGGATGAAGTGGCAATCAGAGTGAATGGGTCAATTGGTAGGTGATGAATGTGGGTGGGTTAGTAGAGCACCAAGTCTCCTTCCAAGGAAATTAATTGCACTTGAATTCTGCAAAGCATGAGCAAAAGATCACTTCAAAAGAACTGCTATGGTTCACTACCAAACTGCAATATGTGATATTTGTTTGATTCAGGCTATCGTGTTCTTTGTGCAAGGGAAGCTTACTGCTTGGTCCAGAACATGTTCTGGTTTCTTTGAAGTGTGTTATTACTGCTTTCATTTAGTGTTAGTTGCACAAACATACAGTAATTACCCATATTTCATTTACCTGGACTGCCCTTTAGATCTAGTATATAGATATTCTATATGGGGTTCTTCCCTTTGAATTTCAAGCTCTGAAACAGAAACTTCATTGTAAGTTATGAATAGCTTATGATTCTTATCAGAAGATGGAGAGTTCAAGGGAAATGGGAGAAATGGAGCTTGTAAAAATAGGTGTTAGCCATCTTTATGATTGAGAGAGTTGAATATTTTTCTACAATCAGGAGTGATTCTATTGTTGTTGTGCATGTATTTGTGCATATATATGTTACTTATGACATGGAAGAATCATGAAGATAATATATTTTATTGAAGACACCAAAATTGGTGCATAATTGGTTAGTCACTGTTTTTTACTTTCTCTATTGCTGGTGTAATATATTATGACTCAGTTTGAATCTTGTGATTGTTCTATTCCACTATGCAGAAAACTCCAAAGGACAAGAATGCTTGTTTGGTGATCCATGGCTTTGTAGATAAGGTAGTTGTATTTCCACATTGATACCTATAGATATTTTTACTTCTCCTATTCAATCCTTTTTCTCTCTCTTGTTTTCTTTTGTTTTCTGATTTTGGCTGTAATTATGAAATGAATCTTACTAGTTACTACCTTATGTTGCACAACCTTGCATTTCTTGGATCCAATTATTGTAAATTTTAATCTGTAAAATTTTATTTCATTATTCCTCGGGTTTATCAGCTTGCACGCTACATGCATCAGGGATGTGCATGTCTGTATGTAGTTTCCCTCCAATCGTACACATATGATTACATTTGGAATAAACCTTTATTATTTGCTTTTTTATCTAATATCTGCTGCTTTGAACAAGAACAGGTTATAGCAGGAGTAATGGATTTTCTTAGTATGCAAATTCCTCCATATGTCAGGATTGATCTTCTACAGATAATCATTACTCGGTCACTGAGTGCAGGTATCTTCTTCTGGATTTGTGTCTAGCATATAACCTTTTTCCAGCATACATAATGCAATCTATGCATTTGCATTTTTGACACTCATGGCCATGAGACATAGCAGGAAGATCCTCTCAGTAGTGTCTTATATACTCTCTCTATGGTCTGGAAGAAAATTCTTGGCTCACCTTATCTGTAAGAAGCTTGACATTTGCGTATTTGACTCTGAAAAGCCTGCATTTTATGCATCCTTTAAAAACGTAGTCTGATGTTTCTCAATTTTTGTTGTGCTGGATGTGTTTATGACATTGGAACAAGGTGTGCCTCATCATTATTTTTTTTGCCACATGATGCATTGAGACTAAACTTCTTAAGCAAATCTGGCATTGAATTGAAGACAGCTAAGCTTGTTGCTAGGGGCCTCATCTGAAACATCTACTAGAAATTCATTTTACTAGGTCCCTGAGACTGGTTTTTGTAACTTTCTGATTGTGATCTGTCCACTTAACAGATAAAAAATTTGTGAACTGGACCCTCCGAGTAGCAAGTGTGCATGCACTTAAAGCACCATTGCCATTCATAAAGTCCATTGAGGTGAACATAAATTTTATTCTTTTCAACCATTTGGGGCAAGTCCATCTGATAAACTTTTCTCCAACTTAGTTCTGCTTTATCACACTACATATTAACTACGTGTGTGAAGTCGCTTTAAATTTAAGAGAATTTATATATTACCAAGTCAGTATTTTGTTGTCTGTCTCCCCTTTTCAACATACTTTCTGCTATCCCAGGTTTCCTTCTCAGATGAACACAAGTATAAAGCAGCAGTTCTGCATGAGCAGCCTTTTAACCTGAAACGGTTTGTCCAATCCTTTCTTCTGCATTTGTTTGGTCTTCACATATAATTAGGATTTTTTTTTTCGATGAGTTTGCTTAGCCATGCATAAAGAAGATATGTGATCCCAATCCCACATCGGTGGGATATGGGTAGGAATCTTGATATATAATACCTAGCTTTTAATAATTATTAAATAACTTGTATTAACCATTTTAGGTTAAGTGGAAAATAGGTTCAAAAGTTATTTGGGTCAGTTTGGGCCGAGCTGTTACAAGACATGAGTTGGTTCAATTGATCCCATGAGATTATATAATCCAATTTACAGTTGTGGAGTTTAATGTCCCATGTTGTTCTATTGCCAGATAATATCCTCACTACTTATATTTGTTTGCATCAGGAGAACTGTGACAACAGAAGCATTTGAAATTTTGTTGAAACTCAACTTCAGTGATGGCTGTGGTTGTCTGTGCACCCAAATCAATATCCCGTTTGGTTTTAAGGTACAAAGAGGACAAATTTACTTCTATACTCATTTCATATTCCTGTTGATTGTTAGTGTAGAGTGTTCTGTTAGTTTCAAGGTTTCTTTCTGTGAGCAGATAGTGTATGCTTTCTATTAGTTCTTAGAATGAGATGAGAAATCCCCTCTCCTGTTGAAAGTTGCAATCTTCTTCCAGAAAAGCCAATGTTTTCAAAACCCCCATTAAATTTCATTTCTTTATTTTTCAGAAAAAAGAAAATAAATAATGGCCCATGGATATTATACCTTTATTTTTAAAATTACAAATTTATGATAGGATTAGGAAGTCATACTCAAGATATGTAAAAGGAAAAAAAAAGATCCAATAATCTCTGATTTTGTTTCTTGAAGTTGTCCATAAAATAGTTGATTGCAATAATGGAGGTAGTTAATGCATGCCACTGTGCTCATAAAATATTTGAAATTTTCTTTTAATCGGTAAATGTCTAGTTAATTTCATCAATATTTGTCTAGTTAATTTCATCAATATTTTTCTAATTAGGCACAACGCTCAGTATGATGTGTCGATTTTTAGCATTTTTTCCTTTTTCCTTACCATGTATTGATGATTGTTGTCAACAATACTCTTTTTCAATTCCTAAGATATTCAATATCAATAGTTGTAAATTCTCCATCTCTATTAGATACTTTGCAACGAGAGCTGTCATATATATGTCTATGGAGGAAGCATGTTTTCTACAGTTTAAGTCAACTTTTTCTTATCAACTTGCTCTAGGCGAACTGAAATCTGACAACTATAATTCACATTAATACATATAGCTCAATAGCTGCCTGGCTGTTTATCAGAGGCCTAAGCATATTGTACCTTGTTGCCATGTAGGGTTTAAATGACTGTTCTAAACATGACAAGGACAGTGCAATACAAGATCTGAGAGAGAAGGCTATTCAAGATTCTTGTTGTGGTCAGAATGTAGTGATCGAAAGAAAGACCATTTCGGTTCCAAAAACTGAGTTCACAGTCCATGCCGTCGTGACCAACATCAAATCATTTGAATCTGATTCTTTGAATAATGATGTGAAAATAGCAAAAGGAAGTATGAATGGCAGTGAGACATCTCGAAAACGATCAAAAGGTCGGAAGCGGAAATCAAGATTTTAAAAACCAGGGCGTATATTTTGGTTGTATATATACATATTTCTTATAACTCAGAAAGTATAACATGCAGTATCAGTGACTGGGTGAATTTTGTTAGATATTACACTCAGTCTCCCTAGCTTCGGTAGGTAAGATGACAAATTTTGAGATTACAAAGTGCTTCAACCTCCAAAGGGAAAAAAAAAAAAAAAAAAAAAAAGAGTTCCATATTGGGCATCTGCTGTTTTGCTTGTGTTTCTCAACGTACATTGGAGCGGGAAAAAGAATGAAAATCACCATTGCTTATTTTACTATTTGGGTTAATGTTTAATTTTTCTAACTCCTTTGGCATTTTAACTTGCTAGTTACTAGTACCAGGCAAGGATTTACATATTCTTATCATTTCATTGTTGATGGAGGAGGCTTGAAGAATTGATTGGTTGGAATGGTCTGATTTTAGATCAATATATATTTTGATCATTTCTATCTTCAAACATAACTGATGTTCAGTGATTTCTTTTGGCTGCCTCTCAATGTAAAGCTATCTACATTGGCAACAGCTCATGATGTGTTAATTAAAATAATTTAGGTCAGTTGGATCTGAGCTGTTACATTATAACTGTTAATGCTTTCTTTACATGCAGTTTATTGCATTGTTCAAAGATCAGCAAAATCAAACCCGCACATGTTTAGATATAAAACAGCTGCTGCTCTGCTCTTTGCTTCATTAGGCTATCGTTACTTGGCTTCATATACACCCAAAGGCTTACTGCGGGTCATATCTCTTAACACCTGTGTTCTACGTGCTTTACATCCTCCCTTGGTATTCTTCCTCTGCCTTCATCAGAGGGATCTTATCTTTCTTAATCACAGATCACTTCTTTCAAACACATCTTCTGTTTCAACTGAGGTTCTGTTCTAGACTGCAAAAACTACATAGATTTTGCCTTGGTTGCCATTTTTCCATTCCAAGTGAAGAAAAATCAGACCTGTTTAAAGTTTAAACCCTTCTCCAGGTCTAAAATTTCTACATGAACTAGCAGTACTATTTATCGCCAACAGCCAATCATCCTCAATACTCATTTTCTGTTGCATGGTATCTGCATAATCTATGGATTCTATTTCCTTTTCACTTATGGTTCAGTCTCGGTTGGAGCCATGTCAGATATGTGCAGTGCCCCTATTCAGCAAGCCATATTAAGCCACATCTTTGCAAGACTTCTGGGGTAGGAGTTGGAACTGCTTGTCTTCCAATATTCTGAGACAGACAATATATAAACCCATTGGTGTTGGGCCAGCAAAAGTGGTGGCTCTAATCACTACGCTTGTGGTTTCTGGCATCATGCATGAGCTTATGTTCTACTACATCACCAGTGAGAACAAACCCACTTGGGAAGCCACCTAATTGTTTGGTCCTTGCAGCTGCTTTCAAGTATTGGGCTGGAGCTCAGGGTTGGAAGCAACACCAGTAGTTTCACCATTGCCCTTCTCAACATATTAATTAATAGAACGAATAATTAATAAATTTTTAATATATTTTTCAAAATTAATAAATTTTTTATATTATAAAAATTAGATAATAAATTTTTTATAAAATAAATAGAGAAAATAATAAATAAATTATCATTTCAAAAGTAAAATGACCCATAATTTGAGGGAAAAAAAAATCAAATAGACCTATTGAGACGAAGGGAATGCCCTCCAATTAGAAAATTTTTTTCTTGATATAGAATAAAGTATTTGTGTTCAAAGTAGTAAGATTTTGAGTGTAACATCCAATGCCATATGTTAAATTAATATTCTTAAATATATATAATGTGAAAAGTATGATAACTCTGGATTGCTGTAATAAATAAAAGTTGGCCTCAATTCAATAAGGGGAAATCTTACCAAACTTACTCATGATTCTACCAAATCTCTCCAAATTTTCTTCATTATGATTTGTTATTAATGGGCATGTATATCATCACCTATACAATTATGGAACATTCGATTCACTCAAGATGATTGAAGCTTAATTCTACTAAACGCTAATATTCACTTTTTAATATTATAAAAAAAATAACAATAAAATTTACTAATTAAACTATAGAAAAAAATTAGTTACTAAAATAAATTATCTACCGTTTATCAATTATTAAAACTATCAATCGTTTACTGTAATTTGTTTGGATTTGATTATTGTATTTTAGCTAATATATATATACCTTACGATCATCCTTTCAAAAATTAATAAAATGGAGTTTATACCTTTAAGAATTTCAAGCACTTCTTTAACGAATTTAATATAGTATAAAAAAGTCTATACATTTTTATCGATCAATAATTTTATTGTTTGTATTTTAAATAATTAATAATTTATTTTAGTGATTATTTTTTTATAATTTAATTAATAAATTTTATCGTTATTTTTTTTTAATGATAATAGTTAGATAAATTTTTATATCAGAAGTTTTATATAATTAATTAAACTGTGTAAAACAATATATGAACTTAGACATAAATATTGAATCTAATAATAACCAAATACATCCTTATAAAGTCAATAATAAAAATGATAATTCTTACAAATCTTTAATTATATTATAAATAATAGTATGCTTTTGAGTAAAAAAAAAAAAGATACATTTAACGGTTTTCATCCTCATCATATATATGCAAAAATATAATAAATACAAAGAATCTTACTAATTTTATTTTATAATGGTTTTTTTTTTATTGCCAGATAGAAATATAAATAGAATGAATTATGTTAGGTTTTTCTGATAATTGAAAATGAGATAGGATAAAATTAATCTAATTATCTTATCGTTAATTATAATTACTAATTATATAGAAAATGAATAATAAAAATAGTAATTTCTTACGAATCTTAGTTATTTTATGAACAATTGTATGCTTTTATTGAAAAGAATGGATAAATTTAATAGTATCTATCCTTATAATCTAAATGTAAATTTCTTCGAATCTAGTTTATTCCATTAGTATGATTGTTCATTAAGAATGAGTCGATATGATTTTAGTTTTTACTTATTTAAAATAATTTCAATTGACAAAAAATTAATTATTTTATTTTATTTAAATATTTTTAAATTTAAAATTTTGACTCGATAAATATAATGAATCGGAAATCGGACCGCTACCAGCGCTAGAATCCAGATCGACTTAAGGTCGCCAGGACCCGTAGCAAGTCTATTATATATTTTGTACATCTAATTATGTATGGGATTATATCAGATGTACAAGATGTATAGTAGACTTGCTATGGGTCCCGGCGACCTTAAGTCGATCTGAATTTTAGCGTTGGTAGCGGTCCGATTTCCGGATGTTACAATAGATTTTATTAATAACATAAGTCAATTCATTCAATGAAAACGAACAAGGTACGTGCCGCTCATGTGTATGTATATATATATATATATAACGGTATTTTTCTTTTCTATGAGTAACGAAAGACAAATAAAATGACGTATAATATATTTTTTATTATTAAAAATGAATTATAATAAGAAAAAACTAACTTTGTCATTTTACGTTTATTGATTTTACCTACTCCTTATATATATATATATAGAAAGTGAATAGTAAAAATAATAAATTTTTTAATAAATC
Organism: Manihot esculenta; assembly: GCF_001659605.2. Classification (NCBI taxonomy): domain Eukaryota; kingdom Viridiplantae; phylum Streptophyta; class Magnoliopsida; order Malpighiales; family Euphorbiaceae; genus Manihot; species Manihot esculenta. The sequence goes on from NC_035163.2 coordinate 26,971,598, forward strand.
TTTAACTGTGCTATGAATAGTTAAAAATTAAAAAGAAGTTAAATTTTAATACAAACATTATGGGATTTCAAAATGATTATGTTTATGCTAAACTAGTAAGTGGTATAAAATTTATTTAACATGGAAAACCATTATTTTCAGAAAAAAAAATTATTATAAGAAAAATAAAAAATTGAGAAAAATAATATTATGCAACTATCATTTTTGTGAAACGAGCATACAATTTGGCTTTATATGGTTTTTACATGAATTGTCTTGCAATGAAATTAAATAATCACATCTAAATTTATGAATTTATTATAAAAATTAAAATAAAAATTTAATTTAATTTAATAATTATTAAGTTTATTTTTACACGAGATACATCTTTATAGTAGAAACACTCCCAACTAGTTAGAAGTAATCACTCTTATTAATGGTGGCCTCGTAATCAAAGCCAGTGGTTTTTTAATTCCAGAGGCAAAACATGAGGTTGGTTGACTAGCCAACTGTTTCTTCCGGTAAAGGTAACCGTGGCAGCCAATCAGAGAAGGGTTTCCACCGGCTACAGTGGGTTCCTCTTCAGAAACGCCGGTTCGCCAAGTGGAGTTTCACCTCTCGAGGGCCTATAAATAAGCCCACTCTGGGACTGGTGAGCGTATACTTCCCATTGAAGAGACAAGCAGAGCACACACTATTATAATAGTAGAATTTATAGTTTTTGATATATAGGGAAACACAGAAAAAAGAAAAAAAACAAAAAAGCCATGGAACGTGGAGGCAGGCTCCATCGCTATCGCAAGCATGCAAAGCAACCAGTAGCCAGCTCTGGTAAAATTTCTACTGACGGTTTCGTTTTTTTGGGGCTTTTTTTTAAATTTTCTTCTCATTTTTTTATCTTCATTAAAGCTCATTTCCTTTTATTTCGTCTTTATGATTTGAAAGAATTTTTTTTCCTTTTTTTTTCGTTGATGAATTTATCTAAGATCAGTGGTGATAGACCCCATGCATGTCTAGATTTTTCCCCTTGAAATGGTCGTTTCGATGCGTGTTAAATTTTGGATTTCTGTTCTTAATTAGCATGCAAATGTCTTTTCAGGCTGATCAACTTCGATTCTTTTTTTTCTTATGATTATTATCAAAAAGAAAAAAAATATAAAGAGAGAGGGAGAAATTCCATTTTCTTTCATGTTTTATAGAACAGATTTTTGATGGGGGAAAAAGTTATTTTATTGTTATATATGGAAAATATTTAACAAGGTTTTCAGCGGATTTTGGCATGAACAAACGAAGTTTATGTGAGAAAAAGGTGACCTGTTTGACCTGATTCTCCATTTACAGTAACGGTTGTTTTCAATGTTTCTGCTTTTAAATAATTATGAGATTTAATATCGTTTTCATATGTCATTTGCTAATTCACTTGATGATGTGGCAGGCATGCATGCAATAGCTGCTGACTCATTCAGATAGAATTCATAAATTTCATGCATGGTTTCTTTTCTTCGTTTTTTTCTATACAAGTAATTAATTCTTGAAATCAATCTTTTTATTTTGTATACAATTTTTTTAAACAAAAGAACTGTTTATTTAGCGTAATCCACATAGAGGATTTGAATAATAAAAGTGCTACTAATTTGGTTAAACAAGGAAAGGAAGGGAAGAGTTAAATATTTTAAAAAAAAAAAAAAAACTGAAAAGTATTTTGACTTTTGACCAACTGAACGTGAGCTAGGCCCTACTCATGGGTTTGGTGCGTACCCCACACACAATGCTGTTTCTGTTCGATGTATGTGGGACCCGTGGGTCCTACTTCCTTCTAAATGGAGGCACATGGTCTTGCAAGTTGCTGAGGTGGCATTTATATCACTTTTTTGTTTTCAGGTTTTTGGTCTGCTGAGATGGCAAAATAACGGACAAAACATAGAAACTGCAAACCTGCTCCCTTTAACTCTCAAGATGATTTTTTCAATGGATGGGTGTTGTGACGAGTAGTTTTACATATTTTTTTAAAAAATAAAATAAAATATTTTATTTTTATGATAAAGAAAATATTCGTTTAGAATATTTTATTTTTTAATAAATTAATCGAGTGTAAATAGAATTTATTTTTAATTTAGTGAGTTGAAAACACTTATAGTTATAAATAAACAAAAAAAAATGACTTTTTTCCTTTCACTTTTCTGTTGATTGCAGGTCCAGGCAGTAGTTTAGCCCCAGCGAACATCAATCCTCCAAGGCTTCCCAGTTTCAGCCAGATCAAGGCCAACGAAGGCAACTCATCAACTGCGACGCAAGCCAACCAGCTCGGCCACCAACCAAGGCCTTGCATGGTCCGTGAACAGGACCAGTACATGCCAATAGCCAATGTGATTCGCATCATGCGTCGTATCCTCCCAGCTCATGCTAAAATCTCTGATGATGCTAAGGAAACCATCCAAGAATGCGTATCTGAGTACATAAGCTTCATCACTGGAGAGGCCAATGAACGCTGTCAGCGTGAGCAGCGCAAGACTATAACTGCTGAGGACGTTCTTTGGGCTATGGGAAAGCTAGGCTTCGATAACTATATTGAGCCTCTCACTTTGTTCCTCAACCGCTATCGTGAGACGGAGAACGACCGTAGCTCTATACGCGAAAACATCTTGAAGCGCAGCAGCGCTGGAGTTGTGGAATATGGGATGCCTGCTTTTGTTCCAAGTTTCCCCATGGGGCCTCCTCCACCGGCATTTGGTGGTTCACTGATTGGTGGATACTACAGGAATGTGTCTGATTCTGCTGCTGGCCTTGGAGGTGGGTCTTCTGATTCAAACCCAAATCCAAATCCCCTCGCTAACTTTGATCCGTTTGCTCAGTTCAAGTAACGACATGCATGATAGCTAGCTGAACAAGAAAGTGATAAGATTAAAAGGAATAAGTTAAGGGATGTTATATTAAAACTATAATTAATTAAACAAGAATATAGCTGATAAAAGGATGGTACAAGAGACCATGTGTTTCTCTTCCATGCAAGGAGAGAAAACAATGGCTCCCTCCTGTGCCTTGTTTCCTAATATGTAGTTGCCTTTTCTTTTTATTGGACTGCTAATCTTGTAGCTTACTAGCTTTATCTGCTCTTATTATGAAATGCTTTACCCATAGTATGGGGAAGACCTAATATTAATTAATCTATTTTGATTTTGCCTTGTCTTCTTCATATGTTTAGCTAAATGATGCTGCAGTAGGTAGGAGGAATTGGTCCATGGGACTCTATTCCCTCTCCCAAGCATAGGAATTATTGAAGAAAAAAATATTTGCCTAATATATATAGCTGTTAATTAACGCCAATTACCAAATGGAATTGAATATTTATAACATATTAAAAAAGTTTGTAGAGAAATGTGAGTTTTTATGTATTAATTAGAAATCTTCAACCACATCAAGTAGGAGAACATCATGACTTTGAGGATTAATGGTGAAAAACAGGCTTCTCAGTATGTGGATCTTGTATCTGTATTTTTCATTTCGAGATCAACTCGAATACATATTTATTGAGAATGTTTGAACCAAAATCAAAAGGACAAGAGATGATCCTAAAAACCAAACGGTTTTTGGAGGTTTCAAATCGAATCCAACCAAAATTAAAAAAATAATAATAATGGTATAAGAACCGAATTGTACTGAATCGAATTTATTTAACTATTTAATTTTAATTTTATCTTTTATTTTAAGAAAAATACCAAAATCGAATCATAATCGTACGCAAAAATTGATTTATATATATTATATAGATATTTAAATAATTTTGAATGATATTATAATTCTAATGTATACTTCCAATAATATGTTTTATGAATCATATAAATTCAATAAAATTATACACAGATAATTGCAATATTATTTAATTATTAATTATTTTTTATTATTTTATTTAATCAATTTAGTTAATTAATTATAATTTATACTATTTAAATAAATTACATATATATATAATATCTATACTAATAGAATGAGAATAAAAAATTACTAAAATAATTATATATATATACTTATAATTATTATATATATATATATATAATAACAATATAAAATTATTATACTTTTTAATCATTAATCAATTATTATAAATATACTATTATAATTTAACTAATTTAATTAATTAATTAAAGTTGACCTATCTAAATAAATTATATAAATGCACTATATTATAAATTACTAAAATAATTATATATAGATTGAAAAGTATGTATATATACTTCTAATTGTTATTAGTAGCTATATATATATATATATATATATATATATAATTATTATATATTTTAGTCACTAATCAATTAATAAAAATTTATAAAAGTAAAATTCAATTAATTTAATTTATTAATTATATTTTATTTTATTTAAATAAATTATATTATAGATTATGTCCATATTAATAAAATTTATACTAATAAAATATAAATTATTAAAATCAATTTTATATATATATATATATATATACTTGTAATTATTATTATTATTTCTATATATATATATAATTATTAACCATATTATATAAAATTAAAAATAAAATAAATTAAAATAATTGTGACTATTTAAAAAATATATTATTAAACTAAATTACATAATTTTAGATATTAAATTACGTAATTTTACTATAAAAAATAAAAAAAATTAAATATATATGTAATATATTAGATAAATGATAAAAACTCGTCTAGTTAAAATTTATTTTTTGTAAAAACATTACAATAAAGTTTTTAAAAATTTTATTAGAAATTTTTGTCTTTAAACTATATTATATTTGATTATTTAATATTTTTATATATTTTAAATAAAAATATTATATAATATTATAAATATTTAATATTATTTTAAAATTAAAATATGAGATTTATTAATTTGATATAAAAAATATCAGTACTATATGATAAGTATTTAATTATTTTATTTAAATTTAAATTTTATTATAGAAATTAAAAATTATTTTAAAATTAAAATAAATATTAAAATTGAATCGAAATAAAAAATATATAAAATTATATCAAAATTCTATTAAAATTTAATTTCAATTCTAATTTTAAAAAATTTAAGAAATTAATTTTCAATTCTAATTTCAATTTTTATAAAAAATTATTGCGGACTGAAATCGGAACCACACACCCATTAAATATAGATATGATATTTGAAAAGACTGCTTTGCTAACTTTGAGTTCTTGCATTGTTGTTGCTAAAATACCATCAACTTAATCCTCGTTTCCTCTCTGCCTAATTTCATAATTTATTATGTTTAATTTTTAAGCACAAAAGATAATCAACACATAAATTTAATTTAATATTGTTCATCAATTTGACTACCATGAACTATATTCACGATGGCTCAGCTATTTTATCAATTTAACGGAGATTCACTGATTTAATGTATTTTTTTATTTTTATATAATTTTTTAAATAAAATATATTAAGAGAATATTATATATTTATATATTTAAAAAAGATATAAAAAATAAAATAATACTAAACAAAAATTGATCTCAGGGCTTTGTTCCAATCACCCAAAACAAATTGATCTCAGGGCTCTGTTCCAATCCTTGCTTTTGGGTGAGACTCCCACCCTTATAATCCTTAGCTAACTCAGCCCAAAATTGAATTGGATCCACAATGGTGAGATATGGTATGATCTATAATATATATACTATTAGATTTCATATATTAATTAATAAATTTACTAGATATTTATAATTAATTGGTGAAAAAAAAGAGCCTAAGTTATTGTGATTTGAAAGTTACCACCATTATGTGCTACATGCCACGCGAAGTAAATAGCTGGACAAATTTTTTTACCTCAATCGCGTCCATAATTAGAGCTTCCTTAGTAGTGTTTACTTCTCCATCGGTTGGATTGATGCCAATTATGTTGCAAGACATGAAGAGAGAGCTGGTACTAGTTAATTGTAAATGATTCTCAATTTATTTTTAGTTTATCCCACGGATTGATTTTAATTGCCAACCAAAATTCAAGATCATTTCCAAATTCCATTTTGATTATATATTGGCGCGATATATAACTACGTAAGAACACCTTGTTAGTAGTGGCTCGCTGACTTCAAAGATTCAAACGGCATCCATAGTTCATTCTTTTAATTAAGCATTGCTTCTGCAATAAGGGTTATTGCTACGTTCTTAAAGATAAGAACATACGATTGATGTGTATAGATCCAGTACAATGAGTAAGAAATCATCATTTCTCATTTGAGTTCATATACAATTGTCGTTCTCTAATGTATTCTATTACCCCATCTATTGTTAAATATTTTATTGACAAACCTCTAGAAATGCATTCCCTGAAACACAAAAAAACAGAGAGTAATTAATGTAAATTGTCTTCATCTTCTATTTGTCAACAAAATGAACACTATATACCTCACTCTTGTTGAGCTGACTGAGTTTGGTACAAGTTCATCCACCACTTTGATGTTACTCTGCAAGAACATTTTATTGATGAAGCTCAGAGGTTGAGATTCAGAATGTAGTAATGAACAACTTTTGCTTTTCAACCAATGTCACTTGACAAATTCCTACATTGGGCAGATTGTCTTAATTCTTATTCATTTGTCAACTAATTCAAAATTTGAAGTCTAGGCTAATTTCAATTTGAAAAACAAATGTTAAGTATTGACTAAATCCTGTGGCTTTGTTTTAAATTTGACCAGGAATCAATCAAATTTGTATCTGTCTTTGGATATATGCAAGAATGACAACTTAGGCTTCAAACAAAAATAAAAAAAAAAAAGAAAAGAAAGAAAAAAAAAATCTAAATGAAGTCCTTGGTTTGGAGAGTTGTTTGAACATGGACAGCAGACAAACAAATAGAATCTAGACATGGTTCGGCTAATTTTAGAACATACATCACAATAAAACGATTACATACTCAGTTATTACTCACCCTGTTTCCATTCAGGATTTCATCATCAGAAATAATTTTCTCAACATCTTGCCCTTCTCTGCATATTGTAACCACACCATAGTCTTTGCATATGGTCCTTACCTATGAAAATGAAAAGGTTTAACTCAATGGTCAAATTAGCAGATCACCGAATCAGAACCTTTCATCCATACAACGTGCTTTGATGGACATTAAACCTGTTAATTGACATTATACAATACCACCATTCGATGTAATTAATGCTTTTACACACAAATTACTGAAAGATCTCCAACTCTCATAAAGTGATAACCACTATGATTTTCTGATAACAGATGGAATCTGACAACACAACTCCAATACCCACTACATTAGAATGAGAAGACAACAAGATCTCCAAGTGAATTCCACCATTATACCTTTTACATTTTAATCATATAAGCACGTGTGGTGTCCAAAAATACCAGGCATCAAAACCATACCTGCTCAGGAATCCAACATCCAGGGATGCTGAATGATTGGAGTAAATCAGAACCACAAACAAGCATGACCCTAAGGAAATCTGCAAGGAGAAAAAGCGCACAACTTAGTATTAACCTCAATTTTATAATAGCAGCATTAGATGGTGCCATAAACCATCAGGATAAAAATATATTCTACATGTGAAGCCATTAAGCTTACCTCTGGATATCTGTTTATTATCAATAAAGTAACTCTCAATTCTTTTCAAGATTGTCAAAGTGCGTTGGTAGGTACTTTGGTTTGCCTGTGACAGAAGTTTAAAATGAAATCAAGTGCAGCTGCAGAAAATGTGAAGATGTTTATCATAACGTAAATGGCACCAAGTGGGCATCTGATGAATCAAAATAATGATGAACCATAACATAGCAGCTTGGTGTGTGAAGTATTAGTGGAAGAAGCAAAGAAAATGGAGACAAATACCTCCCATGGATCCACCATGATGAAATCAGAACTTTCACATGCTAAATTACACATCCGTAATCGATGTTCACCAGAAATGAGGCCCTAAGTAACCAAGAAGACAAGTTAATTCTCTACTTGAACAATTGCATACATGGATGTCTAAGTGAAAAAAACCTAGAGGCAAATCATAGCTTATAATACAACTCTGCTCTGCCATTAAGCAAGAAAATTGAGGGAAAAGGAAGCATGAAGCAGTAAGAGTAGAATCAAAATCCACTTATTCTAATATGCTAACTATGCATGATGAAAGAACATATATACCGGTTTCTTGTATGCATCACTAGCAGGCGACATATAGGCAGCAATAACACGGTAGCCCTCTGAATGCAATGCATCCCTCGCCAGCTCTAATCATAAGAGAGGAACAGATTAAACCAATTTACATACTAATTATGCGCAAAGAACCAAGCATTTCATCTCACCAAATTCACTCAATGCACAATATTGAAAAAAAAAAATCAAAATGGAAAGTCACATCTCAGAATTAAAACTCAAAAGCAAATTCAACGAGTGCTAAATCAATTGAAATTCAGCAAATCAAAATGTTCAAGAAACTTACCGAACATACGCAAGTGCATAAAGGTTGGAGGATTGAAACTACCGGTAGCTACAAGAACTACATTTATCTTGCAATCACTCCTGTTTTTCCAACAAACGGCTAAAATAACTAAGTCATTATACCCGATTAACAGCTCAAAAGGAATTAAAGTATAGGAAAAAGCATTGAAAGACGTCAAATTTTCAGATGGAAAGAAGGGTCAGGATAAATTACTGAGCGGTATGCGATCCAAGAGATACTTTGTCCATGGGCAATTCGAGATCCATGGTAACTGTAGAAACAGAGGCCGGATGCCTGACAAATACGGAAGTGCTTATCCGTAAGCAACGAACATCGGAGAGAGCTATTATACTTCGGCGAGTGGAACGACGAAAGCAACAGAGTGAGCTACAAGTTACATGAAGTAAGAGGCGTCAACGGCACCGTTTCAAATGGGTAAGAAAAATATTTTCAAAATGCAAAAATGTTTGTGTAAACCATGTCAAAGTTGAATAAGACATAATAATGTACTAAAACAGTTATCCATTTTACTTTTTTATAATATTAAAAAATAAATTTTAATTAATTTTTTCATTATATTTATTTTAAAAATATTAAAATTTTATTAAATATTATATATATTTTTAAAAAATTAAAAATAAAATAAAGTTATAATAATCAATTTATATATTATTATAGTAAAAAAGTGAATATTAATTTTAAAATAATAAAAAAATATATAAATAAAAATTATGAAATGTAGTATTTATTTATTTATGACTTATAAACGGATTTTGAGTAATAATTGCCCTAATTTATAAATTAAATTAAATTTATGGTTTATGGGTATTAAACTCAATGAAGCCCGGTGATTAAGGGGGAGAATGTCCATGTAGGGATGGCAATCCAGTGGGACAAAATGGTCCTAGACCCAGTGTTGTTGGTGCTTCTGAGAATATCTAATTGCCCTATCTCAACTAGCTATATTGGTATAGTGTGGTATTCTTTGCCCTTTTTAATTCTTCAATGTTTAGTGACAGTTGCCTTTCTCTTTTGTTTTAAAGATAGGATTTCACTATAAGGGTTCTGTCCATTTTCCTTCGGGTCTTGTCCGCGTTTCCCACCTCTTTAGGAAGCTTCTCTGTGTCTCTATTGAGTGGAGGCCTCTTTCTAGCCTAGCAATGGATTGTGTCGCAAGAATTTCTACCGTCGCCAAACAAAAGTCTCTTCAAAGTAAAAAATAAACAATTTAATTTAAATTTAAGAAAATCATTCTATTTTAGAGATTTTAAATTTGAGAATCTTATAGTGGAGGTATTAGACACACTACATTATCCCTAAATAGGATAAATAAATTTAAAATTATGTTCATAATAAATTAATTATTAATAATGTAGAATGCAAATTAATATATAATATTAATTTATTGTATTTGATTATAAATAAATTAAAATATTTTTAAGAACACATCACTGTATCACTCATAAATATTTTATTTAATCTCTTAAGAAAAAATTTTAAACATTTAAATATATTATTTCCTAAAAAAAAAGAAAATATACTGTTGTACGCGTATTATATTTATATTACACCCACGTATCAATTATCGGATAATAATAATGGGAAGAAATCTTATTTTTACTATGAATATTGGAGCAATATTTAGTTTTATTAATTAAAATTTTGACCCAATTTACTTTAATATTTTGATTTAGGATAAGATTTGTCATGTTTAGCAAAAAATATTAAGATAATAATTTTTTAACTTTTAATAATGAAATATTAATTTGCTTTTAAAAAATAAATATTAATTTTATATTTAATATTAAAAATTTTATTATTATTGATAACTGCCGGATTTCTTTGCCTCAGGCCCTGACTTGGCCCATCAGGACGGCCCGCGATTTAAAGGCCCCTAGGCTTCCCGACTGAGCTCGATCCACTCCACTCAGCTTCGAGACCAAACTCCTACTAAACCCCCAAGTCAGACCGGCCCAGCCCATTCGGCCCTGAGACCGGACCTCTCTTGGGTTCGGTTTCTTTCTCTCCAACTCTGTCACGAGAGGAAAGGACAATAAGCCCAGTCACTTCGCAACCCTGTCCGCTCGCGCGCCGGAGGGAATTAAATGGTCGCCTGACACAGGGAGGGTCACTGCATTATCCGTACGTACGAGTCCATACGACTGAAAATGTGGTCCTGTAGCAGAAAGGTCGTGACATGCCACTGGAAAAGCAGAATAAAAGAAAGGACACCCTCCTCACCAACCAAGCCTTTTTTTTAGTTCACAAAACCCTTGTAAAACCTTATTTTTCTGGATCTCGGATCATCAATTGGCGCCGTCTGTGGGAACGAAAGAGATCTTTTCATCGCCGAAGTTCCACTCTTACAATACCCACTGAGATCCACAATGGCCAACCACAATGAAAACAACCTTGCAAACACTCCCAATGACCTGAACTCTGTTTAGGAGGGCCAACAGTTCTCTTTTTCCAGTCCCACGACTCCAAGCAACCAACCACCAATCCCTTTCAACCCCTCGCTAAGCTTGGCAGGGAATATTGTAATACCTGGCTAGATTCCGGTATCGGAATTCCTACCGTCCGGTGGAATCTCGGATGTCGGAGACCTCTAGAAGGGTAAAATCATGTTTTTATAAAATGTTTTAATGTATTTTATGATTTTAAGTAAGAAGAAAATTGAGTTTTGAATGAAAAAGACTAAGGAGGCATTACCAGGTTCGGCTGCCGAACCTCAAGTTCGGCTGCCGAACATTGGATGGTTTAGGGGGGCATGTTAGGCTTCTGAAAGTTGCAAAGGTTCGGCCGCCAAACCTCATGTTCGGCTGCCGAACTTGCATGAGTTTTGGAGGCACCTTAGGCTGCCGAAAGGTGGTCTGACAGCCCCTATATAAGGGCTCCATGGCCGAAACGGGCGAGTTTTCTCCCCATTTTCGGCCACGGTGAGTCCCTGCTCTCCCATGGTTCGTTTTTGACGTTTTTCCTCCAATCTTTTGAGTTCTAACAAGCTTTATCTTGATTTGAAGATATTTGAACAAAAAGAGCAAGTTTTGAAGCTTGCAGACCAAAGAGTTGATTTTTCCCCATCTCCGAGCTAGGATCGTCTCTCCTCTCGTTCTTCAAGAGGTAAGAGTAGATCCATAGTTCATTTCATATTTTAAGCAAGTTTTATGAAGTTTCTTGGGGTAGAAATGCATGATTAGGTTTATGTTGAGTTTTTTGGTTTATGTTGTGTTTATGGACAATGTGGGTTGTTTATGCATGTTTGATGTGTTGTAATTGGGGTTTAGGATAGTTTGAGACCCCTATATGCTTGTTGGCTTGAGTTTGCTTGTTGTAGAATAGGTAATTGCATGTGTGAATGGATTGGGAGGTTTTTATGCATGAAAGAGGCTGAGTTCTGCCCTTGGGAAGAACTCAGGTTCGGCAGCCGAAGGCTCTTTCGGCCGCCGAACCTGCCTGTGGAGGCCAGCTTTCGGCTGCCGAACCCTGCCCCCGAAAGTAGACTTTCAACTCTGAAGGGGAGATTCGGCCGCCGAAGGTGCTGCCGAAGGTGCATGACTTTCGTCTCTGGAGGGACTTTCGGCCGCCGAACCTGCCGCCGAAAGTGCCCTGTTCAGCCCTCCTTTGCATGATTTCTATGATTATTTTAAGGTATTTTAGGGGGTTTTTGGGGAGTATTTTAGAGTCATGTTCTAGTATGTTTGGTCCCTCATTTAAGTCCACCTGTGTAGGTTCGGACCCGAGGAACCAAGGGCCTCAGCAGTGAGTCGGCTGTTTCAGAGTCTTGTCAGAGCTAGCCTAAGGTGAGTAGAATTACTCTTTATATTTTAAAACAAATAATGAGAGTTTTAGCATGATTCACGCATCATGAATACCATGTTTATGTAATAGGTTATTTGCATTAGCCTTCACGAATATGTTGCATTGCATATTATGTTGTTGATGTGGATGAATGTTGAATGATCCATTAGTCCTCGTATGATATGGTATGCTATGATGATGGTATGGTATGGAAGTCCAGGAAGACCCATTCTACGTCCCTGGCACTATGTAAGAGAAAGTCCAGGAAGACCCATTCTACGTCCCTGGCATATTGGAATGTTATGACATGTTATGTAAGGGAAAGACCAGGACCCATTCTACGTTCTGGCACTATTGGATATGTAGAGGACCATTGGTGACAAGTTCATCCTTAATGTGATTTGTTTGTGATGTGATGCATTTCATGAAAGCATGAACTTTTAATATAATATTTTATTATTCTGCTCACTGGGCTCTAGTAGCTCACCCCACTCCCTTAATCCCCCAGGTTTGCAGGTACGGGATAGACCAGGAGGCCAGTTAGAGTAAAGTGATATCATGTAATAGCTAGTTGTGGACATGAGAATATTGTAATGTAATGTATCGAATAGTTATGAAATGTTAAGGATTATATTGAGGATAGAATTGTGCTTGACTCTAGTATGTTAGTTAATCCCTTTATACATGGTCTTTAATAATGTTTATCATTGTTTATGTAAACCAAACTTAAGTTATGATATGTTATCCCATTGGAGCAATTGATGAGGGCTCCAGTGTGGGGTTGATGTTTATGATTATGAATAGTGCATGCACAGGTTGAGTTTGGTGATTGAATGAGAAAAGTTTAAATTTTTATAAAATTGTTGATCATATATGGGATTAAATAGGTTCACAGGAAATATGTCAGGTTTGCTACGGGTCCCGGCGGCCTTATGCCGACCTGGATCCTAGCGCCGGTAGCGGTCCGATTTTCGGGTCGTTACAAATATGTCCGGAGCTACCTTGTCCAACCAAGACCTCCAAACCATAGCCCTTCAACTACAAAACACTGCCCACTGGCTGGGGCAGGTGATGCAACAGAGGGGCCTTAGCACCCCGATGAATGTGTTACCGGTGGTAGAAGAACCCCGAACCAACGAACCTCAGCCTACCTTCAACCATCCCCAAACCAATAGCGGAGAAACTGGAGAAGGGGAGGGAAGAGCCGGGGGAGAAGAAGAACCAGAGGCTAGGGTTCATGGGAGAAGGGTGAGGGAGTTGATAAAAAATGATGAGGCCGACAGTTATTCTGCCGGAACAACCAGAAGAACGGGAAGTGAGGTATAGGAGGAAGAATGTCGCCTGGAGAAAAGGCCCAGACAGGAGGAAGAAAGTGTAGACCAAAAGCTGCAGAAGATGAGAGAGCAGCTCCTGGCCGAGTTGGGGACGAAGGATCAGAATCAGGCTCTCCTGCCCACCTCTTCACCCTTCTTGAAGTGGGTGCAACAGGAGACCATCCCCAAGAAGTTTATGATGCCGCCTATGACAGCATACGACGGAGCTGGCAACCCGAGGGAGCACGTCCTCAGCTACAAGACTTTTATGGAATTGCAGACTCTATCGGATGCCTTGATATGCAAGGTATTCCCTGATACGCTGACAGGGCCGGCACGGGCGTGGTTTAACATCCTAGAGGCTGGGAGTATCAGAAGTTTCGGGGACTTGGCCATCGCCTTCATCAGTCGATTCATAGCCGGAGTGCCAGCCGATAGGAAGACCAGCTACTTGGAGACGATCAGGCAGAGAAGAGATGAATCACTGATGGAGTATGTTGCCCGTTTCAACACGGAGGCCCTACAGATCCCCGAGCTGGATGAGGGCCGAGCGGTGGAGGCCATGCAGAAGGGGACGACCTCCCCCGAGTTTTTTGGCTCGTTGAGTAGAAAGCCCCCCACTACGTTAGCAGAGCTGATGAAGAGGGCAGAGAAATACATAAGGCAGGATGGTGCCTTGGTAACGAGTAGATTCGCCAAAGGGGCGGAAGACAGAGGAAAAGCCCCCGAAGAAAGGAGGTCGGAAAGGCATGAGAAGAAGCAGAGCAAGAAACCTGAGCCCTACAGGCAGCCCTGGGACCGGAGAGACCAAAGACCTTTCCCTCCTCGGGTTCCAGAACAAAAGCCATTCCCTCCGCGTATTCCGGAGAACCTGACCCCACTCAACGCCTCCAGAGCCGAGGTGCTCATGGCAGTATAGGACAAGGAGTTCCTTCAATGGCCTAGGCCTATGAGAGCAGAAGCAAACCAACGAGATCCTGACAAATACTGTCAGTATCATCGAACACATGGCCATGACACCAATAACTGCTACTAGCTGATTAGTGAGATCGAAAGACTGATAAAGAGGGGGCACCTCAGGAACTTTATGAAGAAGCCGGAAGGAGAAAGGCCTCGGCCGAACCCTGCAGCACAAACACCTAGGAGGGTGGGAGCAGGACCGGTGAACGATGGTTCTAATGGGACCATCAACATGATTGTAGGAGGAACCAGAGGTCGGATGAGCCGAAGAGGAAAGAAGAGAAGTCGAGATGGGGAAGGCAACAACGCTGAGGTCATGCAGGTAGTTGAGCACTCTCCAACAGCCATCACCTTCTCTCCGGAGGATGCCCAGGGTGTTCAGATGCCTCATGACGATGCCTTAGTTATTGAGGCTGTCATCCACAACTACCGGTGTAACGACCCGAAAATCGGACCGCTACCGGCGCTAGGATCCGGGTCGACTTAAGGCCGCCGGGACCCGTAGCAAGCCTAACATAATACCTGTAAACCTGTATAATCCCATACATGATCAACAATAAGCATAAAAATTAAAACTTTCTTTTGCATACTCATCAACCAAACTCAACCTGTGCATAAACATTAACATAACATTGATCCCTCTGTGGGATCTCATCTGTGCCCTCGAGGGGTAACATAACCTGTGTTGAGCTGGTTTACATAAACATCATCAAAATCTCTAAGATCATGTATAAAGAGGGATACAACAATCTATGGTCAAGCACATACTAACATCCATAAAACTCATTACATAACTATACTGTACTTTTACATTACAATTTTGATCATGTCCATTACTAGCTATTACAAAGGCATAACTTCTTTACTCTATCCGGACTCCCGTACTATATCCTGTACCTGTAAGCCTGGGGGAAAAGGGAGAGGGGTGAGCTAAAAGCCCAGTGAGTAGAGCTATTAAAACACATTAACACTATGCTCTATGAAATGCATCATAACACAAACAATCCACATAAGGGTTGGGTGAACTTGTCACCAAATAGTCCAAGTTAACTCTGTGCCAGGCCTGTAGAATGGGGCCTGGTCTTCCTGTTTTGGCATACATTACTTACCATTTTCCAGGGCCTCCTCTGGGCTCCTGGTCTTCGAGTCCCATAACCGTGCTGTACTCTGTGCCAGGCCTGTAGACTGGGGCCTGGTCTTTCTTACTCTGTGCCAGGCCGTAGCATGGGGTCCTGGTCTTCCTGTCTTGGACTAATTGGGTCATCCAACATTCACCCACATCAACAACAATAGATGCAATGCGACATATTCGTGAAACTAATGCAATCATCCTATTGCATAATCATGATGCATGAAACATGATAAAACATTTAATTTTAAAAGATTAAGTTTAGTCCTACTCACCTCTGGCTGACTCTGACAACACCGAAGCAGCTGAACTCACTGCTGGGGTCCTCGGTTCCTCGGGTCCGAACCTACACAGGTGGACTCAAATGAGGGACCAAACATACCTGAACATAACTCTAAAATATTCCCCAAAAACCCCCTAAAACATCCTGAAAACATCACATAGAGATATGCATGGAGTGGCTGAACAGGGCACTTTCGGCGGCACCTTCGGAGGCCGAAAGTCCTGGACAGAGACGAAACTCAGGCAGGTTCGGCGGCACCTTCGGCGACCGAAAGTGCCAGACAGAGACGAAAGTCTCTTTTCGGGGGCACCTTCGGCAGCCGAACGCTGCCTCCACAAAAGGGGTTCGGCGGCCGAAACTCCCTTCGGCTGCCGAACCTGGTTTCTGCCAAACGGGCAGAAACTTGGTTCAAATGAACCTCCTGCCTCCCAAAACCATAAATCATGCATATAACTCAACCAAAACATGCATACAAGTTCCTAGGGGCCTCAAACATACATATACCCCATCTACAACACTTCAATCACACACAAACAAGCTACATTGTTCAAATCATCAATATATACCCATAACATCAACATATAACCTAACATGCATTTCTACCCATAGATCTTGCATAAAACTTATTTAAAACTCATAAGGAGCTTAAGATCGGCCCTTACCTCTTGGAGATCGAGAGGGAGACGACCTAAACTTGGAGATCCTCGAAAATGAGCTCCTGAGTTCCCAAAGCTCCAAAACTCGTTTCAAAAGCTTAAATCTTCAAAACCAAGTGAAAACAAGTGAAAATCTTGAAAGATTTAGAGGAAGAACATCAAAAATGGGTGAGGGACGGCGGAAAGCTCACCTTGGCCGAAAATGGGAAAAAGCTCGCCCGTTTTCGGCTAAGGGACCCTTTTATAGTGGCTGGCCAGACCACGTTCGGGGGCCGAATGTGCCTCCGCATGCATGCCATGTTCGGCGGCCGAACATGAGGTTCGGCGGCCGAACATGAGGTTCGGCGGCCGAACCTGAACTTCCCTCACTCATGCTTTCGGGGGCCTAACGTGCCTCCAAAACGCATGCATGTTCGGCGGCCGAACTTGACTTTCGGCGGCCGAACCTGGGTTTTCCTCCAATGCTATTTTCATGCAAAAACTCATTTTATTTAATACTTAAAACCATTAAAAATATGAAAACATTTCATAAAATATGATTCTACCCCTTCTAGAGGTCTCCGACATCCGAGATTCCACCGGACGGTAGGAATTCCGATACCGGAGTCTAGCCGGGTATTACATTCTCCCCCCCCTTAAGAACATTCGTCCCCGAATGTTCCTCAACTAGTACATGCATACCAAACAACATAACATACACACATAAACACATAGAGACTAACCTTAAAAGAGATGAGGATATTGCCGGAGCATGGACTCCCGTGTCTCCCAAGTGCATTCTTCTATATTGTGGTGGTTCCACAGGACTTTCACCATCGGGATTTCCTTGTTCCTCAGCTTCCTGATCTGAGTGTCTAGGATCCGTACTGGCTGCTCAACATAGGTGAGATCCTCTTGGATCTCCACATCAGGCTCACTAAGAACCTTGTCCGGATCTGACACGAACTTTCTCAACATAGAAACATGGAAAACCGGATGGATTCTCTCCATCGAAGCAGGTAAATCCAGCTTGTACGATACATTCCCAATCCTTTGCAGGACTTCAAAGGGTCCGATGTACCGCGGAGCCAGCTTACCCTTCTTCCCGAACCGAACCACTCCTTTCATTGGAGACACCTTGAGCAATACCAGATCCCCCTCCTGAAACTCTACTAGTCTTCTGCGGATGTCTGCATAACTCTTCTGTCTGCTTGCAGCTGTCTTGATTCTTTCTCTGATCATGGGCACCACTCTGCTGGTGATCTCTACTAGCTCGGGTCCTGCTAAGGACCTCTCTCCTACCTCTTCCCAGCAAACAGGTGATCTGCACTTCCTTCCATATAAAGCTTCATATGGAGCCATCCCGATGCTAGCATGATGACTGTTATTGTAGGCAAACTCCACCAAAGGTAGATGCTGCCTCCAAGAACCGCCAAAGTCCAGCACACACATTCTCAGCATATCTTCTATGGTCTGGATGGTCCTCTCTGACTGTCCGTCTGTCTGTGGATGGAAGGCAGTGCTGAAATCCAACCTAGTACCCATAGCATTCTGCAGACTCCGCCAAAATCTGGAGGTGAACTGGGGTCCTCTATCTGACACAATAGAAACAGGAACCCCATGCAGTCTGACTATCTCATCAACGTACACCTGCGCCAACTTGTCCACAGAATAGCCACTCCTGACAGGGATGAAGTGAGCAGATTTGGTGAGTCTGTCCACAATCACCCATATAGAGTCCAATCTGTTGGACGTCGCCGGTAACCCCACTACGAAATCCATAGCTATATTCTCCCATTTCCACTCTGGAATAGGTAGCGGGTTAAGCATTCCAGCCGGCTTCTGATGTTCCAGCTTCACCCTCTGACATACTTCGCAGGCTGACACGAACTGTGCCACTTCTTTCTTCATAGCTGGCCACCAATAAACCTTTTTCAGATCTTGATACATCTTGGTGGCTCCGGGGTGAATGCTGTATCTTGCATTATGAGCCTCTCTCATAATGTCTCCTTTTAGCCCAATGTCATCTGGTACACACAATCGACTCCCATAGCGGAGGATCCCCTTATTGTCGAATCTGAACTCACTGTCCTTGCCTGACTGAACAGTCCTGGCAATCTTCACTAACTCTGGGTCCTCATGCTGTTTCTGAGCCACCTGCTCCAGAAACACGGGTGTCACTTTCATCTGAGCAACCAAGGCACCTGTACCAGATAACTCCAACTGTAGACCTTCCTCAATGAGCTTGTAAAACTCCTTCACCACTGGTCTCCTCTCTGCCGTGATGTGGGATAGACTGCCTAGTGACTTCCGGCTTAGGGCGTCTGCCACAACATTCGCCTTACCCGGATGATACTGAATCTTGCAATCATAGTCACTTAGCAACTCTACCCATCTCCTCTGTCTCAAATTTAAGTCTCTTTGACTCAGGATGTATTGCAGGCTTTTATGATCTGTGAAGATCTCACATTTTACCCCATAGAGGTAATGCCTCCACATCTTGAGTGCAAAGATTACTGCTGCCATCTCAAGGTCATGGGTGGGGTAATTCAACTCATGCTTCTTTAGCTGCCTAGAAGCATAAGCAATCACCCTCTCATTCTGCATAAGCACACAACCCAGTCCCACACGGGACGCATCACAAAAGACTGTAAAGTCTTCATCACTAGCTGGCAGAGCTAAAACTGGTGCTGAAGTCAACCTCTTCTTGAGCTCTTCAAAACTCTCCTCGCACTGGTCGGTCCACACAAATTTCTGGTTCTTCCTGGTTAGTCTGGTTAGAGGAGCTGCTATCTTTGAGAAGTCCTGAACGAACCTCCTGTAGTAACCTGCCAAACCCAAGAAACTCCTGATCTCTGTCACTGAAGTGGGTCTAGGCCAGTTAGCCACAGTCTCTGTCTTCTTGGGGTCTACCTCAATTCCATTCTCTGACACTACATGCCCCAAGAACGAAATGCTCCTAAGCCAGAACTCACACTTGGAGAACTTGGCATACAAGCCATGCTCCCTCAAGGTCTGTAGAACCAATCTCAGATGATGGGCATGCTCCTCTGCATTCCTGGAATACACCAAGATATCATCTATGAAGACAATAACGAAGTGATCCAGGTACTGGCTAAATACTCTGTTCATGAGGTCCATGAATGCTGCAGGGGCGTTAGTTAACCCGAACGGCATCACAAGGAACTCAAAATGCCCATATCTGGTCCTGAAAGCTGTCTTTGGAACGTCCTCTTCCCTGATCCTCAACTGATGGTACCCCGATCTCAGATCTATTTTGGAGAAACAACCCGCTCCTGCTAGCTGGTCGAATAGATCGTCGATCCTTGGCAATGGGTACTTGTTCTTGGTAGTGACTTTGTTCAACTGCCTGTAGTCGATACAAAGTCTAAGGGATCCATCCTTCTTTCTCACAAACAAAACTGGAGCACCCTAGGGTGAGGTACTCGGTCGGATGAAGCCCTTGTCTACCAGCTCCTGTAACTGCTCCTTCAGCTCCTTCAATTCTGCTGGCGCCATCCTGTAGGGAGGGATAGAGATCGGTCGGGTTCCAGGCATCAGTTCTATCTCGAACTCTATCTCCCTAGCAGGTGGTAAACCTGGCAGCTCGTCTGGGAACACATCTAAGAACTCTCTAACCACTGGCACCGAGGCGGGCTCTCTAACCTGACTATTTAGCTCTCTCACATGAGCCAAATACCCCTGACATCCCCTCCTAAGCAACCTACGAGCCTGAAGAGCTGAGATCATACCTCTAGGTGTACCCCTCCTGTCTCCTCTGAAGACGACCTCTGATCCATCCTGACCTCTGAACCTGACTACCTTGTCCCTGCAGTCCAAGGTAGCACCATGGGTAGATAACCAGTCCATCCCTAGAATGACGTCAAAGTCTGTCAAATCTAGAACCACAAGGTCGGCGGACATGCATCTCCCCTCAACAAAAACTGGACTACACTGACAGACTGACTCTGCCACTGATGGATCACACTTGGGTCCACTGACCCAGAGAGGACACTCTAACCCAGAGATCATCAACCCCAACCTCTGGACGGCTCTCGGAGCAATAAATGAATGAGATGCACCAGGGTCCATCAATGCATATACATCCGAACATCCAATGACGAGATTACCTGCCACCACGGTGTTGGATGCGTCTGCCTCCTGCTGTGTCATTGTGAAGATCCGTGCCGGGGCTGATGGACCTTCACCTCTGAAACCCGCTGAAGAAGAGGCTGCTCCTCTCCCTCTGCCTCTGCCACTGGCCTGAGTCATGGCTGGAGCTGCTGGCTGCGCTACACTGCCTGAAGCTGTCTGCTGGGACTGAGCCATCGGGGCCGCTCTTGGACAGTCTCGAGCTATATGCCCCTCCTGACCGCATCTGAAGCAGGTGTTTGTCCCAAACCGACATACTCCCTTGTGTGGTCTACCACACCTCGCACAAACTGCATTATCCGCACCAGAGCTTGAGCCACTCCCAAATCCCAGACTAGACTTGACCTTGTTCCAGAACTTATTCTTCTTACCCTTGGGTTTATTCCATCTCTTACTGCCTGAAGCTGCTGCACTAAGGGTAGAGGGATCTAACTTTCCCCCACCCGGAGTTTTAGAACCAGAAGCTTGTGCCACTGTCTGTTTAACTGTCCCCTGAATGATGGCACTAGCTTCCATTCTCCTAGCCATATCGACTATGGCGTGAAAACTCTCTCTGTCTGCTGACTGTACCAAGGAGGAATACCTGGGATGGAGCTTCATGATATACCTCCTTGACTTCTTCTGGTCTGTGCTAAGGTCTTGCCCTGCAAATGGCAGCAACTCCATAAACCTGTCAGTATACTCGTCTACACTCATGTCATCAGTTTGCCTCAACTGCTCGAATTCTATCATCTTCAATTCCCTTGAACTATCAGGGAAAGCCCATCCTGCAAACTCATTTGCAAACTCTTCCCAAGTCATGTTGTCCACTCTCGGGTTCACATAATTCTTGAACCACTCCCGTGCCTTCTTGCACTTAAGCGTGAACCCGGCCATCTGAATGGCTCTACTGTCATCCGCCCCTATCTCATCTGTAATTGCCTTGACCCGCTCCAAGTACACGAACGGATCATTACCGGTTTCAAACTGGGGAGCACCCAGCTTCATATAGTCTGTCATCTTGACCTTGCTCCCACTGGCTGAGCTAGGTCTAGGTGGTTGAGCAACTGGGGCTGCTGGTTCTGCAGGTGGTGGAGGTGGTACAACATTTTCTGAGGTAGGGTTTGCTGGATTTGGATAGTAGGGTGGAGGTGGATACATTGGGTACTGAGAGTATGGTGGGTAGTATGGTGGGTATGGCATCTGTGTGGGATAAGGGGTGAAACTAGGGTAATCCGATGTACCTCCCATCGAATACCCGGGATGTTGTGAGAAATGTGGGTAGTGAGGTGGCTGTACAAATCCCGAGGCCTGAGTGCCTCCTTGGGATTCTCCCATCCCTTCTTCTGACATACTGACTCCCAAACTGCCATCCCTCCTCTGTTCTACGTCCATATCATCCCCCATGTCCTCTGACGCTCCTCCCTGAACTGTTCCTCTGACTGATCTGCTTCTACCCAGATCCAGAGACCTTCTGGGGTCTCTTGCTACTCTGTCCCTGTTGGACCTGCTTGACATTGCCCTAGGCAATGTAGGAGGACGGGCGATCATGCCCTCATCCTCAGGTGGTACTCCAGTCAATCTTGCTGATCGACGAGTTCCTCTCATCCTGTTTTCTGAAAAAAAACAGTACACATCACAAGCAACATTAGCATCATATGGTTCATGTGGGCACACATGAACCCTCATCACATACATCACATATCATAGCATATCATTAATGCACATGCATATTATCATGGCATTTCACATCATCATGCAAGACAGGACTCCACATCCTATCCTAGTGGACATGATCTTTTCCTATTGTGCTTGACCTTCTATAACCTCTATGAGCCCGACACTCTAGGTCCGACCATATGAACCTAGGGCTCTGATACCATTCTGTAACGACCCGAAAATCGGACCGCTACCGGCGCTAGGATCCGGGTCGACTTAAGGCCGCCGGGACCCGTAGCAAGCCTAACATAATACCTGTAAACCTGTATAATCCCATACATGATCAACAATAAGCATAAAAATTAAAACTTTCTTTTGCATACTCATCAACCAAACTCAACCTGTGCATAAACATTAACATAACATTGATCCCTCTGTGGGATCTCATCTGTGCCCTCGAGGGGTAACATAACCTGTGTTGAGCTGGTTTACATAAACATCATCAAAATCTCTAAGATCATGTATAAAGAGGGATACAACAATCTATGGTCAAGCACATACTAACATCCATAAAACTCATTACATAACTATACTGTACTTTTACATTACAATTTTGATCATGTCCATTACTAGCTATTACAAAGGCATAACTTCTTTACTCTATCCGGACTCCCGTACTATATCCTGTACCTGTAAGCCTGGGGGAAAAGGGAGAGGGGTGAGCTAAAAGCCCAGTGAGTAGAGCTATTAAAACACATTAACACTATGCTCTATGAAATGCATCATAACACAAACAATCCACATAAGGGTTGGGTGAACTTGTCACCAAATAGTCCAAGTTAACTCTGTGCCAGGCCTGTAGAATGGGGCCTGGTCTTCCTGTTTTGGCATACATTACTTACCATTTTCCAGGGCCTCCTCTGGGCTCCTGGTCTTCGAGTCCCATAACCGTGCTGTACTCTGTGCCAGGCCTGTAGACTGGGGCCTGGTCTTTCTTACTCTGTGCCAGGCCGTAGCATGGGGTCCTGGTCTTCCTGTCTTGGACTAATTGGGTCATCCAACATTCACCCACATCAACAACAATAGATGCAATGCGACATATTCGTGAAACTAATGCAATCATCCTATTGCATAATCATGATGCATGAAACATGATAAAACATTTAATTTTAAAAGATTAAGTTTAGTCCTACTCACCTCTGGCTGACTCTGACAACACCGAAGCAGCTGAACTCACTGCTGGGGTCCTCGGTTCCTCGGGTCCGAACCTACACAGGTGGACTCAAATGAGGGACCAAACATACCTGAACATAACTCTAAAATATTCCC
This sequence comes from Manihot esculenta, assembly GCF_001659605.2. Lineage (NCBI taxonomy): Eukaryota > Viridiplantae > Streptophyta > Magnoliopsida > Malpighiales > Euphorbiaceae > Manihot > Manihot esculenta. The sequence continues at coordinate 26,995,258 of NC_035163.2, forward strand.
CAAAAACCCCCTAAAACATCCTGAAAACATCACATAGAGATATGCATGGAGTGGCTGAACAGGGCACTTTCGGCGGCACCTTCGGCGGCCGAAAGTCCTGGACAGAGACGAAACTCAGGCAGGTTCGGCGGCACCTTCGGCGACCGAAAGTGCCAGACAGAGACGAAAGTCTCTTTTCGGGGGCACCTTCGGCAGCCGAACGCTGCCTCCACAAAAGGGGTTCGGCGGCCGAAACTCCCTTCGGCTGCCGAACCTGGTTTCTGCCAAACGGGCAGAAACTTGGTTCAAATGAACCTCCTGCCTCCCAAAACCATAAATCATGCATATAACTCAACCAAAACATGCATACAAGTTCCTAGGGGCCTCAAACATACATATACCCCATCTACAACACTTCAATCACACACAAACAAGCTACATTGTTCAAATCATCAATATATACCCATAACATCAACATATAACCTAACATGCATTTCTACCCATAGATCTTGCATAAAACTTATTTAAAACTCATAAGGAGCTTAAGATCGGCCCTTACCTCTTGGAGATCGAGAGGGAGACGACCTAAACTTGGAGATCCTCGAAAATGAGCTCCTGAGTTCCCAAAGCTCCAAAACTCGTTTCAAAAGCTTAAATCTTCAAAACCAAGTGAAAACAAGTGAAAATCTTGAAAGATTTAGAGGAAGAACATCAAAAATGGGTGAGGGACGGCGGAAAGCTCACCTTGGCCGAAAATGGGAAAAAGCTCGCCCGTTTTCGGCTAAGGGACCCTTTTATAGTGGCTGGCCAGACCACGTTCGGGGGCCGAATGTGCCTCCGCATGCATGCCATGTTCGGCGGCCGAACATGAGGTTCGGCGGCCGAACCTGAACTTCCCTCACTCATGCTTTCGGGGGCCTAACGTGCCTCCAAAACGCATGCATGTTCGGCGGCCGAACTTGACTTTCGGCGGCCGAACCTGGGTTTTCCTCCAATGCTATTTTCATGCAAAAACTCATTTTATTTAATACTTAAAACCATTAAAAATATGAAAACATTTCATAAAATATGATTCTACCCCTTCTAGAGGTCTCCGACATCCGAGATTCCACCGGACGGTAGGAATTCCGATACCGGAGTCTAGCCGGGTATTACAACCGGGTTAAGAAGATCTTGGTTGATGATGGGAGTAAGGTGAATTTGCTACCATACATGGTCTTCCAGCAGATAGGAATCCCCGAGGAGCAATTGGTTCGGGACCAGGCCCCATTCAAAGGGATCGGAGGCGTCCCAGTGCCTGTGGAGGGAAAAGTAAAGCTGACTCTCACTCTGGGAGAAGCGCCAAGGACCCGCACTCATTATGCGGTGTTCTTAGTAGCCAAACTCCCCCTGAGCTACAACGCGATATTGGGAAGACCCGCACTATTTGACTTTGAGGCCGTAACCAGCATCAGATATCTGGCTATGAAGTTTCCAACAGAGGCAGGAGTGGGAGTAGTCAGAGGGAGCCAGGAAGAGGCAAGAGCAGTGTACCTGGCTACGGTATCAGAGCCGAGCTCGATGGGGGAGGAGCTTGACTCAAAAATTCTGGAGGTCCGAGATGAGAAAAAAGAGGCCAGAACAGAGCCGGTCGGAGAGTTTGAGACTTTTCCCTTATCCGAAGCAGAGACAGATAAGGTCTTCAATCTTAACGCCGGCCTCACTGAAGAGCAGAAAACGGAAGTCATGGCCCTAATCCGAGGTCACGCGTCAAGCTTCGCCTGAAAGCCTTCTGATATGCCTGGGATTGACCCTGAAATGATGGCACACAAACTGAATGTCTTTCCAGAGGCTAGGCTAGTGAAGCAGAAGAAGAGGGTAGTAGGAAGGGAGAAGCAACAAGCCACCAGGGAGGAGGTGCAGAAGTTGGAGGAGGCAGGGTTTATCAGGGAAGTGATGTACCCTCAATGGTTAGCAAATCCTGTATTAGTCAAAAAAGCCAATGGCAAATATAGGATGTGTATAGATTTCACTGACCTGAACCAAGCATGTCCCAAAGATTGTTATCCCCTCCCTGACATTAATAAAATGGTCGATTCCACGGCCGGTTTCGATTACATGTCGTCTTTGGATGCTATGTCTGGTTACCATCAAATTCCAATGGACAGGTCGGACGAGGAAAAGACCTCGTTCATAACAGAAGATGGGACGTACTGCTATAAAGCCATGCCTTTCGGGCTGAAGAATGCCGAGGCAACATACCAAAGATTGATGAATAAGATCTTCAAAGATCAGATCAGCAGGAATGTCGAAGTATATGTGGATGATATGGTGGTAAAGAGCCCGACTTTTCAGCAGCACTTGGTGGATCCGAAGGAGGTATTCGAGGTGCTAGAGCAGTACAGAATGAGACTAAATCCAACTAAGTGCGCTTTCTTCATCAGGGGAGGAAAGTTCTTAGAGTATATGGTGAGTGGAAAAGGCATTGAGCCCAATCCCGAGAAGGTGGAAGCTATCTTGAACATACCCGAGCTGACCTGTGTGAGGGACGTACAGAGACTTACTGGAAGAGTGGTGGCGCTTAATCGTTTCATGTCGAGGTCGGCAGAAAGATGCTTGCCGTTTTTCAAGAAGTTGAGGAAAGTCCCAAACTTTGAATGGACGGAAGACTGTCGAGAAGCTTTCAAAGAGCTTAAAAGCTATCTCAGCTCGCCTCATGTACTTAGCAGTCCCTTGAAGGGAGAAGAGCTCTTGATCTACTTGTCAGCCTCAAAGCAAGCAGTCAGTGCAGTGTTGGTAAGAGTAGAAGGGGGAGAACAGAAACCGGTGTTTTACGTCAGCAAGGTGCTTAAAGACGCTGAGATCAGATATCTAAACATCGAGAAGACGGCATATGCTCTGTTGCTAGCAGTCCGAAAGTTTAGGGTCTATCTGGAAAGCCACCAGGGGATAGTAAAGACAGACCAGCCACTAAAGAAGATCCTCCACAGGCCGAAAACCTCAGGTCGGATACTAGCCTAGTCCATTGAGATTAGCCCCTATTGTTTAGAATACCGACCTCGGACCACCATAAAATCTCAAGCCCTAGCTGACTTCATAGCAGAGTGCTCGTTCAATGAAGAACAGATGGAGCAGGGTGAGTCACCTTTGGAAGCGTTGGGGAATGAGAAAGAAGGACAGTCCTCTCAAGAATTCAGTTGGAAGTTGTATGTAGATGGGGCATCTGGCGCTGGGGGCAGTGGTGTAGGAATAATGTTGAGGGGACCAGAAGAATTTAAGGTTTGCTACGCTCTATGCCTAGAATTCAAAGCCTCTAATAATGTGGCAGAGTATGAAGCCCTAATAAACGGAATGCTGGTAGCGATGGAGGTAGGGGCAACCGACCTCGAGGTGAATAGTGACTCCCAGCTGGTGATCAATCAGATAACAGGGGCATGTCAGGCCAGAGACCCTACCATGCAGAACTACCTAGCGAAGGTAAAGGCCATAGAAGCCGAGCTCAAGAGTCAGGGAATCACAGTCAGGTATCAGAGAATACCTCGAAAAGAGAATGAAGAGGCAGACCTGCTCAGCCGATTGTCTAAACAGGAGCTAGAATAACTCCCGAACGAGGTATATGTACAACACATTAGCACACCTGCCTTTGACAAAACGGCCACTGTATTGCAGGTGGAGCAAAGCCAGAGCTGGATGACCCCATTCCTGGAATACCTGGAGAATGAAAAGCTTCCTGAAGACAAGGATGAAGCAAAGAAGATAGCAGCTTGTGCCGCCAATTACCAAACAGTAAGGGGGACTTTATACAGAAGGGGGAAATCCAGCCCGTGGCTCCGATGTGTGAGCCCGGAGGAGGCAATGAAGGTGATGGAAGAAATACACAGGGGAATGTGTGGAGCTCATGAAGGAGCAGGAACGCTAGCAAACAAGATATTCAGGCAGGGATACTACTGGCCCACTGTTAAAAAAAAGGCTGAAGAGTTTGTCCGAAGATGTGATGTATGCCAGAGGTTTGCCAATGCCATTAATATCCCAGCCACTCCTCAGTCCAGCATATCCAGCCCGTGGCCATTCTCACAGTGGGGAATAAACATCCTGGGACCTTTTCCTAAAACCACGGGGCAGAAAAAGTTTGTAGTGGTGGCCGTGGAGTACTTCTCAAAATGGCCAGAGGCGGAGGCAATCCTCACTATCACAACCCGTAAGATGATAGACTTCGTATGGGGCAACATCATCTGTAGGTTCGGAATACCGAGGGTACTCATCTCAGATAATGACAGACAATTTGACTGCAGTGCCTTCAGAGCGTTCATAGCAAACATGGGCATATGGCACAAATTCTCCTCGGTGGCTCATCCTCAGACCAACAGCCAGACAGAGGTCACTAACAGAGCTATCCTCCAGGGATTGAAAAAGCGGCTAGATGGAGCAAAGGCAAATTGGGCAGAAAAGCTCAACAGCATCGTGTGGGCACTCCGGACTACCCCCAGGACGTCCACAAAAGAGACGCCTTTTGCACTCGCATTTGGCACTGAAGCTGTGGTTCCAATCGAGCTGCAGGTCCCCACTCATCAAGTCCAATTCAACAATGAGAGAACCAACGATGATAAGATAAGAAGTAACCTGGATGCTCTGGAGGAGGTCAGGGAGGAAGCTCAAGTTCGTACTGCCGCTTACCAGCAAAGAGCAGCCCGTTATTACAATCAAAGGGTCAGAGAAAGAAGCTTGAAGGTAGGAGATCTGGCCTTGAGAAACCTGGAAGCTACAGGAAATAGAGCGGCGGCAGAAGAGCTGGCGCCGACCTGGGAGGGTCCCTTCAGAATAGCAAAAGTGGTCAAGCCAGGGGTATATCGAATCGAGGACATGCAGGGAAACCCCAAGCCTCATGCTTGGAATATCCAACATTTGAAAAGGTATTTCCCCTGAGATATTATCAAATGTAAAAAGACTGATTGTATTTCAAGAGCATGATAATAAAATAGACGTTGTTATCGTCCAAATTCTCTATTTACCATAACTTACATTGCTTCCATTGAAAGAAATAGAAAAGAAAAATAAAACAGGCCCAAGGGCGCAAGACCTTGGGGAGGTAGGTGACTAGGATCCCCAAGATCTCCTGGCGCCAAAAAAAAAAATCGAACTGAGATGACAAGACCTCGGGGAGGTAGGTGACCAGGATCCCCTAGATCTCCTGGCGCTAAAAAATCAAACTGAGATGACAAGACCTCAGGGAGGTAGGTGACCAGGATCCCCAAGATCTCCTGGCACCAAAAAACCGAACTGAGATGACAAGACCTCGGGGAGGTAGGTGACCAGGATCCCTAAGATCTCCTGGCACCAAAAAACCGAACTGAGATGATAAGACCTCGGGGAGGTAGGTGACCAGGATCCCAAAGATCTCCTGGTGCCAAAAAAACCGAACTGAGATGACAAGACCTCAAGAAGGTAGACGACCGGGATCCCCAAGATCTCCCGGTGCCAAAAAACCGAACTGAGATGACAAGACCTCAAGGAGGTAGACGACCGGAATTTCCAAGATCTCCCGGCGCCAAAAAACCGAACTGAGATGACAAGACCTCAAGGAGGTAGACGACCGGGATCCCCAAGATCTCCTGGCACCAAAAAACCGAGCTGAAAAGACAAAAGCAACATAAAGCCAAAAGTACCGACCTGAGACAAGCAAATATAAGCCCAGAAAAGCAAGCAAGAAAAGGGCCGAACTCAGAAAGCTCAAGGGCAAATTAAAGCTACAAGTCTCCTATGACCCAAGAGGAGATCTAAAGCATGGGCAGACAAGGCCCAAGCATCGGTTCCTATCAGAATAGAACTAAGAATAAAAAGGCCAGCCCTGCTCATCACTTCAAAAGGTATATGATCCATCTCACTTTGGTTATATACATGTTATGCGTCTGAGCTCGCATTGTGGTCGTTAACAGAATGGAAAATAAAAAGAACGCATGTACAAGGTTGTAAAAAACTCATAAGTTGGAAGTTTAGTCAATTGGTAAAAATCGAACTCATGGTGAAGACCTGGTACGTTTGAACCCTGCGGGAGATTAATTAAACGCGTAGCTTAACAATTTTTTAAGGCTGATCCAGTTCGGAAAAGGCCTGCAGATAAGAGTGCCCTTGTGAAATTGAAAAAGTTTATAAGTTGGAAGCCAAGTCTCTTGCTAAATTTCCTTGGAAATATTATTGGGCATAGCTTAAGTGTCTTATTCTTAAGTCTTTAATAAATTAAACAAGTTGGGCTTTTAACAGGTTAAATAGCTCGATGAAGCAGGAAAAATAAACGAAGGAAAAAATAACTTAAGTATAAATATAAAGCAAGAAATAACCCAAGAGTGATCAGAAGACAAAAGAAAATTTCATTAAAAGAAAAGTATATTACAACTTATTCTAAACACCTACTCTACTGAAGGAAAAACCGTCCTTAGATGACTTACATGCCTAGGTGTATCAATATCTACATTGCTATTGTTTACACTAGTATCTACAAAGGGGACAATCTCCTGCCCCTGGGGCCCAGCACTGTAACAGCCCGGAATCCGATACCCCTCTGTAACGGCCCGAACCGCTACCAGCGCTAGGATCCAGATCGGCTTAAGGCCGCCGGAACCCGTAGCAAGCCTATCCTGAACTTTGTATACCTGATAAATCCCATACATGATCAAACATAAACATAAAAACTGAAAAACTTTCCTTTCCCTTACCAAGCTTGACCTGCATGCACTATGTCTGACAACATAGAACCCCCTCTCATAGGGTCAGCATATCACAAGTCAGCCTTGGTTCAACACATTTCTCATCTTAATAATCCTTTAATTTACATCATGTCGACTACTCTATTCTATACACTTCATACTCTAACTCTGTAGACGCTGACTCCCCATAGTTATCTCTGGCCCTGCAAAACTAGGGTTAGGGGAGAGGGGTGAGCTAAAAAGCCCAGTGAGTAGAAACAATGAAAACAGTTCATTAATAACATGCTTTCATGAAATGCGTCACAGCACAAAGATTTCACATCTCGGATTGGACATGACCTCAAAACTCCCTCTGTCAGCGCCCGGCCCCCCCAGGGAGCTCACACAAGTCTTTCCTTACTTAACAGATCGTGGGCTATTGAGGTCGCCTTGGTCCATCCACATCATTAATAAATAATGCAATGCATCATATTCGTAACTACTAATGCAATCAACCTATTGTATACTCATGGTGCATGAAACATGCTAAAAGCATTTAATTGCTCAATTTAAAACATTAAGTTTAGTTCCACTCACCTCTGTCAGACGCTGGACTGAAGCTGCAACAGCTAACACTGATTGTAACGGCCCGAAAATTGGACCGCTACCGGTGCTAGGATCCAGATCGGCTTAAGGCCGCCGGGACCCGTAGCAAGCCTGACATATAACCTGTAAACCTGTTTAATCCCATACATGATCAACAACATACATAAAAATTAAAACTTTTCTTTCATACATTCTATCATACGCCAAACCCAACCTGAGCATGCACTGAACATAATCATCATCATAAACTTGACCCCTCTATGGGATCTCATCAATGCCCCCAATGGGTGGCATAACATGTGTTGAGTTGGCTAAGCGTCTATATCATAAAACATCCAAGATCATGTATTTAAAAGGGATAACACATCCATAGGGTCAAGCACAACCTCTAATCCTCAATATCAATATACATAACATGACTATTCAACTTTACATTTATCTCACAATTTATCATGTCCACTATCTATCTATTACAAATAAAAGACTTTACTCTTCTTGACTTCTCTGTCTAGCCCGAACCTGCAATCCTGGGGGATTAGGGAAAGGGGGTGAGCTACTAGAGCCCAGTGAGCAGAATAATAGAAAACAACATTTTGAATCTCATGCCATCATGTAATGCAACACATCACAATAAAATCACATCTCGGATGGTATTGTCACCAATAGTCCTCTACATTCCAAAGTGCCGGGACGTAGAATGGGTACAACCGGTCTTTCTCTTAATCATAACATATCATGCATACCAATGTGCCAGAGACGTAGAATGGGTACAACCTGGACTTTCTCTTACATAGTGCCAGGGACGTAGAATGGGTACAACCTGGACTTTCTCTTACATAGTGCCAGGGACGTAGAATGGGTACAACCTGGACTTCCATACCATATCATGCCGTAACATCATCATACCATATCATGCCGTAACATCATCATACCATATGAGGACTAAAGGATCATCCAATAACCAATCCACATCAACATCATAAATGCAATGCAACATATTCGTGATTTCTAATGCAACAACCTAATTCATCACATGGCATTCATGATGCATGAACATGCTCAACTATACAATTCATTTGCTTTAAAAACATAAGAGTTTATTCTACTCACCTTTTGCTGAAGCTCTACTGACTCAGAAGCAGCTGAACTCACTGCTGGGGTCCTCGGTTCCTCGGGTCCGAACCTACACAGGTGGACTCAAATGAGGGACCAAACAACTAGAACATAACTCTAAAAACATCCCCCAAAAACCCCCTAAAACACCTCAAACAATCATGCAAAAACATGCAAAGGAAGGCTGAACAGGGCAGGTTCGGCGGCACCTTCGGCGGCCGAAAGTCCCTCCAGAGCCGAAACTCAGGCAGGTTCGGCGGCACCTTCGGCGGCCGAAAGTCCCAGACAGAGACGAAAGTCTCTTTTCGGGGGCAACTTCGGCAGCCGAAAGGCCTGCCTCCCAAGCCATGTTCGGCGGCCGAAAGTTCCTTCGGCTGCCGAACCTGGTTTCTGCCAAAGGGCAGAAACTTGGCTCCCTTATGCACATTTGCCTCCCAACTCATACCATCATGCATATAACTCATCCAAATCATGCAAATATACATACATTGGCTCCTAGGGATTTCAAACTACCTAAAACCCCAACTACAACACACAAACATACATTTGCAAGCCACATTGTTCAAAATCACATCAAATACCCATAAGCTCAACATAAGCTACACATGCATTTTCTACCCCATGAACTTGCATAAAACTTGTTTAAAACATAATGTAAGCTAGAGATCGACTCTTACCTCTTGAAGATCGAGAGTAGAGGCGATCTAACTTGGAGTTGGGAGAGATTTGAGTTCTTGAACCTCAAAGCTCCAAAACTTGCTCAAAACTCGGAAATCTTCAAAACAAGATGAAAACTAGTGAAAAACTTGAAAGATCTGAAGGAAAAGACTCAAGATCGGTGAGGGGTGGCGGAGAACTCACCTTGGCCGACAACGGGGAGAAAAACTCGCCCGTTTTCGGCTAAGGGACCCTTTTATAGTGACTGGCCAGGCCACGTTCGGGGGCCGAACGTGCCTCCGCATGCATGCCATGTTCGGCGGCCGAACTTGAGGTTCGGCGGCCGAACCTGGACTTTCCGCAACCTATGCCTTCGGGGGCCTAAGGCACACCCGAAACGCCTGCATGTTCGGCGGTCTAACTTGGAGTTGGGAGAGATTTGAGTTCTTGAACCTCAAAGCTCCAAAACTTGCTCAAAACTCGGAAATCTTCAAAACAAGATGAAAACTAGTGAAAAACTTGAAAGATCTGAAGGAAAAGACTCAAGATCGGTGAGGGGTGGCGGAGAACTCACCTTGGCCGACAACGGGGAGAAAAACTCGCCCGTTTTCGGCTAAGGGACCCTTTTATAGTGACTGGCCAGGCCACGTTCGGGGGCCGAACGTGCCTCCGCATGCATGCCATGTTCGGCGGCCGAACTTGAGGTTCGGCGGCCGAACTTGAGGTTCGGCGGCCGAACCTGGACTTTCCTCAACCTATGCCTTCGGGGGCCTAAGGCACACCCGAAACGCCTGCATGTTCGGCGGCCGAACTTGAGGTTCGGCGGCCGAACCTGGGTTTTCCTCCAAGGTTGTTTTCATGCAAAAACTCATTTCCTCTTTACTTAAAATCATCAAAACACATTTAAACATTTTATGAAAACATGGTTTTACCCTTCTAGAGGTCTCCGACATCCGAGATTCCACCGGACGGTAGGAATTCCGATACCGGAGTCTAGCCGGGTATTACACTGATGGCCTCCTCAATCCCTTGGGTCCGATCCTACACAGGTGGACTCGAATGAGGTGCCAAACACACTCTAAACAACTCATAAAAAACTCCCCAAAAATCTCCTAAAACATCCTTAAGCATGCATAGAAAACAAGCAAAGAAAAGCTGGACAAGGCATCTTCGGCGGCCGAACCCCCTCTCCAGAGACGAAACTCGGACACTTTTGGCGGCACATTCGGCGGCCGAAAGTCCCTTCCAGAGCCGAAAGTCTAAACTTTCGGGGGCAAGGTTAGGCGGCCATCACAGCCTTCCTAAGGGATTCAGCGGTCAAACCTTGCTTCGGCGGCCGAACCTGAGTTTCATCTAGAACTCAGCTTCATGCACAAACAAGCCACCCAAACCTTCCAAACACCCAAAACATGCAAACCACAATTCCACAACCTGCATATACTCAAGTATAGGCACAAAGGGGTCTAAAACTAACTTACAACCCCAACAAACAACACATCTAAACACATAAGCATGCTTTGACCACAAATCAACCAAAAACCCACTTTACCCTAAACATGCATCTCTACCCATAAACCTCCATAAAACTCACTTAAAACTTCATAAAAGCTAAGGATCTACACTTACCTCTTGAAGAACAAGAGTTGGTGTGACTCCAAACGTGAAGATATGGAGATCCAAGCTCCACAAGTCTCCAAGCTTCAAAATCTTGTTCAAAGCTCACAACTCTTCAAAACAAGGAGAAAACTCATGAAAACCTTAAAAGATTTGAAGAAAACCATGAAAACAACCTAAGGAGAGCATGAACCTACCCTTGCACGAAAAGAGAGTGAAACACACTCCATTTCCGGTCAACGGGGCTTTTATAGGTGGCCAACCGCCTCTCCTTCGGCGGCCTAAGCTGCATGCAAAACCATGCAACGTTCGGCAGCCGAACTTCACCTTCGGCGGGCGAAACCATGCAATGTTCAGCGGCCGAACTTATCCTTCGGCGGCCGAACCTGAAATTTTCCTCCTTGGTCTTTTCCCTTTCAAAACCCAATTCCTTTGCATTCAAAACCATAAAACACTTAAAAACATTTTGAAAACCTCTTTTAAACCCTTCTAGAAGGCTCCGACATCCTCAAATTCCAGATTCCAACGAAAATTCCGCCGGAAAGTCAGAATTCCGATGCCGGCGTCTAACCGGGTATTACAAGCACCTTCATCTCCCTTCCCCAGCTCGGTATCTGCCTCAGAAGGCCCAGTTGCAGCGCGAAAAGCTTCTTTGGGTAGAGGTCTGTCGTCCTCCCCGTATAGCACCTCCTCGCCATCAGAATCCTCCTCAGCAGCTCGGAGTTCAGCCAACGGGGTGGAGGGGGCATATTTGGCAGTCCTCAGGCCTCAATTATATCCAGAGACGAACATGCGGAAGCTCTTATTCCATACAGCAGTCTTCATCTCGCCAGAGTCTTTGAATTCCGTAAGTCGCTCCTCACAGGCCTCAGCTATCTTGGTTTTTAGCTCCGAAGAGTCCTTATAATCTTGAAGATAAGCTTCACAGGCCTGCTGGATCTCCTTTTTTAGCTTAGCCGACTCCTTATACTCCCTTAGACGCTCCTCGCACTCTAGCTGGACTCTATCCTCAGCCAGCTTAGCATCTTCGAGCAAGGCTGAGCATCTCTTCTCCAAAGCATTGACTTGTTGGCAAAGTTGTTGATTCTGAAGTTTGGACTCCTCTACTGCCAAGGTCAAGCCCTTAACACTGTCAGCTCGCTTGCTCAGCTCTTGCTCCAAAACTATGACCCGAGTTAGGGCCTCCTCCTTTTGAGCCTGCACGACATCAAAATCTTTCTTCAACAGCTCGTGCTGGTGCTGGACACCTCCTTCTGGCTTAGGGCCTCATCCCTTTCTCACCGGATCTCCTCCAAGGAGGACAGCTGCTTCAAAGCTTCGTCACGCTGATCTTCTGCCTCAGCTGTCCTCCCATCAGCCCTCTTGAGGGCCTCTAGCGCAGTATGCAGCTCTATCTGGAGAGACCGGGAGTGCTCTCGGGCAGCCGCAAGATTGCCCCAGGCATCACTGGTCGTCGACAAGTTCTCCTCGAGACACGCTTCCTCAATACGGCAGTCCACTGAGTCCCTGAAGGCGCAATCCCGGGCATCTATCTCCATAAAAACGCCCATCGGTGGCAAAAAGGGGAAAAACAAATGAAGTTAGAAAGCCAAGAAAGGTAAAAATAAATTAAAAACAGAAAAGAAACAAGCGTGAATTACCATCAAAAGCATCTCCCTGGCAGTGTCCCCGAGCTGCTCTCGGGTCTGAGCCCGGAAGGCCACTTGCTCTCGAGTATAGCTGGCCAATAGGCCAGTAAGAGCCAACAAGCGTGGGTCTGAAGCTTCTGTGGTCCCGCCGAACATTCATCCTCGCAAGATCTCCACCACGACGCTCGCCGGAGACTGGTGACTGATGTCCTCTGCGTTCAAGATGTCGTTGTCTGGGGCAGATAGCAGGGGCACCACAGAAGTCTTCTCCTTCTCAAGGGGAGGCAGAGGGGGAGCCGGTCTCCTAGAGGCCCGGGCTTTCTTGGAAACGGGAGCTGGGGCCATAGCTTTGGAGGGAGGGGGACACTTACTCCCAGCCCCTTCTGCAGAGCCCTTAAAAGCAGTCGACGACTTCCCTCGAGGAGGAACGACCTCGACCAACCCGGACTCAGCCCCTTCCACAGCGCCCTGAGGGATAACTTCACTAACTGGTCCGGGCTCCTTCTCCTCGGTAATAGGGGCGACCTCGACAGGAGCCCCCTGAGCACTCTCGCCAGCGGGGATAATCTCCATCCCCCCTTCAGAGACCCTATCCTCAGTTATGGAGGCCTCGAGTCTCTCCTCGGAAACACCGCTAGAAGGCAAAGCAGGCTTCGTCCTCCTCAGCTCTGGGTCTTCGACCGGCCTAGGAGCGATCCTAGGAGCCTTTTTTGCCCCTCCGGTAGAGGCCCGTGGGGGCCTAGGGACCTGAGCAGAATGAGAAGCCGAGCTCGACCTGCTGCGGCTGGAGGTCCTGGTAAACCTGACGCCTCGAGAGCTCGGTCGGGGAGCCTGAGAAGTAACCAGAGCCGGAGGAGGAGGTCGGCTAGACGATTTGGAAGAGATAGCTTCAGCCACTTCTTGGGTAGCCTCCCCCACCGATCGCCCAGCTAGGAGGGCGTCCAAGGCAGCGTTCATGCTCTCTCGGGACAAGGTGAAGTTCTTTGGAGGCTTGATCTGGTCTATTTTCACTTCGGAAGCTGCAAATAGGGTTGAGCATTCGGTCGGTTCGGTTCAAAATTGAACCGAACCGAATAAATTGAAAACTGAAATTCTAGTGTTTATGAAAACCGAATCGAACCGATTTCGGTCAGAAACCGAATCGAACTGAACCGGTCTAATTCAGTTCGATTCGGTTCGGTTTGATCGGTTTCGATTTTTAATATTTTTTTATTTTTTACACTTTATTTTTAATATTTTAAAATTTAATTAAAATATTTTAATTTTAATATGATTTAATTTCTCTATATTATTGAAAAAATATATTATTATCACTAATCGGTTCTGTTTGGTTTTTTTGATTTTTTTCTGATCAAAACCGAACCGAACAAAAATGCATAAAAAACCGAATCAAATTTTCAAATCGGTTCGGTCGATTTTTTTGGTTTGAACCGAATACTGCTCACCCCTAGCTGCAAAAATCTAAAATCAGGGCAAGTTAGAACAGCGCACAGTAAAAATCACCAAAACAAGACAAAGCAAGCAAATGAAATAAAGTACCCACATCCTTGATATCCCGAAGGTTGGACGCATACAAACAATTCTCGACATCATACTTCTTTTCGACAGAAGTCAGTCGAACGAACCCGACCTTTTTGGTAAGGCTCAGCTGGGGCAGGTCGTTGCAATCCAACGAGACATCTTCCCAGTCAAGTCCTACCCCCCATGACAGACCAGAGTCTTTTTTCAACTCCACCACTACAAAACCCTCTACCTAGCCCTTTATGGAGTCCTTATAGCCCGAGAAAATTGACAACCCTCCGCGAGGGGCAAAGTACTAAAACTTTTGGCTTGCCTTGACTAGTCTGAAGAAGGTGACAAACAGACGCACTGTGGGTGTGAACCCCCAGCTCCGACAAACAGACTCAAAAGAAGACATGAAGAGAACAGAATTAGGAGTCAGCATTCGAGGGGTAATCTCGAAATACTGGAAGACCTTGATAAAGAAGGGAGTGAAGGGAAACGATAAACCGTATTCCCACTGCTTGGCGAAGAAGACCAAGCTAACGTCCTTCTGAGGATCGACTAGACCAGAGGGAGGAGGATCGGGAAGAACGATCCTCTCATTCCGGTAAAGGACTCGGATGTGAAAAAGGGAGGTATCCAGGTATTCCCTGTAAATGAAGTTTCTGATGTTGGACGGGGTAACGCTAGACTCTAGGTTGACGATATCGGGGAGACTAGAGCTATCCATGGTGAGAAAAGAGACGTACCGGGAAAGCAGTTAGAGTAGATGAGTAGAGGAAAGCGAAGAAAGCAGAAGGACGGAATGAGCAAATCACACAGAGAGCAAAGGAGAATAAGAGTTTCGAGAAGGCAGAGGGAATTCGAAATTTGAAACAGTAATGAGGCGAAAAGGTGTTTTGAGACCGGCTATCCTTGGGCGGCGCGGTCATTATAACTCTCGATATTTACCCCTTCATCAATCATGCAATAACTGAAGAGGAGGTAAATGAGCAATTGATAACCGCCAGATTTCTTTGCCCCAGTCCCTGGCTTGGCCCATTAGGACGGCCAGCGACTTGAAGGCCCCTAGACTTCCCGACTGAGCCCGATCCACCCCACTCAGCTTCGAGACCAGACTCCTACTAAACTCCTCAGTCAGACCGGCCCAGCCCATTCGGCCCTGAGACCGGACCTCTCTTGGGTTCGGTCTCTTTCTCTCCAACTCTGTCACGAGAGGAAAGGACAATAAGCCCAATCACTTCGCAACTCTGTTCGCTCGTGCGCCGGAGGGAATTAAATGGCCGTCTGACACAGAGAGGGTCACTGCATTATCCGTACGTACGAGCCCATACGACAGAAAATGTGGTCCTGTAGCAGAAAGGTCGTGACACGCCACTGGAAAAGCAGAATAAAAGAAAGGACACCCTCCTCACCAACCAAGCCTTTTTTTTTTAGTTCACAAAACCCTTGTAAAACCTTATTTTTTTGGATATCGAATCATCAATTATAATTAAAATAACAATTATAAATAATTAATGTTAATATTAAATATTTTCATATTAAATATAAAATTAATATTTTATTATTAAAAGTTACAAAATTATATTATTTTCCCATTTGAAAAAAAAATTATAATATTTTATTATTTTAAAAAGGCAAACCAAATTTTAAATTAAAAAATTCGAATAAATTGAGCAAAAAATTTATTTTTGAATAAAATTTAACATCAGGCAAAAATGAAATTTATTCCTAATAATATTTCATCTTATATACTTTCATATTTTCACCGGGTCAGAAACCTTTCCCAAATTTGAAATCTAATTCGCGCTCTTGCCGAACGCATCTCCGCGGTCCATCAGGAACCCTCACTTTCGCAACCTCACCCAGTCAGTCATCCGTCTCTCATATTCTCTCACTCTCTCTCTAGAACTCAGCAGATCGAACGATTAATGGAGACTATTCTCTGAAACCGAAGAGAAAGGGGGGAAATGACGACGATTGAGAAGCTGTTCGTACAAATCTTCGAGAGGAAGAAGAGGATAATCGAGCAAGTCAAGCAACAGACCGATCTATTCGAACAACACCTCGCTTCTAAATGTATTCTCGACGGAGTTGCTCCTCCTTCCTGGCTCTGGTCCCCTTCTTTTCCTTCCCTTTCCTCAGATCCAAATGGTACTCTCTCTCTCTGTCTCTCTCCCTCTCTCTTTCTCTCTGTCCATGGCGAAAATTGAACTTTTTTTGGCTTCGGAAACTGAATGCTTAACCATATGTCGTTTGGTGTGTATACAGTTCTTTCACCCTATCGTTTGACCGAAGGAATCTAGAAGCAAAAAATTGATTTAATTTGGCTATTGAAAGCAAAAGGTTTACATTGGTTAACTAACTAAACGGTATTTTGCTGATTAGCTGTTCAATTTTATGTTCTAATTTCATTTCTCCCTAATTTATTTTTCTTTCAAGTCCAATGCCTGGTAACTAAAAGAAAAAAAGTGCAGGCGTTTATTTGGTTGCTATAAGTGTAGGTAACTTTATAGTTCTCCATTTCTATATGCGCTTATGCGTTCCAATATTTTGTAGAGTAAACTTTCAAATAATTTTGCTGTTTATTGCAATGAGATAGTTCGGACTAAATCGCATTTGGTGTATTAAGTTCTAATTCCTTATGGTTTTAAGCTGGTCCAAACTTTGCAGACATAAAAATGATAGGGGATCCTCTGGTAGGCATTACATTTTTTTGTGCTTTTAACTTGAGCAAATAACCACTAATTTTGGTTGCTCTAGCAATACAAGTACGATCTGAAGAAAATGGGGTTATGATGATTGAAGCTGACTTTAGCTAATTTGGGATTAAGACTTGGTTATTTCTGTGTTGTTGTTGTTGTGATATGATGATTGAGTGATCCAGGTATAGTTTAGGAATTAGGATAGCTATTTAGAATTGATGCCTTTGCACAATCAGAATGTATTTTTGGTGTCTTCTTTCCTAACTGTTGTTGTGGCCGCAGAGTTGAAGAAGGAGGAGCTTATACCGGGACTCTTACTTCCACGTCCTCAACCTGCAAACCCGTACTCAAGTACTCATGACTCTCTTTGCCAGAAGCCCGTTGTTACTTCTGGTTACAAGGGATTACAAAATGTTTCGTGCACTGAAGTTCATGCTTCAAATATTGGCACTACTGCAGATGATGGGATGTCTGTTTTGCCTCCATTGCCTACCATTGATACTCAATGTACCTTTAATGGTGTTTCTGAGCCAGATTGTAGTATTGCATCTCCTCAAGATTGTGTAGATACAACAACAGCAGACAATTGCCTGGATCATGCTCAATCATTAGTGAAGATTCAAAGATCAAAGTCAAGGCAAAGGGCTCTAGAGCTTCGCAATAGTGCCAAAGCAACTAAATCACATTCATGCAATGAAAATGATGCTATTGTATTTGCTAGTCAAGATATAGGGTGTGGGATTAGTTCACTACGATTTGATCATTTTGATGAAGTAGAGTTGGTTAAACCTGTTGATAGAAGTACTGTTGATAGAAGTACTGAATGTTGTGAAGAAGAAGCAGAAATAGGTAAATGTGCGGGTGAGAATAGCAGTAGAGGAAATAGATCTGGGAGTTCTAGCCCAAAAATCACCTCTGTGAATAAGCCTGAGAATGATGACAACTCTTCTCATTTTGCCAAGGATGATGGCCACAAAAAGTCTATGAATGAATTACCACAAAACCATAACCATGTGAATGCATTATCAGAATTGGACAACTCTGCTGTTCTTGCTAAGGCAAATTGTTTTGCAGAAACAGTAACTTTGGTTGATTTCAGGGGTAATGAAATGAATAACACTGTTCTCTCTGATAGAATTACAGGATCTAGGAGTTCCATCTACCGAGCCAGTGCTTCAAAAAACCCATTTGTAGATATCTCTTCTTGTGTTGAGGAAGATGGTGGACATATAGAGTCTGTTGACAAATCAGCAAAGCAGCATAGTTCTGTTAGTGAGTTATTGAAATTGGTCAAGCCTTTATCTGCAGTCCCTAATGACATTTATGGGTCAAGGAAAGCAAAAGCAAGGAATAGGTTGATGAAGCGAAAGGGAAGTGACATTTTTGTTGGGAGAATAACAAGATCTAGAAGTTCTAGCCTGAAACCTAATTGTGTGAACAAATATTTGGAGATGGATAATTCTTGTTGCAATGGCAAGGAAGATGGTGTTAGCAATCCAAAGCAGCTATTGAACCATGATAATGACTCAAGGGATTTGGTCAACACTTTAGGTACCACTTGTGCAAGTCCTGAGTTGAAAGCAGAAACGCTGAACTTCCAGAATGTTGATGCTTATTGCCAGAGATTAACGAGCTCTTCTTCTAATGAAAAACCACGTGATATTCGTGAGTTCCCTAAAGTGGACCTGTCTTCTAATGTTATAAAAGATGGTGATAGTAAACCTGCAGAGTCTTTTGGCAAATCTTCACAGCTACCTCAACAATCAAGTTTTGTTGAAGGTGGAGGAGCTACTCTTCAGTTTCTCTCGGATTCTCAACCAAATGTCCTGCCTTGTACTAAAAGCAATCCAGCTGAAACTGATATGGATTACGATGGGCTAGTTGTGGCTTGTTCTGTTTCTTCTGAATCTGACTCAGATGGCCGCGGTTGTGTTGTTGAAAATTTAGAACTAAGGCCACCTAGTGAATGTGATATGCCTATCAAGCCCAAGCAACTTAATTTTGATGATGTGAAAGAGAGCAATTTCCTTGAAACTTCCAGTCTTGCATTAGAGCATAAACAAGAAGGTACATCAGAGAAACAGCTTTCTACCATGCTACAGCCTATGGATCTGGGTAAAGTAACATCTATTGGCTACCAAGGAAACCCTAACCCATCTATTGAGATGCCTTTGTTGGAAGAACAGGAATTTTCCAACAAAGAGAAATCTTGGAAGGTGTCAATTGAAGGTCATATGAAGGATGGTGCTGTTTTAGCAGATGAAAGTACAATTAATCCTCTACAGAAGAAAATGGACCCGTTTTTTTCCCAAAATCAAAATGCAGATTCCTATTTCATGGGTTCGTGGCCTCAGCATAAGCGAATAAAGATAGAGGGTGAACTCACTAAAGCCCTTTCTGCTTCTCCAAGCTTGAAGGTAAAGCCATATTTTATTATAAACTTGTACCCTGTAGGTACACATTCTGTAAGGAGAATCTGAATGTAATTTTAAAAGCTGAACACTTTTATCTCAGATAGGAGATGCACTGCAAGCAAATGAAGGAAGGGTTCCACTTAAAGACATGCATCAGAATGCGGAACACGAAAAGATAGAGGAATATGAAGTTTCTTCTTCCCAGCTACAAGTAGAAGAGGTATGTCTTTTCCAAGTGTAGATTCTGAAACTCGTTAGTTTGATTTGTATCAGTTTAGCAATTATGTAATGAGATATGATGTATACTTTCTATTGTTTTGTTGGTTAAAATTTAAAGTATAATACAAGGTAGATACTATGAATCTGTTAAGGAAAGATACCGTAGATGGTTATACGTCTCTGGGTGATGCAATTGCTGACAAAATATTGGCCAAGGCAAATGATAAAAAATTTTCAACTGCTAACATTTCAGTGTAATAACATGGACAAGAAAATCTTAGGGTGTCCCTGCAGTTGCCACTGAACAACTGGAAGCATACTCCTTCCACCTCTCTCTTTCTCTCTCAATTATGATTCTCTCTGGAAGTCATAGCATAATTCACTATGTGGTTAGCCTCTAAGCATATTTTAGTAATGAAAATTAATAGTTCCTTAAATTTAGTTATTAAGGAAAACATTTGATATTCTTTTTGGAATAAATCATAATCTTGCATCAGCTATTACTTTGATGCATGATTATGATAACTACAATGGGGATTGAGATCTAAGTGGGTTTGGTGGTGCATGCCCAACTTCTCATATGATAATAGTGAATTGAAAATGATTTACATTATATTTATATATGAAGATTCTTTTGATGAGAGAATATGCTACTTTGCTTTTATGGATATAAATCAAAGACATTCATTATAAGAGTGCCTGCTGGTTTGAAAAAGATCACTTTTGGGTGCACTATCAAGGCCGCTTCTGTTGGTGTTAGATACTGTCTGAAGCACAATATCTGCTTAATTGTTGTGTTTTGACAGATTGAAATAAGCTCGGAAGGGAGGGGTAGAACTGCAAGTACTGCATTTAATTTGATGCTTGAACAAGTAGCACCTCTGGTATCAAGTTTTAAAGAACTGGCTGGTGGTGAAGTGACAGGGCAGCACCCTACAGAAGAGAAAGTTTCATTTCAACATGAAGATAAGCTAGAGGTAGGAGTTGATGAAATTTTGACTTATAATGAAGACATTGTACTGGAAAGGAAAGATCATCTGGACCAGAATGACAACCTGTCATACTGTTCAACCGGTTCCCATTGTCAATCAGTGATTTGTGCTGACCAAAGCATGCCTGAGTTTCAGGGTTTTGTTTTGGAAGCAGATTATGAACAGCCATGCACCTCCAAGGAGGCAACCCACTTTGGCAAGTTGGATCTTCCACCAACTGGACTAGGATGTGCAAGTGTTTTAGAGCAGTTTTGCACATCCACTTCCCAGCATACACCACTTTTGGATTTTTCCAGTACACACAAATTACATAAAGCACTAAATTTATACCATTCCATTCCTAATGGCCTTTTAGAGGACATCCAACTTAGAAGCACACTTTATATGCAAGTTGATAGGAACGAACAACTTGGTAACAGTTTCAGTTGCTTTAAGCAAGAAGTCAACCATGCACTTCACGGAAGATCCCATTCTGTCTCTCTGCCCTTTTCTAATCCTCAATCTGCCTGGGATGTTCGGAAACCTGGTGTGTCTCCACTTGGGAAGCTTTGGGATGGAATACCACCAAAATCTAGCAGTTCTGGGAAACGAGTGAGCTCAATTCCAGAGCTTCCCTGCATCAGTGAAGAAAATGAGAATACAGATGGCGTAGCTGATACAACTATGGAAGGAACTATTCCAGAAGTAATTATCAGCTCAGTCAAAAGACAGCCACTTGCTGACATAACTAAAAATTCAAATCCTAGTGAAGCAGAGGTAAAAGATGATAGAAGTAGTCTTGCTTCTTTGAACACAGAATTGAGCTTCAGTGGCACTTGTGGCAGAGCCAGACCGAAGTTGCGAAACCAGAATAAAAATAAAAGAAGATTTACTAACAAGGACAAGGAAAATGACAATTTACCACGTGAAGGAGATGGCCCCAAAAGAGGCAATGGATCACTCCATGGAAGATTCAGTAAACCTAAATTATCCGGAAAAACTGATCTGATAAAAGGAGGTCTTGGCCTGTCAGAGAAGGAGTCTAAGCGTAACAATATTGTGTCAAATGTTACTTCCTTTATTCCACTTGTGCAGCAAAAACAAGCTGCTGCAGTCATTACTGGTAACTTCCAAATCTTCTTCTTTGCCTTGCAAATAATTATCTGTGAAGAATCTTTTCTTTTCCTTCTTCAGGCTATTGTTAAGTTGAACTTGGCATTTTCTGGATTTTGGAATTCGATCATGATTCTAGATGCTCAAAATTATTGCTTTACAAGATTCAGTCTCATATTTAGTATTTTGTTAATGAAGTTGCAAGGATCTCATTAATATGATTCTACATCCTTAACCTGCAGTCCTCTTTAGCTGCTTGTGCTTTAGACTATTTGCAAACATTTTAAACTTGAGGCCATTATTTTATAGTTTACATTGTTGACCATGCAAGGATGGTTGACACATTTAGATTATAGGAACAGAGCTGAAATCCAAGATTGTTGTGCATTCAGATACATATTCGTTAAACTAAGTATAGATCATGTAATTTTGATGATGATGTAACTTTGAATTATGCATTTTTATGGTTGTGGTTTATAGAGAAGAAAGAGACATTTTTTCTCAGCTGCCCCATTTTGGCTTTGGTAGGAATATTTGCATCCTTAGTTCTTGTAAGTCAGAGATGGTGTATGATTTAACACCCTAATGATTCACCCTTTAATTTGCTTGATCCTTGAACTTTCTTCTATGGCTTTATTCCAGGTCAAAGATCCTCGAGTAGAAATTCTTCTTGTCTGAGAACTTGAGCACAGCATTATATGTTACTTTCTTAGTATAAATAGCATACGAATATTTGATCATTGATCTGTCATCTTCGTCTCAGTTAACAATGTATGTTTGATCGTTTATCCTTCCTTATAGGAAAGAGAGACATTAAAGTGAAGGCCTTGGAAGCTGCTGAGGCTGCAAAGCGTCTTGCTGAAAAGAAGGAGAACGAAAGGAAGATGAAGAAGGAAGCCTTGAAGCTTGAGCGAGCACGGATGGAAGAACAAAATTTGAGGCAGTTGGAACTAGATAAGAAAAAGAAAGAACAGAAGAAAAAAGAGGCTGATATGGCAGCAAAGAAAAAACAAAGGGAAGATGAAGATAGGAAGGAGAGAGAAAGAAAACGAAAGCGTGTCGAGGAAGGAAAGAGACACCAGCTGGAGCAAGAGAAAAAGTTGCGCATGTTGAAAGAACAAAAAGAAGTAAATTTCCAAGCTTCAGTAAGAACTCTTTTGCTCTTATATGATATTTGAGTTTCATTTTTAGAATATTACAATTATGTGGATGTCCATTTTAGGATGAAAGAGCACATGAGAAGAAGGAATATAAAGACAGATTAGGAAAACATGACCAAATAGAAAAAGCAGAGGGAGACCAAAATCTTCGAACAGTACCTCACATGGAATCTACAACTACTAAGGTTTCAACATCTGGCACCATAAATGCAAGTATCATTCCTGAAGATTCTGAGGCTTTGAGTGATTGTGGAGATAACTCAAAGGTAGAAGCTTATTAGCATCATTTTTATATCAACTATATTGTCCATTAATTTTGTGTAATCCAAAATTATTTTGAAGTTGCAATTAAATCCTATTGCAACTTAAACAAATCCACTTTTTCCCTTGGCAACCTGAATGAGAAGTGCTTGGTTTTCTTTTGGTTTCGAGACTTTTGTAGTACACTTTTATTTATTGCTGTTATAGACAATTAGGAATCCTAAAATGGTGACTCCTTTGAACTTCACATGCAAAACTTCTTCCTCTTGACTTGCTTTCACTCCAAGTGGAAGAAAGTTTGTAATTTTAGAATGGAGCATTTGCTTGGCTACTGTTGGCATAGATTTTTAGCCATAATTGGAAAGAGGTCCATTCCAATTCACCAGCTAATACTCTGTTATCTTATGAATTCTTTATGTTCTCTTTATATCCTCGCATGCATATGCTAATGTGCAGGCTGCCTTAAATATTTAGGTAACAGACTACTTTGGCAAGGATAGCGACAGCTTAATTTCCAATTTAAGACGAGAACAATCATATGAGATCTCTCCATATAAAGGTTCAGATGATGAAGACGAAGATGATGATGACAACAGACCAAACAGCAAATTTATTCCTTCATGGGCCAGGTGTGCGACTCAAATTTATTATCTTGAACTTGAAAGGAAGATATTACTGCCTCTTAAGTTATTTGGTATAAAACATTATGGATGCATATACAGCAAGGTGGTCCTCTTCGTCAAAAAAAAAAAAGGGCAAGCAATGCAGTCCTCTTATGATATTTCTTTCTTGGTCTGCCAAAACCATATCTTCTATTGTTCTTTAAGGAGTATCCCTCTGTATGATGGAACATTCAATAATCAGTTTCTGCATTTTTATACAGTAAAAGTCACCTGGCTCGGGTTATTTCATCTCAGCAAAAATATCCGGAATCAATTTTTCCCCCTGAAAGTTTTTGCAGTATTTCTGAAGGTAATCTTACTGTATAGTGTGGCATCATGGCTGTGTTATTATCAGTATCTGTAATGAAAAATAATTATTCTTTGTAGTTCTCTTGCCTAGAAAGCTTCAGCAAAAATAATGGGCAATGGTGATGGTCGGACAACATTATGTGAATATTCTTGGCTCTTTCAGTAGTTGGTTCTAGAGCCTTTGTGTTCATGAGAAGGTTTGTTTCCCTCGGTTCTTTTTTCAATTATTAACTTTCTTCTTGCTTCCCCCCGCCCTGCATTATTTCCCTCTAGCAAATTTGTGTTTGCAATTGTCATCCACATTGCCATAAAACCCATGTCTTTTGATCCAGGAGCCTTTTTATCATACATTTAGATTTGAAAGTGTTATACTGGCCTTACAATTCTCGACTTAAAATTTGATAGGTGCTGTTGTTGCCTATACTATTTCCTTTAACCCAAAATTTTAGCCACGAGAAACCATTTCAATAGTACAAGGAAGGCAAAACATGTTAGTTTCATTTATTCCACAAACCTTGAAGTAATTGGGTTGCATTGTTCTATGTGACAGATTTTGGGAGATTATTTCTCAGGAGATTCAGAAGCAGGTGATATCCTTTTAGCACAGTTTATAGCTGAAGATTGTAAATTTATAATAAAGTAACACTTATGTCATGTAGATTAGATCCTTAGCAAAAGTTAGCATACTTGACTATTATCTAGTCAGTAACCTAGAGATGCACTTCTGATTTGTTAATTGGCTGAAGCACTTAGCAATCTGAAGGCAAAATTGTCTTATCCATAAAACAACAAGATTCCTGAGCTGTTCAAAGTATGTTTCTGTGTTTGAGTGTATAGTCTAAGAGGATGTTTGGTAAGTAACAAGACAGGGCAGGTTGTTTCAACTTTCAACTGTCTTGGACAAACTGGTGTGTTGGAGAAAATAGTAATCGAGACAATGTTTATGGAATCCACCAAGAAGCTTGGAGAGATGGTTGGCATCATCCTGATTATGGTAAGAATAGCTTTCATCCTTCCCTACTACCTCCGTATTTGGTTCAGCCTTCCCGTTGGTTGGAGACAAGTGATTGTGTTAACAACTAGCAGCGGTGTCGCCATTTAGTTATGATAGTTATGCAGTATTCGTACTGTTTGGTTACTAAATGCATCTTCTTCCAGTAAGTGTTCCCCGGAGTTCCGAGTTTGGTATAGTTCATAAGGGTTATTGGTTAGTGTCAACGACGGAGCTGGTGTAGTTAAACCGTTCTAGAAGGCCAAGCTGGTTGTCTTTTTTTCTATCTACTTGGTCGATCATCATCCAGAAAAGTCTAAACTCTCTCGCAGCGTCGAAGTATCTTGGATTAACCGTAAAGGGCAGGCTTGGACAGAGCAGTCTTTTCAATTTTCATTGTTCTAACGGCCACATAACGTGCACTAGTATCGTTTTTCATTTTGAACTAATACACCTCGGTCCAAGCTTACATGTCGCTGTGTTATTGTTGAATCCTTTAGGTTGACGTGGCACCGGTTCCATTATAAAATCGATCTGAAACTAAACCTAAATTGTTAAAAAATCAAAACGATTTTTAAAACCATGATTAATTAAACTGATTTTAATTTGATCTATAAATTAAATCAAATTATAATCTCAAATTGAAACGGACCCCTGCCTAGATCTAATCCCTTTCTGGTGAAACTGTTCCACCGTCCGTTATTAACAACTTTAATGAAAAAGTGAAACATAAAGTACAAGTACGTGGAATTTAATAGTGCCTCCAAAGGATTTATCATTTTTCCTGATTTTCCTGCGGAGGTGTATGTTAGCATAAATGTGTGTAAAATTGATCTTTGGAGATGAAAAAAAAAGAGAATACCATTGAACGTCATAAATCTACAAAAATCTAATATTATAAGCCCTTCCACACTACTTAAGCTTTAAAACAATTGAACAATGGTGGGTCAATGTAAACGTGGGTTAATACATGAGTACGTGATCAAAGTCACGTGCTTGTCATAGATTAATTTAGAGAAAATTATTTTTTTTATATGTAGGTATAATTAATAGATTCGTTTCTCTATTTTTAAAACTCAATAATTTAATTTCTGAAATTTAATTTTTTCTAAATCCTTCCATAAAAATACTGATAATAATAAAAAAAATAATTGAATTATTCCTTTTAAAACTCAACACACTTTAGTCTCTAAAATTTAATTTTTATAAATTTATAAATTTCTTTCTCAAAATATCACATCAATAAAACTCCATTCACAAATTAAAACAACAAATTAAAAATTTCAAATTCAATCTCCACAAATAAATAAAAATTTCAATAAATTAAAAATTCAAACCCAACAAATATAATAAAAATCAAAATATATAAAATTTAAATTATTAAAAATAAAAAATTAAAACTCAATAAAAATTATTTTTCGATACCATTCGATATTGATACTGCTCTCCGTTCGCTACTTTAATTGCCCACTGCTCGAGTTACTAATTGTTCTCGTTGCTTGTAACTTGATACGCCTCCCTTTTGTATCATTCACTCCTTGTATTTTTTGCTTCGACTACGCATCTCCAACAATTCACATCGACCACACATCTCCAACAATTCACATCGCTCATGTTTTTAGCTTCAACCACTTGTATCGCTAGTTGATTGTGTCTTCAACAACTCATATTACTCGCTGCAAATTGCTTGTGTCTTTGACCATTCGCGTCACTTATTACTTGCGTTGTTGTTCGCTCGTATCACTAGCCGATCCTCCATCTCCTTTTTAATTACTGTAAAATGAGTTTTTAGTATATAAATTTTATGGCGTTGGGCATGGATTAGACATGAATAATGAAATGGAAGAACATTTAGTTTTTCTGTTAATTTTAATAGTTAAATATTATAAAAAAAATTTAAAATATTTCTAATGCGGAGAAATTAATTAATATATTTTTAAATAATTTGATAAATCAACTAATAAGTTTTTGAAAAATTATAGATATTAAATAGTAAAATATTTACATATAAAATCAATAGAAAAACTAATTTGTAGGCTTTTTAAAATACCAAAAGATATTTTAATATGTTTTTTAAAATCGAGAGATTAACTAATAAATTTTTCATAGAATAATAATTAAATAATTAATTTTCTATTTTATTATTTATAAGAGTATTTTTTAAATTATATTTAATCTTTTTTCTTTAATAGGTTTAAATTATTTACTTAACAATTTATTAATTATGTTATAACTAAGAAATTAGAAAATATTTTCCCATCTGAAAGAATCTTAGAAACGGTCTGGTTTGAAAATTGCGTAAGCTGAAACTCATCTATTCATCCTCATCCTCAGAAACTTATCTACATCAATTTGATCCGTTCCATCAAGAAACTCAAATTACTGTCGTTTATAAGCAATAAAAAAGAAAAATCCTGGTAACCGTTATATGTCTGCTTTCATTTTTTTTTTAAAATTATTGTGAGTCTAAAATTTTTTAAAAATTTATTAGTTAAACTTATTAACAATAATTTGTGTACAAATTCAGAGAAGTACATGTGTTATCAGACATGGTCTCCTAGTCCTACCAGATGTGTTGGTTGTCAACATTTTGACAATCAAGCTCACTTTCATATATCTGTTTCTGTTTTTGTGTTATAATTAGTTGTGAGACAGCTGTTGTAACTTATCATTTTACTATATCTTATGCATAAAGGACCCGCTGATACTGTGTATTCTTGATGACAGTTACCAGATTTCTCTCTCTCTCTCTACAGGCTTCTTCTTTGGGTATGAGGGAGCAGATGCTTCGTGTTGGCCTGGGTCTGCTGCTTTCTCCTTTTTCAACTCAAAGTAATAATAATAATAATAATAATAGACCTAAAACAGTAAAATCAAAGTTTTCACCAATTTAAAATATTTTTTATTATAAATCCTCTGGACATGTTCACTTGTATAAGTGACAGCTCTAATAAGAACTAGTAAATATACCTTAAAATGCTATCGAGCTTTATTACATGTGCACAATCCTGAATGACATTAACCGCTTCACAACTTCATCACCATTTCTAGAAAAATAGCTTCCTCTTCCCTGCTACTCATAAGCCAAAACACATATCTTATTAAATTAACAATTATAACACTAAACACTAATATTGTTCTGATATCGTTATCACATGTGACTATTAATTACTCAAAGTCATGATGGATTTGTTGACAGGTATATGACGCAGTATCTTTTGCTTTTCAGATTTTTCTGGGTTATTTGAACTGCAATGCATGGTATGAATGACCAATATATTCTCTTATTTCACTCAACTGATTAATTGATTTGTGGAAATGACGTATATTGCGTTAACATAAACGGCACCACATCAGTATGAGAAATATAGTATTACTAAATATAATTTCCTTTCATACATATGCTTTTCAAAGAAAAAACGATAAAATTTTTACTTATGATACCATTTGACCACTATAATAGTAATAATAGTAATAATAATAATAATAAATATTAACAATGTGATAAACGGAAAACCGCTCCTTAGAATACGATGGACGGCCAATGGAGATGATATGGTTTGATAACGATAGGAAGGCAATGAGTAAACGCACACTGAAGCATCAGGAAACTGTAGTCTTGTGAGAGCAGTTGAGGTGGCCTTTAAGGGAACGTGATGGCGTACTAAGCATTTCATATCAAAATCGACCTCCCAAATTTGCTAAACTGCCTGCAAATTCATATTTTTATTTTGACTTGCGTTGGGACCTCCATTGACAAATTTGGTAATGCTTGCTTTTTTATGGGCCAAGTGAACTCATCTCCACTTTTCTGCGTCAAGTGTTGTTCCTTTTTAAGACTCCCACTGCCTGATGCACCGGGCTGGATTCTTTTAACACTTGCCAGAGCATTCTGCTTCTATTGCACGGCCACCAGATGTTTTTGCCCCTAGTGTGTATAATTATTGCTTCAACCAAAGCAGTTCGTACAATACAGAAAGTAGAAACAATTATTTTCCATCACTCACTACCTTAACTTGCAGGCAAAAAATATGCCACATTTCATAATTCAACTACTGGCACTAAATTAAAGGCTTCTCCCAACAATTAGACTTCCAAATTAAATTTCTGTCATAAGATCTTAGGTTCAAAGGAAGAACTACATAGATAGAAGATTGATATCTGTCAGTAGCAAAAGAGTTATATACCACTAACATTTTAAACTTTAGACTACATAATTTTCACAACAAACGGTCATAAAATTTTTAAATTGTTAACTTATACTACTAGTATTAAGGCAATAGACGTAAAAATTTTCGAGCCAGTATATGAGACATTAATTTACAAAAATTTACCATTCTGTTTTTGTTGTAATATCAATTGGATTAAACCTTTTTTTAATTAAAAAATACAAGTTGGATTAAAGTTAAACAGTGGTTTTTCATAGATGGGATACATTGATTTTTGTTGTACAATAATTCCGTGCCAAATCTCACCTGGGAAAGTGGCCTCATACAGCATGTCTAATTTAAATATTTATGAATGAGTTAAATAAGGGAAAAATTGTGATTTAGACCTGACACTTGAGAGAGAGAGAGAGAGAGGGGGGGGGGGGGGGGAGAGGGAGAGAGAGAGAGAGAGGATGACTACAATAACAAATAAAATCAAAATTTAAAATTTTCAATAAAAAAATCATCTATATATTTTGTGAAAATGTTTGATGGTCCCTCACATGATAGAGACATCAACATGGCATGGACAATTAACTAATACTCATCCATCTTTGAAGTGCAGGAGAAAGCAAATAAATTATTTTTCTCACAAAGAAACAGAAGATATAAATATAATCACTCCCATCCAATATCCTAGAAATGACAAGGAAACGAACCTCAATAGAGGAATTACCAAAATGATGTGTGCGTGTATCTGTGTGCGTATACCTGAAACCATACCCTATTGGATGACAAAAACAAGCACTGGTTTAAGGAACTGCATCCTAGAAATAACAGGTTTCCTTCTTTATTTATCCCTTAATTAGTTTTCTAGATTGCAGTCCTTTATCCATAGAGAGTATCAACTTGATTAACCATGATCATGTTGTAACCGAAAATTAGAGAGGTCAGGAAAATCTCACAGTGCAGTTTGAGGAGAATGATCTCGAGGGAAAGAAAGGACTGTGATGATGACAGAAGACGGGAGAGCACACTCCCAACAAAAGTAAAGACTCTCTTCAGCCAATGGCGGGTTGTGCTCTCTCTCTTCTGTCAACATTGCTTCATCTCCATCTCTCTACATAGATCGATCTATCGATCACATTTCATCACTGTCATCAGAGCAATCGATACAACACAAACATATTAATTGAAAGACAAATCAAACATGCATACAATTCAATCTCAAGCACACACACTACAGAAAATCATAACCTAGGAGAGTTAAGATTCAAACCTTGCGTCTTCTTTGGAGGAAAAAGAAGACATCAGGACTCAAACCCTAATGGATACTTCTATCATTTCAAGATTTTGCGACGAGAAGCGTTTGGTAAGAGACGTCCATACTAAGAACTATCTATCCCACGGTGAGATGAATGGATAACTAATAGCCCTTTTTATAGGGGCTTGGTCGCCGGCTAATACCGGTAATATACGTTGGGTGACCGGCTAATGCGGGTGAAAATGTGGTCCTTTCATCGTGCGTTATATGGCAGTTTTCGAATCTCAATCTTTATAAATTTGTAAAATTTATTTTTTAGAAAAAAGAAAGAAACTTTTACGGCCACATTTAATAATTGTATAGAAATAGAAAATTTTCCAAAGAGGATTTGCATTTTAGGCAATGGGAGAAAGCGTATAAGCAACCTCATAAATGAGGGATTAAAGAGATGGATGGTGACCGGCTATAGTAGGTTGATTGGAGAAAGGGTCGGAGTCTGACGAAGCACGTGAAGGCGAAATGCATCACGCGGTCCATGAGGTTTCGATTATAATACCCTGAGCTGTAGAATACCACGTCGCACACATGCAGCGCAGGGATCATGGGTGGTCCCAATTCTGTTATATATAATATTTTTTTATTATTTTATTTTAAATCAGATGCTTCACAAAACTTTAGATAGTGTCTGCGAGGTCGTTGATTGGTTTCTTTCACTGAAATTGAGTTTTTTATTTATATTTTGCTGTCACATAATTTTTATAATTTTTTTATATTATATTAAAAATTAAACTTTGCTCTATTTGTTAAAATTATTTCATAACATTTTAAAGGGGCTAATAGAAAATTTGAAAAAAAAAATTAACAAAGAAATAAAATTTAACTATTCCTAATTAAAGCATTTCTTAAATATTTGACTGCACCACTAGTTCCGCCCACAAGCACTCCCAGTCCGTGCCTTTGGTGCATCTCCACGACCAGCACTTGATAATTCTAACATGATCAAAGACTCATCGTCGTCGGCCATCTGTTGACTCATCAGCCTCACCGTAAAACCTTGGAGTTCTCAACTTTCAAACTTTTGATTATCTCCGAAGAGTAATGCAGACGTAAACTCAGACATGCATGGTTATTGGGAAGAAAAGAAATCCGATAGAGAAGAAGATGAGTGTATAAAGAAAGAAGATCGATGGAGGACCTAAAAATAGATATTATTTATTTGTGCAGTAAAAGAGAGGCTCCTCAGAAATGGATAACAGGTACAGGATAAGTTTTCCTGTGGTTGTAATCTGCTCAGGTTCAGATTTCTGACAGTCAATAGAAAGACAGTGATATCACAAGAAGCTCAAGGCCATATATAAAATGTCAAAAATTGTACTTGTTTTTCTAAATTGTTAATGCCTATCAAGAATTCTAATTGTCTTCTAAAATAATTTAGAATTCGGTCTTCTTTTCTCAAAGGTTCAACAATGATGGATCGCTGGAAGGAAATCTTTATCTTCTGCAGCATCAGCAAGATAATCCAGGGAGTTCATTCCAATTGTTCTCATTTTCAAGAACCAGGTACTTAGCTTTAAACCACCTTGACGACTTTCTTCCGGCTTCAGATTCTCCAGATCTTCATTGCAAGAGTCAGCCATCTCTATTGCAGACCTGGGTCCTACAACCTGAAGGGGTGATGTTTCCACCAGGCATGTATGGACCATTCGAGCAATTGCTGATCCTCTTATTGAGGAAACATTGGCCTGGAGAGATGCAACCTTCTCTCCAAAAGAAGAGGTTTCCATAGAGTTTGGTTAATAATCATCCAAGCCTTGCATGGGAGAAACCCAACGGTGGACATCTCAGGGTTAATATAATATTCATTGGCTCGCTAGTAGTCTGGGACGGAACTACGCTGCAGTTGGGAGAGGCCAACTTTTTAACATTTTCATTTAGGCCCAGCATGGGAAATTCTTTCGACTCGGTCTCCCATGAATAAGAAACATAAAATTGAATTTTATATAATTTTTTTTACAACGGAACCCACTTGCTTGTAGTCAATTTATAATGGAGACATGTATTTCTTAGGATATATATACTTTTTAGAAATTTTGTTAAAAATATAGTTTTAGCTCCTCCAATTTTATAAATGTTGTATATATATCCTTATATTATTTTTATTAAATATATATTTAGTCTATTTATTATAATCCTTTAAATTTAGTTTTCAATTAGCTCTAAAGTTTTTATACTCTTTTAAGTATTATTGTTATTTGTGGTTTTTAAAATCAAAAAATTTTATTATCATTGTTATTTTTTACTCTAATTGAAAGATTTTAGTTCCGTCCTGACTTAAACTCATTTTTATAATAATGTTATTTTATATTTAGCCCCTCAACTTTTTAATTCAAAGTTCGTCCCTTCTGTTAGCTTGTGAAGTTGATTTTATTTTTGCTAAGAGATTATGCAATCGGCCAGCCATATTTTTGCTTCCAAAAAACTTCAGGGTCAATTTTATTTTGTATTCCTATTGATTTGTTATATAATAGCTTTATATAATTTCTCCATTAGGAGAATCAAACTATTTGCTCCAACTAAACATTTGC
Source organism: Manihot esculenta (assembly GCF_001659605.2). NCBI lineage: Eukaryota > Viridiplantae > Streptophyta > Magnoliopsida > Malpighiales > Euphorbiaceae > Manihot > Manihot esculenta. The sequence continues at coordinate 27,027,819 of NC_035163.2, forward strand.
CGTTGTGCCCCATTATTTAATTATTGTTTTAGAAGATAGAAAATGAACACTCGACTACGAGTCTATGTCTATCAAGAGAATTTAACCACTCAACAACACCTGGCTAGGCTACTCATGTATGACTTGGTTGTCGACTTAACCGTTAATTAGCCAACCCAAAATACTCTTTCAAACCTGTGATTTGATTAACCATCAGTTCAAGTATCGCGTCTCTTAAACTAGCTTTAGCTACCCAGATCTGATGGAGGCAGCAGCCTTTGATGATGATAAGTGCCACATTTTCACATGAAGATAAATGCATTACTTTGCATATTAGTTTTCAAAAACAGAGTCAGAATTCGGAAATTCTGCTGATTAGTTTAGATTTTTACCCAACTTTGGAAACAAAAAGGGGCTTAATTGTTCATATGCAAAAATGTCATGTGGCTGTAGACTAATCTACATAATTTACAACTACAAATTAATTTCTGTTGTTGCTTCCGCTAGAATCTAACATCTGGTATACAAAAAATCTTAAAAAAGTAACAGTTTCCTGCCCATCATACTTTGTGCTTCAAAGCACATGCGAACAGCTTCATCCTAGAATGGCTTAAGATATATGCACAAGTCCGCAGTCGCTAATTAGTAGCTCCAATCTGTTTGACTTCCGCAGTTAAAAAGGAATCGATAACCTCATCACATCTGGATCGGCCACTCAGCAAATCATCTATTACACGTTGCTTATTGCCTACCTCGATTTTCTTGCTAAGAAATGGTGCGGTAGTCGCAGCATTTTCTTTAGAAAAACTTTCTGGCTCCTGGGATTGTGCCTCTGGTTCGGATCCTACCAACTTGGTCTTCCATCTGATACCAATTGCATCTGCCTGCTCTGCAAAGAGAACTTTGGAGATAGGTGAACTGCATATCTCCTTATAAGTTTCATAACCAGCGGCACAAGTATTTCCACCTTGCAGCAGTTCTGATAGAGGATGCAAAACAGAAATGGCATCATTACTCCTCTCCAAGGATTCTTTCAAAACTAGAAATTCAGATACCAACTCTGCCTTGCTGAACTGAAGAAAAATAGCAGTTTCATCCACAAGATAGACGGATGTAACAGAGTTTGGACCAAAGACTTTAGAAATGCATTCTCTCAACTTGCTTGCGTTGAGCCTAGGTGGAAATCGCCAGATTAAAACAATATTCTCAAACAAAACCTTAGGACGTCTTATTCTGAAGTTATTAGATCCTGAAGGCTCTGCAATCATATTCCCACTACTTAGATCAATAATGTCCCCAGAAATCCAACTGAGATATAGAAGGTTGATGTGCTTCTGGAGTTTGTCATTATGGGTCAGATTCTCAGAGGATGAATGGGACTTAAAATCAATGCCAATATTTTTGCATGCCTGGGCAAAGACACAACCTGTCATAAAAGCATCATATCCAGCTTCATGTTTCACTCCAGAACTCCAGTTGGAGGACCTGAAAAATAGAATTTTCAATCTGGCTTAATTGATAAACTTTGAGATGGCTCCTCAGCTTCAAGGTCAAAGACAAATAGCAATCAATTCTTTCTTGGGTATCTTACAAAAACATCCCTGGGGTTAAGCAAAGTTCACAAATATATCGATACTGTTTGAAACCCACTGATTAAATCCCTAATATCTAATTTCATTAATTTCATTAATTAATTGGTTATTCTATCCAAAATTGATAATTCTGCCATAAAATTATGTTGAAACAGCCAAAATATTCTCATCGTTTCAATAACAATTAAAAATTGAATGCTCCTAAATCTATAAACATATTGTTTTTATGGAAAGAAATTATCAAAAGAAAAAAAAAGATGCTATGCTCAGTCTTTCCCCTCCCCCACCTCACTCCCAAAGACCTCTCCTGACCATAAAAAACTCAATCTCTATGCTTCTGGTGCATCACTTTGATTTCATATGGGAGATAGACCACCATTTCAAGCTAGACTATACTCCAAGTTTCTTAGTTTAAGAGAATTGAGAGAGAAGATTTGGGAGAAAGAACAAGGGGAAAAAAAGGGGAGGAATTTGAGAGGAGAAAATAGAGAGCAGAAATAGAAAAGAGTTCTGAATTGTTATTGAATCAAGAATTTCAAGAAAGAAAGAAAAAGAAGAAGAATAGAGAAGGAAAAGCAGGAAAATCTAGAACTTGGGAATAATACTGTGGACCAAGCCATAATTACGTCCCCAACCAAGTAAAATTGCAGTGAAGCCCACTTGCCCTTGCTCTGTACAAACTGTTACATATGTAGCAGAACCACAGAAGCAAAGGGACATAAGGAAGAAACGGAACAGGAAAGTAGGAGACTTGCGAAGAGAAGTAAAGAAAGAGAGTTGGGGAAAAGTAATCGCTGTGTTAATGAATTGAAAATATTTCAAATACAATGCTATGCTACTTATACAATTTAACTATTCTTCTCTCCATCTCCTTAGTCATAGCATGCAGCACTGACCACTGATTTATGTTCGATTTGTGTTTGGAAATTAACCTGGGTTTTAACATTCTATATTCATCTTTTTTTTTTTTATGATCAATCTCTTTAATCTTTGTTTTTCTGCATGTGTTTGGGTTAAGAAAGAGAAAAGAGACAGAAAAAGACAGAGAGAGAGAGAGAGAGGGAGGGAGGACGGGAGGGAGGCGGACAGGGGGAGGGGGGGTGGACACATTAGAGAAAGAGAAAGAAAGGATGAGGGACAGAGATTGGGGAGGTAATTCTAGAATTTAAAAATATTTCGTCTTTTACTTTTTTCTTTTGACTAATCCTAATTTGGGTGGATTTTGCAAAATAATTATTAGTTATTATTAGAATCAAACTATAGGGATTCAAATCGTTACATGTTCAAATATTAGACCGAACTTGTGAATTTTTCCTAATATCAAGTTTTTGAAAAATGCCCTTCTTTTTCTTTTTTTCTTTTTTTTTTCCGCCACATCTGTCATCCCTAATAAAGGAACCTTTTTTTTTATAAATGTCATTTCAATTTGCATGTATGTTGACTAGGAGATAGTTATACAAGGTATGATTATGATATGGGCACAAAATAGTGGCATCTCATAAGAAACGAGAAATATAAGTTAGAAGGACAGCTTGTCCAGCAAGCCAAAGTCATGATGACTTGTAATGCAGATACCCCAAGTACTAGACTGAGGTGCATCTCCAAGAGGCTTGTGGGGAAGGGGCGGAAGGGGGAAGAGAGATTTGAGAATTTCATATCACAGTGATGAATTACATGGAATGAGGCCAAAAAACTAGTGGAATTTCATTATCTACCTGCAGTTGCAGAGACAGGACGCATCCGCAGTCCTCATCTTTTGTATGATCAAACAGCATGCATGTATATTCAGCAAATTCAATTAAAAGTGAAGAAAATTCAATGTTACAATCAAATGAAACAAGCACAGCCAAGTTATCATTTTAAGACAAGGAAGGAAGCAAACCTTGTATCATCCACTTGAACCTCCACATTCACACACGGACGAAATGCCAAATCAGAATTCTTATTGGAATTCACAGCAATTTGCGGACAGAGTAAAGAAAACGCCGAAGAGAGTGATGTGTTTGATTTCTTCATCCTTGGAAGGCGCACGTTATTGGAATTCAATAGTACTTTGGTATCAACAATGTGCGGAAAGTATGTGTTAATAGAGGAAACAAATTCTTCAGCAGTTAGAGGAAGAGGACCTAAGAATTTGCTGTATATATGTGCAATATCTGTGCCAGAAAGAAAAATCTGATTAATTTCATTGATCAACATAGGGCCTCAGGAACTACAGGAATAAATGCATACCCAAAAAGCAATTGTGACCCACAATCAACTTTTGTGCAGAAGAAAGAAGGTCAATAACATGGCGAAACCCAATTGCAGCTCTGATTTTCATCTCTGCCTCTTTAAGGTAATTATCCTTCACTTCTTTCTGCAAAATGTTATCATAAAAGACAAATCCTTAAGCTCAAGTGACGCTGTTGTAGATACAGATTGTGTTCTTATTTTTGCTCTGCTACCCACTTTCAGCACTAAGATGCCAATAGAAGAGAAAGAAATACAATTCTGTCCAATCCACACATATCTTGCATATCATATTCAAGTCTAAGACTGGATATCATCAGAGGTCCAGTATATACTTTACCATAAGCAAGTCCCTGTCATTCTTGGAGTCCGTGTATACGACTAGCTGCTGCGAACAAGAAGTTTCACCACCGAAACGAACATAAGAAAGATCTTTAAAATGCTTTCTAGTGACCTGCATAGGTTCATTTTCAGCAATATTCAAGTTCGAGTACAACAAAAGATATGAAAAAGCACCACCGCATTTGTAACATTTTTCTTAGCTGAAACAAAGAAAGACGAAACAGCATGTTACCAACTGAATCAACTTGAGCTGATGAGAAGTGAAACCATTCAGACAAAGAGCCGGCCGCAACTTGTAGAATATGGTTTGGACCTGTTGTGTGGAGTGATTTGAAGCCCACTGAAACTGAGACCCCCCATTCCCATTCCTCAATAACCAATCGCGCCACTCATGCAGTCTGTTCTTCATTCTTTCACAGAAAAGAACGTCAGTCACACTGGCCACTGGCACGTCTCTGACTTCATTCAAATTATCTAACCCATTATTCTCGTATCGCAAGTTCAAGCGTCTTAATGCTTCCTCTTCCTGCCCTCTAGATAAATAAGAAACTCCTGAGATTAAACAAGAGTGTGAATTCCCCAAAAGAAAGCATTCTGCCACTCCCTATTGTCAATTCTGAAGAGAGAAAGAGAGTAGTACCTTCGTGTATGCAGGTATTGAAATCGAACTGATATCTAGCTAAGAAATCCATGGACGTCGTCTGGCACAGAAACTCATTGGAGGGGCCACCTGCTGCTAGCTCTTGGCGAGGAAATATGAAGAAATTGTGCCTGTTAATGGGAAATTCGACTAAGGAACCAAAACAACATTCAGAAAGAAAGAATATAAGGAATGAGAGACACCGACGGATGAGCAATGAAGGAGTGGCGGTGGTCATCCCAGCGGAAAGGACAGACGCCGAACTGAACGATGGCGAACTTCTCGGCGGAATCTTTGGCCTTGAGGTACCGAACATCGAATCGGTCGAATTCGAAGGACTCGCGCCATGGAGCGCTGGTGACGCCGGTCATCTCAAGATCGATGGCGACGAAATCAGCAGCACCGACATGGCTTTTCAGCTCGGAGAGTGCGTACTCGAAGTTTGATTTGGTCACATGCTTCAGAGGGAACGTCGAAGAAGAGGAATAGGAGGTGTATGCACGTGCTAGCATACGTGAGAATGCCCTCAGGGGCCAACGTCTGGTCATCTTGTGAGCATGGCTTGGGGTTTGCTCAGGGGGGCTAGAGGACGAAGACGATGGCTTGAGTTGAGATTTCAGGCTTTACTCCCGCTTCTTAAACGCAGTCGTTTTTCTCTTATGCGTAAAATTAGCCCTTGAAGTATCCTCTAATAGTTAATTGAACCCTAATAAGTTCTTTTAAAAAGAAAAAAAACCTCAGAAGTTGTAAAATTTGACCCCTCAACTTTTTAAAATTAATATGTAGTCTACAACTATTCAAGATCATGCAAATTACCAAATTTTGAGTCGCATAATCGAAGATAACATCTGTTAAATGTGTTTTAAAAGAGAAGGGACCAAAACTCACACTTTTGAATGAGCCTGAATAAAGTAAAAGAAAGAACAAGGTAATGATGCAAAAATGAAAAAGGAAAAATTATGACTAACCATCTAATTCTCTACTTAGTTTTTATTAATATCTAAATTTATTTTGACATAATTAAAATTTATCAGAAATTATTCAAATTCAATTATTATTATTTGAATAATATATAAATTCCTTTAATTATATATATATTAACTAACAACTTATATAAAAATATATTTTTATTAAAAATTTTCACTTAAAAATTTATAATTTTAAAAATATATGATTATAATTTTTAAATAAAAATATATAAAAAAATTAAAATATTATTGAAAAATATATTTTATATTAAATTAACTATTTATATAAATAAATTTGAGTTATAAATTTAAGTAATAAGTATATATTTAAAACTTGAATCCAAATTTGTTACCAATATTATTAATTTTTAAACTCAAACTATCTTCATTTAAATTTTACTTTGAACTGCGTGAAGTTATAGTATATCTTTTATTTTAATTTTTTTTATTTGGCCATATTAAACAAGAATGTGATTATAATAATATAAAGCGAGAGTAATATATTAATTGTTCTTTTCAATTCTCATCTTTCGAAATAAAAAAAGGTTAATTTTATTTTTCTTTTTATTCTTTACTTATCTAAACACTAAACATAAATTAAAAAAAAAATCATATATATTTTCCCTTAATTATCTCAAAAGTTATTCAAACATATAGTGTTATTGTGATCTCAATACAAGTAAACTCATTCTTGCTTTCAAATATCTTAGAATCTCAATCTGAGTGTTCCATATATTATATATTTTTCCATTCTCATCTTACTGTTTTCCTATTGAATTATTACATTTTTGCTTAGAAAATTGAAACATTTAATATTTTACATTGAATTATTATATATGACTTGCCATGAAATAGAAGCTATTGATCCTGGTTATTACAAGAATTTGAAATGGAAGCTAGGGGTAAGTGAAATTTATTAATTGCTGGAGGAAGAAATATAAGGGTTACAGAAGAAACAAACCATGAGCATGTAGAATTTGTTGCTGATCACATCTTCACAAATGCTATTCGTCCTCAAATCAATTCCTTCTTGGAAGTGTTCGACGAATTGTTACAGTGGGAACTTATTTCCATTTCTAACGATAAAGAACTCGAGCATCTGATTAGTGGACTTCCTGAAATTGATTGTGAGTTGGCTTCCTGATTTTCTTGTTTTATATGTGTAGTTAAACAATTCCATTTCTTGTTTTATACCAATCACATATATTGGTGACATTTGGCATTTATTAACCAGTTTGTGAGTGTTAACTAGACTCCATCAGTATTATTATTGCGTGTGATGATCTGAGGAGAGCCACATCTTCATATGGATGGCAGCATAATGAAGCAACTGTTTGCTAATACTGAAAGACAAGACTGAGAGAGGGGCCACTTAGGGAACCAAATCAAAATGGTGTGTCTAAATCTCTTCCTTCTGCACCAGATATGGGGAACATAGAGATAAATGAACCATCAAATTTGTTCATATCAAAACCCCTAAAATCAGGCATCCTACTCTACAAAATTCAATGCATTGCTGTTCTCATGGCAGACAGAATCTAGCAATTCTTGTAATTTGTCTTTGTTAATAATTTCATTTCATTGCTATTACCACTCTGGAAATGGCTCTCAATGCACTGATTCTCCATTTGCAAAACCTTTTAGATCTGTGCTTAGCTTGTTGGGTTGGCTCCTCCTTATTTATTTATTTGCAGTGATACAGCTCTGTTGGCAATTGTTTTTTGTTCAATCAGATGCCAATAGTTTTGGTAACTTGTCTGTTTCTTGCCTTTATTTTGTCCTTTTCTTAAGTGGATTATTTTACTTCCAGCTTAAGCCTAATGCTCCCTTTGATTGCTTAGTTATTAATATTAGCATCTCTTAACGCCCTTAATCATCTCCTGAACCCTTGTCGCAATCAAACTTTTTAGAATTATAGATTTCAAATTATTTTTAAAAATTCCATATTAAATAATTCATTTATAAAAATAATTTAAATAATTTTTTATAGAATAAAACATCAGTTTATGTTTTCTTTAAATGAAAATTTTTTAAAGCCAAAAAAATTAAATTCCTTTATTACAAGTATAAATTAATTTGATTTTTTATAATTTTTTTCAAATGAAATTTTTTTTTTTTTTTCATTTCAAATATAAAATTAATAAATTATACACGCTGCAAAGTTGATTTCCACAAATGGCTTCTTAAAAATGATAAGACTATATTTGGAATCACTAAATTTATAAGAATTTAATTCTTTTTTTTATTAATTTTCAAATTTAAAACATTAAATTTAAATATTAACTTTAAAATTTTATTTTAATTATATTTAATTATATAAAAATTCATTTAAAGTTTTTTTTATAAAAAATATAGAAAAATAACAGATCATGGCCGCTAATGAAACTCGCAATAAAAGGAGAAAAATAATCATTTTTCTTATATGTTATATAAAATATGTAAATGTTAAATATATTTAATTACAATATTCAAGGACGTTCTGGCAAATAAATTTTTCTATATTTTTTAATTTTCTTTTAAAATAAAAAATGATAAAACCTAAATTTTCAAAAACAGTGCCAGCAAATCAATTGCTTCCATGCCTCTGTGAAGCCAAACATCTTTCTTCCAATTACGCCGTTTGACAGGTCAGTTGTGCTCCGTTAACAGTCCCATCTATTGTCTCGTCTTACCACGTCATTGCTGACATTGGACTAACGAGACGTTTGACCTTTCCGTTACCGTCAATAAATAACACCCCCCAACCCGTTTAAATAGTTTTGGAATTCAATCAGGCCCATTTCTGGCCCAGTTCTCACTCTCTCTACATTCTGCAAATAAATTCTCTCTCTCTCTTTGTCTGTCTCTCTCTCTCTCTCATTACTCTTATTTCCATTTTCCAGAAATTCTCTATCAAGAATTCATGTCGGTATGTTACCCTTCTTTTATGTTTGAGTATGTGTGCTTGTGTCAGTTTATTTGGGGCGCAGGATTTCTTTCTTCCTACAGTTCTGATTTTCTTCAATGCTTGTTTTGATCTCCTGGGGTGGGTTTTAGTTTTTGATTGATTTGATTTAGATTTTGGTGCTTTAGATTCTGCTGATGATTTCACGTATGGGTTTGTTGATTTCGTTTCTGATTATATTGACTTGATCTTTGGGTTGCTAAATAGGCTCTGGAGTGGACATAATTAGATCAAATTATTGACTTTTTCTTTTGTGTTTGCTTTTTCCTTCCTCTCTCCCAAATTTTTTTCTCACCAAGATTTTTTTTAAAAAATTATTTGAAACAATTCACTGAATAATTGAAGGTTACTGCAGCTTGGTTTCTTTGTTTTATCCCAAAAGCTGTTTTCTTTTTTTTTTTCTCATAAATATTTACTTTGTTGAGAAAAATAAGTTTTGCTTAATGGAACATGTAAATCTAAGAAGCCTATTTATGATATTGGACATGTTGTTGCTGCTTTAAAAGCGCTCCTTTTATTTCAAATCAAGAAAGTCCATGGAAAATAGTAGTTTAAATCATGGATGAAGTGTGTATTAAGCGGTAAGAAAGTGGACTCCAGTTTATTTTTTTGAGAATACAAATTAAAGTTATGAATTAGATATTTCAGAAATTATAAATGGCAAAGTTTTAATGGAAAATCGGAATGCTTCTTTTATGTATCAAGGAGCATTTTGCTTTCTGTCAATCATAAAATGAACTTGATTCTTGTTGAGATGATGGGTAAGAGCCTGGGATGCATAACTGTCAGTTTAAGTCTATGAGACATGTCTGGTGATTCCCAGGTTGTGTGGATAAATTGCATATACTTGGAATGAGGTATTATTGATGCACTTATGCTGAAGCTCTTGCCCCTCCATATGTGATGGTCATTGGATCAGTTGATGCTAGATTATCTGCTGAGTTGGAATACTAAAATTGTTGTGTGATATTTTGTTTGGCTGGGTTAGTAATTTCTTCCTTTCATGAGGCTTATTGTTGGATCACAGACAGTTTAGTGTTTCATATGTTTAAATTTGTGTCCGTGGTATTACAGGTGTACCAGAACTGAGAACATGCTATATTATATATTTACATTGTGCACTTGGCTGATACAGCTTCAAGATTATTGATGGGAACTCCCTACTTTATCTTTTTTCCTGAACAGGATACTGGTCGGCCATTGCCCAAATTTGGTGAGTGGGATGTCAATGATCCTGCCTCTGCTGAGGGATTTACTGTGATTTTTAACAAGGCTAGGGATGAGAAGAAGACGGGTGGCAAACCTGAGTCACCTGAAAAGACTGATCGTCATATTAAGCCTGGAGTGGATCCCGGCAAGCCTCAGGTTATAAATCTTTGACATTCACTAGTTGTCACATAATTGGCTTTAATCTTTGACATCTCAAAGAAACTTGAAAACTCAGGTTCACATGCTCATTCACTCAAATTAGGAGCTGTGCATTAATTCTGCAATAATTGCAGCTGGCGTGCTTTTCATGCATCAATTTTTAGTCGTGTTGGTTCTAAGTCTTTGAATGCAAGTACGTATTCCTTAAAAGTGAAAGTGAGCTTGATGACTGGAAAAGGACATTATAAATTACTGGAATATCAAAATATCTCAAGATTGTTTGATTGGTGGGTGATTATTTTCCACCCAGAAATTCTATGGTGTTATTTTTTACAGTCCTTATGCAGATAATTTCGTTGGTTTTCAGAAAAAATGGTTTTGCTGCATTCAGACCCCGGCTGCAGAATCTTGATCATGTCTTCCCACGTGTGAACTTCAATGGAGGAGTAATTTCATCTGCAAGTGCCCCAATATATATTTATTAAAGAAGGTAGAAGCTGTAGACCGGTGATAAATCCTGCTGGAATTCATTGTGTGTTGTAAGATTGAGCTGTGGGGAAAAGAGCAAAATACACATTTGTTTTTGTTTCATCTTTGCTTCGTCTTATGTTAAGATTAAGATCTGTAGAGCTTTTGTGACTTTACTTGATATTGGTGAACGGGTTTTGTTTGTGAAATATATATATATATATTTTTTCCAATGAAATTTCTTCAGTAAGGAAAGATAAATGAAAGTTAATAATAAATTTAACATATTCAAGTTTGCAGATGTTTAACTACCATTCTAACTCTTTATTTCGCATGATTTATTTCTTTCTCTACATAAATTTTTATAAAATCATATAAAAATTAAATTTTTTGAAAATATAAATTTTTTAAGTTCTAAAGGAATTAATTTTTTTTTAGAGAATTGTTAAAAAAAAATTAATTGAATTAAATTATTTTTATAAAATTCTTAATACTAAGAGGGTAAATGAACAAATTCCTCACATTCAAGAGAGTCATCAGCCCTTGTGTCTGTTTTGCAGACATCTTTAAGACAAAACTCCAATGGTGGCAAAGGGTTTAAGTGCAAACTATCTTTCTTTGATCTGTTGTACAAATGCAAGAATAGCCAGGCCTTGCGGCTAGAGGTAGTGGCTCAAGGCTCAGGTTACACAGCAAATCAACACACCGTTTCAAAAAGCCAATCTATGGTAATTCAATAACGTAAAGAGCAAAACGTTGCAAATGGATGGTCTGATTCTACGCGTCCGTTTTCCCCCGAAGCAAGTAGGAAATAAATAATTCTGATCATGATGTTACAAACTATCCACAGTAATGTCTACACTCTGGACATCCCAAGCTTCCGTTCAAACAAGCGGCGAAGAAGGTAAACTTGCAGAACGCTAGCACCAATGAGTGCTGCAGATTCATACAGCGCTTTATGAATAGCCCTGCGGCCCATTGCTTCATTTACTGCAGCAACAACAAAAGAGAATACCCTGTGAATCTTTATGTAATGCTAGGCCAAGATAAGGTTACCAAATCTCATGTTCTGTTACTATTTTCTTATTCGTTGGTGGTATTTCTTTTCAACTAAATTGAAGGGTGAGTATGAAGCAACTGACAGGTGCAAGTTGTCTTTTAGCAAATAATCTATATAATGGCCATGAGGACAAACAGAGGTCAGAATTGACTTTTCAGTTCAATATCCCAAACAAATTACTCAAATGCATTTCCAGAACAGATTAGAAATAACGGTAGGCCGAGTAACCTAAGAAATTAAGCTAATTATGCAACACTAACATGACCAATGAAAGCCACCCAATTGATGTGCATGTAACTATTAACATTCACCTGTCAGATAATTTCAAGGCTATAAAGTTTTCAGTTCTCAAAAAGGAGTTTCTAAGAGAATCTAGTGTGTCTCGGTGGGTTCAAGGTCAAAAAAATTTCCTACTTGCAACTTAAGAAAAGAATTGTTAATAGAGCAGTGTAATGCATCAAAAAGGAAAAAAGCAAATAGCAAAAATATATGCCTCGGACTAAAATAATGCTTTGAAAGATCTGGAACAGACCTATTGCCTGACGTTCAGTCTGCGCCTCCAGCCAATGCTGTTCAAATTGGATATTGTAAAGAGCCTCCTCTAGCTTCCATATCTGATCTAGCAAGGGTGTAAAATGCTCTGCAAATATCATGGCAATCACGCTAAGTCTGCCTCTTTATCATCAAGGACTCAAGGGGAAAAAGAAAAAAGATATTGAAGAATAAAAAATTATGGCTGACCATCTCTTGCATGCTCTTCTTGGTATGAAAAATGGCCAACATATACATCAAAGTCAATGGTTTCGTGGTAAGGAGACCTGTTAGTGAAGCAAAAACTGTGGACTCCTCTTTGACGAGCCATAAACTCAAACTTATCACTTGTCTTGTCGCGAAAATCCTGAATTTGATCACCATTGGGTCCCTTTATCTGGCAATTTCAATCCAGTTGAAAGTTTAGAGGCATATCTAGTTCGAATGGTAGATGACATAATGGCTAATGGAACTAAGTCTATTAGTTATCTCCTCAACTATGCATATACTGTGTCACGCATAGCCATTGCATACTTGATATTTTAATCAATAGACTTGGCCAAAAATCAAAAGCTCAAAATATCAAATTTTCTGGATCATTTGCACATTCAAAATATACCAATCACTAAAGTGATCTATTCTAAGTAACAATGTCAGAATTCCACAGAAATTTTCTATCTCAAACAGGTGAACATTCACATTCAGTCTCTAGAAGATTGAAAGATGAGGTGTGACTGGAAGAGCCATAAGAAAATTAAAAATTTCAGCAAAAGGAGAAAAAAGTGAAAAATAGTACAAAAGAAGGGGGAAAATTCCAAATCTAATTGATAACAATTTTTACTTCTATTCCAACACAATAACCTCAAAGCTCAAGCATTGTAAACATTGAATATGACCACAAACAATGATAATTCTCAACTTATTTACCATACATATAATTGATCAACTATACATTTCAGACTACACATAACTGTAATGAACTGTTTCTTAAATGTTATGATATGCCTCTGAAACTGCAAATAGCACCAATATGAAAGAAAATGGGCAGAAATGGCTAGAACTTGGATTGCAATTAGTATAAACAAGCACAAAAATTCTATTTTAATTGTTTTGCCTGAAAATTTTGTCCTACGCTTCATATGAGCTCAAACTAGGTTGAATTTTGGTCAAGAAAATGAGATCCATAATGTGATCAATCATTTAAAACCCAACTTTGCCAGAATCCTAGTAATATATATAATATCCATCATTAAGTTATTATATGGAAAAATTTTAAATTTTAAACTGACATGATAAACCAAGGATGACCTATAATGCATATCTAGTGTTCACTAACACCTTTTTACTAAAATTTTGCTTAAATTAACACCAAATCTTTTAATGATTTTATTTAAATTTTAAACTGACATGATAAACCAAGGATGACCTATAATGCAAATCTAGTGTTTACTTTATACCTTTTACTAAAATTTTGCATAAATTAACACTAAAGCTTTTAATGATTTTACTTCTAATATAATTTTTTGAACAAGTGATTTAAGTGTCGCTATTTTGTTGCTTCAACAATTAAGAGTGTGATCCAAAAACCAATTGTCAATAAGAAAATGATTTAAGAATTCTTCGTTTAACAAAAAATAAAAAAGATAACAGGCTTCATGGTGAGTTAAGGCTCACGCATGGTCAGGATGAGCTCAAGTCAACTCATCACATTGGGAGTTTTACCCAAAAAGTCCTATGTAGATTCATGACCAAACTAGTTGCACTACACACAGCAGCCACAATAGCAATCGCATTGGCCAAACTGCCACTTTTCATGGTGCCCTTGCCAGGCTTGGTTAGCCCCTCAGCCTGATGTTATTTTGGACTGAATTTAGGCTCTTGAATGTGGCTACAAGTCTCCACATTCCTTTAATTTCCTTGCATTAGTTGGCAGACAAAATTATGCAACTTTCTCTACTTCTTGGTTTTTAATCTTTTTCTTGTATCAGTCAACTTATAATGGTTTTCCTAACTTTCTCTGCATCTCTCTACATTTCTATGCCAACTGCTGTCTTCCTTCTCCCATTGTGGGGAAGATGCTCGCAGAGGCAGTAACCTTGGCAACTACAAAAGCTTGGGTGTGGGGCACATACTTTAAGCATGATTAAGAAAATGATTTTAAGGCAACAAAGTGACATGTATTTCAGCAAATAATAAATATTTAAGCAAGCACATAAGCAAAAAATTTAGATAGTCCTACTTTTGAAAATGAACTTCACATACTCCATGTGAGCTTGTGTTATCACAATTCCTAATTAAGCGACATAAGACCCAAACAAAGACAGATGAAACTTACCACAAGATCAACACCATCGTTTGTATAATGCCAAGATGAATCAGTCTTGACGACAACAAAGGAAACATGAACTGTATCGCCTTCATATTTAACATCATGAGAGAAGCATTCTTCCCTATCGATCACAAATCTAATGCCAAACACTGCTTGTGGGCTAGATAAAAGTGCCAATAGTACCACTACATAAAGTTCCTTTAGCCCAATTCCCATCTGTACAATGTAAAAGGCAAATCATTTCCAAAGTCACAAAACGAAACCATCAATCAGAATATCAAGACACAAGGGTTACGTTCCATGTTGCAAGGGTCTCTCAGATAGCCAAACGTCATAATACGTGAAGTCAAATAACAGAGCTCACATTTCACACAGACAAATGTTCTTATTCTACACAATCTAATTCAATATGTACAGATGTGCCTGTATTTATATATATATATTTTTTTTTCAAAAAAAAAAAAAAGCTGTAAAAGAGAGAGGAGAGAAAATGAAAACGATTTGCCAAAAGCCCACAATTATATTCAGTTCTAAAATTGATTAGAAGCTCTGCTGGATAATTTTGGCCACAAATGCAAGGGAAAGAAAGATCAAATATCTAAAGCGTCAATTTCCAATAAAATTAAAAGGGGTTTTCCCTTATCGAGCCTAAAAACCTAAACAGCCAAAAAGATTCAAAATTTTCCTTCATTTCCCATCAAGGCAAACATGGACAGAATCAAATCGGGAAAGAAAACTGGATCTTAAAAAGAAATTTGAATGTAGGAACAAAGAAATTGAAGAAAAAGAAATTACCTTTGATGTTGAATTTGTAGATTTCCTTAGAGCCCTTTTGGAAGCCTCAATAAATTATGAGGAACTTGAAATTTGAAAATAAGACTTGGCGAGTTTCAAGTTTGAAGACTTCGGACGTAATGCGTTGTCGGTTGTGTTATTGTCGTAATGGGCTCTCCCCACAGTCATTCTTGCGTGGACCCGGTTTGGATCCAACGTGTACTTTTTTTCTTCTTTTTTTAAATACTACGTGGACGTGCTTAAGTTCTCTAATGATTTGAGGTAACCCTTGCTTTACTATGTCTTATTTGGTTGAATTCCTCCATCTTATGGAGAGTAATTTCTTAGAAAGTAGTTTATTTACTTTAAGTTAATTTCTCCATTTCAAGATTTAAATTCTTTAAATTTCAAAAAAAAAATAAAAAAACAACAATCAAACAAGTTAAATACGCTCAAACTTTTTCGAAAATTTAAAATTTTTAAGGCGTTCTTCGGTTGTTATTGTTTAAAAAAAATTATTTCAAATTATTTATTATTTTAAAAATTTCAAAATATTATTAATTTTTATTTTTTAATGTAAACTTTTATTATTTAATTTTTAAGTTATTTAATATTAAGATATAAAAAAGTATGACAATTTAAAAAATAAGTTATTCAAAGGTTCGACTCCCCCACCCCCTATTTTCAAAAAAACATATATATATTTTAAATAAATTATTATAATTATTTTAAAATTAATGCTATTATAGACGTTAATTTTTTTAAATTGTAAATATTTATATAATATAAATTAAATAATTAACGATGGTTAATTATAATTAATTACTATGAATATAGTATTCTATCTGCACAGGGAAAACTAGAACTAGAAACTATATATTTGCATAATCTCAACTTATTTTTTTACTGTCTCAAGAAATAGAAAATAGAAAACATTAAACATCAGTAAATTACAGAACTTGTAAATAGCCACAAGGAAGAAAATCAATAAAGGAGAGTAAAGCTAGAGCAAGCAAGAAGAGCTACAACAAAAGATTTGAAAGCTAGAGAACTTGGCAACTTGCCGTTGTCATTCCTCAGGAAAAGGCCCTGATACAGAGGCAAGTTGATGAGAACCAAAGCAATGCAAAGAAGAGTTTGCAAAGGCATAGTCTTGTAAAGACTAAAAACATCGCCATTCATGATAACTTTATTCACAACTCCAATAAAGCAGAAGAGATTGAGCATTGCAAGTGTTGCTAAGATGGCGAACATTGGAGAGGAATCTCCAAATTCCATCTTCTCTTTCTCGTACCTTTTTAATACATCTTCATCGGTAAATTTTGCAGTGACTACAAATGTTGATTCAGTGAATCCTAGCATCTTCAAAATGGTGTCAATGAATCCAAAGAAGAAGGAGCTTGTTCTTTTATATAACCACATTCTTTGTTCACACCACCAGCCAAGGATTGTGCCACCAGACCATAGGAATTCAGCTAGGCTATAAATGTATCGAGTAGATATTACATAAGCAAAAGGTAGGAACCATGGGCTCGAGATCTGAAAACAACAAAAAATTTTGAATAGTTAAGATTATAGATGCATTCACAAAATCAAAGGTTTGTAATAAAATTGGTAATTGATATAAGAGAACGCACACACACACATATATATATACCTGTGGGAACAAGGATATGCCTTTAAGGAGATAAAGCGAAGGGAATATACAATAATAGAGTACTGGAATGCTGGATGGACACCAGAAACAATAGTAGCAGTAACCTAGCTGCAGGCCAAAGCTAATCTCTCCACGGGCATACGATAAAGGACTATAATTGCAAAACAAAATCTGGAAAGCACCTTCTGCCCATCTCTTGTGCTGCACCAATGTCTGAGACAAGGTAGTTGGTGCCAGACCGGTGAATGCCTTCCTTTCTGGATTGATATACACTGATTTCCATCCTCTGCAATGGATTGACAACCCAGTAATCGCGTCTTCGAGCAGACACCCGTATATCAGACCCATCTGCAATCCAACATTCTTTTTGTTAGAGTAGAATTTCATAAAGAAATTAATGGAGATTGCTGATAGACCTCTTTGCCCCATTGAGTGTTTTGCTCGTAAGTACAGCTTGCAAGAGACTTTGTTTCTTGTTCTAATTCCAGTATGCTCCTTAGTCTCTTATGATCATCTTTCTTCCATTCAAATTTGCTATCTTTAGTGAATTTCCTTCCACACAGAACATCTCTCCTCTGAA
The DNA here is from genome assembly GCF_001659605.2 of Manihot esculenta. Lineage (NCBI taxonomy): Eukaryota > Viridiplantae > Streptophyta > Magnoliopsida > Malpighiales > Euphorbiaceae > Manihot > Manihot esculenta. Next base: position 27,045,283 of record NC_035163.2, read on the forward strand.
AGCAGCCAGTTCCACAATATGTAGGGCCTCCAAAACCATCCAAACCATGGAATTCCACCTTTAAAAATTGCCAACATTTAGGAAAGAAGCAGGACGAATTATGAAACTCTAACACATGGCTGATCAGTTTGAATATATATACACTTGTATGCGCTTACATTGATAACCACTCGTAAAGAGTTGCTATATACATCATTCTTGGTAATATTTTCGAAGTGTTGTGGGTATTGTACAAAAGCAACTTCATGGCTTTTCTCTTCATCCAAGAAGAAGCAAAGTGCATCGTGAACGGATAATGAATTGTTTGAGTACATATCACAGTCAAGATTGAGAATAATCGGTCCATTGCTGATCTTTGATGACACTCTAATCTGCATAGTAGACCAAAAAAAGGCAAATAAATGATCTTGACGAACAAACGTGACCAGAATCTAACGAAGAGTATATGGGTACATGCAGATAAATTAGTTACCAAGGCATTCATAGCTCCAGCTTTGAAATGGTGTGGATGTTGGGGTCTCTTCTCTCTAGCAAGGTATACTAAAGTAGGCAAAGCACACCCATCAATGTCTTTGGCATTTGGATCTTTCCCATCTATCAGAATCTGTCAAACAAAGTGGAAGCACAAACATCGAACACCAAGACTACAATTATACTTGATGGGAAACTTTTGCAAGTTGAAAAAGAAAAAAAGAAGAAGAAAAAAAAAAAACTTTACTTGAAGGATAGTGTCATGGTCTAGCCGTGAAGAGTATGAATCCCACTGTGAAAATCCTTCATGTTTGGAGCGTTGTTCTTCAGGGATTCGACCTAGCTTGGTTGCACTTTCAATTCGCTCTTTCATTTCTTCATATAATTTCTGCAACGAAATAGCTTATACTTCCAATTTCTCACTGCGTCTCTTATATATATATTCTCTAAATAGTGTTGGAAAATTTTCTTTTAATAAAAAAATATTAAATGAATTTTTATTATTTTTTACATGATTTTTATTTATTTCAAAATAATTTTTTTAAATTAAAATAATCAAATTAAATTTTGTGAAATTTTTTATTTCGAATAAGAGGAAAAAATATGTCTAATGTGAATTTTTTAAAAAAAAATTATGAATATAATTCCCTATTAAACTTTCATTATAATTATAAATTAAATTAGTTTAAACCTTTATCATTAATGTAAACATATTTTTTTTGTCATCGATCTTCAACTAAATTTTTATATTTTATATATTGATTGCTCTTATTTAAAAATAAAAATATTTTACAGAGTAATTGTAATATTTTTTAAAAAAAAGTTATAAAATTTGAATTTAAAAGAATTTTTATGTAAGATTTTTGAATTTTTTTAAAAATTATTAATTTAAACCTTTTTTTTTTTTTGTTGTAAATGTTATAACCGATGAATGAAAGTAAGTAATGAATAATAAATCATTACCTTAATAGCTACGGACGCCTCAATACGATGAGAAAGATCCATACAAGATTTGGAATCAGCAAAATAAGCAGCAGGAGACCTTGGTTCCACCTTGAACTTCTTACAATATGGTATCCAATGTCTGGCAAACTCGGAACCCTCCAAGAGAGCATAAAACGTAAGATCTGATCCACCATCGTCCGACAGATACACACTAAGTTTTTCCGGTGAATAATCATAAGCCAAAACAGATAACACCGTATTCACCACCATTATCGGCGGCTCTATCTTGAAATTTGCTGTGCATACAAATATATCTACTCCAGGCAACTCATCCTGGTACCTCCAAGAGAGCCTGTCCTTGAAGGTGGACCTGAAGACTGGGTTCCACCTGAGAGCTTGAGTGATGAGCCAGTAAAGACCGAACCATAACTCAGCTGCAAGCAGTCCAATCCAAACCCATCTGCCATCTTCTCCATTTTTTGGTAAGTTAGTGATTCTGTAAACCCATATGAAGCATACAGCAAGAAACACAGTTACAGAGAAGAGCCTGTAAAAGAGCCATGCCTTAGCTTCTTTTGTTTCAAATAATGGGATGTATTGCTCTCTTTCCATCTCTCTGTTTAATTCTTTCTAAATGATCTGCACTCATAATTTTTATCTTTTTTTTGGTTTACATGAAAATTTAAGAAAAAAAAATAAAAGAGAAGAATGGTGGCCACATAGTATATTATCCACAACTTATTAAAAAAAATCATAATTACTCACACTTAGTACTTTAAATCTTATTATATGTCAAAATTATTTTTATTTTATTAATTTTAATTTTATTATTTTATAAATTATTGGTGATAGGGATTAATTTACATTTGATTATTACGATTTTATAAAGTATAATTTTAATTTAAAATTTTAATAAGTTAATAAGTTAATCTCAAATAATAGTATAGTAGGGTGTCTTATATAATGGCATAAACATAATACAAGAAAAATATAAATAAAAAATTGTATGTGATTCCATTTATTTATTGAAAAATATTTTAACATTTTTTAAGATTTAGAAAACTCAGAAAAATAGTAAATGAAAAATATTTTTTTTAAAAAAATCATTTTTTATATTTCAAACATTTTGCAAATACTATAACGTGTAAAATGTATTTAATATGATTGAAATATAAATATACTGCCACTAATTATTCTTATAAGAAAAAAAAAAGCGAGTTGATGGATATTTATAAGGGCCATTCCGACGGTGAAATGAATAAACGAATAAAAAACAATTGTAATATAATATTTTAAACTCATGAGTAATATACAAAAATTATGTAATTTAATTTTTGTGATTATTAATTTTTATGTTGTCAGAAAATAGAATTAGTTATCACATCATCATCTAACAGTAACTTCCAATTATGTAAATAATTAACGATGGTTAATTAGAACTAATTACTACGAATATAATATTTTGCACAGGGAAAACTAGAACTAGAAACTATATATTTGCATAATCTCAACTTAATTTTTTACTGTCTCAAGAAATAGAAAATAGAAAACATTAAATATCAGTAAATTACAGAACTTGTAAATAGCCACAAGGAAGAGAATCAATATAGGAGAGTGAAGCTAGAGGAAGCAAGAAGAGCTACAACAAATGATTTGAAAGCTAGAGAACTTGGCAACTTGCCGTTGTCATTCCTCAGGAAAAGGCCCTGATACAGAGGCAAGTTGATGAGAACCAAAGCAATGCAGAGAAGAGTTTGCAAAGGCATAGTCTTGTAAAGACTAAAAACATCGCCATTCATGATCACTTTATTCACAACTCCAATAAAGCAGAAGAGATTGAGCATTGCAAGTGTTGCTAAGATGGCGAACATTGGAGAGGAATCTCCAAATTCCATCATCTCTTTCTCGTACCTTTTTAATACATCTTCATCGGTAAATTTTGCAGTGACTACAAATGTTGATTCAGTGAATCCTAGCATCTTCAAAATGGTGTCAATGAATCCAAAGAAGAAGGAGCTTGTTCTTTTATATAACCACATTCTTTGTTCACACCACCAGCCAAGGATTGTGCCACCAGACCATAGGAATTCAGCTAGGCTATAAATGTATCGAGTAGATATTACATAAGCAAAAGGTAGGAACCATGGGCTCGAGATCTGAAAAAACAACAAAAAATTTTGAATAGTTAGATTATAGATGCATTCACAAAATCAAAGGTTTGTAATAAAATTGGTAATTGATATAAGAGAACGCACACACACATATATATATATACCTGTGGGAACAAGGATATGCCTTTAAGGAGATAAAGCGAAGGGAATATACAATAACAGAGTACTGGAATGCTGGATGGACACCAGAAACAATAGTAGCAATAACCTAGCTGCAGGCCAAAGCTAATCTTTCCACGGGCATACGATAAAGGGCTATAATTGCTAAACAAAATCTGGAAAGCACCTTCTGCCCATCTCTTGTGCTGCACCAATGTCTGAGACAAGGTAGTTGGTGCCAGACCGGTGAATGCCTTCCTTTCTGGATTGATATACACTGATTTCCATCCTCTGCAATGGATTGACAACCCAGTAATCACGTCTTCGAGCAGACACCCGTATCTCAGACCCATCTGCAATCCAACATTCTTTCTGTTAGAGTAGAATTTCATAAAGAAATTAATGGAGATTAATTGCTGATAGACCTCTTTGCCCCATTGAGTGTTTTGCTCGTAAGTACAGCTTGCGAGAGACTTTGTTTCTTGTTCTAATTCCAGTATGCTCCTTAGTCTCTTATGATCGTCATCTTCCTTCCATTCAAATTTGCTATCTTTAGTGAATTTCCTTCCACACAGAACATCTCTCCTCTGAAAGCAGCCAGTTCCACCATATGTAGGGCCTCCAAAACCATCCAAACCATGGAATTCCACCTTTAAAAATTGCCAACATTTAGCAAAGAAGCAGGAGGAATTATGAAACTCTAACACATGACTGATCAGTTTAAATATATATACACTTGTCTGCGCTTACATTGAAAACCACTCGTAAAGAGTTGCTGTATACATCATTCTTGGTAATATTTTCGAAGTGTTGTGGGTATTGTGCAAAAGCAACTTCATGGCTTTTCTCTTCATCCAAGAAGAAGCAAAGTGCATCGTGAACGGCTAATGAATTGTTTGAGTACATATCACAGTCAAGATTGAGAATAATCGGTCCATTGCTGATCTTTGATGACACTCTAATCTGCATAGTAGACCAAAAAACGGCAAATAAATGATCCTGACGAACAAACGTGACCAGAATCTAACGAAGAGTATATGGGTACATGCAGATAAATTAGTTACCAAGGCATTCATAGCTCCAGCTTTGAAATGGTGTGGATGTTGGGGTCTCTTCTCTCTAGCAAGGTATACCAAAGTAGGCAAACCACACCCATCAATGTCTTTGGCATTTGGATCTTTCCCATCTATCAGAATCTGTCAAACAAAGTGGAAGTACAAACATCGAACACCAAGACTACAATTATACTTGATGGGAAACTTTTGCAAGTTGAAAAAGAAAAAAAGAAGAAAAAAAAAACATTACTTGAAGGATAGTGTCATGGTCTAGCCGTGAAGAGTATGAATCCCACTGTGAAAATCCTTCATGTTTGGAGCGTTGTTCTTCAGGGATTCGACCTAGCTTGGTTGCACTTTCAATTCGCTCTTTCATTTCTTCATATAATTTCTGCAACGAAATAGCTTATACTTTCAATTTATCACTGCGTCTCTTCAAAGTTTGTTTCTTATATATATATATATATTCTCTAAATAGTGTTGGGAATTTTTCTTTTAATAAAAAATATTAAATGAATTTTTATTATTTTTTCACATGATTTTTATTTATTTTAAAATAATTTTTTTAAATTAAAATAATCAAATTAAATTCTGTGAAATTTTTTATTTCTAATAAGAGGAGAAAATGTCTAATGTGAATTTTTTTAAAAAAAAATTATGAATATAATTCCCTATTAAACTTTCATTATAATTATAAGAAAAAATTATTTTTTAGTTCTTGAAATTTAACGTAATTAACATTTTTATCTCTCTATTTTGACAATCCAACACTTAAATCTATCACTTTCTTATCCGTTCAAATTTGTAGTTCTTCCATAAAAAATAACCGTTTGATTAAAGAGAGAAAGGTGAGATGTGAAATTTTTTACCAAAAATACCCTTAATAAAATTGTTAAAACCCTTCTCAATATGAAATCCCTTCATTCTTCTTCTCCCTCATATTTTATCTATTTTTTCCCTCCATCCTTCTTTTCTCTCGTATCTTTTTTATTTTTTCCCTCCATCCTTCTTCTCCTTGTTTCTTCCCTCCATCCTTCTTCTCCCTATTTCTTCCCTCCATTCTTCTTCTCCCTCGTATCTTCTCTATTTCTTTTATCCCTTCCGTACATCTCTCTTGCTTCTCCTTCCTCTCAATCCTCCCCTGTCTCTTCTTTTCTCTCAATTTCTTAAAATTCTCAATGAGTTCTAGAAATCATTAAATAATTCTTGAAATTTCCATAGGAACTTGATGAAATTTCCATACGAACTTGATGAAATTGTTGAAAATATTGGGTAAAATAATAAAACCTGAGTCGTGTTGAACACTGTCCTTAAGGATTTATTTTGTGATCCCCCATGATTAAACATGTTCTTCTGGGATTTAATTCCCAAGATTAGGACAACAAGAATTTATCTCTAATTTATAACCCAGCAGATAACACAGAGAAAAGAAAAAATAAAGTAGAAAAATTAGGAGTGATAATATCTTTGTAAAGACGAATGCTATTTATTGTAGAAAACTGACAGCTATATATGGTTATAAGAATCTTGAAATAAAATCATAACGGTCATATTTAATATTATATTTAAATCTCATAAATAAAATATTTAATAACCATAAAATCTTTAATTACCATAAAATCTTCAACGACCATAAAATCTCTAATTACTATGAAATCTCCAACGACCACAAAATCTTTAATGACCATAAAATCTCTTTGAAATCTAAACTAATTTTACAACAATTCCCACAGATTTCAAAAGATTTTCATTGCTGGGTTTAGAAATTTAGTGTGTATGTTTCGAATCTAGTGTCTTTTAGACTATGAATCAGACCTAGATTAATAAGACTTAATATACAGAGTAATTGGTGAAACTTTTATTTCTATGAACCAAAACTCTTTTTTGTATATTAATTTCTCATCAAACGGATCTTGTTGTCAACGCCGTTTTGCGCTAATAGGCCATGCGCGCGCCTGGAAGTTCATAAGTGCTCTAGAGATTATGCCACAATCTCATAGAAGCGGCCCCACTCCACACTTATATAGGTGATATCATCAAGTGTATACTGTAATTTATACACCACCTATAAGAGATATGAATATCATTAAGAGTTTTCATCTCATCATCTCATTAATGCAGTCTAGCACTTCTCACACCATAGAAAGGGACAACAATAAATGGTGCTATCAGAACTAACAAGTGACTTGTTATTATCCATATGAACATTTTTCATGGGATCTCCAATCACAAAGGTTGGGTTACTATCACAGTTAATTTTAAATTGGCTCAAGTTCCATTCCTCTCGATGTTTCATCGATTAGTTTTCTCTCTAAAGGTTTAGTCAGAGAATTGGTCAAATTCACTTCTGACTTCACATAATCAATGGAAATAGTTTCATCTTTCAGCAGCTGCTTAACAACATTATGTCTCAGACGAATATGTCTATTCTTACCATTGAAAGTTTTATTCTTTGCAATAGCTATTGCCGCTTGGCAATCACAACGCATTGATATAGATGGTGTTGATAAAAAAATTCACTAAATGCAACAGATTCCCAATGATCTATGCATATTCAGACTCTAATTTTCTTTAATTGACAGTTAGAATCATAAGGGGTACTTACAGGTTTGACATTGAAATATCCAAACTTCCTTAGAACCTTTTCAACATAATGCTCTTGTGATAGCATTGGACTATCATTCTTCCTTATGATTCTAACTCCCAAAATCACATTTGCCTCTCTCACATCTTTCATATCAAATTTAGAGGCAATGAAAATTTTTTATTTACAACTATATCATAATTTGTACCAAAAGTAAGCATATCATCCACATATAAACAAATAATCACAGATTCATCATTTATACGTTTTGTATATACGCACTTATCAATCATTTATACATTTTGTATATACACACTTATCAACTTCAACAGAGATAAAATCATCATTCAACAAAACTTGATCAAATTTCTCATGCCACTGTTTGAGAGCTTGTTTTAAACCATATAATGATCTAAGAAGTTTACAGACTTTATTTTCTTGACCAGAAACAATACAATCATTAGGTTGAACCATATAAATTTCTTCTTCCAAGTCTCCATTTAAAACTGTTTTAACATCCATTTGATAAATAACAAGTTTATGCATAAAACCTAAAGCAATTAATACTTTAATAGAAGAAATTCTGTCTCAGGAAGCTAAAACAAGTTTATGTATAGAAGCTAAAGCAAACTTATAAACTTGAGTTTATAGGTTTCAGCATAACTTATAAACATGCAATCAAAAGTTTTTGAACCTATTTTTCATTTCTTAAGATCAGGAAGAATTGTTTTAGCAAGATACCCCTACACTTTTATGTAATACCCGGCTAGACTCCGGTATCGGAATTCCAACCGTTCGGTGGAATCTCGGATGTCGGAGACGTCTAGAAGGGTAAAATCATGTTTTCACAAATGTTTTCATGTTTTAATGATTTTTAAGTAAGAATGAATTTGAGTTTTTAAATGAAAAAAACCATGGAACCTTTACCAGGGTTGGCCGCCGAAAGTCATGTTCGGCCGCCGAACGTGGATAGGTTTTGGGAGCACTTTTGGCCTCCGAAAGTTTTGTTTGAAAGAGACCAGGTTCGGCCGCCGAACCTCATGTTCGGCCGCCGAACATGCATGAGATGTGGGGGCACATTTGGCCCCCGAACGTGAACTGGCCAGCCCCTATATAAGAGCTCCATGGCCGAAACGGGTGAGTTTTCTCCCCATTTTCAGCCACGGTGAGTTCTTGCTCCTCCATGGTTCATTTTTGATGATTTTTCCTCAATCTTTCATGTTTTAACAAGGTTTATGTCGTTTTGAAGAGATTTGACCAAGTTTTGGAGCTTTGAGGTCCAAGAACTCAAAATCTCCCACCTCCGAGTTTAGGACGTCTCTCTCTCGATCTTCAAGAGGTAAGAGCCGATCTTAAGCTCATTTTATGTTTAAAGTAAGTTTTATGCAAGACCTATGGGGTAGAAGGCATGTTTAGCTCATAGTTAGGTTTTTGAGTTAATGTTATGTTTTGAACAATGTATGTTGGATTGTGTTGTTGTTGAGTGTTGTAGTTGGGGTTTAAGTTAGTTTGAGGCCCCTAGGAACCCTTGTATGTATATTTGCATGATTTGAATGAGTTATGTGCATGTTGGAAGAGTTGGGAGGCAAATGTGCATAAAGGAGCCAAGTTTCTGCCCTTTGGCAGAAACCAGGTTCGGCAGCCGAAGGCACTTTCGGCCGCCGAACATGGCTGGGGAGGCAGGCCTTTCGGCTGCCGAAGTTGCCCCCGAAAAGAGACTTTCGTCTTTGTCTGGGACTTTCGGTCGCCGAAGGTGCCGCCGAACCTGCCTGGGTTTCGGCTCTGGAGGGACTTTCGGCCGCCGAAGGTGCCGCCGAACCTGCCCTGTTCTGCCTTCCTTTGTATGTTTTTGCATGATTATTTGAGGTGTTTTAGGGGGTTTTTGGGGGATATTTTTAGAGTTATGTTCTAGTTGTTTGGTCCCTCATTTGAGTCCACCTGTGTAGGTTCGGACCCGAGGAACCGAGGACCCCAGCAGTGAGTCCAGCTGCTTCTGAGTTAGTAGAGCTTCGGCCAGAGGTGAGTAGAATAAACCTTATGTTTTAAAGCAAATGAATTATACAATTGAGCATGTTCATGCATCATGAATGCCATGTGATGAAATAGGTTGTTTGCATTAGAATCCACGAATATGTTGCATTGCATTTATGATGTTGATGTGGATTGGTTATTGGATGACCTTTTAGTCCTCATACGATATGATGATGCTACGGCATGAGATAGTATGGAAGTCCAGGTTGTACCCATTCTACGTCCCTGGCACTATGTAAGAGAAAGTCCAGGTTGTACTCATTCTACGTCCCTGGCACATTGGTATGTATGATATGTTATGTTAAGAGAAAGACCGGTTGTACCCATTCTACGTCCCGGCACTTTGGAATGTAGAGGACTATAGGTGACAATACCATCCGAGATGTGATTTGTTGTGATGTGTTGCATTACATGATGGCATGAGTTTTAAATATTTTTCTATTATTCTGCTCACTGGGCTCTTGTAGCTCACCCCTTTTCCCTAATCCCTCAGAATTGCAGGTACGGGCTAGACAGAGAAGTCAGGAAGAGTAAAGTCTTATGTTTGTAATAGTTAGATAGTGGACAAGATAAATTGTAAGATGATGTAAAGTTAAATAGTTATGTTATGTATAATGATCTTGAGGTTTAGAAGTGTGCTTGACCATAGTTTATTGTAATCCCCTGTTGATACATGATCTTAATGTCTATTGATGTTTATATTTAACCAACTCAACTTATGATGTATCGCCCATTGGGGCATTGATGAGATCCCACAGAGGGGTTGAGTTTATGATTATGAGTATGTTTAGTGAATGCACATGTTGAGTTTGGTGTATGAGGAATAAATGAAAGAAAAGTTTTAATTTTTATGTATGATTGTTGATCATGTATGGGATTAATCAGGTTTTCAGGATGTATGTTAGGCTTGCTACGGGTCCCGGCGGCCTTAAGTCGACCCGGATCCTAGCGCCGGTAGCGGTTCGATTTTCGGGACGTTACATTTTAAATATTTTAAGTTAGGTATATAACCTTTCCAAAGTTCATAGGGTATTTTATCAGTTTTCTTATAGGGTATTATATTTTGTAGATGACAAGCAGATAATAAAGCTTCCCCCAAAGGTTATTAGGTGAGGAATAACTTATTAATAAAGCATTCATCATTTCTTTTAATATCCTATTTTTTCTTTCCGCTACTCCATTAGATTTAGGTGAGTAGGGTGAAGTAAATTCATGAATTATTCATTCCTTTTCACAAAAGTCATTAAATAAGATATATTCTCCACCTCTATCTGATCTAATCCTTTTTATTTTCCTATTTAATTGATTTTCTACTTCAGCTTTATACAATTGAAACATATTAAATGCTTCATCTTTGTTTCTAAGCAAATATACTTTAGTATATCTAGAATAGTCATCAATAAAAGTTACATAATATTTTTTTTTTACCACCTCTAGTCATAGTTTGTTTTAAATCCCCTAAGACTTTGTGTATTACTAAGCAATTCAGATTCTCTATGTGTAGTTGAACATGATTTTTTTTTGTTTGACTTAGATTCTACACAAATCTCACATTTATTTAAACATGTATTACCGGTGACAGATATTATACTAATATATTGCTCCTTTCTTTTTTTTCTTTTTTTTTTAAATATAAAAAACACTAACATTTCCTAATCTATCATGCCATAAATTAAAAGAACCAAGCAAGAAAGCACAAGATGATGTATTTCCATTTGTTATTGCAAAAATATTGAGAATAAAGAGTCTCTGATTACAATAACATTTTTCAATAAAAATATCATTTTTAGTCAGTATAATTTTGTCTGACCCAAATGACTCCTTAATCCCATCATTTCTCAATAGTATTCCAGAAATTAAATTAGCTCTCATATTGGGTACATGAAGTACCTCATTAAGTGCAAAGGTCTTTTCAGATATGAGTTTGAGAAGAACTTTCTCTTTACTAAGTATACTTGCAGTCCTAAAATCACCAAAATACACATGTTCGTCTCCTTCTCCCACTGTAAAGTAGGAGGTAAACGCATTTCTGTTTGTACAGATATGCCTAGTAGCACCAAAATCTACTACCCATTCTAGCACATTAGCTACAAGAAAAGTTTGAGAAATAACCACAGCAACAATGTCATCTCCTTCAACTAAATTCACTTTTGGTTTAGGAGGATTGTCATTTATCACTCTTTTCCTGTACTGGGGTGCATCATGATCCGGCTTACCACATACAAGACGATATCCTTTCCTTTTAAAAATGGGATTATTAAACTTGAGCTTGTAATTAGATTTCTTATTTTCATACCTGTTATTTGATTTGTGCACTTTTTCTTTATACAAGATTTGCTCTTGTAGCCAACATCCTCAGCAGTATATTTCAAGTTCATTGAATCTCATTTTTTTTTATTGAATCCCATATTTCATTGAATCTCATATTTACTTGGTTTCCTTGTAAGAACAATAGTTATCAAAGAAATTGTTAAAAAGAGTACTGATAATTGTATGCCTGTATACCTTATTAGAATAGACCCAAATTTCATGCAACTTTGGATCAATAGCAGGTACAGGTCTTGATTCTCAATCTTTGAGATGTGAGGACAGTAGGCAGAAGAAACCGACCATTTGTAGAAGCAGAGATAATGATAATGTCATTGGAAGCGGGCAGTGCAGAAATAGAGACAGTGACAACATTTGGTTTCATTTGTGTAAAGATAAATCCTTAAGATTGTTGGAAATATTGGGTAAAATAATGAAACCTGAGTCGTGTTGAACACTGTCCTTAAGGATTTATTTTGTGATCCCCGAGGATTAAACAGATTCTTCTGAGATTTAATTCCCAGGATCAGGACAACAAGAATTTATCTCTGATTTATTACCCAGCAGATAACACAGAGAAAATAAAGAATAAAGTAGAAAAATTGGGAGTGATAATATCTTTGTAAAGACGACTATTGTGGAAAACTGACCGCTATATATAGTTATAAGAATTTTGAAATAAAATCATAACGGTCATATTTAATATTATATTTAAATCTCATAAATAAAATATTTAATAAATAAAATATTTAATAACCATAAAATATTTAATAACCATAAAATCTTCAACGATCATAAAATCTCTAATTACCATGAAATCTCCAACGACCACAAAATATTTAATGACCATAAAATCTGTTTGAAATCTAAACTAATTTTACAACAGAAATTTTCATGGAAACTTAATTTCTTTTATCATTTTTTTTATTTAGAAAATTGTGAGTGCGGAATGGCGAACAGTGTGAGAGACCTAGTAGAAGTTGGAAAAGCTATGAAAGGAGCAACCTTTGATGTGGTGTTAGATAACAATGGTAAGGACCTTGATGCTGTGAGGTTTGGCAAGCCTATTGACTCAAACCCATTATTAATATAAGCAAACAATCCTAATCAACTTTCACAAACAGGCCTGGCCCAAGAACAAAATTGACGATATTTTGTTCTAAACAGAGATTGTCCAGAAAAGGCCAGTGCCAATCCTTGAATCTATGATGCAACTAACTAATATTGCTCATGTTAGAGACTTGTCCTCTATACTTACAGCAGTTGTTGAGAACCTAGAAGCTGCAAGTAATAAAATATTCAATTGCGTAAGCGACCGTAATGTGACTCTGGATGGAAGGCCAAACTTTGTGCACAAGCGGCAGGACTATCAATTGAAATCGTGCATTATGATTCAAAAGCCGTTGAAGTTGACGCAGAGAAAGCTTTTCTTTTCCGAAAAGAAACAAAGAAAATATGAGCAAAAAGAAAAATATAAGGATTTCACGTTAAAAGGGGTTTTAACAATTTTATTAAGGGCATTTTTTATAAAAAAATCTCACCTCTCACATTTAACTCTTTGACCAAACGGCTAGTTTTGATGGAAGGACTATGAATTCGGATGGAAGGACTATGAATTCGGATGGAAGAGAAAGTGAAAGACTTAAATGTTGGGTCGTCAAAATAGAGGGACAAAAGTGTTAATTGCATTAAATTTTAGGGACTAAAAAGTAATTTTTTCTAATTATAAATTAAATTAATTTAAACCTTTATCATTAATGTAAACATATTTTTTTTATCATCGATCTTCAACTAAATTTTTATATTTTATATATTGATTGCTCTTATTTAAAAATATATAAAAATGTTTTACAGAGTAATTGTAATATTTTTTAAAAAATTATAAAATTTGAATTTAAAAGAATCTATATGTGAGAATTATGAAATTTTTTTTGAAAAAAATATTTTGCAATCTGTCAAAATTAGTAAATTCAAACTTATAAATAAAATATATATACAAAAAATTTTAAAATTATTTAAAAATTATAATTTATTTTATATTCATAAATTTAATACGATAATAAATATATCCAAATAAATAATTTAATAATAAATATATTTAAATAGATTTGAGAGTTTTTAAATTTCGAATTTAACCGATAATAAATCATTACCTTAATAGCTACGGACGCCTCAATACGATGAGAAAGATCCATACAAGATTTGGAATCAGCAAAATAAGCAGCAGGAGACCTTGGTTCCACCTTGAACTTCTTACAATATGGTATCCAATGTCTGGCAAACTCGGAACCCTCCAAGAGAGCATAAAACGTAAGATCTGATCCACCATCGTCCGACAGATACACACTAAGTTTTTCCGGTGAATAATCATAAGCCAAAACAGATAACACCGTATTCACCACCATTATCGGCGGCTCTATCTTGAAATTTGCTGTGCATACAAATATATCTACTCCAGGCAACTCATCCTGGTACCTCCAAGAGAGCCTGTCCTTGAAGGTGGACCTGAAGACTGGGTTCCACCTGAGAGCTTGAGTGATGAGCCAGTAAAGACCGAACCATAACTCAGCTGCAAGCAGTCCAATCCAAACCCATCTGCCATCTTCTCCATTTTTTGGTAAGTTAGTGATTCTGTAAACCCATATGAAGCATACAGCAAGAAACACAGTTACAGAGAAGAGCCTGTAAAAGAGCCATGCCTTAGCTTCTTTTGTTTCAAATAATGGGATGTATTGCTCTCTTTCCATCTCTCTGTTTAATTCTTTCTAAATGATCTGCACTCATAATTTTTATCTTTTTTTTGGTTTACATGAAAATTTAAGAAAAAAAAATAAAAGAGAAGAATGGTGGCCACATAGTATATTATCCACAACTTATTAAAAAAAATCATAATTACTCACACTTAGTACTTTAAATCTTATTATATGTCAAAATTATTTTTATTTTATTAATTTTAATTTTATTATTTTATAAATTATTGGTGATAGGGATTAATTTACATTTGATTATTACGATTTTATAAAGTATAATTTTAATTTAAAATTTTAATAAGTTAATAAGTTAATCTCAAATAATAGTATAGTAGGGTGTCTTATATAATGGCATAAACATAATACAAGAAAAATATAAATAAAAAATTGTATGTGATTCCATTTATTTATTGAAAAATATTTTAACATTTTTTAAGATTTAGAAAACTCAGAAAAATAGTAAATGAAAAATATTTTTTTTAAAAAAATCATTTTTTATATTTCAAACATTTTGCAAATACTATAACGTGTAAAATGTATTTAATATGATTGAAATATAAATATACTGCCACTAATTATTCTTATAAGAAAAAAAAAAGCGAGTTGATGGATATTTATAAGGGCCATTCCGACGGTGAAATAAATAAACGAATAAAAAACAATTGTAATATAATATTTTAAACTCATGAGTAATATACAAAAATTATGTAATTTAATTTTTGTGATTATTAATTTTTATGTTGTCAGAAAATAGAATTAGTTATCACATCATCATCTAACAGTAACTTCCAATTATGTAAATAATTAACGATGGTTAATTAGAACTAATTACTACGAATATAATATTTTGCACAGGGAAAACTAGAACTAGAAACTATATATTTGCATAATCTCAACTTAATTTTTTACTGTCTCAAGAAATAGAAAATAGAAAACATTAAATATCAGTAAATTACAGAACTTGTAAATAGCCACAAGGAAGAGAATCAATATAGGAGAGTGAAGCTAGAGGAAGCAAGAAGAGCTACAACAAATGATTTGAAAGCTAGAGAACTTGGCAACTTGCCGTTGTCATTCCTCAGGAAAAGGCCCTGATACAGAGGCAAGTTGATGAGAACCAAAGCAATGCAGAGAAGAGTTTGCAAAGGCATAGTCTTGTAAAGACTAAAAACATCGCCATTCATGATCACTTTATTCACAACTCCAATAAAGCAGAAGAGATTGAGCATTGCAAGTGTTGCTAAGATGGCGAACATTGGAGAGGAATCTCCAAATTCCATCATCTCTTTCTCGTACCTTTTTAATACATCTTCATCGGTAAATTTTGCAGTGACTACAAATGTTGATTCAGTGAATCCTAGCATCTTCAAAATGGTGTCAATGAATCCAAAGAAGAAGGAGCTTGTTCTTTTATATAACCACATTCTTTGTTCACACCACCAGCCAAGGATTGTGCCACCAGACCATAGGAATTCAGCTAGGCTATAAATGTATCGAGTAGCTATTACATAAGCAAAAGGTAGGATCCATGGGCTCGAGATCTGAAAAAACAACAAAAAATTTTGAATAGTTAGATTATAGATGCATTCACAAAATCAAAGGTTTGTAAGAAAATTCGTAATTGATATAAGAGAACGCACACACACATATATATATACCTGTGGGAACAAGGATATGCCTTTAAGGAGATAAAGCGAAGGGAATATACAGTAACAGAGTACTGGAATGCTGGATGGACACCAGAAACAATAGTAGCAATAACCTAGTTGCAGGCCAAAGCTAATCTTTCCACGGGCATACGATAAAGGGCTATAATTGCAAAACAAAATCTGGAAAGCACCTTCAGCCCATCTCTTGTGCTGCACCAGTGTCTGAGACAAGGTAGTTGGAGCCAGACCGATGAATGCCTTCCTTTCTGGATTGATATACACTGATTTCCATCCTCTGCAATGGATTGACAAGCCAGTAATCACGTCTTCGAGCAGACACCCGTATCTCAGACCCATCTGCAATCCAACATTCTTTTTGTTAGAGTAGAATTTCATAAAGAAATTAATGGAGATTAATTGCTGATAGACCTCTTTGCCCCATTGAGTGTTTTGCTCGTAAGTACAGCTTGCAAGAGACTTTGTTTCTTGTTCTAATTCCAGTATGCTCCTTAGTCTCTTATGATCATCATCGTTCTTCCATTCAAATTTGCTATCTTTAGTGAATTTCCTTCCACACAGAACATCTCTCCTCTGAAAGCAGCCAGTTCCACAATATGGAGGGCCTCCAAAACCATCCAAACCATGGAATTCCACCTTTAAAAATTGCCAACATTTAGCAAAGAAGCAGGACGAATTATGAAACTCTAACACATGACTGATCAGTTTAAATATATATACACTTGTCTGCGCTTACATTGAAACCCACTCGTAAAGAGTTGCTGTAAACATCATTCTTGGTAATATTTTCGAAGTGTTGTGGGTATTGTGCAAAAGCAACTTCATGGCTTTTCTCTTCATCCAAGAAGAAGCAAAGTGCATCGTGAACGGATAATGAATTGTTTGAGTACATATCACAGTCAAGATTGAGAATAATCGGTCCATTGCTGATCTTTGATGACACTCTAATCTGCATAGTAGACCAAAAAAAGGCAAATAAATGATCTTGACGAACAAACATGACCAGAATCTAACAAAGAGTATATGGGTACATGCAGATAAATTAGTTACCAAGGCATTCATAGCTCCAGCTTTGAAATGGTGTGGATGTTGGGGTCTCTTCTCTCTAGCAAGGTATACCAAAGTAGGCAAAGCACACCCATCAATGTCTTTGGCATTTGGATCTTTCCCATCTATCAGAATCTGTCAAACAAAGTGGAAGTACAAACATCGAACACCACGACTACAATTATACTTGATGGGAATTAAACTCATGCAAGTTGGAAAAGAAAAAAAAAAAAACATTACTTGAAGGATAGTGTCATGGTCTAGCCGTGAGGAGTATGAATCCCACTGTGAAAATCCTTCATGTTTGGAGCGTTGTTCTTCAGGGATTCGACCTAGCTTGGTTGCACTTGCAATTCGCTCTTTCATTTCTTCATATAATTTCTGCAACGAAATAGCTTATACTTCCAATTTCTCACTGCGTCTCTTCAAAGTTTGTTTCTTATATATATATATATATATATATTCTCTAAATAGTGTTGGAAAATTTTCTTTTAATAAAAAAATATTAAATGAATTTTTATTATTTTTTACATGATTTTTATTTATTTCAAAATAATTTTTTTAAATTAAAATAATCAAATTAAATTTTGTGAAATTTTTTATTTCGAATAAGAGGAAAAAATATGTCTAATGTGAATTTTTTTTAAAAAAATTATGAATATAATTTCCTATTAAACTTTCATTATAATTATAAATTAAATTAATTTAAACCTTTATCATTAATGTAAACATATTTTTTTTTATCGTCGATCTTCAACTAAATTTTTATATTTTATATATTGATTACTCTTATTTAAAAATAAAAATGTTTTACAGAGTAATTGTAATGTTTTTTAAAAAAATTATAAAATTTGAATTTAAAAGAATCTATATGTAAGATTTTTTAAATTTTTTTTAAAAAAAATATTTTACAATCTATCAAAATTAGTAAATTTAAACTTATAAATAAAATATATATATAAAAAATTTTAAAATTATTTAGAAATTATAATTTATTTTACACTCATAAATTTAGTCTAATAATAAATAGATCTAAATAAATTTAAAAAATTTCATATTCTAATCCACAATCCCTAACAAATAGTAAATAAGATTCTAATCTTTAATCCCTTACTAATAATAAATCATTACCTTAATAGCTAGGGACGCCTCACTATGATGAGAAAGATCCATACAAGATTTAGAATCAGTAAAATAAGCAGCAGGAGACCTTGGTTCCACCTTGAACTTCTTACAATATGGTATCCAATGTCTGGCAAACTCGGAACCCTCCAAGAGAGCATAAAACGTAAGATCTGATCCACCATCGTCCGACAGATACACACTAAGTTTTTCCGGTGAATAATCATAAGCCAAAACCGATAACACCGTATTCACCACCATTATCGGCGGCTCTATCTTGAAATTTGCTGTGCATACAAATATATCTACTCCAGGCAACTCTTCCTTGTACCTCCAAGAGAGCCTGTCCTTGAAGGTGGACCTGAAGACTGGGTTCCACCTGAGAGCTTGAGTGATGAGCCAGTAAAGACCGAACCATAACTCAGCTGCAAGCAGTCCAATCCAAACCCATCTGCCATCTTCTCCATTTTTTGGTAAGTTAGTGATTCTGTAAACCCATATGAAGCATACAGCAAGAAACACAGTTACAGAGAAGAGCCTGTAAAAGAGCCATGCCTTAGCTTCTTTTGTTTCAAATAATGGGATGTATTGCTCTCTTTCCATCTCTCTGTTTAATTCTTTCTAAATGATCTGCACTCATAATTTTTATCTTTTTTTTTTTTTGCCCATGAAAAGTTAAGAAAAAAAAAAAAAGAGAAGAATGGTGGCCACATATTATATTATCCACAACTTATTAAAAAAAATCATAATTACTCACACTTAGTACTTTGAATCTTATTATATGTCAAAATTATTTTTATTTTATTAATTTTAATTTTATTATTTTATAAATTATTGGTGATAGGATTAATTTATATTTGATTATTACGATTTTATAAATTATAATTTTAATTTAAGAATTTAAT
Source organism: Manihot esculenta (assembly GCF_001659605.2). Classification (NCBI taxonomy): domain Eukaryota; kingdom Viridiplantae; phylum Streptophyta; class Magnoliopsida; order Malpighiales; family Euphorbiaceae; genus Manihot; species Manihot esculenta. Next base: position 27,064,437 of record NC_035163.2, read on the forward strand.
AAGTTAATTTCAAATAAAATAATAGTAGAAGGGTATCTTATATAATGGTATAAACATAATACAAGAAAAATATAAATAAAAAATTGTATGTGATTCCATTTATTTATTGAAAAATATTTTAACATTTTTTGAGATTTAGAAAACTCAGAAGAATAAGTAAATGAAAAATATTTTTTTAAAAAAATCATTTTTTTTATTTCAAACATTTTACAAATACTATAATATGTAACATATATTTAATATGATTGAAACATAATTATACTATCAATCTCTGAGAAAAAGAAAGTGAAGTAATTGATATTTATAACAGTCACTTTAATACTCAAATCAATAAATTAATAAATGGCGAATGTAATGTAATATTTTATATTTAAGAGTAATTGTACAAATATTATATATTTTAATCTTTGTGATCCTGAACTCTTATATTGTGAGAAGATATAATTAATTATCACCTGATAATTCGATAGTGTGTCGGCCAGTAAATAGATAGGAGATTTTGCGATTATAGGTTGGCCAATAAATAAATAGAAAATTTCATGATTATAGGTATAACGAAAATTTGTTAGATTGTATCATCTAACGATAATTTTCCGTTGAGTTTTATACCATAATTGAGAGGGCAACTCTAGATGAAAAGTTGAAATTTGAAATGTCCATATCTTTTTTTCTTTCGATAATATCGAGTATCTTCTAATTAGACTCTTATTATATAATTTTATTCTAAGTGTCAGCATATGCTCTACATTAGATGATTATTGCGCTGTATAAATATAAATATTTTTTTATTTTTTAAATTATAATTAAGTAATTAAAAAATAAATTATTTAATTAAATAATATTTCTAAAAAGGAAATATTTCTATAAATTATTTTGCATAAAACGAATGTTTAATTATAAAAGTCTACCTTCATAGTGAAATGACATAAAATTTCCACAATAATAAAACAAATAAGTAATAATCACTCATTATTCTTACTTATCTAAATAGACAAATTTAAAATATTTATTTTATTTATTTATGGTGAGTTTAAGAGTCAATCGTTGTTGAACTAACAGGATATATTATTAAATAAATATTATAAAATTACTAATAATATTTCTAATATAATTAATGTTTTTATATATTTTTATAAATAATTATTAAAATAGGTTTATTTAAATTTGACAATTTAAAGGAATTTAACAATTTAAAGTTTTGAATTCAATAATTTTAAATTTTAAAAATAATATAATAATTTAAAATTTTAAAGAATAATATACTTGCAATTAATTGAGAAAAACTTAAATTAAAATTTTATAATAACAAATGAAAAGTAAATATAATAAACCCAAATCTAATCTATCAGATAAGTGAATATATATGGACAAAAGAAGTCTTGGGTTTGATTTTGAATATAAATAATAAGTAATAATTAATCCATATCATAATTCTTTCAAAAAAAGAAAAAAAAATCAGGACATAACAGAGAAGCTGGTGCAAACAGCAAGAGCTAATACAAATGATTGAACTGCTATAGAACTTGGCAACTTGCCCTTGTCCTTTCTCAGGAAAAGGCCTTGATATAAAGGCCAGTTGACGAGAACCAAAACACCGCAAAGAAGAATTTGCAAAGGCATTGTCTCATAGATTCTATAAATGTCGTCAACCATGATCACTCTCTTCACCACTCCAATGAAGCAGAAAGCATTCAGCATGCCAAGAGTAGCTAAGATGAACATTGGAGACGAAGTTCCAAACTCCATTATCTCTTTCTCATATCTTTCAAACACATCTTCATCCACAACTTTGGCAGAGATTATGAATGTTGAATCAGTAAATCCTAACTTCAATAAAATTGTATCAATGAAGGCAAAGAGGTAGGAGGTTGTCCTTTTATATAGCCATATTCGTTGTTCATTCCACCAGCCAAGGATTGTGCCCCCAGACCACATGAATTCAAGCAGGCTGTAAATGTACTTAGCAGATATCACATAAGCAAATGGTAGGAACCAGGGGCTTGAGACCTGAAGCCAACCCAAAAAGAAACAAAATTACAAGTTGCATACCCAGAAGCCAGAAGCAAAAATTTGTGACATAGTTGAAGCAAATAGTGAGAACATGCACCTGGGGAAACAAGGATGTGCCCTTCAGGAGATAAAGTGAAGGAATAATGGTGTAATAAAGTGTTGCCAGGCAGTTTGGAGCCCAGAGGCAATAGCTGCAATAGCCAAGTTGAAGGCCAATGGAAATTTTTCCAAACCCATACCATAAAGGGCTATACTTGGAAAGCAAAATCTGAAAATCACCTTCAGACCATCTTTTATGCTGCACTATTATCTGAGGCAAGGTGGTTCCTGTAACCCCTAGGAATGCTTCCCTTTCTGGATTGAAAAAAGCTGATTTCCAACCTTTGCATTGGATTGACAACCCAGTAATTACATCTTCAACTGGGCACCCATATTTCAATCCCATCTGTGATCATATATTCAACTCATTAGTCTCAATGAAGTTTGTAAGATTTGCATTGCCAAGTTTAGAAGTGAAATTAAACAGAGAGCTCACAGACCTGATCTCCCCATTGAGTGTTTTGCTCGTAAGTACAGCTTGCAAGAGGCCTTGTTTCATCTTCTAATTCTTGTGTACTCTGTAGTCTCTTATGATCATTATCTCTCTTCCATTCAATTTTACTATCCTTTGTGAATTTCCTTCCACAGAGAGCATCTCTCCTGTGGAAGCACCCAGTTCCAACATACAGAGGACCCCCAAAACCATCCACGCCATGGAATTCCACCTTCATGATCAGAGAGAAGCGAAAAAATCATACAAATTAACATAACAAAACAATAAGAACACTGAGATGTAAATATGAAAATTGAGCTTACATTGCCAATTACTCGCATTGAACCATACAATTCATTCTTGGTAACATTTTCGAAATTCTGTGGGAATTGAACAAAAGCAATTTCATGGCCGTTTTCTTCATCCATGAAGAAGCAGAGAGCATCCCTCACGGACTGCGAATTGTTTGAGTACATATCACAATCTAGATTGAGAATAATCTGCCCATTGCTGATCTTTGACGAAACCCTTATCTGCAAATATCGAACCACACACAAAATCAAGGAAAGAAATGAGCTTCCAAGCAATCGGCGCATCCTAAAAACGAAGAAGAAGAATTTTCTTTCCACGTTTAGCACAGGCAATGATATGGATGCATAAACTCACCAATGCATTCATGGACCCAGCTTTGAAATTGTGATGATGTTGAGGTCTCTTCTCTCTGGCTAGGTATACTAGAGTAGGCAATCGACACCCATCAATGTCTGTGGCATTTGGATCTTTCCCGTCTATCAAAATCTGGCAAAAAGATGGAAATTCAAATATCAAACAATTCAATTGTTCATCAGATAAATTTCGTTTAAAATGAAATTTACTATTTTATTTTATAAAATTTTAATTTTTTAAAGTTAGATTTTTATTTTTATTTAAAATAAATAAATAAAACATAAAACTGAATTAATTTCACAAAATTTTAAGACATGAAAATATTAATTACTTGAAGGACGGTGTCATGGTTGCTAGGTGAAGAGTAGGGATCCCATTGTGAAAATCCTTTGTGCTGAAGGCTGGCTTCTTCAGGAATTCCACCTAGCTTTGTTGCGGCTTCAATCCTCTGCTCCATTTCTTCGTATAATTTCTGCAACAAAACACTTTTACGCATATATTAATTAGGAAGTACTAATAAAATTAAATTAGTAAAACTTAATTCATTTATTTTTCAAAAAAAAATTAAATATAATTTTTGCACTTTATGAATTTTATAACATCAGTATGCATGAATTTATTACTTTTCTATGTTTTTTAAAATTATAATTAAACAATAAAAAATATTTTTATTTTTTTTATAAATTATTAATAGTGTATAATTTATATTTAATTATTATAATTTTTATATATTTAAATATTTATTAAATTACAATTTTAGTAATTATTTAATTGGATAAGTACATACTTTGTCATAAAAGAATTAATACCTTGATGGCGTCCAAATCCTGAGAGAGACCGGAATCATGTTGACCAGAGACAGAGACAAAATAAGCAGCAGGTGAACGTGGTCCCACGTTGAATTTTTTGCAATAAGGTATCCAATATCTTGCAAACTTACATGCTTCCAAGAGAGCAAAAAACGTAAGTTGTGACCCACCATCATCGGAGAGATAGATCCCAAGTTTTTCCGATGGATAATCATAAGCCATAACCGATAAAACGGTGTTTATCACCATTACAGGCGGCTCTATTGTGGGATCTGCCGTGCACACAAATATATCCACTCCAGGCAACTCATTCTCATACCTATCAATAGGATTATACACAGCTTGTCTAAACTAGATCGGACTTGTAATGTAAAATAACAGTGAGATGCACATAAAAGAGAAACTAACCTGTGAGATAGCCTGTCCTTGAAGGTGAGCCTATAGACTTGGTTCCATCTGAGAGCCTGGGTGACGACCCAGTAAAGACCGAACCAAAGCTCAGCAGCAAGCAATCCAAGCCAAACCCATCTGCCATCTTCTCCTTTTCTTGGTATGTAACTCAATCTATAAGCCCATATCAAACATATGCCTGTAAACACAGTAGCTGCAAAGACTCTATAGATGATCCTTCCTCTAGCTCTTCTTGTTTCAAACAGAGGAAGATGCTGATGATCATCACTTGCCATCTTTCCCTTTTTTGCTCTTGGGTCAGGTTCTCATCTCTGCTTGTTAGTTCTTATGAGAATGGATGCAGTCTTGTAAGCTGTCTTATTATTTATTTGTTTATTTTTAGGCTGTTTTAGTGGACCAGAATACCACATGTTCATAGAATATTGGATTTAGATCAAGGTTTTAAAATCAAACTAAATAACTAAATGGTTTGATTTAATTAAATAATCAATCTGAAGTAATGAGTTTGATTTATCATGAGTAGTTGACAATGACAATTACATGCCACTTGCAGTTGTCTTTTATTGAATTGCATTACAACAAAGGAGAAAACTTTCATTTTCTGTGCTCCTAATTCAAACAAAATAATATTTTTAAACAAATAAATAAGTGAACTTTACCCTTTTATTAAAAAAAAAAAAAGAAATCGTGAAAAAAATTCCAATATATAGCATGATGTGATTGACAAAGTGGGAATAATCATGCAATCATAAGATGGTTCCACAAGCATAAGAATAGTTTAAATTTAGAAAATTTTATATTACAATCTCATATGTCATACATAAATTTACCAAAACCATTGAATTTCACAAACTAAATCTATCTGTTTATAGAAGAGTAATGAATTAATAGAAAGGAGGATTTTACATATAAAGTTGTTAAGTATCCTGCGTTGCGAAACCTTGTTGATGTCCATGTGGACACTTGAAGTGTTCAACTTGCTGGGTAATTCCATGGCACTCGGACACATTAGGGCTTTTTGCTTTTTTTAAGTTAAAAAAGAAAAAAATTCTCAAATTTTAATTAAAAAAGATTTTTCTGAGGATAGAATTTTATCGTATTTTTTAAGTGCCATAAAACCTACCGCATTTTAAGTTTATCACATTTATAACGTCTGTTAAAAAAAATAATTAAAAAATTAAAAAAAATAATTTAAATATATTATCGCGTTTAAAAGGACGGTCGTAATTCATTTAAATTATAAATTTAATTTTTATTTAATTAATTATTATATTTTATTAATTTAATTTATTTAATTATATTTTAAATTTATAATATATAATTATAAAAATTATATTAATATTAATTAATTTTTATTTAATTAATTATTTTATTTTATTTTATTAATTTAATTTAATTAATTATATATTAAATTTATAAAATATAATTATAAAAATTATATTAATATTAATATTAATATTAATTAATTTAAATTATTTATAATATAAAATTATATTTATCAATTTATTTTATTAATTTATATAATTTAATTAATGCTAAGGATATATATAAATGTATTAATACAATTTATTTTACAAATGTATTAATTAATGCTAAGAATATATATAATTTATTTTATTAATTATATTTATCAATGTAAAAATTATAAAAAATTAAATAAAAAAATATAGATAAATACTTAAAAATAATGAAATATAATAAAAATAAGTTAATATATATATAAATAATAAAATCAAAAAATAATATTACATGTCCCTTATTTTCTGTGGACGGTGAGTTTATGTGGCCACAGTCGCGTTTGTATCTTCACTTTTGGCTATTAATATTTATGGAGTTCATGCAAATATTAAAAATTAATATTTATAGAGTATTTTGAGAGGAATAAGAGAGAATAGAGAAAATTATTAATAAAAATATGAAATAAAATAAATTTTAAATTTTTTATAATTTTTGTAATTTATAAATATTTATATTAAATATTTATAAATTAATTAGGATAAACTGCAATTTAGTCCCTCTGATTTAATAAAATACAACATTTCGTCTCTCTATTTTAAAAAACCTTCAATTTAATCCTTCACATTTAAAAAAATTGCAAAATAGTCCCTACCGTCAAATTTTCGGTTAACCTTCCATTTATTTTAATAAAAATGACTAAACTACCATTTTCTCCTCATCCTTCTCCTTTTTTTCCCGATCCTCTTCTTCCTCCTCCTCCTCCTCCTCTTCCTCCTCCTCCTCCTCCTCCTCCTCCTCCCGATCCTCTTCTTCCTTTTCTCCTCATCCTCGTCGTCGTCGTCGTCGTCCTCCTCCTCCTCCTCCTCCTCCTCCTCCTCCTCCTCCTCCTCCTCCTCTGTTGGGATGGAGTGAATACTTTTTGGTTGAGTTTTTTTACTTAAAGGGTAGTTTAGTCATTTTCATTAAAATAAATAGAAGGTTAACCGAAAATTTGACGGTAGGGACTATTTTGTAGTTTTTTTAAATGTAAAGGATTAAATTAAAGATTTTTTTAAAACAGATGGACGAAAGGTTATATTTCACTAAATCAGAGGTACTAAATTGCAGTTTACCTAATTAATTATAATAAAAATAATAAAATAAAATGATAAATATAAAAGAGATAATGTTTTATTGTAAATAAATTAAAATAATTAATATTTATAATAATATTAATATAATTTTTATCAATTTAATATATAATTAATTAAATTATATAAATTAATAAAATAAATTAATAAACATAATATTATATTTCAAATCATTTAAATTAATTAATATTAATATTAATAATAATATAATTTTTATAATTATATTTTATAAATTTAATATATAATTAAATAAATTAAATTAATAAAATATAATAATTAATTAAATAAAAATTAAATTTATAATTTAAATTAATAGAGTACAATGTTTTGAAGATAATGATTCTCGAACCATGCAATTATAATTTATTTTAGAGATTTATGTAATCATTATCGGCCTTCTATATCTGGAGGTAAGGGCAAATCGACCCTAAAACATTAGATTCTAATAAGGAAGGACAGCTTAAAGTTCACTAAATCCTTTTTGAAGTGAACCAGTTTAGATTGCGCGTTTCAATTTAATCGCGAAATCAGACTGGATAGACTTCACGCGTAGGCCCTTTTCAAAGAAAGTTTAGTCTGGTGATGTAAGCAAAGAAATGAGAGCAGACCGGATCATTTTACAGCCCTGTCTGTATACGCACCGAGAGAATTAAATGACCATCTGATGTGGAGATAAATTCTGATATATCCGTACGTATGAATTTAAATTATAGAAACAGATAATACTGTAATAAAAAAACGATTAGATATTATTAACGAATTAAAAAAAATATAGTAGAAAAAAGTTCTTCATCTATATTTAATTTTACAGGACCACTGCATAAAAATATAATAATATATTTAAATTATACTTTTTTAATTAGTTTTTTCCACCTCACTTTAAAAGCGAAGTAAGCTTTAACGCATTTGTAAAGTATAGTAGAGTTACTTTTTATTTTGATTTGAAAAATTTTTTCTTAGTATTTGAGATTTTTTTTTTTTAACTTGAAAAAAAAATGCCCGACACATCACCTAATCCATCATCAATTTTGTGGCAATCTACAATTATATGATCATCGTTTCCTGATGCTCCATGGTTATTATTCCTCTCCGCCTTCTTCCCTTCATCTTCATCTCTGATCGGTTGGCGTGCATGACGTGCTTCCTCCTGCTGCGTGGCTGCCATAGCTCTCCAATATTCAGACTTTACCTACTTTGATTATCGGCCGCAGGTAGCTAACATTTATAGCTCGTTTGCATTCGCATTTTGGCCTACACGTGCGTTCTTTTAGCACTCATATACCAGGCTATTGACAAGTGGTGTGTCGCTGCAAATGACAGAGCCAGATTCAATCCTCATCTTTTCTTTTGAATTTTCTGAAAGGCTCGGTGAAATAATTGATTGAGTTGAATTAATTTAAAATTTAATTTAATTTTATATTTATAATAATTTAATTTTTATTTTTAAAAATTATAATTATTTTAATTGAATTTTAATAAAAAATTAATAAAATCAAATTAAATCAATTAATTTGTAATATTATATTTAAAAATTAATATTTAATTAGTTTAATTTAAAATTAAATTAAAATTTAAATATTTGTAAAATTAAATTGAATTAAAATAAATAAAAAATAATTTAAATCAAATTAATTTGATTTGGTGAGTTCATTTTTTATATTTATTTTAAATATTTTATGATTTTATTAAAATATTTTAATTTTATTTAAAATTTAATTTTTTATAAAAAAAAATTACATTTTTGATTATCACCTATAACATGATTAATAGATTCATTAACTTAATTTTAGAATCTAACATTTTCGTCTATGAAATTAAATTTCTTTTAAAATTAAAAGTTTTTTCATTAAAAATATCGTTAATGATATAAAAAATAATCGAATTACCATTTTTATAACTCAACACTTTAGTTCCTGAAATTTAATTTTTACAAATTTATAAGTCTCTTTCAAAAAATTGAAAAAAAAATATATTTTCATTTCTAAAATATTATATAATTAACAGATTTATCCATTTATTTTTCAAATTCAACACTTTAATCAAAATTTAATTTCATCAAATTCAATAAAAAAAACCTCAAACTCAATCTCTATAAACAAATAAAAATTTTAATAAATTAAAAATTTAAATCTAATGACAATAAAAATAACAATATATAAAATTTAAATTATTAAAAATAAAAAATTAAAATTCAATAAAAATTATTTTTGTGATATCATTTACTTCACTGTTCATTGTGGGCTATTTGAAATGTTATTAAGTATTGTAAAAAAATCTAAAATACTGATATTAAGGGACTAATTAATAAATTTTTTAATAATTTGATAGATCAATTAATATTTTTTTAAAATTATAGGGACTAAATCGTAGAATATTAGAAAAAAATCTAAAATACCTCTAATATGGAGGGATTAATTAATAAATTTTTTAATAATTTGATGGATCAACTAATAATTTTTTTTAAATTATGGAGACTAAATCGAAGAATATTTAATGATAAAATTATTAGATGAACTAATTAATAGACTTTTTAAAATATCAGAAATATTTTAATATATTTTTTAAAATTGAAATTAAGTAGCGAGTTTTTATATATTATAGAGACTAAATAGTAATTTTTTATTGATAAGGATATTTTTGAGATTATATTTATTCTCTTTCTACCAAGTAGAAATCATTGACTTAATATAAATTTTTTGTAAAAAATTTTAGATTTTGACAAAATTAAATCTTAAGAATAAAAATGTTATAATTCAGAGACAAATTAGTTAATTATTTATAATTTAAAGGCTAAAGAGGAAATTTTTTTTTATATTATAAAAAATTATAATACTGTTAAGTAATCAGGGGTTCAATTTTTTATTTTTTCTTTATTAAAATCCAACTAAATTAAAATAATTAATTATTTTAAGAATTAAAATTAAGTTGAATTAAATCACTATATCATTTTAATAATATAAAAAATTAAAATTAATTAAAATTAACATATGTCAATTAAATTTTAAAATTTTAAAAGTAAAAGAATATAAAAAATTTAATTAATTAAATCAAATCAAATTAATTACATTTAAATAGATTTTTTTTTATAATTTGATTCGATTCAACTTTTATAAATTCTTAAATTGCAATTTATGTAGTTTAAGAATGGGCTGAAATTGGGAGGCTGTTCACCCTTTAAACTCATCACCATATAATACGATTATCTATTTATTTTTTATTAATATTTTGATTTAATTTTTTTTATTGATGCATGTTGTATTTTCACAAGTCTCTAAGGCAAAATTGTGATCCAAAAATAGCCCAATTACATATAAACCCAATTACATATGAACCAGTCCAATCCCGCAATTTAAAGAAATTAAATCAAATTAAATTAATTAAATTAATTAAAAATTTAAAATAAATCAAATCAACCCAAACTCATGAGATGCTCCAAAGTCTTCTTTAACCTTTCACTTTCGGATCAATAAAATGGTAACAGAATATTGTAAAATTTTATACTAAAATTTAACTTTTTAGAAATATTTAAAGAAGAAAAGTACGCTAAAAAATTAAAAAGAATTTAAGTCTTTATATATGCAATCAGATAATTAAGAGACGAATACTCTTATAAAGTGAAATGATAAAATTTATAATGGCTATGTTTTGAGATGTGTAAATTATTAAAGGTGATGGTGATAATTTTAAATTACTATCTCATTATGTATAAAATTTTATAAAAAAAAATTAAATTATAATATCACAAGCAGAAATATAATTTATAACTAAATCATTACGATCTGCCAAATATAAAAATAAAAACTACTCCAGTCTAGTAAGCGAGAGAGCAATTCCATTGAAAGAAAAAAAAAAATCACAAAACAAGAAAGAAAAGGTCTTCCATGCCTACAGGCAAGTGAAAAAAACATAAAAAACACAAAATAAACGTTAACAAAATCGGCAATAAGCCTTCTATCCGATGAAAATAAGGAAAACCGGAGAAATTAATGCTTTTGGCACTGTTTGCTTGTCTTTTTTTTTTTTTTCCCCTTTGGCGCTTTCCTTCCTCTCTTTCCTTCTTTTTCTTCCTTTTTTTTCCTTTTTTTTATTTATATATATATCATTCGATATTAAAGCTACTAAATTTATTAATTCGAATTTTACACCATTGCTAAAAAAAAAATCTACCTCTTAGTTAACGTTTAAATTTAAAATTATTAAGTAAAGAAAATGAGACCTGTACCATTCTGTATTTTTATAAGCATTTAATGTATTTAAATGCATTTTTTCAATACTTTTGTGAAAAGCATGTTTGGCCTCATGATGCCCCAATGGAAACGTTTCCCGGATTGATTCCGCCCTAACGAATTGTAATTTACTCCATATGCTCTTAATTTTGGTTTTATTTTAATTAATTAAATTAATGGTTACAAATTTTTATAATTTTAAAGTAAAATCTGAATATTAACTCCAAATATAAATTTATTTATCTAAATTAATAATTTTAATATTAAAAAATTATAATATTTTATTTAAAAAATCGTTTAAATAATTATATTTTTATATATATATATTAGTATTAAATATTTTAAAAACTAATAATGAGATATAAAAAAAATTAATAAAAAAGAAACTCTCTTATTGGGAGGGAGGTAATAATAAATAGAAATTTATAAATTTAATAGGTAGTACATAATCACATAAAGCGCGGAACATGATGAGGGATAAAGTAAGCAAGGAACAGCTAAAAAGGCAGTAATATTGATGTTTCTGCGGGTGAAGGTGGATCCACAGAATCAATCCCTTTGATTCTTTTTTATTTATTTATTTATTTTTTGAATTATTAGATTTTGGATTTTGTTTTTTCCAAGGTCAAAGTTGTTGTCTTTGGACGGTGGTGGTGATGTGTTTCCACTTTCGCTAAGGGACAAATGTACAACCTATATAAGCGAACCGGTCCCACCTACTTGCCTAGGTTAATTGAAGTTATTTTTGTATTTAAAAAAAATTACCATAAAATTAATTATAAAAGAATTAAATAATTTATTTATAAAATATATTAATATTTTAATAGATTGATTTTGAAAGAGGGATAAATTAATAATTTTAAAAAACATGTAAGAGTCGGTATAGTTTTGTGCACAGGATGGGCTGTACAAAGTGGTAAAAAACGCCCATTGGAAACCAACCGGAACGACACAGCGGGGACACGAAGAGGATCCATTCACGCCCCCTCTCTCTCTCTCCACTTGATTCGCCGGATATAAACTTTGTCTCTGAACAGTTCAAAAAATTCGCACCCTCTCTCTTTCTCTCTCCCCGCATTTCAACTCCCCATTTCGATTCCCAAAAGGGTAACTTTTTTCGACTTCTGATTTCAAAAATCAGAGATTTTGCTAAGAAATTACTGCTTTCTTGGCTGAGAAAATAATTACCAATTTTTCTTGGAGATTCTCGCCTGCTCCTGTTTTTTAGGATTCCTTGGTGGGTTTCAGTCTTTGTGTTCGAAGGTTAAAAACTAAAAAGCGCTTTCTAGACCTTCGACCAGATCATGAAGAAGATGATCAACAATCATTTTTCATTTGCTACTTGAGTGAGGATGTCAAGATTGTTCATTTTGATCACTTGGTTTTTCTCTCCGGAGCTTGATTAGGGTTTATTCTTGAGTAAGACTCTTTTCCTTTCTGGTATTTCTGGTTTTAAGACGCTCAACTGCTTTCCTTTTCGCCTTTTCTTCTCCAAACAGGCCTTAACATCAACCAACTCAGTTTCTTTCTAGGTGCTTGCTTTGTCTGGCTTCTAGTTTCATTCCTTTCCATTTTTTTTCTTTGATGTGGTTTGTTAATTATTCTATATAAGGTAATAATGGCAACTTAAAAGAAGTCTTTTTTTTGTGCGAATCACTAGATGTCGATTTTAAGCTAGGTTTGAGCTTGAATTCGTGAGCTATTTATGTAGAAGTATTGGATATAAAAAATATGAGACTAATTTGGTAATATTTGGGTTCAATCGTCTAGAGCTAAGAAACTGAGCATAAATTATGTCGGGGAATCATGAAACATATTATGGCATAGAAATTATGAGAACCCAGAGCTTGTTGCAAGAACTATGATGTTTTTATGCAAAATTATATTGGTATTTGTGAGAAACGAAGCCATATTAAGAATCAAAAGGGACAAATATAAATGCTCGCCAGATTGCAATATTAACAATGCTGAGGCACAAAACTAATCTAAGAATAGTACGCCATTAGATGGGAAGAATGCCTGAGGTTTGGTGCAAAGAGATGATAAAAAGTTAAAAGAGGCCTTTGTTGTCTAGTCACCCTTTATTGGATTGGATGTGGTGGAAAGTGCATTCCCTTTTTATTCGACTCTGAACCTCATGGAAACTGGAAAGTCCTGATAAGTTCTGGAGATCTATAAGCTTGTTTCTGACAGTGTCATACAGTTTTAAGATCTTTTTAACCTAGCTATTGGTAAAGTCAGATTAGTGGGGTTTGGGGAACAAGAATTCTGATTTGAGTTTGGTTGGATAATTTTTTCAGTTTGATCATATTTTCATGCTTTGGTTTCATGACTGTAAAGTTCATTTGTCAAATATCCAGTAGCCTTACTTGGACAAGATTTCAGGTTGTTTTTGTTAGTTAAAGAATATAAAAGCTAGGTCTTGATGGACATGCTAGTCCATGTGCTTATCACCTGGCTAACAGTTAGCAGTTTCATGTGGGTGATTGTAGTGTCTTGTAACAAAAATCCAAAGTTAGTGTTGTTAACTTGTTATAGGTTTGTAGCTAGCTAGTCTTGTTTATTTTTTGGTCTTTTGTATTTTGAATTCATGCTTCTATCAGGATTTCTAATTTTGTATCAGTTGAAGACTTGATTTGATTTTGTGGCTTAGTGCACTCAAATTTTATTGGTTTTAGATGTTCTATGAACTAGTGACACTGTTTTGATCTCTTGAGGGAAAGATGTGTATTAGAGAAAAAATGAAAGCTATTTTAATCAAATGCAGCTATGGTTGATGGTACTTGGGTTTCCCCTTGGTAAAATTCACGTGGTTTGCATTTTGAAGGAGCTTTCATAGACTTGTTTTATGAATTAAGGAATGCAATGTATGTAGGGAATATGATGAAAATGCACCAGGGTGCTGACTGATATGGTGATTTTGATTTTATATGTGTTGCATGTCTCCAATTTGTTTTTGCTTCTATCTTCTAAGAGATGCTTGATATGTAGCAAAAGCTTGAGATTATTACCTGTGTCTTTCTTCCTGCGTGTTCTGAATGATTATTGGTCTATTGGTTTTTACAGGTGATAATTTGAAAATATAAATAAATTAAGTTCAATGGGTGCAAAGGAACGTCAGAGTGCTTCAAATTCTCCTAAAGTAGAGGTGGGAGAGATTGACACCAGTGCACCATTTCAGTCTGTTAAAGATGCTGTCACACACTTTGACGAGGGCACTTTTTCTGGGGAAAAACCAACCATCAGGAAGTCAAAACCACATTCTGCTGAGGTAGTAGTGATTCTTTTATCATAAGATATTATATTGTTTCGTCTAATTTCTTCTTTTTATTAACCATACACCATGTTGATAATTTAAACTTTTATCGCATTCATAAGTCTATGGAGCTTAGCCGATGTATTTAGTGCTGCAGTTACATGATGTGCATACGATGCAAACAATTTTCCTTCAGATTGTTGTGTGGACAAATGAATCACACATGATGCAACTTCTAATCTTTCAGATTTCAAAAGCAATAGTGTTCTTAAAAACCTATGCTTGGATTTAAGGGTGCTACATTTTTTGAGATGCACATGCACATCATTATAGTCTAGGTGAACTATAAAACTTCCTATTGTAAGATCATAATTATTGGAAATGAAAATCCCAGTGAATCTCTTTTTGTTGCTGTAGATGATCTTGAACATCGTTAACTTAATTAAATGAAATAAGCATATATAGTGATTCTGATTGTGTTATGTAACCGTTTCTGCCGATCAGCTGTTTAGATTCTTAATGTTTGTAACATCTTTATTCAATATTCCTCCTGTTAGCATGATTGACTTGTTTTGTTTCATTACTGAAGAGAGTTTTGGTCAACGAGACACAGCTCCACCTGGCGCAGAAGGAGCTGAACAAGTTAAAGGATCAGCTGAAGAATGCTGAAATAACTAAAGCCCAAGCACTCGTTGAACTTGAAAAGGCTAAAAGAACAGTTGAGGATCTCACCCAAAAACTCATAAATGTCACTGAATCTAAAGATTCAGCAATTACAGAAACAGAAACTGCTAAAAACCAGGCAAAGGAAATTGAGGAAACGAAGAGTGGTGATACTTCTGGATCCAGTGGTTCTAGGAAGCAGGACTTGGAATCTGCCAGGGAACAGTACATGACTGTGTTTACTGAACTTGATGTTGCAAAGCAAGAACTCCGGAAGATTCGACAGGGATGTGATGCATCCTTGGAAGCAAAACTTGCTGCCTTAAATCAAGCTGCAGAAGCAGAAAATGCAGTAAAAGCAAATGTAGAAAAAGTTGGTGAGCTTTCTAGGGAAATCTCAGTGCTACAAGAATCAATTGGGCAAGTGAAGCTAGCATCTCTGCAAGCCCAGCAAGAGCAAGCAAAGACATTTGCAGAGAAGGATGTTCTGAGGCAGTCTTATAAAGCTACGCTGGAAACATCAGCAAATAAACTTATTGCATTGAAAAATGAGTTTGATCCTGAACTTGCCCGGAATCTTGAAAAGCAACTGGCTGAAACGATGAATGAGATTGATGCCCTGCAAAAGCAGATGGAAAAAGCCAAGGCTTCAGATCTAGATTCAGTGAGAGCTGTCACTTCAGAGCTAGATGATGCTAAGGAGTCATTGCAAAAAGTAGCAGAAGAGGAAAGCTCCTTGCAAAATTTGTTGGATTCTCTTAGGCTGGAACTCGAGAATGTGAAGAAGCAACATTCTGAATTGAAGGAGAAAGAGGCAGAAACAGAAACAATTGCTGGGAACTTGCATGTCAAGCTCTGCAAAATCAAGGCTGAGCTAGAAGCAGCCCTTGCAGAGGAATCTAAAACAAGAGGTACTTCTGAAGAAATGATCTCAACTTTCCACCAGCTATCATCAGAAGCAGAGAATGCACGACAAGAAGCTGAACAAATGAAGCACAAGGCTGAGGAATTGAAGAAGGAAGCTGAAGCAGCCAGGATTGAACTTGAAGAAGCCGAGAAAAAATTGAGGGTTGCTCTGGAAGAAGCTGAGGAAGCAAAGGCAGCAGAAACAAGGGCGCTTGATCAGATCAAGATATTATCTGAGAAAACTAATGCTGCTCGTGCTTCAACTTCGGAGTCTGGTGCCAAGATCACAATCTCCCGAGAAGAGTACAAAGCTTTGAGCAGGAAAGTGGAGGAGTCCGACACATTGGCAGAAATGAAAGTAGCAGCAGCCATGGCTCAGGTAGAAGCTGTGAAGGCTAGTGAAAATGAGGCTTTCAAGAGGATTGAGGCAACGCAGAAGGAGATTGAGGATATGGAGGTTGCAACTCAGGAAGCTTTGAAGAGGGCAGAGATGGCTGAAGCAGCAAAGAGGGCAGTTGAGGGAGAACTTCGAAGGTGGCGTGAACGAGAGCAAAAGAAGGCAGCTGAAACTGCATCAAGGATACTAGCAGAGACGGAGATGTCACTAGAATCATCTCCTCACCATTATAAGATTCAAAAGCAAAAACCAACAGCGCAGAAAGTTATTGAGGTCCGGAAGTTGGAGAAAGCGAAGACTTCTATTTCCAAGAAAGTACTTTTGCCTAAACTCAGCGGCATCTTCCAGCGTAAGAAATACCAAATTGAAGGTGGATCTCCTTCATACCTTCCTGGTGAGAAGCCTGTCTGACACTTGCGTTTGCAAGATCTTTATGTAGGAATCGATGAGAGGCATTGTTTATGATTTTGTGTGTATATTTGGAACTGGTGGAATCAAATCGTGAATGTCTCGTCTGTTTAAGGAGTGAATATCAAAAGATTAGCATGGAAAGCAAGCTTAGGGAAGTGTGGATTTTGTATAGAGGCGAACTTAAGTAGATTAATGGTTGATGATCTTTCTTTAAGGTTGTCCCTAAAACTGAGGGAGGGTGAAAAAAGGTAGGCACTTTTAAATTGGGCACTTGAGGGATTGGTAAGCAATGATGATTATGAAGCAATGATGCTCTCTAGACCTCATTGAATCTCTCATCTGATCAGAAATGAGTGAATGAAAGCCTCTTCTAAGAGAATATAAAATTTTAATTTATTAATATTTTATGCAATTAATTTTATATTTTATCACAATTAATATTTTTTATAATAATTTTGATCGATTATATCACAAAATCATTTTTACTACCAAGGCGAGGATAGACATTTAAACATCCTTTGGGGTCCAGGAAGCCTTTATTGAGACAAAAAAATCTCTTTGCTGCCTATAAAATCATTTAAGTTTTTAAGTTCAGCTATGATTGACAATTGCTTATATAGAACTTGCTGGATGCCAACTGAAGATCACATCAGTTCAACTACATCTTCTCAGCCTTTCCTATTTTCAAATATATGCTGGTAAAATATGTTATGTTTTTTCCTATATAAATTCAAGCATGCATCCAGGAGGAGAAGAACTTCTCCAAAAACACAACAAAAAGTCATGACAAGAGAAATGACTTCTCAAACAGCAATAATTCCAATATGCCTCGTGAAAGTACCAGTATATCACAAAACATCATACAAAAGATGCAAGAAGTGTTAGAATATGCCTCTTTCTGCTCTTCAAAAAATATATGGAATGACTTTAGGAGAATAATTCAATGTCTGAGGATATGATAAGTTTCATATTATTTATGATTTTATTTAGATTTGATTTTGTAGATATAATTAAGACATATTTATTCTGTTTAGATGTTTTGTTATATTTTTTCTATATAAATTCATGATTCAATGAATAAATTAAGCAGGCGATACTAAGTCTAAACCAATACATGCAATAAGCAACCCGTAAATGGTATACTTTCTAGATGAAAGTGATCTACACTAACCACATCTACAATACCTGGCCTGAGAAAACAGATGCTGGCATGCAAAGGCTTCAGAGACAACAGATGATGGAATAGCAATTTACTCTAGCACAAGAGTTAAAAAGGTCATAAAATGCCAGAGTTACAATTATCCACTCCAAAGTGGTAAATCAATCTACAAAAATATTGCTTTATCTTGCCAAACCTGCATCGAGATGATGCAAGTGAGCATTAATGTATTCAGTAATTGAAGTACAAAGACTTGCCTCCAAAGCTGTCCCCATGAATCAGCCACCAAGAGTTGGTTCTGGTGTGGTATCAGCAGGGATTTTTGAAATTGTTACTATCTAACTTTTTTAATGACCGTTAACTTTAAGCCCGTTTAACGAGTTGGAGAGTCCATTCAAACCTCCAAACTTTTGGAACTCGGATTCAATTGTCTTAGCAATCTTGGCATCTTCTGGGTCTGGCTCTGGGATATCAACATGGACTGACCCCTGCCTGATTGGTGCAGTGGGTTCTGAAAGAGCAGCTTGATGTTTGATATAATTGTATACCTGTTGATGGAAGTCATGATCCAAGGAGAAACAATTGCCAGCTGTTCCACTCCCTGTAAGGTGAGATGAGCCAGATCCTTCTTTTCTACAAAAATGCGGAAGGGATGCATAATCCGTAATCTGCAAAGAAAAATATCAACAAGTGTCAATCCTCCAAGTACATACGGGCACAGAGAAAATAGAAAATCAAGGACAAATAGGACGCATGTAATGTAGGACCGACAAAGTGGTCCTCCTATAAAGCGCTGAGTTGGAGGGTCAAGGGATAAGTTTTAGGAAACAAGTTGGGATTGAGAACACAAGGGATACCTCATTACTTTGATGACAGTGGATTACTAACATAATTAGGCAAATAGGCAAATCTTAAGTAGAGGTATGGCTTTGCTGAATATACTTTCGTTGTGATTCAATAACAAATACGGAAGGCAACAATGTAAAAATTTATTTCGAGTAGTGGATTTGAAACATTTTAGTACAAGCATGAAGGAAGATGCATGTAGAAAATAAACTCCTGTATTCAAAGGAAAGCATGCTTAGGAGACAGCTTAAATATATTATCAGTCATATTTCCTTGCCTTCAACAATTCATCTCTTCCACAACCTTGCAGCACCTGAATTTTCTTCCTTGTTCTTTCTTGTAAAAGAGGCTTTACAACCTGAACAAAATATTTTCCATATGTTGAGCTGTTAATAGGACATTACAGAATTAAGAGTACCCGGAATGCTTTTCACATGAGAAAAAGGCAACACCTTCCAACATGCTGAAAATATATATGGGGCATTGACAATATAGTACGTCTCTGTTTTTTCTGGATAGTTTAAGTCATCAACTGTAGATATAACAGTCAACAGCTGCAATAGAAGATAAAGAAGTCAGATCACCGCAGATATAAGAAAAAGCATTAGGAAAGTTTTTTAAGCAAGATAAGATTTTTGGGAGGTTTTGAACCTCACTTATTTCACCCCCCACTTTGATGGATTAAAGAGGTTTTGATTCCTTTGTGTTACTTTATAAAACCTTCATTCTCTCTATCCAAACATACTGTTATTTGTTTATGCACGTACTGCTTTAGATTTACAGATGTCATATCTTGTAAAATATTCATTATTGGATTTTATTGAACATCACTTTTATGAATAAAATCTGGTTGAAGAAATATGGATGCTCAATGCAAAATGTACCTTTACTTGATTCAATGCTGAAAGCTTTAAGCCAGTCATATCTAAAACTTTGACACAAGTGCTAATATGTCTTCCATATTTCTTGGATGCAGCAGGCTACCAAAAAATAAGTAACTAGTCAGCTTACAAATCGCAAAGATGATGAACCATCTAACCTTTTCAGAGATTGCACTCACCAATATTACACGATCTCTGTATTCATTTATTTGGATGTGTGACTGCACATAGTAATTGACCTGAAGTGAACCCAAAAGAAAAACAGAGATGATTAGTAGATATCGCATACAAGAGACAACAGGACGACTGAATGCCCAAAGATCAACGGATACAAATTACCAAGTCATCCAGATATTAAGGTAAAAGAACACTTTGTACTCCTATATACCAGCCCCCACCCCCCAACTTCTCTCTTTATATGAAATCCTTTTTGCTGCAGTCATAATTGTAGGTTCAAATTTAACCCATCCTCTACCTCTAGAACCAGAAGGAACGATGTTTCTATCAAAGATATTTCTATCAGTGGTGTTACTGTAGCTTGCCCTGCTGGACAGTTTCTTATAATATGATTCGTAACCCCACATTATAACAAGCCCTATTAGCTTTCCTTCAGACCCTAATGTGTCTTCTACCACAATACTCACACACTATTATGCCTCTACTCAATTCCACTACACAAACTGCTAAGGGGGTTTGTGGTCCAAACCTACTCTGGTATTCTGGCCCTGTCCATGTCCTTGTCTCAATTTCTGTCTCTGCCCTTGTTAGCTGGGCACCCCTCTGTTTCTTACCTTTTGCATGTGATACGAAAGACTACTCATGTTACCCGACTCTGCTCTCTTTTCTATTGTCCCCTTCTTTTCCTGTTCTGTTCTTCCTCTCTGTTTTGTTTATGTACAAGGTTGCATTTACTAGTTCTAGTAACTCTGTAATAGGGTGGACAGCAATGCTTTATATGCAAACCCTGCTCAAACTTTTCACATCTAACATCCTTTATAGGTAGTAATTAGTATCTCTCTGGCATACTTATTGAGGCAAATATATTCCCTGTATTACATTCTAAATATCTGTACAATTATCTCATTTAAGATGGAAAAACTCTTTCTTTATCTCCTTATAGTATCTATGTGCATATCTAGCTACGCACATATTCAATTTTCTTCACCTCTTGTTTCTCATTTAACTGTGTGCATATCTGGCTGTTACATATACTATTTTACCCATATCTTATTTCTTATTCAACTGGGTTCAAATACACAAAACACAAATCCACTTTGAAATAAACATCTAATACACTCTCCCACTCCATTCATACTTATACATCAGAAAAAGGATCCAAAGTGTTCATAATGCAAATTTTTAACTGTCATATTCAAGCACAATATATATATATAATTTAGTTATAAAATCCTTACAGATGCTTTATCAAATGTGCTCAGCCCAACACCAACAGCAACGACAGGAAGACCCTGGAAATTTCAACACATAAAAGGGAAAACATTAAATTTGGGATTTTAAGTAATTTACTGACACATCAGAAGGCCTTCTTACGAGGATATCAAGAAATTCCCTTCAGAAAATACTGAGGAAGCAACTATTTAAAATTTTCATTGAAAAAAAAAAATTGACTCAGGTCATCAGCCCTCTCTTGGCATGCCAGAGATGAACAACAGCGATGATGTATCTTTGAGGACAATAATAAGCTCTAAAAGACTTGCACATACCTCTTTAGTGTAACCAGATAATCCAACAAGCTGTGAATCTCGAATTGCTCTATATAAATCAACTGGAATGATTGGTTTCTGTGCACAGATAACTGAATCAACAATTCTTATTCAATGTAATGAATACAAGGTTGTCCCAGCAATGTGGTTGTTGACATCCTAAATGTAAGGCATCATTTGTTTGTGATGCATATCCAGGATACAAATAGACGTCACTGGATTTTAGACTAACGGCATAAATATTTATTTAAAACATACAATCAAACATAGTTTTGAGGATTTGGGCAAAAGTGAGTCCATGCAATCACTGCATTGCTCAAAAAGCAGGAGGGCTAAACAGAGTTATGCAACTATTTGCAGATATTGAATTACTTATATGAATATTTTAGAGCCCATTCTAGTCGACATTCTAGAAGTTAGATCCTCATGATGTTCAAAGGAATGAAAGGAAATAAACTATTAAGACATCTATGATTCAATTGGTTGGTTGTCTATTTAAAAAAAGAGATAATTGCAATTGGCAGCTTTTGTTTACACGCTTATGAGCAAAAAAAATTATCATTTAGCTTTTGCTTGTACTCACTGCAGATTCTCATTTGCTTACACTAATGGCAGATTAGAGTTCCATGTAGCATACTCATGGTGTGCTTATGAGCTTGTTCCAATAGTTCATTTTAAATCTTTAAGCATGTGCCTCTAGCACATACCTTCTTCCCTAGGTTAAAATTAAATATTCAGGATAAATGCAGAAAGTGAAGATGCCTACATCTCTATTATAGAATATACAAATGAATGCATGAAGTTCATGTTGCAACTTTCAATTTATGCACATGCATAAATTACAGAAATAACTAGCCACTGTTTAAGTTCCAAAAAGGAAAAAAAAACTCACCGCCAATATGTTATCAATCTCATTTTGTATTCTCCACTGTAAACAATCAATCAACTGGAACAAAAAGGCAAAGTTGGCTTAAGAATAAGGAGCCAAAGATAAAGCCTGGAGATAAAAATAATTGTAATAATAACAAAATTACAGGGATGGAAGAAGTAAATGAATTCTTAAAAATATATAAATGGATCTAACCATTTTGTGGGCCTTGGAAACATTCCACTCTCTTGCCTTGAGAAATCGCAGTAATGTTTCATTTGGATAACCCTGGTGCATATTCTGGAGATCACAGAACAAGCTTCGAGTTAAATATTTATTTTTCTACACTTCATAAGACTCTGTATCAATGTCCACCAAAAACAAACCTTAATCTAAAAACAACAGGAACAAGAATAGAAAACAATGCTAACAATTGAAAAATTCTCATGTCAGCACATTTTTATCTTCCTGCAATTCAGAACCTTAGAACTGTTGATGCAACTAGCCTCAGAATGACCATAATATGAGATTAGAAAGGAATTTTCAACAGTTCTGAATGATTTTTCCTGTCATAATAATATTCAAGTCCCAACTTGTAAGCTCAATACTAATCATTTGTGGTTCTGCTTCTTCAGACATCAATTATTTATCATCCATTTATTTGAAACCCTCAGACTCATTCCTTCTTTACCAAAAGGTAATGTCTATGCAATCTGATACTCCTGTTTGAAAATTCTAGCTGCAAAAATTTTCACAAATCTGAAAACTAAAAGCCAACATTTAGCTCACACACATGCTACAGGAGCCATCACAAAGTTTAGCCAATTAGTTCAATAAAATCCAAGTCAAAAGATAACCAAAAAGTTTCCAACTTGTCCTTCAACGTGAAGAACTGAAATCTTCGATTACCAGGGAAATATGCAAATGCTTAAACACCTCCTCTAGAGCACAGTATCAACAGATAGTTTCCATACAGATCCAATAACTCCGCGCATTGGTGATCAAAATGTTAGCATCATGGAATTCAATGAATCAGGAGTGTGATTCCTGATGATCCACATTTCTTTAGAAGAGAACGGTGAAAACCAACAACGTCTAGATCAAACCCAGAAACAAAGGAAGGCAAATAGCAAATGAATGGACGCCTAGCAATACAAAATTAGATCAAATCTCATCTCCACGCCATGTCCCCAGCTCCCTCACCCGCCAAAAAGAACACAAACTTCCATTGATTCTGGATATTTCCACATCAATTAGCCGAGGAAAAACTACAGCTAAACTAAATTCACCAACTATGAACTAAGCTAAATCTATAAACCTCATATCCCCACTGTCGTTCGATTTCTTTTTCAGCAAAATAAAAAGGAAAACAGATCAACAAAACCCATCAAGGAAAGAAACTGACCTGAAATGTATCCTTGAGTGGCTGATCGACTGTCAGAATTTCATAGAAGAAGAGAAATTTAGTGTTAGTAATTAGAGAAGAAATCCAAAATAGAACATTTAAAAAAAAAAGGAAAAAAAGGAGTAAACTTGGCTTTCGAAAGCTTACTTTGGTCCATTAAAGATTGAAACTGCTTGATCGCTTCATGATTAGCAACACCCATTTTTTCTTTCCCCTTGCGTTCGCAGTTGCAGAATCAGAACTGCTCAGTTTAGCTTCAAGGCCTTGATTAAAATAAAAAAAAATCAAAAAAAAAAAAAAAAAAACAAAGCTGTTTATTTTAGACTCCTCTCCCAATGCAATTAAACTTATTCACCAAGCGTAGAGAGAGAGAGAGAGAGAGAGAGAATGGTATTTATTGAAATCTGGGTTTGTTTTCTTGCTTAAATGAATGGTTAAAATAGCAAAAGGATTGGAGGAAAAAAACAGAAAAAAGAAAAGCTTTGATTTTTAAAATGCAATTGAAATGAGAATTTGTAGTGTTTTGTAAAGCTATAATTTTTTTTTAATTTAAATAATAATAATAATAATAATAATTGGTGGTAAATCACATCATAAATATTTAATCTATAATTATCTTCTTTTAGAAACTTTCCCTTTCACTCCTTCAATTAATTACAAGTGTATCACGCTTAACTGGATGCCTTTTTTATTACATAATAATTATTTAATTGATTTTTTTTATAAAAAAAAAAAAAAAAAAAACAATGCTTAGCATAAAAATAGCCATTTGATCCATATTGTTTTTGGCATTTAGTGGATTAAGCCCACATCAAACCCATAATCTATTTTTTAAATCACCATTGCCCATCTAGTAAATTACCAAACAAGCCTTATATGAGAAATCTAAGGGCATGTTTAGTTAGAATTAAAAAATTTTAAATTATGAGAAAATTTTAAAATTTTCTCATAATTAATTTTTTGAAAAATTAATTTTTCTTTAATATAGAGAAAATAAATTATTTTAAAAAATAATCCATTAAAACCAAATAACATCTTAAAAATTTGTTCAAAAGTGGGTCCATAGAGAGAGACTGTGGTAATGATAATGTGATGAGGCCATGTGGGTGTTGTAATGTGGTCAATGTCCAATGGGGTGAGGTTTCTTCATCCTCTGGTTGTTGTTTACATAATTGCTAATTAATTTCTTTAATCAATAATTAACCAAAAACTTCATTCCATCTTTGACCCAACCAATGGTTTCCAATTTTCCATTGTGAAAAAAACCCTCAATGTATATGATTCAACAACAAAGATAGGATTTACTATTATTATTTTGATTTCACAATTTATAAGTATAAAAATATTTAATTATATAATTAATAAATATTAAGATCTGTCAAAATTAAAATTAATTTAAATTAGTTATTTCTTGAAAAGTAAATAGAAAGCCAAGGAAAGGAAATAAATAAAAATTATGAAATGGAGATAATAATTTTTTTTTCAAATTCTGTTAAGTGCTTCAAACTAGAGACTTAGATTCTTGCAATTTAATTGGGCAAGCCAAGGAAGGGCATTCACCAAAAAGAAAAAAAAAAAAAAAAAAAGGTTGACAGTATTTTGATGGAGCTATATTCCAAGAAGAGATAATGATTGGAATCCACTTTAGAAATGTTAAAAAAAAAAAAAAAAGTTAAAATTTTTGGGTATTTCTCTGTAGGCATATAATTTTTAGGAAAAATTACTTTGTAGTCCCTGAGATTTAACGTAATTAACACTTTTATCCCTCTATTTTAACGACCCAATATTTAAGTCCCTCACTTTCTCTTCCGTCCAAATTCGTAGTCTTTCCGTCCATTTAAACCGTTTGGTCAAAGAGTCAAAGGTGAGATGTGATAATTTTTTTCAAAAATACCCTTCTCTCAATGTGAAATCCCAGAAAAAGAAGAAGAAGAAAATGGTTAATTTTGTCAATTCACGTGTCCCAAATGACTATTTTGGACGGAAGGACTACGAATTTGGACAGAAAAGAAAGTGAGGGACTTAAGTATTGGATCGCCAAAATAGAGAAACAGAAGTGTTAATTACGTTAAACCTCAGAAACTACAAAATAATTTTCCCTAATTTCTAACATATTGGTTCCATTCTTTTGCAATTGTTCCCTTGCTTTTATTATAATTTCTTCAAGATGGGAATAGATTCTTAAGTTTGTGAGTTTGCACTAACTCCAAAATTTACTCAGAATTAAATCTCAAGATGCCAACAATGTTCCCTTATGACTCATCACCACATGCAAAAACGATCATCCTCATGCATGCATGCAATTATATGTATATATATAAATATTTTTTTATAGAGACTTCACGATTATTTTGTAATCGTATAAATAAAAATATATAATTCATTCGATAGAATTAAATTTAAATGCGTATTATTAAAAAAATAAAAATATATGCATATATATATAGAATATAGTTGATGTGCTATATCAAATCGAAAGATGCTAAAACAATGGAAAAAAACTTAGTTCACTACCTCGATGAAATAGATTTGGAGCTTTATGAAAAGGAAATTCTTTACAACAAGAATCTCTCCAATATTGAAAGAGAATGGCATCCCATCTCTCATATTTCCATGAATTGACCTTAAAAATGTTCTCAATTTTCTTTTTTTTTTATTTAAATAAAAGTTGTTATACTAAAATCACGTGATTATGAAATAAGCATTAAAAAAAGAAGACACTTCCCTTAATTATTCTTCTTAATTGACAACTCCCTGGATTTCTTTAAGGAAAAAAGTCCAAAGTACGCAGGATTTTAATGGCTACCATGGATTTTTTTTTTAATCAAAAGGTATATTTCATTAAAAAAATATTGTCACGTGGGTCATGGCTGAAAAGGCTCCTTAATTAAAGTCTTGGGCTCTTGGCCAATTTGAGAAGAAAAAAGAAAAAAATTTTAGCCAATGAAGTCTAGACAAAGAAGTAGGCCAAGGCTAAAACCCAAGTAGAAAGCCTAAGAAAAGCCCACATAGCTTAAGGAAGCCGAGTCAAAACCCAGCCCTGAGAGAAACCTGGCATAAGCAAGGAGCGCAAAGTTGCAGCGCCTCTGGACCGCTGAGATAATCAGTTACCGTGACTGAATTCAGCATATAAAGAAGCCAAAATGTAATACATTCACAGGATTCACAATTTCAGATATTCAACTTCCTTCGATACAAATATGAAAATGTTTAGTAACAAGATGACTATTATCAATTCAAAAAACCCTAATTTCCACAGCTTCAATGTTCTACAGACTCTACATATTGGGTGTAGTGCAAGAAGAGGGTGCAAAAACAAAAACAAAAGCAAAAGCAAAAAGGAGGACAGCTAAAAGAAATCAAATTCCAAATAATTATTCTGCTCTGGAAGAACAGCAGGTGGTGCACCTTTTCCACTTGTTGATGGTGGAGCTGGAATCCGCTCTATCTCAGGCGGCTTAGGAATCTCAGGTGGGCTAGCGCAACGAATCAATGCCCAGTTTACGCCTTCAAAGAATGGATGTTGTTTAATCTCAGTAGCTCCTCGTTTATAGGCCAATCTATGTTGTGGCTCTTTCACTAGCAAGCCCCGTATCAGATCTCTTGCTGAGAAACTGACAACTGGTGACTCAGGAAATCGCAACGGCTGACCCACGACATTGAAGAGGGTGGCACGGTTCCCTGATCCCTTGAATGGAGTTTTACCAAAGAGTAACTCGTATAGAAAGATGCCAAAAGTCCACCAATCTACAGTACTTCCATGCCCTTCACCCTTGATAATTTCAGGGGCTAGGTATTCATGTGTTCCTACAAAGGACATGGAACGTGCATCAGTCGGCTCTGCAATAAGCTCTGGCAATGAGGTGACTTGGTTCCCCATTTCTTTCTTTGGTTTTCGATCTTTCCTGGATTTGCTTAAAAAGAGTCGAGGGGAAAAACATGTAGTAGGCGCCACGCATGAGGGCTGGATACAAGATGGCTCAATACAAGCAGGCTGAACACAGTAAGCTGGGTTCTTCCGCAAGCGTTCGCCTTCAGGTGCTGAAGACTTGACTAATGTTGGGCTCACTGTGCAACGAAGGGAAAGGTCAAAATCAGAAAGCATTATATGTCCATCTTCACGGAGAAGAACATTTTCCGGCTTGAGATCACGGTAAATAATTCCAAGCATATGGAGATATTCCAGAGCAAGAAGAACCTCTGCTACATAGAACCTGCAGATAAAAGGTCAGAGGACAATTAGTTTTCATTGCAATCATTATCAACACAACGAAAGAATGTCATAATAAGCAACATACCGATGCATTTCTACCTCGCACTGCAGTTTATAGTTATCACATAAAGGGAACATTCATATTTATATTAGAAGTCCATGGTCCACTCTTATTGTCTTGGATTACTTGGTTTCACCACAAATCAAACACGAAAAGAGTTGGTTTATCATTTTTTGCTATTATCCCTTTTCTCTAAATTTCATGGTTATGACACGCCACATGATCAACGCAGACAGTTGAACAAAATTACCTGATATGATTTGTCTAGTATGGAAAGATCAGAATAAATGCAGTTTTACATCTGACTAATCAAGTTCAAGGTCAGTCATCATCTTAAATGTTCATTTGGCCTTAGAGCACCTAAAATAAAAGTTAAAAACTGCAACAAGACAACAATATGATCTATGCCTTCACCTGAAAATTGAAAGTGTAAAGCTCAAGTTAACTTTCAAGGCAATATCCAATGATTTTTCCCCTCTAATTTTTGCGTAAATAGAAAATGTAATAAAGGAGAAACAAGGATCGTAATCCTTATAAATTAATTACCATGTGCAAAAAGAATAAAAGACAAAGAAGTCAAAGGCAAAACCTAACATCTTAATTGTAAAGGACTGCTTGTTAGCAGTTCAGAATCAGTGACCTTAGGCAGGTGATGGAAAAAAAGTAGTTTGAGTGGTCTCTATATATGATTTTACAGGCTACACAAAATATTCCTTGGTAGTTATTCATACTCATATCAACATATCTGACAGACTGATTCTTCTTCTTGACCATTTTTTCCCCATCTTTATTTAGGAATAGGATACGATAGTTGGTTCAAAGCAAACAAAAAATATCACTATAATTTGGTAGCATAGAGGCTGATGCTAAATAAAGCAATCTCATTTACATAGAACCATTAGTTTCAAAGACTGAACAACAGCAATTATTCTGATACACTGCTTTCAATAGGCATCATTTCTTGATAGATGTACAAAATTATAAAGAGACAATGTTTGAATATGAGTATGCCAACGCAGTGAATTAAACAACTTCTCAGAACTATTAGGTATATTCTTTTAGCTAAATTAGTCATATGATACACAAATAATTTGTAATATAGCTCTCAGCTGGTTCTGCACAATAATAAATGTTTTCCCTCTATATATTCAATCTATGTTCTTACAAAAACCCAAGAAATGTCTACCCCTCGCCTTACAAATACCATCACATTTCATGTTGCTCTTATTGGTTATAACTTATAGCCCATACCAACTTGCTCACCAACATTATCTTTCAGGATATTCAGAAGATTTCTATATTCAACCTATTACCCAAATAGCTACATCAGATCCTATATTGCAGATAACCAAATCTACCTAATTCTCATATGATAAGTATTAAGTGCTTACAAGACTATCAAAGTAACTCTTCTGCAATCACTTGAAAATTGACATGAATTCCGAGCACCTAGTCATTACAATGATGTAGCAAGTAACCTACCAATACCATGCAGGATGACACAAAAAATTCTTAGGTACTTTGTGAAAGCAAGCACCAAAGTAATGCAGGGATTTGCAGATTCAATGCCTCAAAGTTATATAGACATAATATAAGGATAGGTTCATGCTTTACTGCCCGCTCAGAAAAATGCTTTCCTGGCTGCCTTTGTCGAAGAGTGTGCAAGTCACCACCAGGGCAAAACTCCATAACCAAACACGAGAACTTATCAGTCTCAAAATGGGTATATAAAGTTGGAAGGAAGGGATGGTCCAAACACTGCAGTATTTCTCTCTCTGTTTGAGCTCGTAGAAGTTTCTTCCTACTTGCTAAAGATGCTTTATCCATAACTTTCATTGCAAAATAACACTTTGTTCCACTCAATTCTGAAAGATACACACTTCCAATATCCCCACAGCCCAACATCTTTAGCAATCTGAAATGGTTCACACCCAATAGACCTTTTGCATGTACAGCTTGTATAGCTTCCCATCGCATATCATTGGCTTTGTGAGGTTTATTGACACTGCTACTCAAACTGCTACAAGTACTCTCATCACTGACATCAGTGCTTGTGCTCCCTCTGTTCACACTGCTTTTTCCACTCTCAACAAAATCAGCTCGTTCACTAACTTTGGCATTTTCACTAGTCTTTAGAAGGCTACTGGTCCCATCACTAATTACCTTAGCAGAGCTAGGGTCAATTTCATTCTGTAAACTTTTACTTTCTTGATCAGCAGTGCCCTCTGGTGAGTCCCTAGTCTCACTCACTTTGGAACCAGCAGAAGTTGGCCCTTGTTTTGGATCAACAAATTCCAAACCTGAAGATACCTTATCAACTAAAGAATTGACATTGTCTGATTTGTGAGAAATCAGTGATTTCTTGTCCTCGGTTGTCCCTACAGAAACCTGTTTTGATGCAACTTGTGCACTTTGAGGTGGTTTTCTGGGGGTGACCGGCTCAGATTTGCTTGTCTTTGTAATCTGTAAAGGTGAGGGCCTGCGAGACTTTCCTTCTGGTGTCTGATTACCATTTCTCAGCTTTTCTGGGGAAGTTGCAACGTTGGGTTTTGAGGCCATCGAAAAATAGAAAAATTTGTTACGTAGATCAAATTTGGAAAATCCATTAGTCAGCTGCAAGCATGTTAAATCCACCAACTGTCCAGCTTGCTTTCATCTTCAAATTTGTGAATAGTTGTTGTAATTTTCCTACAATTGAATTCATCTAAAAATAATCAGAACACAATCAATTTCTGCAAATTGATTGGAAAAGATAGTATATTTCTTGAGAGAAAACAAAATACTCAACAGCTTATTGGGATGACAAATTCATAGAGCTTGATCTAGGTTATCAACAGACAGCATAGCAGCAAAAGGAGATACAAATCACACTCATCATTACATTTACATGATCCATGATGAAGACCCCAGATTAAATATAACTAAACATATAACAGAGCACAAACATCTTTTGCCAGCTCCAACCAAACCCTCCAAAAGATATCAATTAGAAGAAGTCCAGTACTGAGTTAATTGCAAACTACAATGGCAAATTAGCTAACAAGCCAAGGATTGCATGTATCCCACATCAAATACAGCCTCTAAAAGAACAATCAGAAGATACCCATAAGAAATTAACAAAAATATCGGTAAAGTGGAAGCACTAAACTCTACCTTAAAATGCCAATCCTTCTTTCCACGAAGAAGAGTGAAACTTTCTAGTGGAAAATAAAGAGCAAGAGAGAATGAATTAATTCATACACAAATGCAGTTTCCCTACGGCTGTGAAAACTGGAAAAACTCAATGGAGAAGAAGATAATAACAAGGTTAAATTGTTAAATAATTAGTAGACTTGGTTGGATCACAAAGCCAGAGGTGGTGTGAGTGGATCTATCAGCCTGGCTGGTGGGTGAGATCTAGATCATCACATTCACCTATTAATTATACTTTTAATTTAGACCTTTAGCTAATCTCAATTCATCGTTTAGCCAAAAATCCTTCTTGTTTTATACATGAGCGGCCTAATCGAAGTTTCACTATTAATATTTAGGTTCCAAATATATATATTTATTGAAAAGGGAGTGATTTGAAACCCTAGTACTAATTATGCCTTAGCATTGAATACATCTAAGTATTCCACTTTCAGAATTTGGAGTCTAGAGACGTGCAAGAAACTGAAGAGAATCGATCTAAGGACCCAGTGGGACCAAGTGGTGCGGCTGGTTCCAGCACTCTCATGGTTTATGCCATACAAATTGACAGATTAGGGTTTGGACCACACTAGGCTTGCAGGCATGAACAGACTCGCACATGGTGCACTACACTGCTTCCCTGTTATTATCGTAACTTCCCAGAGAACCCTATGTAGCTCACTATCGTTCATATCAATGGCCTCCTTAATTAATATTATTTAGATTAGAAAGGCAAGTCCCTTTCACATTTGATACCAACTGCAGGGTGTCAAAATCAGAAAGAGCTCAACCACAACAAAGATTTTAGAGCTGAGCTGTGTCAATGAATAAACTGCTGCAAATAGACATTCCAATACGTTAGTGCTTCAAGCAAGATGATTGCGCATAATCATGCATGTGTTAAATTCACATGTGGCAAGAGCTAGGCTTTGAGTGGGCACGGGAGTTGAATCAGATAAAGTCCGCTACTAGAATTGGAGATATTGTGCAGGGAGTGGATTTGCTCACTGTGAGTTCTGATTCTAACACAAAGGTATCATTTATTACACACTCGTACAACCAAATCTCTTTTAGGTTATACTTATGTCATAAAGCTCCTATCATTTATAATTTTTTTTTTTTTTTTTTAAAAGTGAAACTAAAGGAGACATGCATGTCGACAACAGAAAACTAAGTTTTCAGATAGAGGGATCCTGAGTTTTCACTTTTCATATTGGACCTAATTGATTGCTATTTTTCAGTTGACATCTAAAAAGATAGGGTTTGGTTCTCGAAATGCGAGAACGTTGCATGTAAAAAGATATTTTCCTCCCTTTATAAAAGGGGAAAGTGGGGCATTCTCCATCTAATCTTGCTTTAATGCCATGAGGCGACGGAAATAGTACAATTGTACGATCATGCATGCAATGCACCACGTTATCAATTTCCTATTTGAGAAATTTTTAAAGCGTAACTAATCAATCCTCATGAATGTAGGTCTTATATGATTTTTTTTTTAATCAAGGGAGAGAAGGAGCTTTAGCTTCTGACCCTTAATGGCAAATTCTAGGTAATGTAGCTAGTCTGAACTGTGCATTGTAAAGGTGCCATCTCAATCTGTATGGTTTATGTGTCCTGTAATTAAATAATATCAATGGGATGTTACTCAGCCCCAGTGACCTAGCTTATGTTGTAATAAGTTTTTGGTGGTTTTGTACGTGTCCCCTACGGCAAATTCCAAGATACATCCCTTGTTTTATTGCCGTTCTGTCTCTCAAATAAAAGCTATTTTAGGTTGTGTGTCCTAACTCAATGTTGTCGTCCTTTGACCATGCACAACCAGTGTTTGGGATTGGAAACAATTTGATATGTAATAATTAATTTTGAATTTTACAACAGTTTTGAATCGAACTTAATTTTTACTGTCGATATCTGATAGAAACTTATGATAATTTTTTAAAAAGAGAATTTTGAAACGTCATGTCATGAGAGCGGCATGTTAATCACAAAATTCGATATAAAAATTTATTTTATAAATTTATGTAAAATTATTTTATAAAATAATATATTTTTTATATAAATTTCATCATTTATTAAAAAAAAGTAAAATATTTTTTCTTTTATATTTAGATTTTAAACTTAAAATTATTAATTTATGGAGAATAAATCATAATATTTTATTTTATTTTTGAATTTAAAATAATATAAAAAAAATTACAGATTAAATATGTAATTTATTGCCTAAAATCATTTTGGAATCAAATAATTTCAACATTTAACTTTTCTCCTTAGTGATCAATTTTGCATTTTAATTATTTTTTTAGACATTTTGAATATTTTCATAATTATACTTATTAGAGTTATGTTTCTATTATAAATAGACTCTTTTAACTATTAGAAATTTACTTTTTCAATTTTTGATAAATTTCAGTAATACTTTTAGTTTTATATCTTATTTTTTCTGATATTAGTTAAAACTCTTGATAGAATTTAAACGGTCCTTTATTACAACTACTTCTAAGATTCTCAAAAAGCATGTTATGACATAGAACAAGCACACTGAGCGATTGAGGGAGAGTTGCAGCAACCACACCAGAAATTTCAATGGAAAAGACATGGAGATAAGATGGTCCAGGTGGAAAATTGGGGAATTCATTGCTTTTAAAGCCCATTATTTGACAAATCAACCTTCTACAACTGTGGCATATTGGAGAAGAACTTCGGAATTGACCCTGAAACAGTTACTAGACGACAAATTATTGCCCAAATCAAGCCTTACCTAGCATTTGCTTCATTTTAATGGAGGAAGGAATCTGCCCCCACATCTGATTGTTACTTAGTCTCGTATACATCATATTTGAAAGGTTCTTCCCATCATGATTAATGGTTATAATGTTACATGTAATAATTCTTCCAATTTCTGAAATTTCACTTTATATACGATTAAGATGAATATTGTCAAGCAAGTTGAGGGCTAAAAATGAAAGCGAGGCCGGAGTGGAAAGAAGAAGTGGTTGCAGCTTTGAATGCCAGTGCAGGAATGATAGCGTAGAGATGAAGATGAGCTATCACCTGATGTGATGTGTTGGAGTCGCAGGCCGGAGACAATTTCCCAAATCAGAACTGGGAATTTCCAAGTCTCTAGCTAGGCGAGCAAGTTTTGATGCAGCCACCAACTTTTAAAATAATTTAGGTGCCACGGTTGTGGTGACTAAAAATTTTCAAGTGTGAATAGAAATCATAAAACTAGACATTTTTTTCTAACGACTATAATTTTGTACTGACGCAAATAGAAATTTTTTTCTAACAACTATAATCTTGTACTGACGCAAAATGAATAATAAATGATTCAACCTAATAAAGTTTAATCAGAAAGACAAATTTTCAAATCAGCCTTTAGTATTCTGCCTTAAATTCTACACATTTATTATTATGCTTGTTGAATCTCCGATTTAATGATGGTTGGACCTGTTAAACTAGGGGCCAAGGGAGGTTAGACCACACATGAGTTAGTTGGTTGATGCAGTAATGGGAATTGATCAGTACACTTCTACTGATGTGGATTGTTCCCATTCATCTGGTTGCCAATGTGGATTTGTTCACATTTCAACACTCACTGTTTAATGAGAGATTGAGACTTTGGAATGAAACATTTTAGTGTTTTTAATTATAAATCAGTTAATTGATATAGTTAATTTTTTAAATTCAAAATCATGTATTTTTTTGTATTTTGTTATTTTTAGATTATGGGTTGTTTTATTAGAAATATAATTTTTTTATTATAACTGTTATAATCATATTTAAAATACAAACAAACTGTAACTCTGATATAAAATGTAGATCTGTCAAAACTAAATAGATCAATATTTTTCCTGCTCTGTTTTTGTTCTTGTTGCAAAACACTTCAGTTTCTTATCTTAACAAATGGTATCAGAACTTTAAACTCATAAGAGCCTGAATCCTTCAAAATTCAAGGGGTGCTCATTCTTGATCCAAGCATTCTACAAACGCCTAAGTCAAGCAAGCAAAAAAAAAAAAGACCTCTTTTTTCTCACCAGTCTCCATTCCCTTATTTACTGGATGAAACTATCAAGTTTGGGAGGTGAAAATGAAAGTTTTCCTGAGATCACTTGCACTGTGGGCTACGGTAGAAGAAGATCGAGATCCTCCTCCTCTCGGAAACAATCCCACTATAAACCATATTCGGATGTATGAAAAACAAGCAACAAAGAAAGATAAAGCCCTGACAGTACTCCATGCTGGTATAGCATACTACATTTTCACAAGTATAATGGCTTTTAAACACCGAAGGAGATCTGAAACAATCAAGGAAGTGAACGTGTCAAGTCAGTAAGGTTAATAGCCTTAAAACGAGAAATGGCAAATATGAAGATGAAAGATACTGAAACAATCAAGGAATATACAACAAGAGTCCTTGAGGTGGTAAATCGAATGTGCTTAGCTAGAGCAGAAGTGGAGCAAAGCAGCATCATGGAGAAAATCTTAATCAGCATACCAGAAAGATTTGAATCCAAAATCTCAGCTATTGAAGAAGCTTAGGATATCACCAAACTGTCTGTTGCTGATTTGATCAGCAAACTCCATGTTCAAGAGTAGCGAGCATCTAAAATTATAGAAAAAAAATATTTTTCATTTTCTTACATTCTATGTAATAAAATACAAGAATTATATAGTATAAGATATGATCAATTATACCTATGATTATACTATCAATTATCGCCTAATATCATGTTAGGATTATGCTAACTACGGTAATATTAATCACTGATTAATTATAATTATGGCAAAATATTCTTTCCAACACTCCTTTCAAGTTGGTTCATGTGGATCCAACATGTCTAACTTGTCCAAAACTTCATGAAATATTCGTCCAGCAACTGCTTTAATTAGGATGTCTGCCTACTGATCTTCCAATCGAACAAACGGTAATGTTATTAAACTATTGTCCAACTTTTCCTTGATGAAATGTCGGTCTATTTCAACATGTTTTATTCGATCATGAAAATCCAATATCAAACATCAACTTTCTGATCCATAGTAGTTCTACAGGTCCTTTTGCTATTCCCCTAAATTCTGCTTCAACACTGAACAGTGCCACCACCTTTTGCCTCTTATTTTTCCATGTCACCAAATTACTCTCAACGAAGGTAAAATATCCTGAAGTAGATCGTCTGTCGGCATGGTCTCCTGTCCAATAAGCACTGGTATTGAGATGACCATTCTTCTTGAACAACATGCTCATTCCAGCTGTTCCTTTCAGATATCGAATAATCCTCAATACTGTCTCCATATGGTCTTGTTTTGGATCGTGCATGAACTGACTTACTAAACTCACAGAATACGTCACGTCTAGTCTGGTGTGGTGTGTGATAAGTAAATCAGCTTTTCTACCAATCTCTGATACCTCCCCTGTCTGCTGGTCTTTCTTCTGAATCTTTACTCAACTCATGATTGACTATTACTGGAGTATCAACCGGCTTGCAGTCTATTCATGTTTCGGCTAACAGATGAAGGATGTATTTTCTCTGTGATATCAGGATTCTATGATCTGACTTGAGAACTTCAATTGCAAGGAAGTATTTTAACCCTCAGATCTCTTATCTCAAATTTCTGGAATAAATTGTCCTTCAGCCGTTTGATTTCGTCTACATCATCTCCTGTTATAATTATGTCGTCCACGTATATAATCAAACACGTGATTTTTCTTCCTATCTCTTTAAAAACAGGCTGTGATCGAAATTATTCTGCTGATATCCATATTTCTTCATTACTCGACTAAATCTCCCAAACCATTTTTTTTCTTATTGCAAAACAGTTCAGCTTCTTTTATCTTATCACCGTTTCGCTCTTTAGTTTGGTTACTCCTTTTTCAGAGTTTTGGCGTTTTTCTACCAACTATGTCGGTGGCCATCAAGAGGCGGCAACGGTGACGTAGTTGTTGGGGCGGTGGACACCGGTTTAAACCTTTAACTTCCCGAAATTGGGTTAAATTTTGTAGCTTTAAAAAAATAATAATAAAAAAAGCCAGCCAAGCATTTCTTAATTGGCATGGGTTCTCCATTTCCATTTTTCATATGTTCTAGAAATTTTCAAATACATAATTAAAATTTTTACTAAAATTTAAATATCAATTGAAATTATATATGTACACATAAATTTAAAAAATAAAAAATAAAAAATAAATTATAATTGGATATAAAAGGAAAAAATATCACCATCACTAAAAAAGAATTATGCTGATTTATACAGTATAAAAAATAAATAAAGGGGTACAAATTTCAAAAATTCTATAAAAGACAAGAAACTAAAATCTGGCGTTTTGTTAATGGTTGAACTATATATGATGAATTGAACGATAAGGTTGAGAACATCAAAAAAGGAAAGTGAAAGGAGTAGGGCTTTGTACAACATGCAAGCCAACAAGCTGCAGGTGGCGTGGGGGCTCTTTCCATTGCAGTATCTTCTCCTTCTCCTTCTCCTTCTCCTTCTCCTTCTCCTTCTTCCTATTTCTTTACTGTTTTAATTTGCAAGCAATTTCTCTTTGCTCTCATCAGCCACTGAATTTAGCTTTTTCTCGTCTGCTCATAATATCTGAATTCTCTCAATTTCAATCTCTCCCATGACTTATTGACTGATTAGTTTGTTAGAATATGAAATGTTATTTCTTCTTTCAAAATCTTTCTCTAAAATTTAGTATTATAGTTTTGTGTTGTTAATTTATTATTTATTAATTTAATAATATTAAAATTATTTTAAAAAATATATATTTTTTTTAAAATAAAAATTAAAAATTGAGAGAGTAGAACCTCTTAAATTTACTTATATATACTCATTATCAGGTTAAATCTGTAAATACTTAAAAATTATAATGAAGTTTTTCAGATTTGTTTTTTTAATGATGATTTTCTTTGATGGTATCCTAATTATGTGCTTAATACGGAAAGCATGATATTTCCTTCCTTTCTTGTATATTTTTTTAATGGACTTAATTGAATTGTGTGTTATTTTAATTTTTTTTTAAAAAAAAATATTTTTTATTAATATATATCCAGAAAAATTTAATAGATTATATTATATTATATTAACCTAGGCTAACAGGCTATTTCTCTTGCATCCAACTTAGAAATCTGAAATATTAAATAAAAAAATCTAAAGAAATATTATTTTGAATACAGAATCTATAGAGTTCAAAACTTCAAATCAAATCTTATGATAACTAATAACATATGTACTTTTTTTAATTTTATTTACATTATGAAAATTACTAATTAAATTTTAATTTTTTTAATTTTGTCCCACTATATCAACCTCTATAAAACTCTAAACTAAATTCTTAAATTTCGTGATACTTTATTTTTTTTAATAATTTTATTATTTGAAATTAAAGAATTTAATTTGTTTAATTTAAAAAAATTTTATATTTAAATAAATTAAAATTTTAAAATAAATAATTCCAAATGAATGGTCCATAAAATAAGAGATAAAAATTTAAATTAAGAGTTAGACTATGATTAATTGCCATGATTATGTAGCATATCCTTTAATAAGATAGCAATTTTCTCCACTGTAGGTAGAATTAATAAGGTTTAAAATGTTTAGAATTTAGTAATTTTTTCAAAAAAAAAATATTTTATATATTTTTTAATATTCACAATACTTAAAAATTTAATATATTTTTAAAGAAAATATTTTTTTTTACAAAAATTCAATTCAATTAATTTATTATTAAGAATTTTTTTATTTAAATTTTGTAATTTAATTTTTTTATTTTTTCAAAAAAAAATCATTTTAAAATAAATAAAATTTTTATATAATTTTATAAAAATTTATTAAAATTCTGGTAAGAATTTTATTAATACCATTATATTTAATTTCATTTAACATGAAAGACACATAAAATATTTTATCTGAAAGATATTTTTATATAAATTATTTTTGGTAAATAAATAAAAATTAAAGTAGAATTGTAAAAATTTGAAAGGTATTTGTGTTTATACAAATTACCCCATTTAAAATCATGAAATCAAGAATTTTCTCTCAGAATTTTTGCTCACGACAGCTTTCTATTTCCTTTTTTTATTTTTTGATTATTATTATTAATTTTTACAATGTTTGGGACAACCTTGTTATTCCCTTATTAGGAATTACACAACCAAGAAGTTCGGTTGTTGATTGTGATTTTCTATAATGTAATGAATGGAGAAGGTCGCCCCAGCAAATTACTAGCTGGCTGCCTGGCTCTTCATCTTCATTGTTTCCTAATCCATAAATTGGGACAAAAATCTATTTTAATTTTTTAATCAATCTTTAAAAATGAAATAATTTAATTTAAATTACGAAATAACTTTCGTTAACGTTTATATTATTCAAACTTTTCGGATTCTTGTGTGTAATTTCGGTATTTTTTTTTTAATTGAGCCTTTAATTTATCGTTATGCCTAATTCTTACAGAAAATTTTTCAATTCCAATTTTCCTTGTAATCAACGTTTCCTTCCCATTACAAACAAAATTGCAAACCATTAAAAGAATATTTATTTATTTATATAAACAAAATTAATTAGCTGGCATTCACCTTTGAATTTCCAAATCTTAATCAAAGAAAAAAAATAATTAAAACTCAGGACAAAAAAAATAACAAGAAAAACTAAAGATGGCAATATAGACACCCCCACAAGAGAAGGAGCCAAACAAGGCAAAAAGCAATAAATACTTACCAACTTTGCAGGAATCTGATGAGGTAGAAATAAATTCAAAGAATCAATTTTCCTCTTGAATCCTGACGCGTGTGTCTGAGAAGAATGCATTTACACTATAATTCATGCAAGATTCACTCTAAATTTCTACAGCAATAAATTTTCTCACGTATTGGCCAGCAAAGCCGTGTTCTTTGTTATCTAAATATAGTAGCTTAGCCATACAAAGAAAGATTACGAAATTTGTTTGTCAACTTGCTGGTCTGGTCTGCATATACTTGAAGATTGAAGAGTATATAGGTAACGTTCAGGTTGTAGAAGCTTTGTCTGATTGGAGTGATCGGAAAAACGATAGAAAAAAAGATGACAGGCTCCGTCGACGATGCACTGCCTCCGTCCAGACTTCCTGAAAAGAATGATTCCAGTGTTGATGATATAGGTAAAATCTTTGTGTTTGTACTGTGAGATTTCAGAATGAAAAATCCCAATATTTTCATTTTCTTTTTCTTTTTCTTTTTTCTTGTTGTTGTGTACAGGAGATGACGTGAATGACAATCCTATAGAGCAAGTAAGGCTGACGGTTCCCATCACTGATGATCCTTCACAACCTGTGTTAACTTTTCGAACATGGCTTCTTGGGATATCATCATGTGTGCTTCTTGCTTTTGTGAACCAATTCTTTGGTTACCGTACAAATCAACTGAGTGTTGGTTCAGTTTCAGCGCAAATTGTCACTCTCCCACTTGGAAATTTAATGGCCAGAGTATTTCCCAAGAAGCAAATCAAAATTCCATTGACGAAATGGTCATTTTCATTGAATCCAGGGCCTTTCAATTTGAAAGAACATGTTTTGATAACCATTTTTGCAAGCACTGGATCTGGAGGTGTTTATGCTGTAAACATCATTACTGCTGTCAAGGCCTTCTATAGGAGGCCTCTACATCCTGTTGCAGCTATGTTACTTGTACAAACGACTCAGGTAAATTTCCATCATTCAATAAGCTTTAGCGAGCATAGTTCCACCGGGCAGCTTAACAGAATTCTTGTGTGTCCATTCTTCAGTTGCTTGGGTATGGATGGGCTGGGATTTTCAGGAAATTTCTTGTGGATTCACCGTACATGTGGTGGCCCTCAAACCTCGTCCAAGTCTCTCTGTTCAGGTACCTTTCTGTCTCCTCGTATTGAACAAATCTGCTTGGAAAGACGCAGAAGGTGAATTCTTTACCTGACAGCTTATATATATATATATATACGGGAAATGCAGGGCATTGCATGAAAAAGACAAGAGAGAAAAGAGAGGACTCACTAGACTGCAATTCTTTCTCACTGTTTTTGTATCAAGCTTTGCTTACTATGTCCTTCCAGGCTACCTTTTCCCTTCCTTGAGTGCTATCTCTTTCGTCTGTTGGATATGGAAAAGCTCGGTCACTGCTCAACAGATCGGTTCAGGGCAAAATGGTCTTGGTATTGGCTCTTTTGGCCTGGATTGGTCCACTGTTGCTGGGTTCTTGGGGTCACCTCTTGCTGTGCCTTTCTTTGCAATTGCAAACACTCTGGGCGGCTATTTCTTGGTTATGTATATTATAGTGCCAATTGCTTATTGGACTAATGCTTATGATGCTAAGAAGTTCCCCATCTATTCTTCCCACACTTTTGACAGCAATGGTCAGACTTACAACATAAGCCGAATTCTCGACCAGAAAAATTTCGACATTAATTTAGATGCCTATAACGATTACAGCAGGCTACATCTCAGTGTTCTGTTTGCCTTTGTGTATGGACTTAGTTTTGCAGCTCTGATGGCTACTATTTCACATGTTGCGCTCTTCGAAGGAAAGTAAGTTTGTTTCCTTCTGTTTTTTACTCTTTGTACATGTTCACTGTCTGGGGAAATAGTCTTTGTGGCTAATGATTTTCTTGATATGAACAATGAATTAATGTAGGAATATTTGGGCACTGTGGAAGAAGACTTCAAGTTCAATGAAAGATAAATATACTGATGTTCATACCAGACTAATGAAAACGAACTATGAATCAGTTCCCCAGTGGTGGTTTGTTGCAATCTTGATTGCATCTGTGGCTTTATC
Organism: Manihot esculenta; assembly: GCF_001659605.2. NCBI lineage: Eukaryota > Viridiplantae > Streptophyta > Magnoliopsida > Malpighiales > Euphorbiaceae > Manihot > Manihot esculenta. Next base: position 27,106,421 of record NC_035163.2, read on the forward strand.
CTTTCTTGCAGTAGAGGGTTTTAACAAACAGTTACAACTTCCATGGTGGGGACTTCTCCTTGCTTGTTGCATTGCCCTCGTTTTCACTCTGCCCATTGGCGTCGTTCAGGCCACAACAAACATGGTACTGTAATTCTCCTGTAAGCTTTTTCCATTACCAAGTAAATGGGATTTCTAATAAGTTTATCTTGATACACAGCAAATGGGATTAAACGTTATAACAGAGTTCATTATCGGATACATCTACCCAGGGAAGCCTCTTGCTAATGTGGCATTCAAGACATATGGCTATATTAGCATGGCTCAAGCCCTTTATTTTCTGCAAGACTTCAAACTAGGCCACTACATGAAAATCCCACCCAAATCCATGTTTCTTGTTCAGGTAAATTACAACACTGGTTACTTCAATCGTTTCTCATTGCAGAGATTATGAATTGATCTGATTTATCTTGTGAATTTGCATGTACAGTTTGTTGGAACAATAGTTGCTTCGACTGTTTACTTTGCAACAGCATGGTATCTCCTGTCAACTGTCGAAAACATATGTATCCCAGAACTCTTACCAGATGGAAGCCCATGGACATGTCCTGGTGACGATGTTTTTTACAATGCTTCAATCATATGGGGAGTCATAGGCCCTCTGAGAATGTTTGGGAGGTTAGGTCTCTATGAAAGCATGAGCTGGTTCTTCTTAGTTGGTCTAGTTGCCCCTGTTCCAATATGGTTTCTGTCACGAAAATTTCCAGAGAAAAAATGGATCAAGCTGATCCACATGCCAATTTTCTTGTCAGCCACAGCAAGTATGCCACCAGCAAGAGCTGTGCACTATTTGAGCTGGGGAATTGCTGGAATCATTTTCAACTTCTATGTTTATAGATGGTACAAAGCTTGGTGGGCTAGGCATAATTACATCCTATCTGCTGGTCTAGATGCTGGTGTAGCTTTCATGGGGATATTCCTCTTCTTCACTCTTCAATCCAAGGATATTTATGGTCCTTCTTGGTGGGGTCAGGATGCCACTGATCATTGTCCATTGGCACATTGCCCCACTGCTCCTGGGATTGTTGCGGATGGTTGCCCTGCTTTTAAGTGATGTGCTTGATATTTCCTTTCATGCAATTAGAAACATTTGGAATACAAAAAAACTGTGAAATTGGCTTCATTTGTATTCTCCCATGGTTATGTGTTGGGAAATATTTATGATTAAAACAAAATTCTTATATAATTGCAAAACTTCCTATCAAGTAATGAAGTTCAACACAAGTAAAAAAGACAAGAGAAGATTTATGAAACTATGGAAAGCATTTAACAGGAGAAATAACATTTTTATAATTACTATAAATATGATATTATCAAATGAAAAGGTGGAATTTTTTTTTATTTCAATATTTTATTAAAAATTTATATAATATGTTGCGTTCCAATTTTCAAATCAACATATTACGGTTATTGATATTTGATAAATCTTTTTCTCCATAATAGATCTGGTTTTCTTCTTAGTCCATTATATGAGTCTATCAAATGGGTCCCTCAATATTCTATTTGACGAAGTGATAGGAAAAAATGGTCAGGGGTCTACCGGGGATGTCCCCGGTGGAGACCCTCCGACGCCCAAGTCAGGTTTATGATATAATATTTCATGGATAGGCCCGAGTTTCAGAGAAAATATGGAGGCCCTCCAGAAGAAGAAGAAGAGAGAAGAGAAGAGAGCTTGCCTTTTTTCCAACCCCCACATCTATAGTGCTATCTGTCTGTGTCCTTTAGGCCCGTACATACGGACGTGTCAGGCCCTTCTCCACGCAGGCGGCCATTTAATTCACCCTGGCAAGCATACGAATAGGGTTGGTGAGTAATTGGACTTACTCCCCTATTGAGCTTGTGCTCGTATCTGATCCGGATTGCCCTATGTAACACCCCCTACCCGATTATTTAATTAATCGAGTCGAAGACATTACATTTGTAACAATTCTCTTATCTTTCCTTTACTTTGTATCATGAACATCATGACTTTTTTTTTTTTTTTTTCCTGAAAATCCGGCAGAGTTTCCCCTAAAATATGGACTTAATTACCTTAACCCCCAAACTTCTTTCAACATCAAAACAGTTTCAATTTCGATCAAACGCTTCATAACATTTCATTAATCTCAACACAGAAACTTATACTAATCATCCACATTTACACTAAAATTAAAATATTTAACTATATCTGTTTCAACCCATATTCAACTTTATCTCTAAAACCTTATGTACATGTCATATTTCCAAAATCAAGTTCATATAAAAATTTACAAAATATACCCCAATATAGATGATGATGTAACTCTGGCTGGGTTGATGCAGATCTTGATCTACTGCTCTTTGAATCTACAACCTGCGCGAGGAAAAATAAATTCCTACGCGCTAAGCAAATTGCTTAGTAGTGCTCAACTTTTTTTTATATAAATAAAAATTTAAATCAAAATTCATGTAATAACAGTAATTCAAACAAACAAACAACAAATAACTATATAACAAATCATTTGACATAAGCTAAATCATATTATTATTTTACATATATATATATTTTCATTTCACAATCTTTTTTTTTTTCTTCATCATGTAAAAGGTTTTATTTTCTCTTAATACTTTTATTTATTTATTATTTTTCTGTTGGCCCCTATAAATTTAAATGGGACTGTTAAGTCAGATAAGGAAACTGTAACTGTAGGGCACAAAGTGCCAAATAACTGTATGGCTCAAAAGCCGAGTCTATGACTGTAGGATACCTCATTGTATCCCAAAAATCCGTGTAACTATAGTGCAGTACTGCAAGATCTGTATATGGCATGCCACACCCTTAAACTAACTCACAATTCCCACCAAACTTAATAGGGCCAGACTTTAAATAATTTATACATTTAAACATGAGCCAAAAATTTCAATATAGTGTAACTTTTAATTTTTTTAAACTATAATAATTTATCATATTACAACTCTGCCTTTAAACATTGTCATATCATGTAAATCTATTCATTTACTTCAACTACATAAATTACAAATTCATAATTTAATCCTTAATTAATTAACTATTATTCTTTTTATTATTATTATTTTTTTCTAATATAATTTTTTTTTTCCTATTTTTTTTTCTATCACAATATACCTTATTTCATTTTTCTTTTTCTTTAACTTTCTATTTTTTTATCTTCTATTTTAAACATCATATTTACACTATATCTCACTTGTCTTATCACTTTCATTTCTCTTTTTTTTTTTTTTTTTATTGTCACTATATCCACCCACATTATTTTTCTATCAAAGAACATAGAGTCATTTCATTATATCCATAAATTAAATTTTAGTTAAATTCCATATAAATTTTAGAATTTTCTATCTATTAAATCTATTATTTCTCAAACTTTTATTATCCAAATATAATTAATCTATTATTCACTTGGGCTACTTCTACTAGGATAGTAAAATTTCAAATAAAACCTAATTAACAAATTCTTGAATTGATTCAAATGGGGTTGAGCACAAACCTTAGAATTTCCAAAATATTCTACAAGCTTTACTTCTCTACTCTTCATTTTCTTTCCCTTTGGAACTTCCACTTTTCCTTTCCACTTTTTCTCATGAAAAAAAAATAAACCAATAAATCACATTAATACACTATTTCTCATAAATATTCACATTTAACATCCCTGGGTAGCTGGCTCAGGCTCGTAAAGTCGAACCGTCTTTCGAGCATATGATCTGATGGGCTTCGGACCTGTGACTTTTTTTTGGATCCAACCTTATTCCTGAGCTAGGAAAGATCTGGAGGTTATCAATATTATTATAAGTTTATTTACAAGTTTTTTTTAAATCTCAACTTGATGTTTTAAAATAATAATAAAATAAAACGTAATTAATTATAGTTACTCTCTCTATTATATAAACATAGATTTATTTTCAATTTTCTTAGATGACAATTTCTATATTAGCTTCATAATATTTAATTTGTATTAAAAAATAAAATTATTAGTTTTGAATATAGACTACAGCTAGAAAATATGTTAAGAAATACAATATGAAATTTATTATTTAACTATATTAATTATTTGGAAAATATGTTTTAAAAATCATGTCAAATAACTATTGTTAAATGGGAAAAATGTTTTCTAATAGAACAAAGGGAGCCTTAAATCGTTGAATTGATTCAATTCATTTTTCTTTGTACACTTAAATTTTGATTTTTTCGAATAATTATATGTAAGAAAACTACGTCGACCAATTGCAAAACTCTGATTTTTGCATAGTTTTTGGCAAATGTGTAATTTTTGTAAAGTATACATTTTAGTTGTTTATTTGATAATGTATTTGGCACGTTTGATTATTATTTTTAAATTTTTAAATCTTATATTTATACATGTATATATACCAGTCGTAATTGTGATAGTAAACCGAGTTGACAACTGCTTCTTCTTACATTTAAAATGGCGGTGACAATGAAAAGTTTGTTAATTCGTTATTCACAATTATTTAACGTTGTTATTAAAGTTCCCATTAAAAAATACCAACGATGAAACATTGCGGTGTCCCACTGATCATCCTAACGAGAATCTCGCTGTGGTGGCTATCAGTAGTTGGAGTTTGGGATACGAATGCAATAAATTGTGCTATAATTTTTAATCCAAACGCGACGTTTTTACTATTCCATTTTCATGACATAATAATACTAAATTAATCCAATTTAAAAAGAATAAAATCATCTACTATAATTTACCACAGCATAGCATAATTCTTTTGACACTGTCCTTTAATTTTATGAAAAATACTTTACATACTGCGTAACATCTTAGTCATGTCAACTTTAATAATTATATGATATATTAAATTACTATTTTTATCTATTAATTTTAATAAAAAACACCACCTACTATTATAAAATATATAATATAATATTAATTCCAACCCACAAAGACAAGCTTATTTTCCTTTTGCATTAACCTCAACTGTTGGTTAATAGCGGCTTAAACTGTATTTTTCACCATAGATATAAGTTTGATGTTTTTTTTTGTTTTAAAAAAATGACAGACTATGTAATGTAGCTAACTTTTAAAAATACAGGAAGTTTAAGTAAACTACAAAGGGCCTAACGTGTAATTTGCCCTCCTTTGATTGGGGAGGTTTGGGCCACAGAATTGGGATAACACTTGCCATGCCATTGACTGATAGAATCAAAGCATTCTGGTACAATCAAAAGAGACTAGAAATAATCACCAGCAACAACTGCTGCTAAGCATAAGCAACTGGACGATCTCGACTCTTCCCAAAAAACATATGAGCACGCTTCACTGACAAAATAACCAAGGGCGATAGATACTTATTGTGAAACATCCTTGAACACCGATGGGCACAATTACATTTGGCGGTACAAGAACTGTTACTTAAGAAAACACAAACCCATACCTTACTTGACCAGGGTCGATTGCAAGACACTATAAGCATCCAAAAGATAATGGCCTTCCTCACTAATTGCCCTGGAAACTAAAACAATGTAAAATCCCATCCACGGTCAAACCACTAGCACTCATTTTCACCTGTCCTGACTGGTATATTTTTTATGCTTGCAAAGCTTACCCTAGATGGTCTCAAGCTCTACTTACTACACACACTATAAATGCCTTGTATTACAGTAATCTACAGTTGGTCCTTTCTTTTTCTTAGGCATTTAAATAAAACTATAGCAAGTTCTTAGCTGTAAGAGAATGGTACATCTTAAATGCTTGCCTGATCAATATAATCAAATCTAGCTGAATCCAGCTAAGAATAAATATCAACACAAAACACCCATATGCTACACTGTATATATAAAAACAAACAGGTGTAAATAACAAAGTGTCTATCTAGATCAAACTAAATAAATAGCATCAAGCTTCAAACCAAGATACTATGTCTACAACATAGACTAAATTAGAAGTAACTAGAACAAGAAAAACAGACACATCAAGAACTAAGCTGAAGAAAAACTAAGAATTCTGTCTAGAACATACATAGAATAAATTATCTAATAAAGTAGATACTCCGATCCTTAAAAGCTTCCTCAATAGCAGAGATACGAGACTTCTAGTACATGTGGGAAAGTGCCTATCTGTTTCACCAAGGCCTTAAACTAGATGACCCTGTTTTGAACTTCTAGGCAAAGCTTAAGCAACTGCATTGGAATACCTTCATTCTATCTTGCATAAGGATGGTATCGACTACTGCCACTATAGCCTCCCCTTCCATACAGGCCACCTGCTCCTCCATAACTAGCACCTGGACCAGATTCATAACCCCCACTGTAACCTGAACCTCCATAACTTCCATATCCCTCACCTCCCCGACCATAACCACCTAAACCACTACCACCATAAGTCCCACCAAATCCGCCACCATAAGGTCCAAATCGACCTGAATAACCAAGGGAAGATTCACCTCGGTAACCTCCTAAGCTACTCCCGCCAAAACTGCCATAGCCACCACCAAAGTCCCCACCACCACTACTATACCCATATCCACCACCACCACCAAGTCTACCCCCCAACCCCCCTGGATTCCTATAGGGACCAGGCCCAAACCCTCCATCAAAGCCCCCATATGAACCTCCCAATCCACCAAAGCCGTCATTGTAAGAACGACTCCTAGAGTTGCTACCATATGCAGGAGCAGGTGGTGGGTTTGAGGCTTTCTTTGGTTCAGCTTTCTTGATCTCCACCTACAACAAAGCAACTTAGTTAACCTAGATTCTGGAGCAGGTAAACTATCATGAGCCCTTTCCTGAAATCTACACCTGTCACGATCTCCACTGCTAAACAGAAATAGTTAAGAAATGAAACTAAAAGTACCTTATAGAATCTATCAATTGAGGGGAAAAGAAATGGGTATGGTTGCATTATAGAAGAACAAAGCAATGATACAAGCAGAACCACAAACCAAGATCTCTTTACATTATTAGTTGTTTGAGGCCATCTAACTAAGCTCACCTGAGTACCAGCCATATCAATCATATTTCCCTTGGATAACATTTGGTCCACAGTTTCTTCATTGTCAAAAATAATAAATCCAAAGCCTCGAGAGCGATTGGTTTCATGATCACGTATAATCTGGTGCTCCACCACTTTCCCATATTTCGAAAAGAAATTCTTGAACTCATCTGTAAAGTTAATAAATCAACACCACAAAAGAACTAAATATTTTCTCCTTCACAACAAATAACCAGAAGTTAGGATTTCTCACCTTCTGTAACTGATGATGGGATACCACCCACAAATATCTTCTTAGTTTTAAAGTCCTTTGACTGCCCAGAACCCTTAGGAATGGTCCTCTTTATCTCAACCTGTTACATCGTCACTTGTTAGGCGCAACAGTACAGTTGATTGTTACAGCAAAATTTAAGAACATGTAGGAACTCATGGAATATGGAATGAGACTAAGTTAATTTGATGCCCATTTAAAGCTGTAGCAAAACTATAGCACAACCTCGTGTTTCCAACAACCTTAAAGAAACTCATAATATAAACTGAAGGGTCAAAGGATCTCAAACAGCCCCAAATAAAAAATTAAAAAAAATCATCATACACAATATATTGTATGGAGAAAAATGATTTTACCTGTTTCCCATTGATGATATGGGTATCTTCAATCACCTTATCGACAACGGAAGGATCAGCATAGGTGATAAAACCAAAACCCCTAGGCTGACCTGTGTACCGATCTTTCATGATCACCGAATCCGTTATCTCCCCATACTTTCCAAAATGCTTGTTAAAGGTAGCTGAAATTAAATCAATCAAAGCATTCATAAACAAAACATGAATAAAGCCAACCAAAAATCAGAAAACACAAACCGAAAATAAACCCTTGATGCTCAATCTCTCCAGAATCATATAAAACAAATAATTTAAATACAACTTACCATACGTGGTATCCTTAGCCAATCCTCCTATGAAAATCTTCCTACGTTTCACAGATCGAAACAAACAATTAGAACAAAATCGTCCTAAATTTTCGACTAATTTTCCTTTAAATCCCAACGCTGTTCAATAAACCAAAAAGAAAACAACGAAATCTATATGAAAACCATAACTAGAGGAAGGGAAAGAGAGACGAACCCTGGGCTAGCACCATCTCCAGTGTGGGGATTATCGCTCTTGGATTTAGAACCCATATAGCTTAATTTACGGTGATCGGAAAAAAATATGTAGAGATATAGAGCTTGGCGTTGGATTTCGAAGAAGAAAGAAGGAGGATTAGGGTTTGAAAGGCAATGCTAGTGGTAAATAGAAGAGATTGCGTGAATATTAAAATTTCAAGTTTGCCATTCATGCTTCCATAAAAAGACAGCCGTGTCCACCGACTTCATCTTCTGCCACGTATTTATATTAGACATATTTTTTTGTGAGCTACAAGTTTACCTATAATTACGATTTTTTTAAAAAATATATATATAAGTGTATTAGAAATCTTAAATACCCGGATCTAACTTGACCCGAACATGCAACTCCATGTAGGAGAACGGACCTTAACTGATGAGAGCGATCAAGGCTAGGGGTGAGCATTCGATCGATTCGGTTTAAAATTGAATTGAATTGAATAAACTGAAATTTGAAATTTTAGTGTTTATGAAAATCGAATCGAATCGATTTGATCAGAAATTGAATCGAACTGAACCGGTCTGATTCGGTTCGATTTGATCGGTTTCGATTTTTAATAATTTTTTTATTTTCTACACTTTATTTTAATATTTTAAAATTTAATTAAAATATTTTAATCTTAATATGATTTAATTTCTCTATTTTATTGAAAAAATCTATTATTATTACTAATCAGTTCGGTTCTGTTTTTTCGGTTTTTTTTTTATCAAAACCGAACCGAACCGAAATAACTAAAATTTTTAAAATTAAAAATCAAACCAAATCGAAATATATAAAAAATCGAATCAAATTTTCAAATCGATTCGATTTGATCAATTTTTTCAGTTTGAACCGAATACTGCTCACCCTAATAGATTACAGGGATTAAAATATTCAACGAAATTATTATTCATTATTCTAAAAAATACAAATATTAAATACTTTATAATTATACATGGTATAGTTACATCAATTATATTTTTAAAATTATATTTAAAAAAAATTATATTTTAAAAATAAGTAGCCACTTAATATAAATTTATAAAATTTTATGGTAAATTCTTGAAAATTAATGTCTATTCTTTGTATATAAATATAAATAGTAATATATTATTAATAGTATTAAAATTAAAAGTTAACTTTACAAATAATACAGATTAAAATCAAACAAAATGTGGGGAAAATTCTTCAGACAAGAAAGCCTGGCCTTCAAACCTATGCATGGAGCCCAGCCCATTAACAGCTCTTAAGGGTTTGTTCTGCTCTTAAAACCTAATAAAACCTCGCTTTCTAAAATTTGCTCACGCTACTCGGCTGCTGAACACCGCCCTCTCCTGGTATGCTCTTCTTCTCTGCTCATTTTTTGTTTGCGTTTGTTTCTGCCTGTACTATGTGTATATGTACGAATGTTGGGGTGGTTTTTAGCTTAAGCAGATCAATTCGGTAGGATTCCTTCTTGGAGATACGGCCTGTTCTATTAATCAGACAATATTATTATTAGTTTTTTTTTTCAGTTATTGTAAGGGCTAGATGTGGTAAATAATCATTGGTCTCTTGGGCTGTTCTTATTTTAGCTTATTTATGAAGATACATGTTAATTGAAGATAAGGTTCTTATTTGTTTCTAAGAAATTTTGTGTTTTTTCAGAAGTTGTATTGAAGGAAGTTTGTGCTGTGAGTAGAAGTGCTAATTTATATCTGTTCTGATTTTTTTTTATTCAAACAAAGAATAATTTGGACTTCAATTTATATTTAATATCATGTTTCCTCTGTTTTATCAGTTCTATTTCTGTTCGTTGGATTTTTTTTCCGTATTGGACTATGTTATTGGAGCTTTTTCCATGGTTTTATCTTATGAATATATCATAAATAGGAACTTTTCGTCATGGCAGATCTTGGTGGTGTAATCAAGATGCAGTCTGGTGAAGCCCCTGCTTCAATGGAAGTAGAAGCAATTCCAAATGGATCAGGGACACAATCTGGGTCTTTGCCATCTAAGCCAAAGTTTGAGCCTTTGAAGGCTCATGAGATGTCTGATGGTCGAGTTCAGTTCAGAAAGGTTTCTGTTCCACCACATAGGTATTCGCCACTCAAGAAAGCATGGATGGAAATATACACTCCAATATATGAGCAGATGAAGATTGATATCCGTATGAACCTCAAAGCTAGAAAGGTTGAATTAAAAACTAGACCAGATACACCTGATATCAGCAACCTGCAGAAGTGTGCAGATTTTGTTCATGCTTTCATGTTGGGTTTTGATGTTATAGATGCTATTGCTCTTCTCCGATTGGATGAACTATATGTGGAATCTTTTGAAATCAAAGATGTTAAAACTCTTAGGGGTGAGCATTTATCTCGAGCCATTGGAAGATTATCAGGTAAAGGTGGCAAAACAAAGTTTGCTATTGAGAATGCCACAAAAACAAGGGTTGTGATTGCTGACACCAAGATCCACATATTAGGATCTTTTCAAAACATTAAAATCGCAAGGGATTCTCTCTGCAGCCTTATTCTAGGGTCCCCTGCTGGAAAGGTATACTCAAAGCTTAGACAAGTTTCTGCTAGACTGGCAGAGAGGTTTTGATCTTTTTATTCATGTTATTTTGAGACTGTAGTTAGCTCCACACTGGGATCTGTTATGCTGAGTGGGAATTTGTGATTGTAACTTGGCTTGAATTTTCTTTAAGCGGCAAAGATGTTTCATTATAAAGGATATGAATATAATTCATTTTTATAAGAAACCTTGTTGTAAGCTGCAAAAAAGCATTCTTTATTAGAATATGAATATCATACATTTTTATGTGTTATTTATTGGGTGATGATAATGGATTTAACTGCATGGCCATTTTTCAGATCATTTGTTGTTGAAACATTGTTGCTTGTTGGCTTTCCTTGTGCTCATTTGAATTTTAACAAATAGAGAAAAGCCATTATTTGTGATTCATGACCCTAATGGACAATAGACTTATGCAGGGGCCTCTAAACAGAATGTTGTGACATCATCTTGATTTGAAAAACTCTGAACAATGTCATGAAATTTGCATTGTATACTTTATCCTATGCTTAATTTATTCAACTGTGTATTTATTAGAGCAAACCATTAAACACTTCATCCTATGCTTAATTTATTCAATTGGAGTATTTATTAGAGCAAACCATCTGGATTAACCTTAGTTTTATAGAACTTGTATCTAATTGCAGTGAATACAACACTTGTTCACTTATTTCTCTCTATTGCTATGACATTATTTGAGAAGTTGGAGTTTCTTCAATTGATCATCATTCTAGAAGTATTTGTTGTCACTGCAATCGGAAATAAGTTGTCCTAAAACTACATGAGAGGTTGCAGATGTTGCCCTGCATCAATACATTACTGTTCGTGTTAGTCATTTGGAAACCAACAAATGCTTGCTCCTTGGTAGAGCTCAGAGTCTCACCCAAGGGCCAATTGCCAAAGCACCAGAACAGAGCAGCTATATCCTACCAGTTTGACTCCAATTCCACAATGTTAAGCTTTCTGGAAAGTAGTTGCTTGGTAAGCTGCTCAAAGTAAAAAAGTTAATGAGATGATGGCCACAAATGTATGTAGAAACTGATCAAATTGACCATTGGACTTTGGAAGAGAAGTTTGAGCCAACTGGTCAACTTGATTTGATAATGAACAACTTGAGCCTATTAAAGTAGGAAATAGTCAGCAACTTGACATCTCTACAAACACCTTGTGCACAAATTCTTTCTTTTTCCTCTGCCTTAATATTTCCAATTTCATTTCCACTAGAATTACAGAAGCATCATAGCTGGAGTGCTGGACTTCTAATCATGGTTTCCGAAATATTGCAAGTTTTAGAGTCTTCACAATTGACGCAATTCTCTTGTTTCTTTATAAAAAACGCAATAAATCCTAGTAGTGCGATATATTCTTCCACAATACGCAATAACTTCCAACTCATATCATATGAGTGTTAATGCAATATTCGAAAGTGATTTATTTTTGCAAGAAAAATATTTAAATTAATTCTTACCAAATCATGTAATATTTCAATTTTTTTTTAGATGAAAATTTTTTAAATCAATCTTTATTATGTCTGGCCTATAAGACTCGGATCCTGTTTTGTTAATATTAACAGATTTATATATATATATATTTCAGAAAAAATATAAAAACTATATATTCTTAAAAAGATGGCAACTATTTAAGCTATGAGAAGATATTGTATGATGCTTTGGCTTAATTCCAAATTAAATTAACTTAATAATTCATTTCCTGCATCTATCTAATGTTAACCTGCCAGTCTTTCAATTATTGTTGGTCTCTTGAGGTTCCTGCAATGGTCTCAGAACTTTAAGCTATAATGTTCTTTTGATGCTAAAAAAAAATTTAATGGCTAAGACAAATTCTTCATTTTCTCCCACTTTCAGCCATGGAAAGCATGTGCTCTACCAACCTGAACCCATCATCAATAAATAGGCAGGCATTTGGTCTGTTACAGTTAATTCACTTGCATTTGCAGCTTTTTTGTTCACCACCCATTAATTTCAAACTATATCTACAGCTAGTTTTGAGTTAGTTTCTGTCTAGGAACATGGAAATTAGAAAAGAGGATGAAATTGAAGACATGTCACTTTCTCTTCCAACAATGGGGTCTATGCAAATTGCAGGAAGCAATGGATTTGGTCACAACATAGAGTTTATGTCTCAAGCCTACCTCAGAAATAGATACTCAGAAATTGACATAGAAGCTGATGGCTTGAATATGCATAAAGATCACCCTCTTCCCATTTTTCTCAAGGTAATGCTTAATCTTTTCGCTTCTTTTTCAGTTTCTCATTGTCTGTGCTGCTTTTGTTGTAAGAGCTATGATTTATGTTGCAGTTTGAAGATGTGGTGTATAGAGTGAGGAACAGCGCAGCTTCCTCTGCCAATCCTGTGAAGGCAGTGGTTTCAAAGGTAGCCTCACAGCTGAACTTGGAGCAAGATAATTACAAGAAAATCTTGAAGGGTATAACGGGAAGCATTGGCCCTGGTGAAATTCTTGCTCTGATGGGTCCTTCTGGTAGTGGTAAAACAACCTTGCTGAAGATAATAGGAGCAAGACTGACAGATAATGTTAAAGGAAGTATCACTTACAATGATATTCCTTATAATGCAGCCCTTAAAAGAAGGTTAATCAACTTTAAAGACTATTTTTTCTCTCAAACTTTAGGACTATTTGTAATTGTATTGTACTTCAATTTCAAGAACAATTTGTGCAACAGGATTGGATTTGTCACACAGGATGACGTGCTATTCCCACAACTTACAGTGGAGGAGACTCTAGTTTTTGCTGCATTTTTAAGACTTCCCGGCAACATGAGTCGACAGCAGAAATATGCCAGAGTGGAGATCATTGTAAAGGAGCTAGGCCTTGAAAGGTTTGTACTGAATTGGTCATGAAGAACAGCTATCTTATGCTTTTATAATAAACTGTGTTTACTTTCTTCTGCATCCAATAGATGTCGCCACACGAGAATTGGAGGAGGATTCATTAAGGGAATATCAGGAGGTGAAAGAAAAAGAACCAGCATTGGCCATGAAATTCTAGTAGATCCTTCATTGTTGCTGCTTGATGAACCAACCTCAGGCCTTGATTCCACTTCAGCAAATAGACTCCTTCAGGTCCTTCAAGGATTAGCCAAGGTATCATTGTAAAACCATTTTCATACGCTGTAACAAAGTTCTTTATACGTTCCGAACTAGCTAGTGAAAACTCCTCCTGATGATTGTATATACAGGCAGGAAGAACAATAATCACGACGATCCATCAGCCTTCGAGCAGAACGTTCCACATGTTTGACAAGCTTCTGCTGATAGCAGAAGGCTACCCTGTGTACTATGGGAAGGCTAGAGATTCTATGGAATATTTTTCTTCTTTGAGATTCATTCCTGATATTGCCATGAATCCTGCGGAGTTTTTGCTTGATTTAGCAACAGGACAAGTAAATGACATAAGTCTTCCTCAGGATCTATCAGCAGTTCCTGGGACTCCTGATTCTGATAAGGCAGTAATCAAAGTAAGAATACTCCAATTTCTCTTTGGTCTCTCTGAACATCCTCATATGTCTTTCTCTCCAATTAACATTTCCTTCTATGTCATTATATTAGTACCTGCAACTCAAATACAAAACTCAGATTGAGCCAAAAGAAAAGGAAGATAATCATCGGCGTGCAAAGGCACCCAAGCATCTCCAAATGGCAATTCAAGTCAAGAAAGATTGGACATTGAGCTGGAGTTCACAATTTATGATACTGTTGAAAAGAACATTCAGAGAAAGGCGTAGAGATTATTTCGACAAGTTAAGACTAGTTCAAGCTCTTGGTGTTGCAGTCTTATTAGGCCTTCTTTGGTGGAAATCCGAAACTGGAACTGAGGCACAACTCAGAGATCAAGTAAAACTTTCATCTTCCTGATCAACTGACTTCATTTTATGACAAACCACAATATTTCTGACCTTATCATATTCGAATTTCAGGTTGGTCTAATGTTCTACATCTGCATTTTCTGGACATCCTCATCGATCTTCGGAGCAGTATACGTGTTTCCATTCGAGAAGATCTATTTAGTAAAAGAAAGGAAAGCAGACATGTACAGATTAAGTGTATACTATGTATGCAGCACTCTGTGTGACATGATGGCTCATGTGTTCTATCCAAGCTTCTTCATGATCATAGTGTACTTCATGGCTGGCTTTAAGAGGACTATCCCTTGCTTCTTCTTGACACTGTTCACCATACTATTGATAGCAATTACAAGCCAAGTAAGTTGAAAAGAAACTAACCAGCAGAGTTCTTCTTGTCTTAGATAGAACTAAAAGGAATTTCTGTGTGTGACAAAAGGGGGCAGGAGAGCTGTTTGGAGCTGCAAGTTTGAGCATCAAGAGAGCTGGGATGTTTGCATCTTTGATTCTAATGCTGTTTCTTCTCACTGGAGGTTACTATGTCCAGGTATTCTCACTGATTCTTTCTTGTTTAAATTTCAGAAACTACCCGGAGGACTAACTGAAAGCTATTTTGCTGGTGCAGCACATACCAAAATTTATGCAGTGGTTGAAGTACTTATCTTTCATGTACTACGGGTTCAGGCTTCTGTTGAAAGTGCAATATGATGGAGATGAGTTATATGAATGTGGAAGCAAAGGAGGGTGTCGGCCTCTGCAGAGTTCGCCGTCGTTCGACACGGTGAACTTGAAAGGTGGGTTGCAAGAAGTCTGGGTGCTACTAGCCATGGCTTTAGGATTCAGGATAACTGCCTACTTTTGCCTTCGCAGGAGGATTAATGTCTGCCATCTTTGAGTAAAGAATATACATATATATATACACACCTTTTGCAATAAATGTGGGTTGCACAGAAGTAAACAAGTCATTTTCATGATCCCAAATCCATCTGTTCAAAAAACAATCATCACAAATTTAGCAATTTTTGTTAGTAATTAGCATTAATTTATTGGTATTAGGGTTATTTTTATCAACAAAAATACAGATCCGATTAAAATCAAATTACTCAGCATATTTTGATTTCAGAATTAATTAAGTTGATTTTTTTTTTTATAAATCCTTGATTCCAAAAAAATAATAAATTTATGAACATGTTTTTTGATTGTCATCATATCACCAAAGAGAATCTGAATTCCCACTAATCTCTTTATCTTAATCCCAAAATCTAAAGTTAAACATATTCTAAATTTAGTAAAAAAGGTGTTGGAAAAAAAAAGAAAACAAGACTCCAATATATAGGAAATATGTTTCAAAGGGAGAGAATCTACTGCCCTGGAATGGCCTGGCTTGCCGTGGGAAAGCAAATACAAAAACGAAAATTATGACGACAACTTGTCATAATCCCTGACGACAAAAGAAGATATCCACATGTGGAATCCTGCTTTACCATTAGAATTTTCTTTCATTAGTCCCACTACCCTTCACTTTCTTGCTAAATCTAAAATTCAAGTGCCAAAATTTTTATGAAAATTAAAATTTATTGATAAAATTCTTAACTTTGTTAATATGATTAAGAAACATAATAACTTGCCATGGACGAAATTGAGAGGTGATGTGATTTTGGTCATTTTATATTTGCAGGAAGTTTCGCTTCCATGTCCCCACTTAATAAAAAATTTGTGAAGGAAAAAAAGCCACTTTCCTTCCCTCTTGCATCCTCATCATCCTGTATCCAAACACAAAACATGGTCAAAAAAGTCACTGACACCAAAACTTCATCTGCAGTTCCTGTCTCTCCACCATTGAATGCAGAACAAAATCCAGAGAGCTCATAACCACTGATTCTTGTCAACCTTTTTCACATCTCAATCCATCTGTCTCTCTTCCGTTGGCTGGCCTCTCCCCTGTTTCCCTGACTCCGTCTCTGTTTTTTCCTCTGTTTTTCTCATGCTTAGGGTGGAGTAAAAATCCATTCTTTCTTTGTCTTCAGAGCCCCTATCAGTCCAAGATTTCTTTTTGTGTGTAGTAATGGAGTTAGTCCCTTACTCGGACCCGAATTCAAAGCCAGAATCCTCAACCGTCCCATGGCAGGACATGTTCAGATCCGG
Source organism: Manihot esculenta (assembly GCF_001659605.2). Classification (NCBI taxonomy): domain Eukaryota; kingdom Viridiplantae; phylum Streptophyta; class Magnoliopsida; order Malpighiales; family Euphorbiaceae; genus Manihot; species Manihot esculenta. Next base: position 27,123,141 of record NC_035163.2, read on the forward strand.
TTCATTCCGGAAGCCTACCACAACCAATCCTCAAAAGCCGCCAACCAACTCATCCAACGCGCCACCGTCGGAGGCAAACCTCAATAACCCAGATCATAAAACCACCTTCTCAGGTGATCCTCAGGTGCGCCTTTCCATTTACATAGCCATGGCTCATGCTGGCCTTGCTTTAACAATCTTCGTTCTTTATTTTGTGTGCAAGCTTTTGCAAGAGTATTTGAGGCCTATTCAATGGGCTATTTTGTGTTCAATTCCTTTGAGAGGAATACAAGAGACCCTCGTTGATTTCTGGAGTGAGCCTTTGAAACTAGGCCTTACTGAGACTGTTCTTGCAGTTCCAGTTGCCATTTTTAAGGCTTTTGTAGGTACTATTGCTGATATTAAGGATGTTTTTTTAAGGGTTTTTCTTAAAAGGCCAAAAAGAGAGGGTCCTAGAAGAACAAGAAGAAGTGGGTTTTCAAAATTAGTGAGATGGTTAGTGTCATTTGGGGTGTTTGTGATAGCCTATGAGAGAATTGGTGGTATGGGTTCATTGTTGATTCTTGGTTTAGGGTTCATCTCTAGTACTAAAACTGCTGGCTCTACATTTTCTGCTGTAGCTTCTTTCAAAAGCAACAGCATCAAGCGAACTGCAATTAGTGGATTTTTCACCAGAGGGATATTAAAAAGATTGAAAACCATGGTGGCAATTGGATTAATTGTGGGTATGATTGTGGGGTTTTTGGCTGGACTGATCTTTTTCTCATATAAGATCGGTGTTGAAGGAAAAGATGTAGTCATTTCATTAAAATCACATGTAGAAGAGAATAATTATGCAGAAAGACTTGGCATTAAGAAGTGGATGGAAGAGAATGATGTTCCTGGAATGGTAGATAAATACACCACCACAGTCTATGAAACAGTTTCTGAGCAAATAGATACTTTGGCTATGCAGTATAATTTGACAGAGCTTGTAACTGGGATCAAGCATTTTGTCATCAGTACCCCAGCAAATTCTTCTGAGCAATCAACTGCAGCGATGAGGCCATCGCCCTACACTGAGAAGCTTATGAATTTGAGAATGAAAATCACTAAGCAGGAGTGGGGGGAGATTTATACAGAATTAGATGCAATTTTCAGGGAATTGATAATCACCAGGGAGGATCTTGTTGAGAAGGCAAAAGGGTTTGCAGTTCGAGGGATGGATGTGTCACAGCGTGTATTAACTAGTAGTGCATCTGTTTTAGGTGGTGGTGCTAAGCTCATGTTCTCCATCGGAAACTCCATAATCTCTGGAGCTGCAGAAGTTTTTAACTTTGTGTCTCAGTCAATGGTGTTCTTCTGGGTTTTGTATTATCTAATTACATCAGAATCTGGAGGTGTAACTGAACAAGTAATGTGCATGGTTCCAATTCCAAAAGCAGCAAGAACAAGGTGTGTTGATGTTCTTGACAATGCTATATCTGGAGTTCTGTTAGCAACTGCTGAGATTGCATTCTTCCAAGGTTGTCTTACATGGCTTTTGTTCAGATTGTATGATATTCATTTCCTGTACGTTTCAACTGTTTTGGCATTTATCAGCCCTCTGGTTCCAATCTTTCCACCATGGTTTGCAACAATTCCAGCCACTGTGCAACTGGTGCTAGAGAGCAGATACATACTGGCTATTAGCTTGTCCATGATTCATATTGCGCTCATGGACTATGGTGCATCTGAAATTCAGGAGGATATACCAGGTTACAGTGAATATCTTACTGGGCTCAGCATTATTGGTGGAATGACACTGTTCCCATCTCCAGTGGAGGTAGCTTGTTATATTCATTTAATCTTTTGTGCGGATGAAATTTTGTCTGATGACTATGTTTCATGTTTTGATTTTTGTCTGAATTATTTGAACATATTGTTTGACAGGGAGCAATAATGGGGCCATTGATAACCACTGTTGTGATTGGTCTGAAGGATTTGTATGCTGAATTTGTTCTGGACGAACCAAAGAAGAATGATTAGCAAAATGAAGTCAGAAACTCTTGCCAGTTCCAATTCTTTTGTTTGTACACTTGTGAAGTGATGTACATTAGTTTGAGCCATTTTAGCAGAAGCACATAGCTCGGCCATTGTCTTCCCAATCATTGAATAGTAGTTTTGGTTTCTTTCTTTATAGGAAAGATGCATATTTTGCATTTTGTTGGTTGTTGGCAGCCTCGTCAAAGTTAAAATTGTAGATTTTCCATGTATTTGTTGTCCTTAAGAATTTGTGGAATGTCGTCTTGAAGGGGTGATGTCTGTGAGAATCTTTATTGTTGCAAATAATTAATCGCATGAAATAGTATACTTCAGATTCTGGATTCACTCGTAAATGCTCTTTCCAAATTGTCGAGTAAAGAATATCTGGATTCCTTGCACTGTTGCCAAAACAATTTGGTTAATACTTGGTTAACGAAAGCTATTAATGTTCTTAAAAAGTTTAGCTCACTCCAATCGAAAAATACTGAATTCATTTTAAAATAAATCCTTAAAAGAGAAATAAATTATGATTTGGAGATTATATTTTAAATTTAAGGGGAACAAAGATGTAAAGCATAACAAAAAATGCTAGTTTAATGGAAAGAAGCAAGAGAAACCAATGCTTTGAGGATATCAATCAAATGGAAAGAACAATAGAGATCAAAATAAAAGTTGCTTACACCAGTCTATATATTTCACAAGCGTACATAGAAATCAGCATAAAAAACAATCCCAAATTTTCTGGAAAATGGTACATCAAATTCAAACCTGCAGAGATGATTGTTAATCACATACATACAATGACTCAGATCCAGAATTATCTTTCAACTTCTTGGTGACTTTTAAAACATCAACTAAATTATTTCATGTATTTCTGAAGGAATTTTCTATGGAAGTCATTTCTTATAGTATCGTTGATGAAGCGCTTAGGGGTCTTGGTTTCACCTCGAGCCTGGTTCTTGAAAACCACATCGTCATCCCACCTGAGCCAATAAAGCCATTAAATATGAGGAATTGGGTATATTGCACTCAAATGCACTAAAAATATTAACAATATAAAACATTTACTCAGATCTTAAGAGTTACAAACCTCCTTTTCACATTAAAAGACGTTGGATTGTTTAAGAGTGGATTTCCTCGAAGAAGCTGCTCTTCCTTCACTTTAAGCTCTTCAGCAGCCCGTTGTTGTTCCTGCAAAAACATGAATGTTAGTAATTGGAAAGTAACCCAAGCACAACTGGCTGATTACCACAATTTGTGCAACTAATAGATCTATTTATTAGTTACAACCCAAAAACAAAAAATTCCAATGACCTTAATGGTGCCAACTTAGGAATTTTGAATAACAACCTGATGTTTATAGAACGTCTAGAAACACACTGTACCAATGTAAAAAATCCCTGCATGAAATTAAGTTTACCTGCCGCAACTGCTCCTCTGCTCTTTCCTTCTTTATTCTTTCAAGCTCAGCCATGAGAGCTTCAGTGTCATCCTCATCATCATCATCGTCGTCATCATCACTACAGGAAAAAGAATAAATGAGAACATGTCATGCCAACATGATCAGATGATAACATCACTAGAACAGATGTAAAATCATGAGTAGCACACTGAACAATTAGGAAAATAATCTAACGAAATTCGGATATATAGTTTAAACAATAACATCTATATCTTATTAGTTATAGATGGTCCAAATGGATACTAAAAGGTAACAAAAGGTGTAACATTTTTTCTACCACCTGAAAGATACGCTACTAATGAATAAGTAACAAAATTGCAGATTAAAGTTCTTGGAATTCTATCTAATCAACACTAATGACCAAAATTATTGTAAGATAATGCACACTGCGCTCTGTTTTACACACAATAAGCTATATTTAAAGCTACGACACCCAAGAAAGGTCCTTTTCCAGTTTAGATATAGCAGTAAGGTTTGGACCTTGGATTGATATTCTTGTAATAGGAAATTAATAAAACAGAATAGGTACATAGAACTAAGAAAATGGGAGAAAGTAGTAATACTAATATATAGAAGTATAATGGAGTAGGCACTAGAAACTATTAACAAGAGAACAAAGTTGACCAATTTCAAGAATGAAAGTCTGGATGTATATATCAGCCAAGAAGAATAACCTTTCATCATCATTGTTAACTTCCACATCAGAATCATCAGCATCCACACTGCGTGGAATAATGCGGTCTTCAGTATCCCTCCTTGTCCCTATAACAGCTTGTGCAGTTAGTGAAGTGATTGGAAAACTCATCACTTTGATATCATATATAAATAGAGAGAGCTAGTATCACCTTCCAAGAAAAGTTGATTATTCTTTCTACGGTCTCTATCATCTGCCATCCACAAAATTCAAAAGAAAGCAAAATTAGCAAACCCTATAGCAGCTACCAAAAGTACAGGTGAATTAAGAACACCATACAAGAGTTGCACTAATTGAATACTTTACCATTATAAGACTTATCCTTCGATGAAAAATGCCTCCTTTCTCGATCATCAAGCTCCTCACGGAGATTCCTCTTCTGCAATTCATCCTGGGTGTCTTGCCCCTCCTTTCTATCATTCACAGGTGCAAGCAAATAAATTCACACTTGATATTATAAACAGAAGCACAAATGTGCAAAACAAGGATGTCGAAATGCATTAGAAAATTTGAAAAAATACAAATAAGACACAAATTCCTTAGGTGATATTTACCAATTGGATGCATAGGCGACCGTTGGTTCAATTCAATCATAACACATATTACACAAAATTTTTATGTCCAGAAACAAAATCAATAATCAAACCCAAAGCCAACCCACCAACACAGATCAATCCCCCAACAATATAAGTAACATCATAAAACCCCTCTCTCGCACAGACAAATACACAGGCAAATTGACTTCTCCCTACCTCTACTTCTCTTCTTAACTTCACAGCCCACTAATTGTATTCCATAACAAGAAGATTAGTATATCGATCTTCAAATATCATTTACCCTTGTTTGAAATCAAGAACTTGATTCATTTGATTATTTCTATTCTTTTTTAACTTTTTTTAAAAATCACTTCAAAGATCTAATGATTATATAGGAATTCATTTGAATTCTTTCTTGCAAAATGAATTGTTCCAAACAAAGCCTTACTATTCACAATAACTTGAAACACCAAATAAACTTTGATATTGCAATTATTGACGTTCGTTCACATTTTCAGTGTATAAAAGGAAGGCACAAAAAGAGAAGATATATGATACGACACCCCAAATGCAAGCACGCATAAGCAATTTGACAAAGATTGTCGACGTTGAGTTTCAGGAGATTGAGAACCCACCTAGGCTTTAGGTTCGTATGAGAGGCAAGATCTCTGGACGAGTACTTCTGAGAAGGACCAAAAATTCGAGTACCACCTTGTTCATTACCACCTTTTGCAGGTGCCCATGTGGGTCGAGCTGCCGTCGTCATCTCTCAAACTATTCTCCGATTACCTACAAAAACAGAATGCGTACATATAAAATTCAAACACCGACCTTCAAAATAAAACCCTAAAACATTATTAGGTCTTAAATACCGCAATCACAGCAAACCTAATTCAAAATTTTCTATTAGAAACCAACAGAAAGAAAGATATTATTATGCACATCAAACATCGAGATGATAAATCAAAGAAATTAGGGAATACCGTTGGTTGAGTTCTTCGATATCGCGAAAGGAAGAGAGAAATAAAAGAAACAATTAGACGAAGAAAAGATGGGAAGATAAACGAGAACCGGATTCGGTTCAACAATGGGTATTGATCCGGTTGGGTTCGGGCCATCCAACTTATGGATCCCAGTTCCGAAACGTCAATGAGACCCGAGAACGCTAAACCGTGTGGAGAATACCGTTATTATTAAAAATTAGGCTAAATTACTTATTAATCCCTAAATTAAGTTTAAAATAATATATTCTTTTTATTTTTAAAAGTCAATAATTCGATCTTTATATTTGATAATAATATTTTTTAAATATGAAAAAATTAAAATATAAAATATTATATTTAAAAATTTAAGAATATAAGTTTTAATTTTAACATATTTTAATATAAAAATATTAAATATTTTTTAAGATATTTTAATAATTTCTCATGAAAAATTAAGTGAATTTTACTTTTAATTTAGTAAATTTATAATATAGAAAAGTAAAAAATATATGCATATTGATTTTAAAACTAAAAGACAAAATTAAATTAATTTATACTGAAAATAATAATAATTTATAATTTTATTTGTTAAAATTATGTATAATTAATATATTTAATTCAATTAATTCAATTTGATATATATTTATTTATTATATTTAAATAAAATATACTTAAATAATTTATATTTCAAATATGTAATTTTATCCTGCAAATATCATATTTACAATAATTTTAATGTAAAATGAATTATAGTGGAATTTGTTATAAAATTTGATATTATAGAATAATTTGCCAAAAATAAGTTTTGAACTATCATGGTAATACAAAGCCTGAGAAAAGTATGCTAAGCGAAAAGTAAGTTATATGAGAAATAGATTTCATCGGTTAAAAAAAAAAAATTACGGAAGACCATATTTCCGTTCAAATTAAGAAATTGAATCAAATTGATGGATTTCAATTCAGTATTAATTAGAATATTCAATTTAATTCAATTAATATTTTTTAATTTTTAGTTCGTTTCGATTTAAACGTATTAAATAATTGATTAACCTAACAAATCGATTTTATTATATATTATTGTACTAACTCTTATCCAACCAAGCCAACAGCCCAAGCTCAATCTCTTTCTCTTCCCTTGCCCAATCCAGCTAGGAACTCAAGTCCAAATGTGTTAAATTTGTAAATTTTGATTTTGATATAATTGAACTGAATCGATTTTATCGATTTGATTCAGTTCGATTATATCTTAATAATCAATTTAATTTAATTTTTAATATTTTTAAAATTTTATTTTCAATTCGGTTTGATTTTTAATCGAACTGACCAATTGCACTGCCCTACCTTAAACTCTTGGATTATCATCTAAACTCGCTCTTTACTGGATCTAACGAGTTAAAGTATAAAGTTACTGTTATCAGACATAATCCAGTATATTTTCATTACGTCGATAATTGTGAGATCATCAATTTATTAGCTGGCGATATTTTTTATCAAGCAGCTAATCTCGTAATCGGATTATCAAGAAATATTATTAACTTTTTTTGAAACCTTTCTTGCTGTTGTATTGCTGCTTCCCCTTTATACACACTGTTTCTTGGATAAACGTAAGTCAAATTGATTTTTTTTAATCAAATGAAATTATGAATTTTTGCTTGTAAATCCAAACATGATATAATAAAATATTTTTTAAATAATAAGTATATTATTTTTATAATTTTAAATATAAAAAATTATTTATTTTTCTTAATTGGAATAAATATTAAATGCTATTTAAACATTTAATTCTAAATTTTCCTTGGTGCTCCTTTTGTACCTCGATACTCTCACATTTTTCTTTTATAAACCTAATTTATTCTTTTCCCTTTCCTATGAAAGACGATCTATGTCAATTGACTATCGATGAATAAGAAGAGGTAGTTCCTATTAAGAGTTCCAAAGATATTCTGATCGTCACTTATGATTTATGTATGGTGGGGATGTTTCTCACATACAATCCAATTAATTTTTATAATATGAAATCTCTTTGGCATATTTATGGCATCCTTTAGAGGGGTATCTATTATGGAATTAGAAGTAAAAAGATATTTATTTTAATTTTTTAATAATATTAATTTTGAAAATATAGTAAATAGGGACCCTTGGTTGTATAATCGATTCCTGCTCGTTTGGAAGGAGATACAAGGTAATGAAAACCCTTTCCATATCCCTCGGCAATTCCAACACAGTTAATGCATTGAAGGATTTAGTTACTAGTTATAAGCCGAACATTTTATTTTTGATGGAAATAAAAACTCTTAGTTCTCGTATGGAATTTTTTCATAATATTTTACATTTTGATGGTTGCTTCTCAGTCAATAGACAAGGATTGGGACGAGACTTTTCATTAATGTAGAAGAGTCATGTGTCTGTTTTTGAGATTGTATTTTCTTCAAATTTTATTAATTCGGTTGTTTCGGAAGATAATGTTCAATGGAGGTTTACTGGTTATTATGGGTTTCTAGAATCGCAACGACGACGTCAGTCTTGGAACCTTATTCGAGTTTTATCTCTTAAAAGCTCTCTTCCGTGGCTTTGTTCGGGAGACTTTAATAATTTATATTTGAGAGATGAGAAAGAAGGAGTATATTTGCTAAATTATCTTATGTAAGAGTTTAGACAGACACTTGAGGAGCATTTTTGTCAAATTATCTTATGCAAGGTTTGATTTTAAATGATTGTAAATATTTATTAGACTATAGAATTGATATTTCTATTAAATGGATTCATCGCAATGCTACTCTATCTACTCATACTTTGATTATATTCCATATTTATTTGATGAAATTTTATTAATACAATAATTAATTTTGCTTTAAAAAAAACATTTAATTCTAATGTGTTAAAAAAAGTATGTATTTAATGGGAATTCGAGCCGTAAACGAATAAGTTATTTATGAGTTATTCGAGATTCAACTCGATAAAATCTCGATCGGGCTCGATTCGATTTCTAAACGAGCCGAACTCGAGCTTACCGAACTTGAGTTCTGTAGCATTCGACTCATTAAGGTTTATGAGCTGACTCATTTAGAGGGTTCCTGAACAGACTCATTAAGAAATTCATGAATGGACTCGATAAGTGGCTCGTGAATGGACTCGTTAAGAGACTTGTGAACAGTCAGCTCGATTCGATTACACATCTTACCACTTAATTTATTTATTTATTATATATAGTTAATTTTTATATTTTTATTCCTTAATTATATTATTAATTTATATATTTATTTTTTATTATACGTGTAAACACTCTTTTTAAATTATGATAAACTGTTGTTATTATTACTTTTGTATGTTTATATATGTATTTGTATGATTATTTTTCTATTTAATATTATTCACTTAATTTTAAAAATTTGAATACTATATATATATATAATTATATAATTTAAATTGGTTATATTTATATTAATATATTTATTTTATATAATATTTTATATTTATATTATATGTATAGTATTTTTTATATGATAAAATCATTTAATATAAATTATATATTTAAATAAAAATAAATAATGATATATAAATAATGAAATGATAGCATATAAATAATTAATAATAATATATTAATAAATTTTATATAAAAATATCTATCGATACTAATAATAAAAATATATAAATTTAATTAAAATTAATAATATTTATAAATATTATTTGATATTATAAATAAATAAATAAATATTTAAATATTAAAACTTAAATAATAAAAAAATAAACATTTAAATATTAAAATCTAAATAATAAAAAAAATTTAATCATTTGTTGTCAATGAAACCTAATCTAAAATTTTTAAAGAAACATTTTTTATTGACCACTAAATCATAGATCCACTTTTCTAAAATCAGAATGGGTTATTTCACATGTGAAATATTGAAAGTTATTGACATAATATATCTTATCTCATATTGAAAATTTATAGTTATGGAGGGTAAAATTTACTTTATATAGTATTTTAAATTAAGATTTTGGTTACGTAGATTTTAATTAAATTATATTTAATTTTATTAAAATTTATTTTGGATTTTTTAATTTAAAATTTTAATATTTAAAAATTTAAATTAATTAAATTTTGTTAATCAACCTTTTAATCAAGTTTTCGAGTTTAAACTTGAATTAAACTCGTTATTAGTTTAAATGAGTTTTTTAATTGAATTTTTGAGTTCGAATTTTAATTAAACTCGTTATTAATTTAAACGAATTTTTTACGAGTCGAACTCGATTATAGTATTTAATTTTTGAGTCGAATTCGAACTCAAACTTATAAAATATTTTAATAAATGAGTATGAGTTTTATAAAAATTAGTTTCACTTTATTCGATTACACAGAGTTTCGATTATTAAGTAAATTTATTTAGTTATAAAAATAAATTAAACTTTACATAAATTTTATATTTTATATTATGCTTCCACGTAAAGTGATATTTATTTTACAAAATAAATATTTTATTGAAAATATGTTAAATTAATAAAAAATAAATTTGTAGATATATAAATACATTTTTTACAAATTAATATAGTAAATTTATATTATATTAACGATATTATTATGCATTAAAAATATATTCTATTATTTAAAAATATATTATCATCTATATATGTTATACTTTTGAAAATATCACTAGTTTTATTAATTAAATAATTTTTATAAAGTAATTACTTTAAAAAAATAAATTATTTTTATAAAATTATAAATAAAAATACAAATATCATAATTTTATTTTTTTTTAAATTTACAAAAACTATATATATATTCTTTTCAAATAACCTATCGCGTTTTGTGATTTCTGGTAAACTGGGACCAGAAATTGGGCATTTAAGCCTCTTGCATACCCTCGACTTGAGCAATAATAGTTTATCTGGTGAGGTACCATCACAGTTGGGCAATTGTACTCTTATTGAGTCCGTGCGGAGCCAGTAGCTTCTCTTTGGACACCACCAGCACCACCGCAGCAGCATCTTCATCCCCTTCACAGGATTTTTCGATCGCCGGTACGGCACGTGCCCCTTGCCGTACCTTCCCTCTTCCCTCCTCCCTCCAATGGCTTTACAGGAGAAATACCTGAACACTTCAAGCACCTGAAAGCTTTATGGGTTTTGAGTTTATACTCTAATTCACTGTCGGGTAAGATTCCTGACTCCTTGTTTCAGATTCCCACTTTAGAATATGTATATTTGGATGGTAACAAATTAAGTGGCTCAATGTCTAGGCATATCAATAACTTGACTCAAGTTATCGAACTATGGCTACAAGGCAATCGGTTATCTGGTGCCATTCCTGATTCCATCGGAAATTGCAGCCAATTGCAAATGCTTTTTTTGAATGATAACCAGCTGGTTGGGTCTCGGCCGAAGAGCCTAACCAATCTTGAAAGCCTTGTTTATTTAGATGTCAGTAATAACAGTATCGAGGGAAGCATCCCCATAGGATTTGGAAACCTCAGGAAATTGGGTACCCTCGTTTTGTCATATAATGAATATGCTGGAGGCCTTCCACCAGATTTGGGCAACTGGAGTAGCTTAACGGAGCTTTTCTGTGTGGAATGCAACCTAACAGGTTCTATCCCATTTTCCTTTAACCTATTGCATAAGCTTTCTCATTTTGCACTTCCTGTGAATCGGTTTTCTGGAGCTATTCCGGAATCCATTGGGAATTGCAGTAATCTGCTGGTTGGTACTTTGCCCCGGAGTCTAACAAATCTTGAAAGAATTGTTACTTTATACCTTGGAAATAATACTCTTCAGGGTAGCATTCCTTTAGGCTTTGGCAATCTCAAGAACTTGAATTCTCTATATTTGTCTTTCAATGGTATTATTAGTGGTGGTCTTCCTGAAGATTTGAGCAACTGTAGTCGCCTAACAGAGATCATGATTGCAGAAGGCAACTTAATAGGCAACATCCCATCTTCCTATGGCTTCCTAAATAAGCTTTCAATTCTTGACCTCTCTGAAAATCAATTATCTGGATTGATCCCATCCTCCCTATTTGCTATGCCTTCATTGAAATATCTGCTGCTCTCACGGAATCTGTTCACCGGTCTTGTAAATCAATTCCAATCAGGTCCTAAATTTACAAGTCTTATCAATCTTGATTTCTCAAAAAACAAATTTGGCAGGGGAAATCCCTTCTTGGGTATGTGATCTAAAAATCCTAAAGTTTCTTGCTTTTTCTCATAATAATTTAATTGGAGCCCTTCCTCAATGCTTGGGAAACTTTAGTAGCAACCTTTCATTGTTGGAACTAAGTGGGAACAATTTCCAAGGTCATATCCCCACAAATTTTTCTGTGGAATGTAGCTTAAAGTTTATAAGCTTCAATGGCAATGCACTGAAAGGAAAGATACCACGATCTATAGTAAATTGTGGAAAATTGGAACTGCTAGACCTTGGAAACAACATGATAGAGGATGCTTTCCCCAACTTTTTGGGAAGTCTTCCAGAGTTGCAAATTCTTGTTCTGCGATCCAATAAACTCCACGGTTTTGTTCAGAGTCCTGCTTCCAATTTTTTCTTCCCTAAGTTGAGGATTTTCGACCTTTCGGACAATAATTTGAGGGGACATTTACCGAGTGAGTGTTTCAATAGTTTCAAAGCAATGATGTATTCTGATCCTCATTTTGAATACATGCAAGAGCGACTTTATTATTCTGTAAGGGTGATATATAAAGGGGTGGAGAGAGAATTGGAGCAAATCCAGAACACGCTTACAGTGATTGATTTTCATACAATAACTTCACTGGTAAAATTCCTAAGTTTATTGGGAAGCTTAAATCAGTCCATTTGCTCAATCTTTCTCACAATTTTTTTACGGGTTATATCCAACCATCACTGGAAGATTTGAGCAATTTGGAAGGTTTGGGCCTCTCTTCAAATATGCTTACTGGGAGAATTCCTAATCAATTGGCAGGCTTGACATTTCTTCAAGTTTTGAACCTGTCACATAACCAACTTGAAGGACCAATACCTCAAGGAAAGCAATTTCACACATTCAAGAATGATTCTTTCCAGGGCAACTCTGGATCATGTGGATTTCCGCTTTCAAAACTCTGCAATGATGGTAAAGGACAAGCTGTAGTAATACCATCAAGCTCCCCACAGGAAAAAGATTCAGAGCTTGAAAATGGGTTTGGATACAAAGTTGTATTGATGGGATATGGATGTGGGCTTCCATTTGGAATAGCAATAGGATACATTGGTTTTAGGAAAAGAAAGCCTTCATGGTTGGTGGCAATGGTTGAACGTGAAGGTTATCAAATAAAAATGAAACTGCAGAAGAATGCTCGCAAAAATGGTGGAGAACTGCACTAATCGTTAGAATTGATTCTTCAATGTAAGTATTAGCAACTGCTTATATGATTTTTTATCTTATTCAGATTGGTGTGTGACAAAAAAGATTGGTGTGTGACAAAAAAAAATATTTTTTTTTTATCAATTGAATATATATGTGGGGTGTGGCAAATTATTTTGATACGTAACTATCTTACTACATGTGACCATTCTCTTCTTGGCCCCTTCAATTACACGTTTCTTTTACTCATTGGTCCACGCATTCACGTATCTATGAGTCACATTCTCTAGATTTTTTAATTAATTATTGTATGTGAAAATTTGTCTTCTTTCCTTGCCAGAGTAAATGTTTATAGACACGTTGCAATGGAATGGTCAAATCCTAGTCAATTAAGGAAACTTAAAAAGTTAAAAAACTTTGTTATTTTTTCTAGAAAAATACAAGTCAATATATATTTTTTTATAATTTCATTTTTCAATCTTAGCAATGTGATTTACATTTTTTAATTTAGAATTTGGAATTTATACTCGCTAAATCAGTTATCACATTAATGATTAATTTAGTTTATGTAATATTTTTTTATTAATTTTATTCATTAAAAATTGAAAAAAAATTAAAATAAACACTTAACTAATAAAATTTTTTATAATACAAAGATTAAAATTAACAAAAACATTAATTAATAAATTTTTAAACTTTAAAAATATTTTAATATATTTTTAAATATTAAGCAATGGAGTAATATTTTTTTTGCATAATACCATTAAATTGTATTTTCCTTTTGTTAATATAGAGAGAATGAGAAACATTTAAATTATAGCTCTAAGAAAATAATGCACAACGGGTGTTGAATATTCAACCTTATTATTTTTTCAAAGGGAAAACATTTAGTCCAGCCCACCTTTGAACTCTAGAAGACATTTGCAACTATGCACCAATCTAGAAAAAGAAATTAGGCAAAACCAAATTGAAAGTGAGCAATTAATGGTGGGCTATTTTAATTAATTCCAATTTATATAACCTAATTTAATTAGATGTTGACAAGCTATTATATAGAAAAATAATATTTATATAATTATAGCAATCACCCTCTAATCTCCTCTCTTGCTTGTTTAAAACTCTACAATTTCATCACCACATGTGTTTAACCTAAAGTAATACGTCAAACCATCATCTTACTTGAACTAATGTGTTAAGCAAAATCCTTATAAGCTTTTTAAGTTTAGAAATTACTGATGCAATCATGATGCCACACACAATGAAAAATCCTTTAATATTTTATTTTTTAAGTGAGTATTGATGATCGCCGAACTTTTTATGTTGGATTGAGAGAATTTAAGAAATTAATTACCTATAATACCACCCATGATGAAAGATCTTTTAATATTTTATTTTTTAAGTCCAACTCGTAATTAAAATAGATCGGATTGACTATATGCTCGAATCTTCTAAGAGGATAGTCTAGTCTGTTGATGAGATGAGAACTAGAAGAGTAGAACTAGCCACCTCACAATCTTATCAGCATGCGCGTCGGAGGAAATTAAATGGTCGTCTGATAAAAAGGGACATGCTGTTACGTATATATATATGAATCCGAGTGACAGAAACATGTTGTATTATAACAGGGTGACGGTTACGCGTCACTAAAAAATGAGAAAAAAGGGATAAAAAAAATGACACATAATCTTTTCAAGACTCATGCTATAAAATTTTAATTTTCGGCATCTCAAAATATCAAGAATAAATCGAGCTGTGAATTTAATATGTTTTTAATATTATATTTTAATTTTTTTAAATGTATATGTTATGTTTATTCATAGTGAAACTATTTAAAAATTGATTACATGAAGATAAAATTGTTATGCACATATATAGAAATTAATTAATTCATTGGTAAACAACCTAAATATTTTCAATAAAAAATTTATGAGTTATAATATAATTATATAAGTCGAGTTATTATTTTATTGAGAATGGATCTCCCCCTCCCTTCAAAAATTAGGCACTTTAACATGACCCCTTTACATTTATAATACAAATCATAATCAGAAGACCAAAATTGATCATACTATAATAATAATAATAATATTAATAATAATAATAATAAATTATTTTTTAATCTATGAAATATAGCATAATAACATATTTATCCTTTTATTTTTAGAATCTAACACATTTATCCTTAATATTTAATTTTGCCAAAATAAATCAAAATTCTCTTCGTAAAAAATTTATGAAATTTTCACTCGGTTAAAAGAAAAATAATAAATATAAATCCAAAAATATCATCATCAATAATAAAATGAAAAAATTACTATTTAGTTTCTATAATATAGAAAAACTCGCTACTTAATCTCTCAATTTTAAAAAATATATTAAAATATTTCTGATATTTTAAAAAATTTACTAACTAGTTTCTTTATTAATTTTATCACTAAAAATTTTATTATTTAGTTCTTATAGTTTGAAAAAAATTATTAATTGATCTCTTAAATTATTAAAAAGTTTACTAATTAGTCCTTCCATATAAGAGTTATTTTAGATTTTTTTTAATAATATTTAACAACTAAAATTAACTGAAAGACTAATTAATATATTTTTTTAGAATGTCAGAAATATTTTAATGAATTTTTTAAATGGCGAGCAGAATCGATAGCGAATAGCATTACAAAAATAATTTTTATTAAATTTTAACTTTTTATTTTTAATAATTAAAATTTTATATATTTAATTTTTATTATGTTTTGCTGAATTATCTTAAATTTATTAAAATTTTTATTTATTTATAGAGATTGCATTTGAAATTTTTTTCCTTAAATTTTAAAGAAATTAAATTTTAGAGAATAAAGCGATGAATTTAAAAAATAAAAGGACAAATATATTAATTGTGTAATATGTTAAGGATGAAAACTTTTTTTTTTTTATAATTTTTTGAGAGAAAAGTTTATAAATTTTTAGAAATTAAATTTTAGAGATTAAAGTGTTAGGGTTTAAACAGTCAATTCGGTTATTTTTAGTATTTTTATTAAAATTTCAGAATTAAATTTGAAGAATAAAAATATAGATTTTAATAAATAGAAAGAAGAATTCGTTAATTACATGATATCTTAAGAAATAAAAAAATAATTTTTTTAATAATAATATTAAATAAATGGGTCACGTTATTTGGACATTGACTTGGATAATTTGCACAAGCATCATAGAGTGGGACAAAGTTTAGAGGGGTCCTACAATATATGGAGGGTTCCCCACACAAAGGGAGAAGAAGTGTCCATAGTGCAAAGCAAGTAAATAAATAACAAGCAACACCTACAGCCAATGGCCCATATGGCTTCCCTTATTAACATAATCTAATGGCAACAGAAGAGATGGTTGCTTTGTTGGATTAGGTGGCCAACCTCCCACCATGGAATCACCATCCCACCATCACTGTACCCGCCATAATTCAAATCTCCGTTTTTATATTTCAAAATTATTGCTTAATTAAATATCGATTAGCAGTAATGTCTCTCTTTGCCTCTTATCCAATTAAGGTCCAAAGTGACATTAACGTAACTTTAAAATCTTATAAACAATAAATCTTCTTTTACTCCCATTTTGTGTGTCAGAGAGAAAGAAAGATTTGTAGTTGAAGCAGCAGTTGCTGTTTGCTCTCTCCATCTCAGCTTTGCTTACTAAACAAACAATATACCAGAGGGAAGTTAGGCCAACGGTTAGCTAGCTTCTCTCCGAACTTGCGTTTTCCCTTGGAATCAAAGCAAAGCTCTTCTGGCTTTTGCAGTTGAGTTCTTGGTCACCATCTGAAACCCAAACTTCACCTGCCTGTCATATTCTTCCAACCCCCAGTCTGCTTCTCTTTCTTTATTTCACAATCTTTCTACTTACACCTCTTCTCTGCTTCTGCTGCTTATTCAGGTTCTTGCTTAAATACCCACTTGAGTTTTTCATGTTTTGTGTGTGCTTTGGGGAGCTTTGATTCCAGTTCCTTGTCGAGTCAAAGCTTTTTAGTGTAAAGGCATCTTTTGTTGTATTCAGGCTTATTTACTTATACACTTTTTCAGTTCTTCAATTCTTTGAATCTTGATTTTGTGGGTTTTTGCAGCTGGTGCAGATTAAGTGGTGTTCTTCAATTGAAGAACTGCCTTTGATTTACGCTTGAAGGTTGAAATTTTCATTGGATAGCACTTTGGTGTTCAAGTATTTGGTCCCACCACTCAGCCCTGTTGGTATTTGCATTTTTGCCTCACTGAATTCTCATGATCAGCTAAAGCTTTCAACTATAATCTATTTTCAATCCGTTCTTTGATTCCCAATACAATAATCGTGAGTTACCAACTAGTCACACAGAATTCATGCTGGTATTCCGTTTCCTGTTAATTCCGTCTAACACTCGTATAAGATCATGCTGTAGCTTAATAGCCAAAACTTGTACGTCTTCATCAAACCAGTTTTCTTTCCATATTTGAGCAGTTTAACGCTCAAATCCTAAAATTTTTACCTTCAATACTCTCAAATGAATACCCGCTATTTCTCTCCACCAGACTCGTTGTGTAATTCGGGTACCGCAGTTTCATTTTCAGCAAATTCTGCAGTAGGGGAGGATCATGAGCCTGTGATCACCAGAAACAGACCGTCTCGTACTCCCTCTTCTACTTTCTTGATAAGAATGGCAATGAGGATTTCAAGAGCAAGGTGGTTCACCTTCTTGAGAAGAGTATTTCACTACCAGAATGGTTCAAGATCCAATCTTGGGTCTAATCCTTTCAATTCTAGCACTTGGATGATGCTGGAATTTATAGCGTTGATTGTTCAAATAAGTATGACCACATTCACTTTGGCAATTTCCAAGGGTGAGAAACCTGTTTGGCCTATGAGAATATGGATTGTTGGTTATGATATTGGCTGTCTCCTTAGCCTGCTGCTACTTTATGGGCGCTACCGCCAAGTTCATGTGACTCAAGGAGAAAGTTTTGGCCTTTCTGATTTAGAGGAGCAGAGGGGCGGTGACGACTCCAGGTATTGTACACTTCTAACTTACTCTGTGTACTTATTTTGTTAGAAAGGTATTTATCTTATGGGGCTAAATTTCTATGTTAAAATTCAGGATTTTAGCATAATAACAAAATATAGTTTAAAAATACATATATGTTTAAAATAATGGATTAGTGTTGTTGCTGCCTTGGGGTTCAGCAAGCCATAGAAAATGATAAGATAGTCTAAAAATTATGCAACATAATCACGAAAAGAAGTGAAAATATGGCTTAATAGTTAGGAAAGGTCGCCCCATGTCCTTTAGCACCACAAACCTCACAAAATATTAATTCGGTAAGTCATAAATCGAATCCATAAAAAAATATCTTAATTCAAGGCACATAAGTAGCATTAATGCTATTAAATCATGGATAGAATTCGAAGCACGTATTGGGTAGAAAGTTGTATTTCTTTTGTGTTCAGCATGTTAAAAAGTTTTTTTTCTTTTCATTCAACCGAGAGAATAATAAATTACTTGTGAACTTGTATGTTTGTCCATTGAGTTTTTTTCTTTTCATTCAACCGAGAGAATAATAAATTACTTGTGAACTTGTATGTTTGTCCATTGATTTGTTTATAGTTTATTCAGGTGCTCACATCTGATGAACAAATGTCGGACATCTCTGGAGCTATTTTTCGCAATATGGTTTGTAATGGGTAACGTTTGGGTCTTTGATTCCCGCTTTGGATCTTTCCACCGGGCTCCAAAACTCCATGTTCTCTGCATCTCTCTGCTTGCTTGGAATGCTCTGAGCTACTCATTTCCATTCCTACTGTTTCTGCTGCTATGCTGTTGTGTGCCACTCATTAGCAGTGTCCTTGGATACAACATGCATATGGGGTCTGCTGAAAGAGGGGCATCCGATGATCAAATCTCTAGCCTACCAAGCTGGAAATATAAAGCAGTCGACACCAATTTGGAGACTGGCAATGGTGTTGATTGCAACTCAACCCTTGCAAGTGAAGATCCTGTAAGTACTAGTTTGTTGAGTACAAGTAACTAACAAGTTTGCTTATTAGTATAGAATCAAGGAGTATCAATGAATCTTTTTCCCCTTAATATGGTTGAAATGACATTGACAGGAATGCTGTATTTGCCTAGCCAAGTACAAGGACAAGGAAGAAGTAAGGCAGTTGCCATGTTCACATATGTTTCACCTCAAGTGTGTAGATCATTGGCTCAGAATTATATCTTGTTGCCCACTTTGCAAACAAGAACTGGAGAGATAAACATCAAGCTGAAAATGGAAAGCTGAAGCTTTTATTAGGATCTTTCCCCCCCCCCCCCCCCCTTATTCTGCTTTTATTGCTCTGTGTGATTCTCATGTATTTACATGATTCCCTATTTCTCTTCTTTGAGTTGTGTATTTATAAGGTTACTTGAGCGAGTGCTTTGCTTGTACAGTGGAGCTCACCAGTAACCATAACACCATATCTGTGATGGTGTATATGTGAGGAAAATGATGGGGTGGGGTGGGGGGGGGGAACTGCTTGCTTCCTAAAGGTAGCAGCCAGTCCATCTGTCCTCAAGATTACCCCATATCCTGAATATGATTTTTTACACTGTAATACATATTTTCAATACATGTACATCAAATTTTTACATAAAACAATTGCAATACAGATTCATTGCAGGCTATGTGGTCATTCTACTCTGCTGCTACAAATTCTAAATTGGTTTCCTTAGATTTTAGATGGTTGGGTTTCAATGGTACGTTCATGGTGTAACCCTCAAGAGTGAATATTCAATTCACTCTTGGACAAATATTTTCTTTTTTTTTTTTCTAAAAAAAAAAGCAATGAACTGTGTAATTTGAAACAACTTATATAAATTGATTTATATAATAAAAAAGTTAAACTAAATTTTTGGAGACAAATTAAAAATTAATAGAATTAAAATATGTTTACAAAAGTAAATAAACAGGGAATATTGCTAATGGATTTTTAGTACATTAATATTAATATTAGAGCTATTTTTTAAGAGTTTTTAATTATTATTGAAATTAATAATTAATTTAATACATAATTCATATAGATCTAGTAAAACTATTTAAAAAAAAAAAAAAAAGAGCTCAAGTTTCAATCTTTTTTTTTTAAAGGGTCAAAACTGGGGAGCGCATTGGTATCGCAAACCTAAGGCTGCAATGCGGAGATCTGGATATGCATTTAAAAAATAGACGCATATTATCCATTTTTTCAAAATCAATTAGAAGATCCAATAGCTGATAATTTTTGCTCACAGTAGACCCATGTGCACAGAATCATTTACGGTTTAAAATATTGGATATGAGCCAGTAAAGTTCCACAGTTTCACACAAAATCCAAAGGAGAAGAATACAGAACAAAAAATGAGCGATGCCAAATCCAAGTTCTTGGAAGTTTATTCACTTCTCAAATCTCAGCTGCTAAATGACCCTGCTTTTGAATTCACTGATGAATCTCACCAATGGGTCGATCGGGTAATTTTCTCTCTTCTCACTGCTGCTCTTTTTGTTTATCTTTTTTGGGTATTAATTGCTGAATCTGTGTTTTTGGTTTCTTTCAACTTCGTCTTGTTTCTACTCTTTTAAGATTTCTGTTGCTGATACTATGACAAGTTAAGAACACTTGATTACATGTGCTATTTGACGCCTTGAGTACTGTTCTTAGCAACGGTGGACCTCAGATTCACTTGTAGAAGGGCGATGCCCGCCTGCCAAATTTGATTCGGAAACTTTAATGGCAATGTTTGTTTGGCTTGTTTTGGGTAATTATGACACTTTGACTTGAAATGGACTTAAGGGTGGTTGGTTGAATCCTGCGATAGTTTGGTAAATGAAGAAAAAAAATATACTTTTTGGCCTCTGCTTCTTTCGCTGAAAATATTTTCAATAAAAATATTTTTTATATTTTTATAATATTTAGGATACTAAAAAAATTTAATCCAGAAAAAAATATTTTACTGTTGAAAGGAAAAGTTAGTCCTTTTAAATAAAATTATTTTAAATTTTCTATATATAAATTTGTTAATATATTTTATTTTTTAATAAAAAATAATTTATTTTGTTGAACAATATTTTTCATAAAAATATTTTTTATAAATATATTTTTTAAATATAAATTATTTTCTACAAGTAAGCCATTTTTAATCCTAGAGTATGTGGTGCTGATTTTGGGATTGGGGTTCTTTGAATTTACTAGTTTTTTTCCATTTTAATTGATTTGTGAAATTAATGAAATGGAAATTTTAAGAGTAAAATGAATTTTTTTGTGACGGAGTGAAATTTGTTACTTCATCCAATAATTTGAATACAATTTTTTTTATGTTATTCTAAAATATTGTTCACTCTCTTTTATTTACATTATGATTAATATATAAAGTTACCATTATATTTCTAATTAATTTTATCTATTTTTAACACAATTTTTTGTAATTTTTTTATAAATGAGAATTTAAATTATTTCTTAATATTTAATTCAAACTATATGTTATTAATAATGATTTTATTATTTTAATAAAATTTAATGTTTTTATTTTTATTTTTATATTAAAATGGGTATATTGAAAAGTTAATAAAAAAATTTCTCTAACATTTATAAAAAATTAAAATGGACAAAAATCATGAGAGGAGAGTATAATGTATTTTCTTTTACAAGTTACGACAACGTGACTCCTCAATTCTCATTACCCCTCCTCTCTCTGCTCATGCCACAGGCATTTTAAGATTTTTACCAGCCTTTGGGGGGCTAAGTCTCTCCTTATCCCAACTTCCTCCTATGTTTGAACCCCAACTTTTTACACTATAAGGTGAACACGCAACTGCTAATTTATTAGCTCAATGGCCAAGTGCTTATTTAGCCTTTAACATCTTGCTATTATCTGTGTTCATCCATCATATGGTTTTGAATCACTCATCTGTCTCAAACCACTGTGGGAATAAAACTTGAATCTTCCTTGCATTATTTTTTGCCATATTGAACTTTACTTTTTGGGGTTTAGGTTGTGCCTGCACCTGCAGATGCACTTTAATATATATGATTTTGTGTTTTCTGTTGAATCCCATGTCGGTTTGGGATAGAGGTAATGGAAGGGTTTTAAGTACTCCTCCCCTTCAACTAGCTTTTTTTTAGTGAGTTAGTCCTGATCCAAATTTAACATCCTCCGTATTTTGGTAATTCTGTGAGTTTCCAAAGCTCTGTTCGAAGTATGTGGCTCTATATAATACTAGTGGGTCCTAATTATATGAATTTGGTCGTTTGCTGCAGATGTTGGACTATAATGTACCTACAGGTGGGAATTTGAATGTTGCATCCTTGAGCTTCTATCGCATCAGCCATAAGCTAAATTTATAAAGTCAAGTGGATATTCAATTTTCTTCTCAATCTTAATTTAAAATCTTTTTGTGATGGTATTATTTACAGGAAAGCTATACCGAGGACTGGCTGTTGTTGATTGCTACAAGTCACTCAAGGAAGGAAAAGAACTAGTTGATGATGAAATTCTTCTTGCTTGTGTGCTTGGTTGGTGCATTGAATGGGTATGTTTTTGCAGGCCACATGCATTTGGTTGAGCCAGCTTTACCACTAGGCAGAATTTTACTTTTCTTAATGTGCTAAATGTAACTCATTTAGATGCTGATTGCTGAATATTCCAGCTTCAAGCATGTGCAGTGGTTCTTGATGACATCATGGATAACTCTCAGACACGCCGTGGTAAACCTTGCTGGTTCAGGCTACCAAAGGTTTGAATGAATTCATTTTTTTTCATCATTTAAAAATGGAAATTTTCATTGTTTTTCCCTATTTAGTGTTTATAACTGGTTTGTGGATTAGCAAAACAGCTGATGAATTCTCTGTGTGTCATCGTTTCTTTATTATAGGTTGGTTTTATAGCCATAAATGATGGAATACTTCTCTTCAATCACGTCCATCGAATTCTGAAGATGTATTTCAGGGAGAAGCCTTATTATGTGGATCTGCTGGAGTTATTTGGTGAGGTAGTATAATCTTTCTGAAACCAATGTGGCAGGAACATTTCTTCCCTTCTTTATCATCAAAATTCAAGGATCAACTTTTAATGTGTTCATATTTACATAGGTGGAATTCCAGTCAGTCTCTGGAGAAATGATAGATTTAATTACCACCCATACAGGAGCAAAAGATCTATCAAACTATTCATTGTCACTGTAAGTGATAACATATAATGCTCGTCTTTATTTACCTTGTATTGAACAGTTTTTTTTGTTGTGTTTTTCCTACAGTTACCACCGAATTGTTGAGTACAAAGGTGCATATTATTCAATTTACCTTCCAGTGAGTGGCAATTCCATTGTGTATGCATTCTTAACTATGTTTCTCATGTTAATTATATTTATTATTGCATTACTCTCAGCAAAAGATGTTTTCATAGTAATGCTAAACTAAATTTGATCTCAAGTAAGCTAGCTAATTTCTTTGCGTGTAAAACTGTTGTATGAACCTTCATTATTGTGGATGCATTATGTGGGAGGGGAATGCTGTCACTAAAGAGAACTACCCTTTTCCTCTCGCCCCTCCCAAGTCTCTATGTGAAGCATTGAATTCCAGCATCTCAGTCATCTATAATGTTTAGATGTCCTCCATCAGCAAACAACAATCTTACTTTTCACCTGTGCTTGCTTTTAAGATTCACTGCTTGCATAGCATTGACATTTTCTTTATTTTCACTGTATATGCCCAGGTTGCGTGTGCATTGGTTATGGCAGGTGAGAATGTTGAGAACCATGTTGAAGTGAAGAAGATCCTCGTTGAAATTACAATCTATTTTCAAATACAGGTTATTCACTACGCAAAAAGATTCTCTTTAATTTGCAGAATTGCAATGCCTAAGCATACATCAGTATTTTCTTAATAAATTGTCAAAATTGTCTGATCTATACATCTGAGCTAGTAATGTGCCTATTTACATTGTAGGATGATTATCAAGATTGCTTTGGAGACCCCAAAGCCACTGGTAAGGTAAGTTTATGGGATTTATTGTCTATACATTTCCCCTGCTTTATATCTATTACTCCTCTTGTTAGCTAATTGGAGACTTGTGAACTTGGGTATTTCAGGTTGGAACAGATATTGAAGATTGCAAGTGCACTTGGTTTGTTGTGAAAGCACTGGAACTTGCTAATGAGGAACAAAAGAAATTGTTATATGTAAGTATGATACTTCATTGTTGCACACTTGCGTTTTGATCTTCCATAACAGGCATTGAACTGGTACCAAAAACTACTCTTTCCAGGAAAATTATGGGAAAGCAGACCCAGCCTGTGTTGCAAAAGTGAGAGAACTCTATCAAGTTCTTGGTCTTCAGGTTTGTCTTGACGCCTTCGTCTGTGCATCATATTAACAAGGAAGGAAAAGTTACTATTATGGCTTATACTATAATGTTATTATACTCATTCCCAGTTGGAGCCCAATGAGCCCCAAAAGAAAAAGTTATGATAATTGATTCAATAGAATAAGGAGATGTTTGTATGCAGGGTATATATGCCGAATATGAGAGGGAGACTTATGAGAAGCTGTCAAAAACCATTAAAGCTCATCCAAATAAAGCGGTGCAAGCTTTATGGGGAAGATTCGTAGAAACCAGATGGACAGTTGAGAGAGCAGGGCATGCTGCTGGGAACAGCTGAGAAGAAGAGATGGATTTGTTTGCACCGACTGCCAGCATCTGCTTTGGTTCTTGTTCTTCTAATGGTTCAGAATGATACTGGTTTAGCTCTAAAATAAGCTGCGGATTGACCTCTTCCACAGCTACATGAAATGCCTGTCAATTTCGGTTAATGATTTTAATACTTGATTTAGTTTAGGTTAATAAAATTATTTATAATTTAGACTCTAAAGATTTTTTTTTACTTATTTTTACTATTATTAAACTATTATATCATAAAATAAGACTTTAATTGTTTAAAATAAAAATTAAATTCAAGTTATATTAAAAAAAACAAAACATAATAGTTTAATTTGATTTTAGAAATATAAAATTATTTTTAATTTGAATTAGAAAATTGTTTTCAATCAAAAGAAATTGGTAATTCCAAATAATTATAATAGCAAAATTTATAAATTATATTTTAATTAAATAATTGTAAATTACATACACAATAGTTTCAAATAATGAGAACTTTTTTATAAAAAAAGATGCAGATTATTCCTTTTCAACGATGAATGGTAAGCAATGATAGTTTCTTCTGCTGTCTTGTGAAGTTGAAAAGCTAAGTAATTCAGATGTTGGTTTTCTCTTGTTTCTGCCCGAACGAAGCAAGTGCAGCGGCAGTGTGACGGAGCCAGGAGCAAAGCGCTACCATTGCGGCTGCGCCGCTGTGGCACCTTCATCCTCAATTCAAAGTATTTTCCGGTTGTCAGTATGGCACATGCCTCCTTTGCCGTACCTTCCTTCCGCCCCTGGTAGCGGCATCGGCAATAGAAGCTTGCGAGGTTGTTTCCGGTCTTGCGAGGTTGTTTCCGGTGAAGTATAATCTGTAGTTGAAATTGTGATGTGAACTGAGAACCTGGATGCCACAAATAAGTCAAATTTTGAACAAACATGGTATAATGACAAAGGAATAGCTTCGGAAATGTTTCCACCTTAACGTTTTCTTTTGTATTTGCTGTTTTGTCAATCCTCAATCATTTGCAATGATGATGTTCACAGCCATGGCTAAGACTGTGTTAAGAACTTAAAATGGAGCCTGGAGCCAGCCCTTGAAAGGCACAGTTTTAGCTGACACTAAACACAAGTTTCTGCTGCTTTTTTTTTTTAATTATTTTCGGAATTTCATAATTTTTATTAACTTAAAGTTATTATTATTTTTTAAAATTATAATAATATATAAATTTATTATTATTATTTTATTTAGTTTTATTTTACTTAATGCGTAAGGAACCAATTCAACTCAAAAAGTTTGGTGAGGTTGCATTAATGCTTCCAGTTCAAGTGTTTCTAAACAACCATTATACAATTTGGTGGGATATAATTCGATTTTATTTTTTCTTTTTTTCTTTTTCATATATAGGCTAAGTTTTCATTAGAAAGAAAAATAAAAATAATTTTCTCTCTTATTTCATGAGTAAACGTGAATTTCTTGAAATCTAGCCATTTTATTTTTCTCCTACCTTTTTGGGTTGGTGGATTAATTGATATTTGCTTATAGGCTAAATACAGTAATTTCAAGAATAATTTAAAATTGTATTTTGAAGTTAGTATTTTAAATGCCACTGTTCTTGTCATTTATTACAGAAATAGCCAGATGGTACCATTAGGTCAGATTCTGTCCGACCCCTTCCTCATTTATTTCCCTATTAAAATCATCCCCCTACTCCATTTTAAATATTATTTATTTTATTTTATTTTATTTTATTTTTGTTTAATTTATTTATTATATCTGGAAGAGATTTTTTTATTTTATGTTTCTGAATTTTATTATAAAATAAAAAATAGGGATAAATTCATGGGATGGGCAAAATATTTGTAAAAGGCAAGGGATTTTAATATTTTAAAATTAAAATAGTGCTATTCTTGTAATTATGCCAAAAGTGGGAGGGCAGAATTGGTGAGGAAATTGTAGTTTTTCTTTTTTTTTTTTAAAGATAACTTACTATTTTGAATTTTTATTAAACATATTCAAATTTCTGTACTCATTACAATTACATTATTTTAGATGCTATACACGATTATCGAATTTAAAATGACATATAAAAAAAATAAATATTACTGTAATTAACTTGTGGTTGTAATAATTAAGATTTCAAATCTTAATTAAATGAAACAATTCAAGCTTAATTAGGTCATAATCCCAAGATCAAGTGACAGAGAAGTGTTTTGGTCCTTCAGAATATTAAAAATGATGAAAAATTTTACCTTTGTTTCACTCCAAATCCCAAGAAAATTTATTTATACAAGAAATGGAGAGAAAGTTGCTATTTTGTGATCATTGATTTCAGAGTGCTGCACCTCAGAAAATAGAGTAAATTCTCTGGTGTTAACCAGACAAATTTCACACTTGGGAACTGTTTGCCCATCTTGTCCCATCTATGACCTTCCCAACCACCACAGGCTCGGTTCTCCACCTCCATAACAACTCGAGAACAGGCGACAAGAACCGTTCTAGCCAACCTAGGAAAATGTCCAAACCCACATTTTACCTTCTAGCACTGTTTTTGCTTTACACCCATTTGAAATTTTGTGATGGGGTTTCAGTTTCAGGCCTCAATTCGTTTGAAAAGAGTGAGATTGATGCCATGGTGAGGAGGGGTTGCACCAAGAAGATTGGAGACTGCCTTGAAGAACCGGAGATGGAGTCGGAGATCAGCAAGAGAGTCCTTATGATGCAGAAGAAATACATAAGCTATGAGACACTGAAGAGGGACATGGTTCCATGTGCAAAACCTGGTGCATCTTACTATGATTGTCATGCTGGAGAGGCTAATCCTTACAGCAGAGGTTGTGAAGTTATTACAAGATGTCGTGGAAATTAACAATTTGGGTACAAACTAGTTAAAATTGACATCAGCTTTGTGCTATTATTACATTTCTAGATTTTGCGTCTTAATTTAATATTCCTATATTGATTTCCCATATGCATGAACATAAGCTTAATTTTTAGAAAGATCTGGGTTATCCTTTTCAGATCAATTTAAGTGAATGGTGATATGAGATGAGTTTAGTTTGTCTTGCCCATGCCTTCAGCTTTTTTCTGGATGACTTCTGATCTTTCTTTTTGTTGTTTGTGCTGTTTTCTTTTAGGGTATCCTATTTTTGTCAATAAAATAAGAAATTTCTATTGTAGAAGTGCTTATGAGCATAACCCCTCTCTTTTTCTGGGCACACCATCAAAGCAAATGCAAAGTTTTGTTCACAAATTATGCCACACAAAGAGGTGACTTCTTCCTATTTTCCATCAAGAATCTGCAGTTATGCCTTGCCCTAACCTCCTGATACTCTAGGAACAAATTTTCTTTTCACTGGCTCAAGTCATTTACCCATATTTATTAGGTTAACAATGATCATCTCCTTTACTGATGTCTTTTTTTATCTTTTATGAAGTAAATAACTTGATGTTCTTGTACTGTTTTCTCCTCAGCAGTTTATGACCATGATGTTCATTTAGATTTGTCTATAATTTATGGATACTCTACAAGTGCTCTGGGATAAAATGAAAACAAAAATGCAGATGGGCTTTATCTAGTTTGATCTGATAACAAAACAAATTCCTCTGCTTTAGATGCTTCTGTTTCACTGAGATAATCCTTTTTGTTTGGCTTGTTGTTGTGTAGTTGCAACTGGCAAGTGGTTTCTCTGCCATTGGCAATAGAAATTTGTAGAAGATCTGTGCAATAAGAACAACATAATCAAAAAGAATACAGAGAAATAGAGATTTTACTGTTTTTTTTTTATGGTTGCTGCTTTTATATTTTCGCACCCTAATTTCTAATGCATTATTTTAGCTTTTCCCATGATATTTGTCATACAACTTCAAGAAAAAAAAAAATCCTTGCACTGTATAAATTCTTTCTGGGTTTAGAATGTGTTTCCTAGGGCACATGAACAGATGATGTGGTTCCAGTTCATGTAATCAAATACCCATTGTTGATGTTCATCTCAGGAGACTGCATGAATCACTGTTATTACATTAGACAGACTACAGAGTCCTACCGATCCATCATGTACTGTGGGAAAATGAGTTGTGTGATAATCTAGCTTTGAAGCATCTGTATTCCTTCGTCTTCTTTCTTTCCCTAACATTACATGGCACACAGAGTAAATATTTGCTGTGATATAGAAGTCTTGGATTGAGAATGTAGCTTAATTTTCTGTGGGAGAGATCTCCAATGTCCATTTTGCTTTTCAGTTTCTTCATTTGTCCTGAATCTAAGATAGTTTTGGTGATTCTACTTTTCATTTTGAGGATGGGCTCAGTTGCTTGGACATTGTTTTGATCTTCTATATACACACACAAACAAAGAGTTGCTAAATTTTTCTAAGTAGTCGGGACAAGAAACAAGGCCTTGGGCTTGGAGTTATGATTGAACTCATACTCGTGATGCTGCAGTCATCATTTTCAATCACTAAAATGTTGGTTGATATGATGATCAAGGCTCGATTCCACAATATTATTTTTTTAATAAAATCATACTAATTATTTTAACAGTCGTTAATTTTTTAATAGATAATAACGGGTAATAGTAAAGTTATATTTTTTATAATTCACTCACTTTATTTTTTTATATTAAATTTTTTTATATTATTATTGTAAAATATTATTTTATAAATTAATTTTTTTTTATAAATTTACTTGAAGTTAAAATATATTTTTTTAAAATTTTAAATTCAAAATAATTATAAGTACAAATTTTGTAACAAAAAGGAAATTAAAAATTTTATTATTTATTATTATATATTATTAATATACACTATTAAATTTTATTTAAGAATCTATATTCTTAGAAAAATAAAATTTACAAAACTCCAACAGTAGTAATGGATAGCAGTGGTGACAGTGTAAAATTATATGTTTTATCACAATATGTTTTAAGTATTTATAGTAAAATTTAGTATATTAATAATATTAGACGAACACTATTTTATATTAGACGAACATAATAGGTTGAATAGTTTTATAATAATTATAGTATAAATATATTTTACTATTAAAAAAATAGTATGATTTTTTTAAAATATTTTTATAATAATTACGATATAAATATATTTCACTATTAAGAAAAAATAGTATGATTTCTCTAAAATATCTAATCGTCCAAATTTAGTTCAGGTTTAATCTAATTAAAAGGGTTGAAAATATCTTGATGATTCATTATTTAAATTCAATCTAATTAAGTTCAATTTAATCAAAACTGTTGAGTGAACTGTCAAAGAGTAATACAATTATGGATTTTATGTTTTTTTTTTAAATAAAACTATTAATTGTATTAATAAAATTTTATCAAACAAATAGGGATATCATTCCAAATAGAGAGACGATTATACCTGATAAATTCTCTAGTCAAAGTATAAGCAGTTACAATAGCATTACGACGAATTCATCTAACAGAGTTCTAAAATCTAACAAAGATTTACAATCATTAAAAATCAAATCCTTACATAAGATAATTTAGCAAAAATATGTTCCCTTCTTTTTCATCACTTAAGTATAAATCATTAAAGTTTTCCGAACAAAACTACGGAAGAGAGCTTTTATGAGATAAACCTCGAATAAGGTTCTATGACTGGTGTCGTCATTGCGATTCCGAAAACTCATAATAACTAGTAAGCTTTCATTGAATATTACATTCGAAAACAACCGAATCAATAAAATTTGAATAAAAGCCAACCACAGAAATTGACACATGACTTTTCCACATTAACGAAAGGTCTCCTCCCAATCCTTGTCTATTGACTGAGAAGTAACCATCAAAATGTAAAAAATTATGAAAAAATTTCATACAAGAACTAAGAGCTTTTGTTCCATCAAAAATAAAATGTCTGGTTTGTAACTAGTAATCAAATCCTTCAATACATTAACTGTCTGAGAATTGCTGACATAAATCTACCAAAGAGGTTCGCATATTTTAAAAATTGATTGGATTGTATGTTAGAAATATCTCATCATACAGAAATTATAAGTGACGATCGAAATATCTCTAGAATTCTTAACAGGGACAACAATATATTTTTCTTCATCATCGACAGTCAATTGACATAGATTGTCTTAGTTAGATTTAAGGAAAAGAAAAAAGCGAGAATATCGAGTCACAAATGGATCGTTGAGGGAAATTTAATTATAATGCATCTCATGTTAGATGTTAAGAAAATAAATAAAAAAAAATATTAAATACAAGTCATTTGAAAAGGAAAAAAGAAAGAGAGATGTGTAAATAATTATATGAAATGGAATAGAAATTTTGTTAATGGATTTCATATAGAATAAATAATAAGGTTACATTTTCGTGAAAATTAAAAAAATTAAAATTATTATAGTTATTAATATAATAAATTGTAGTAATTTAAATTTAATATTTTGATTGTTTAATATTTATAACAATTAATTAAGAGGATTAGAATCACGATTTTATTTTTTATTGTACTTTAATTATTTATATTTATTAATATTTATAGTTATTTAAATTAATAAAATTTTATTTTAATAATATTTTATATAATTGATTCTATTAATTTTTTAATTATTTTATATTTTTATTACAATTGATAATATTTTAATTGATTGTATATATTTATTATATTAGAAAGTAGTATGAAATTAAAAGGTTATTAATAATTAAAAGAATAAAAATTATATTTATTACAATTAATATAATAAAAATTATATTTATTATATTAGATTATTATTTGTAATTAAAAATAATAAATTATATTTATTATATATATATTAGTTATTATTTTATATAAAATTAATAAAAAATTATAAATATATTTGCATCACATATTATAAATATTTAAAATTAATTATGTGACCTGTGAATCTCTCCTTAATCTATTTTAACATGTAATTATATATATATTAATTATTAATGATAGAAATATAATAATTTAAATATATTAGAAATATAATAATTTAAATATATTATTTTTTACATTTTATAGTTAAAAATATAAATATGTATTAATTTTTTATTAATTATTTTAAAGATATAGGTAGTTTTAGTTTTAAATTTTTTATAATTATAAATTAATATATTATATTAAAAAGTTATAAAAAATTAAAAGGCCAAGTATTAATAATAATAATAATAATTTAAAAATTATATATATATATAATTAGCACTCCTGGTGGAAAGTGCATCCTGATAGACCTGAGAGGTCTGAGATTCGACTCCCCAACCCCTGTTTCAAAAAAAATAAAAAATAAAAATAATAAATTACATTTATTATGAATATATTAATTAATAAATGATTAAATATAAAAATATAATTTAAAAATAAAATATATTAAGTGTATCACTTAATACAAATGCACAAATTTAAATTGTCTTTAAATATGCCACTTTATCAATTTCTTTATAATCTATTTTTTAGACTCTGATTTATAAATAAAAGTTAAAATACTAATTACTAATTTAAAAATTATTACCAAGCTAATTAATTGCATACTTTTAAGACTTATTTTTCTGTTTATTTTTTCCTTAAATTTTAAAAATTATAATTAGAAAGAAATAATAATTCGCACTATGCTGGAATCACCCATAGAAAAAAAAAAAAAAAACTCTTAAATGATAAAATTAAATTGATTCATTATAAGTTTAATTAAATTGAATTGAATTCAATTAAAGAATTTTTAATTCAATTCTAATGTGTAAATAGGAAATCCACTTATGTCGTCTGTCTCTACTCTTTCACCAATGATGGCATGTTGGGAAATTACTACTTTGGAGATTTGCTATTTTTTTTTTTAAACAAAAAAAAAAAAAAAAAAAAAATTTAAAAAAGATGTGGCTCCGAGTATATTACCGTCTTTACAAGTCACAACATGCCATACCCAACACCAGTCACAACCAGAGACCCCACCTTTCTCCATCTACAAATTACAATACGCAACCTTTTCTAATTGTTCACCAACTGTTTATTTTTCAAACATTGCATATCAAAAGCCTAATTTCCTAGTACGGAATGAGTAACCAACCCATCCCCATTCAAACTTGGCATAACCATCATCTTGCATAACTCAATTTTCTTGTCAATCTATGACCCTGTTCGGTTAACACATGTTTTGAAGCATAACTAGAATTGCCCATCAGTGGGGCTTTCAAGATTACCAAAGCTTTCATTTCTCTAGTATAGAAATCCAACAATGAAGCTTGTTTGCAATTATGTTTTAGGGTACAACATTGCAGGAGATTATGTTTGATCCAAGTTTGCTAATCCTAATTTCATTATAAAACCAAAAGTTGACAAGAGAAACTGTAGAAAACAAATAGCTATCCTATTTTTTCCTCTTTTTTCTTTTTGTTGAATAAAATGATAACGAGCTGCAGGAAACACAAATGGCAGCCAACAAAATCACACACAACCCCATCCGAAACCTTTATTTAATCCCATGTGGTCTTTTTCGACAGAGACCAACATTTCTTTCCTCCCAACTTCCCCACCAAAACACAAATCCTACAAAAAATTTTTAAAAAGGAAGAAAAAGCCTAACATTCTATTTCAAATCATCTTCAAATTGTAAAAGAAACAATCAAGCCGTCCCAATTTGTAGTTTTTTCTCAAAAACTCTTCCCTCCATCTTAGTACCTGTAGTGAGGTGGCTTGTAAGGACCCTCAACGGGCACACTGATGTAGTCAGCCTGATCCTTGGTGAGTTTAGTGAGCTTAGCTCCAAGCTTTCCAAGGTGAAGAGCAGCAACCTTCTCATCCAGGTGCTTAGGTAAAACATAGACCTTCTTCTCATATTTTCCAGTTCCCTTCTCCCTCCACAACTCAAGCTGTGCGATCACCTGGTTGGTGAAAGAGCACGACATCACGAAGCTGGGGTGACCTGTGGCACAACCCAAATTCATGAGACGCCCCTCAGCCAACACAATGATGCCTGAGTTGGTTTCAGGGAACACCCACCTATCAGTCTGGGGCTTGATAGTGATGCGCTTCACACCAGGGTAGGTCTCAAGTCCGTGCATATCAATTTCATTATCGAAGTGACCAATGTTGCAAACAATGGCATTGTTCTTCATCTTCTTCATGTGATCAACCATGATGATGTCCTTGTTACCGGTGGTGGTGACGAAGATGTCAGCTGCAGAGACAACATCCTCTAGAGTCAAGACTTGGAGGCCTTCCATAAGAGCTTGAAGGGCACAAATGGGATCAATCTCGGTCACAATCACACGAGCTCCAGCCTGCTTCAAGGCAGCAGCACAGCCCTTGCCAACATCACCATAACCACAGACAACAGCAACTTTGCCAGCAATCATGACATCAGTAGCCCTCATCAAACCATCAGGGAGGGAGTGGCGGCATCCATACAAGTTATCAAACTGCAACAAAAGCAACAGCATCAGTGCAGGTTACCAGACTAAGACAATGGAATCACACAGGATCAGAGATGCATTGTTCCATATAGCATTAAATCAACTTCCAATTACTTCATGAAGTGGCTCATAAATGAGCTTAAATCATGAAGTAAACACCACTGAGCAGTGAATAGCAACCAAAAACTACTTTATTACATATTAAAAGAGGAAAAGTAATGTCAATGATTAAGATATTTGCATTTCTTAATAGCAATAGTTAAGGTCAAAAAGTAAGAAAAGAAAAAGTTAACACTCAAACACTATTAAGCTTATCCATAAGGATCTGAAGTAAAACCTAACCTAAATCATTACAATAAAACCATTTCTCAAACCACTGAAATCACTAACCAAATAATGAGCTACACAGCTTAGTAGACAAAATTAAGGTGCTGACACTAAATCAGCAAACACAAAACATTTTCAAGCGTAAGTAGTTTATCATCCATTTTTTAGCAAGCACCATGTCTAGTTCATTCAGATCAATATAACCAAACCCCAGATATTAGATATAATAGTCAAGGAAAACAACCAGAAGTAGCAATGGGAGAACTGAAACATAATGTAAACAACTTTAGCAAAAAGGTACCAGATCTATGCCAGATCTATGCAAAAAGAGAGTCAGCAAATACAATACCTTGCTCTTGGTGACAGAGTCATTAACGTTGATAGCAGGGAACAACAAAGTTCCATTAGCTTGCATCTGGTACAACCTCTTAACTCCAGTGGTCGTCTCCTCAGAAACACCCACCAATCTTTCCTTCATCTTGTGATACCTCTTGGGATCTGTCTTCAACCCATCTCTAATGATGGTCAAAACAATCTGAAACTCAGCATTATCTGTGGAAGACGGATCAGGAAGCTTCCCAGTCTTCTCATAAACCTCCTCAGCTTTAACGCCCTCATGGATCAAAAGGGTAGCATCACCACCATCATCCACGATCAGATCTGGGCCACCACCGGGACCCCAGTCAAGAGCACGCTCTGTACACCACCAGTACTCCTGGAGAGTCTCACCCTTCCAGGCGAAGACGGCAGCAGAGTCACGGGCGATGGCAGCGGCAGCATGGTCCTGAGTGCTAAAGATGTTGCAAGAGCACCAGCGGACCTCAGCGCCCAAAGCGGTAAGTGTCTCGATGAGGACGGCGGTCTGAATGGTCATGTGGAGGGAACCGGTGATCTTAGCTCCCTTAAAAGGCTGCGCAGGGCCGAATTCAGCTCTGCAAGCCATAAGACCAGGCATTTCAACCTCGGCCAATTCAATCTCGAGGCGACCAAAGTCAGCCTGAGACATGTCCTTGACCTTGTACTCACGGCCGCTAGTGGTCTTCTCCACCAACAAAGCCATCGGGAGAGGTCGATTGGGGTTTGGATCTGAGATTTTTGAGAGAGAGGAAGAAGAGATAGACGCACACACTCTCTCTCTGAGGTTTAAGAGTAAATAGAGAGAGGGGTTCGAGCGAAGTTATAGGGTGAGGGCGAGAGTGTATATATAGTTTAGACAAGTGAGATTCAACAGCGGAGATTTGAAGTTTGAGAGTGGGTGGATGTGATGAAGCCGAAGAATCGTCAGCGTAGGAGACGGAAAGTTAAGCAGGCCCCTTGAGGCTGATGATAAATGGACGATGATCAGACCAGTTCTGTGGGTGTGATTGAAACGTGTAAAGTATATGATTGGTGATGATTTGGTGGGGTGGCGGTTGTGCTTTGTGGTCGGTGGCATCTGAGATTAAAGAAAAATTATTAAATAAATTATATTTTAATTTTTGAATTATATAATAATTAATGTATTAATTTTTATATTTAATTTTAAATTAATAAAAAATGAATGAAAATACCGTTAATTTATATGAAATAAAAATAACAAATTTAAATATTTAATTCTAAAAATATAAAAATAAATCCATTAATTATAATATAATTTAAAAATTAAAGTCTAATTTATTTAAAATTATATTATATAACAGTAATTTCACATAGAATATTTATATAAAATAACAAATTAATAAAATTAAAATATGTAGTAAATGAGTTTTTAATACTTATTGTATTTTCCCTAATTCTATTGAAATAGATAAAAAAAAACAGAAAATTAGACATAGAAAATGAAAATGAAAATAAAATAATTATATTTTTCTAAATTTATTAACAAATCAATAATTTTTATTCACTTACAAATAACATGATTTCAATAAAACAAAGTCACATAATGATTATATCCACCATAAATTAAAAATCACCAACAAATAATGTATTTACACTTATAATTTTTTTTTATGTTAACATATTTTTTAATATTTAATAAAATTTAATATATTTAAGATGAATAAAATTAAAAAATAATAAAAAATTATATTTTTAAATATATATAAAAATTTAAAATAAATAAAATTTATGAAATGAAAATAATACTAATAGCAAATAGCTAATTATAATTGATAATCGAATATAACTAATACCTTTAAATGTTTGATAAATTATGTGTAAATGTTATTATTAATATGAAATAACTAATAAATATATATATCAATTTATTATATAATATATATAATTATTAAAAATAAAATTTTAAAAATAATTATTTTCATACATATACATAATTATTATAGTATAATAATAAACACTACAAAATAAAAAATAAATATTATAATTAATTTAATTATTATTTATTATATTTTTAATTTATTTAATATGTTTTGTAATTTTAAATAATTTATTAATGTAAAATTTTAATTAAAAAAATTACAGTTAATAAGTTTTAAGTGGGTAATATGGTTGAAATGTAAAAATAAAGTCAAAATAGTTATATATTTTTAATTATAGAGTTTGATCTGAAATGTAATTGTTAAAGGAGTGTTTGAACTAACTTATGAAATTTAGCTTAAATATTTATAAATTAATTTTAAACTTATAATCGCTTTTAAGTTTTAAGCTATTATGTATATGTGTTCATGGCAAATAAAAATCGGTCTATTTGGTTAAAAATAACTTATAAATACATTTGTTTGTTATAAAATTAAAGTTTTTTATAATTTAAGTTTTTCTCTATGTGATTCCTTTATAACTCGATAATCTCGCATTTTTCTATTTTTTAAATTTAACTTTTTATTTCTCTTTTTCATAAAAGAATATATGCGTTAATTGACTATCGATGAAAAATAATATATTTCGATCGTTACTTATAATTTCTGTATGATGTACCTTTTCTATAAAATTTTTTCGTAATTTTTTATATTTTGATAGTTTTTTCTCAATTAATAAACAATGATTGAGTGGAGATTTTTTATTAATGTGGAAGAATCATGTGTTTGTTTCTGTAGTTAGATTTTTTTCAAATTTTATTGATTCGGTTGTTTTGAAAGTTAATGTTTAATTGAGGTTTACTAGTTATTATGGGCTTCCGGAATCGCAACGATAATGTCAGTCTTGAAATTTTATTCGAACTTTATCTCGTAGAAACTCTATTCCGTAATATTGTTTAGGAGATTTTAATGATTTATACGCGAGATATGAGAAAAGAATGATAAACATTTTTGCCAAATTATCTTATGTAAGGGTTTAGACAAATACTTAAGAAACATTTTTATCAAATTATCTTATGCAGACTTTAATTTTAAATTATTATAAATTTTTATTAAATTTTAGAACTGATATTTCTGTTAAATGGGTTCGTCATATTTTATTTAGATAATTTATTAGGTATAATCGTTTCTATTTGGATGATATCTATTTTTTATTTAATGAAATTTTATTAATACAATAATTAATTTTACTTAAAAAAATACATTTATTGTGACTAAAAAATATATAAGTTAGTTTATAATTAAAGGAAAATATATATTGTAATTTTAATTTTTTAATAAAAATATGATAATAATTTAATTTATCAAATTAATTTATAAGCAGAATACTTATAAAAATTAAAATAAAAATTTGAGAGTATTAATTTATTTTTTTAATACTTATAAAATGCTTATAAATTTATTGCATTATTATAAACAAATGCATTATTTAATTATTAGAATTTATAAACTGATTTCACCGGTTTAAAACTTTTTAATTTTTAGATTTTTTGAATAAATTTGAGAGATATTTTAAAAAAATTAATTTTTATATTCACTATTAGTTATTTTTATTAAAAATTAATAAATATTTAATTTAATTATTTAAATATCTATTAACTATAACAAACAGTTAAATCAAAAATTTTAAAAAATATCTCTTATGACAAAAAGCCTTTTTAACGGACATGGTTTAGTTATTAGATATAATTTTATAATTTTTATTTATTTTTTATTTGTTTTAAATTATAATAATATATAAATAGATTATTATAAATCTATTTTATTTTATTTTATTTTTAAAAAAATTTTCAAACTATTTTTAATATTTAATAAAATTTAATATATTTAAAATGGGTATAATTAAAAAAAATAAAAAAATATATTTTTTAAATATGTGTAAAAAATTAAAATAAATAAAAATTATGAAATGAAAAAAAAGTATTTAATAACAAATAGCTAATTATAATTAATAATTAATCGTAATTAATACCTTATAAAAATTAAATTATAATGACTAAAAAATATATAAATTAAATTATTATTAAATGAGGATATATATTTTAATTTTAATTTTTTAATAAAAATATTATAGTAATTTAATTTGTCAAACTAATTTATAAGCAGAATACTTATAAAAATTAAAATAAAAAATTGGAGTATCAGCTTATTTTTTTTACTTATAAACTGTTTATAAACTTATTACATTATTGTAAACAAACGCTATCATTTAATTATTAAAATTTATAAATTAATTCAGTCAGTTTAAAATTTTTTAATTTTTATATTCGCTATTAGTTATTTTTATTAAAAATTAATAAATATTTAATTTAATTATTTAGATATCTATCAACTATAACAAACAGTTAAATCAAACATTAAAAAAATTTCTCTTATGACATAAAGCCTTCAGAAAAAATGTATGTTGGATTAAAAATTAGAACGAAGTAAATGAAGAAATAAAAAATGAAAATAAATAAATAATTAAAAAAAAAAAAACAAGTAAAAGGAAAAATATGGAAACACGTAGGTGATTTAAGCCCAATGCTTCAAGCAAAAAACCCAACGAAAATATGAAAGCTATGAGTAACATTTTAAAAACGACAAAAAGATTTATTAAAAATAAAAGGTATCCCTATTTTAGATAATAATAATAACTTAATACAAAATTATATATATATATATACTTTTATATTTTTTATGTTTTAAATGTTATCTTTTTATGTTTTAAATAAAATAATATCTTTATTTCTCTAAATTATTTTATTTTCCATGGATTACTTAACGCAGTGGAAAACTTTCTTGCTTATATTAATATTTGTCCGACTCATTAGGAGCAGGAATTTTTTTAATTATTAAATATATTATTGATGATATATTATATTTACGTATTTAATTTAATAATAAATATATTCAAATAAATTTTAAATTTTTTTTAATTCTTAATTTTTATTTTAAAAAAATATTATTGACGAGACGTCTGTGCTGTTTTTTTTTTCGCACTTGTTTTGGTTGCACGTTTCGGCGCTTGCGTAAATCAGGACCGTACAACCAGATGAGTTTAGTAAGTAAGATCCGTTGCGACAATTATTTGATTTCGAAGGATGAAGTGATCGGTCTTCCGATGATCAGTAAAATGAAATAGCGTTTGATTTGATTATTGACTTTTCATTTTGTAATTTAATATGTTAATTTGTAAATAGTTTTAAAATAAATTATTTAATATTTTTCAAATAATAAATTATTTAATATTTTCAAAAAATATATATATTTTTATCTCTTTGTTATGATGTAGGTCATATTTCTTCATGATTCATATTTTTTAAAAGAAATTATTGAAAAATAATTTTCACGAAGGAGAAAGCATATTTAAAATATCTTTATCGGCAACTGATTCAACATATTTAATTATTTATCTGAAGTGGGCTGTCAAAATTTAAAAATAAAAAGTTAAAAATTTTATTTTATAATTAATAATATCGCGTGGTAATGTTAAGCTTGAAAAATACGAGCAGACAGATGTCTTACTTTACACCAATCAATATGCCGCGGCCTGCGGGACCCATAGGTTTATGGTCGGCTTTTAAGTGCCGCGTCAGTGATGTGGGAAGAAAATAATAAAAAATTAAAAAATATCTACGCGATCTGTGATCGTGCAGGGTGGTCGCTCCCGGGCGCAGCTGGAGAATATTTCCATACAATACTATGTCACTGGCTATTTATTATTATTATATCCATTCGTATGGTAATTTTTTATTTATTTTATTTTTTATATATTTAAAAAATTATTTTTTTATAATTTTAAAATAATTTTAAATTTTATGAAATTTTATATTTTGTTCTATAAATTTACATAAAAGTAATATTTATTTTATAAAAAAAATTAAATTAATAAGTTGATTTTAAATATATAAATACATTTTGACAAATTAATATAATGAAATTATATTAAATTAACAGCATTATTATTCAATTATTTACAAAAATAAGTTGTTATATTTGAATATTATATTTTTTAAAATATTACTACTTTCATTAATTTAATATTTTTCATAAATATATATATGTATATATTAGAAAAAAATTAGGTGAGCTAGGAGACAAGCTTCAGGCTTAGCGATTTGAATCAATTATTAATATTTAGACAATAATTAATTATATATATAAAAAAAGAAATCACCATGAGTGAGGAATAAGCAAATACTATTTCATGTCTTGAAACACTTGAGAAAAAAAAAATCAATGATTAATACCATTAAAAGATGATTTATAATTTCATAATAATTTAATTTAACTGAACTTTTTTCCATCCGATTATATTTATTATAATAAAAAAGTTATTTTTTAACTTAAAAATTTCATTAAAAAATTAAAATTATAAATAATTTTATAAAAAATTTAAATTATTCTATTTTATAATAAAAAGGATATATTCTAACAGTGAAAAGTCTATAACAATTTATTGCCAAATATTTTAGAAACGAACTAATACTTTTAAAAAATATATATATATAAATTTTATTAAAATTTAAGAATTATTAATAAAAAAAAATTTTAATTAAATTTAAAATATTATAACTAATTCGACCAAGCCCAAAAATTAACTAATACTTATTGGTAAGAGAGCTGGCGAAGCTGATGAATTCAAATACCCGTTACTAAAGATATTACAGTTTTTTATTTTTTAAATATTATTTAGATTAATAATAAAATTTAATTAAATGTTTAAATAATTATTTCATCCATATTACAGTTTTTCATTTATTTTCTATTTTGTAAATCTTTTTTTTTTTACTACGAAAGTATTGAAAAATCCATGTAATGAAATAAGAGTAATTTAAAATATTTTATTAAATAATTAAAATTATAATAATATTTTAATATTTTTATTAAAAATTAAATTATCATTATCCGATGACTTAATTATATTATTGTCTATTATGCTACAATCATTTTTTTAATTTAAATTTTTATTTAATAATTTAATATTATTAAAATTAAATTTATTTCAATAATTTTATCTTAATTTTGATATTTTTATTTATTAATATATATAACCAAAAT
This sequence comes from Manihot esculenta, assembly GCF_001659605.2. NCBI lineage: Eukaryota > Viridiplantae > Streptophyta > Magnoliopsida > Malpighiales > Euphorbiaceae > Manihot > Manihot esculenta. The sequence continues at coordinate 27,164,805 of NC_035163.2, forward strand.
TTAAATATTAATTTATGATAAATATTAATTTTTTTACTTTAATATTCAAATTTAATAACTAATAATTAAAATAACAACATATTATCTAATAATTTGATATTGTTAAATTATTTATATTCTCACAATAATTTAATTTTTAATTAAAAATTTACCAAAAATTATATTTTTATTAAAATATTGCTTAAATTTTAAATTTTATTTAAATAAATATATCAAATCAAATATAAATACGTAATAATATAAATTTCATAAATTACAAAATATTAAACTAAAATAAAAAAAAAACACATAACCCATATAAAAAATCAAGCTAATATAAAACTAAATTAGCTAAGAATATACAAGAGAGCGGTATAGTTGATATTTCTGAAAATTGAGCGGTACAAATACTATTCTTGAAAATTGAGAGGCACAAATGGTATATTTGAAAATTGAAAGGATACGATTGAAATATGAAAAATTAAAGGTGTGCATTAGAGAAAAAAATAATTAAAATAATTGATAAGCAATTGCATATAGATAATATAATATTTTCTATTAAATTTCATTTAAATTCAATTTATCTCATAATAGTATTTTTATTTATTTTTTTAAATTAATAAAAATTATTAAATCTTATATTAATTTTATTTAACACACTAGAATAAATAACAATCTAATTAAAAATGTGCTAATATCTATTAATTTTTCTTTTATTCAACAATGGAAGATGTAATTTTAGTATTATTAGGTAATTTAAATATTCATAATATATAAGATACAATATTATAAATTTATATTTTAATTAAATTTTACTAACTCAATCACATTCAAATAAATAATAATTAAATTTATTATTTTAATAATTATATATAAAAATATTAATTTTTTTAATTATCATATATACGTATATATCAAAATCTATAAATTTAATGGTATATATATATATATATTAAAAAAATTTTTAACTAATTAAAATTAATATAAAATATAATATTATTATTTATTTAAAAATAATATATGAAAGTGTTCTATTGAATTTATAGTTTTATTAATACAATAACTCTAGTCAAATTTAACGGTAATTATTATATTTTATACGATTATTATAAAGTCTAAATTATAAATATATTTATTTAATTAATTTTTATATATATTTATACAAATATTTAACTTCATATATTTGTAAATATTTAAAAATTTATTTTATATTAATTTTATTATACAATATAATTTTATAATAATCATATTATAGCGTAATATTAAATAATTTATATTAATCTATTTATACTATATATATATATATAATATAAATAATGAAATTACCTTAATTTATATTTTTTATTTTAAAAAATTTTATGTTATTTATTTTATATATTTTTTAATTTTTTTAACCAATTAAAATTAATATAAAGTATAACATTATCATTTATTTTAAAAATTAAATTTTAAAAAATAAAATTATCAACTATTTGAATAATTAATTATGATTTTAAATGATTTAAAGGTTTAAGGGTATTATTGACAATTCAATTATTCTTCTCTCTCTCACCATTTTTATATATATAGATAGATTTTAAATTATTGGTAAAACAAATACAACTTGGTGTTTAATTATTATTCTAATCAAAATTTTAATTTTCAATGATAAAGTCTCCATTTTTAAATTTATTAGAATTATAATTAATTTTTAAAATAATTTATTAAATTCAAGAAAAAATTTTAAAATTTTATGTTTAATTATAATTGTATCAAAAATTTTTAATTTTTTTAATTACAATCCTTTAAATAATTTTGATGAATTTAAATTAGAGGAAGTGCCATTCTATAAGGTATTTATTTAACTTTTTAAATATTAATTAAATCTATATAACAAATTATTTAAATTTAAGTAACCACATGCTTCAAATTTTTAGTTTTTATCATTTAATTAACTATTTATCTTAAAAAATAATTAATTTTTATTATTGTAATTAAAATTTTTAATTTAAAACTAGTTAAATTTAAAGATTCATTTGAAATGGTAATAATTAAATACTTTTAGGCTACGTATTTAATTAAAGATAAAAAATAATTATATAAATTTAACTAAATATTTTAAAAAATAACTAAATAATAAATGGTATAATATTTATATTAATTTAAAATTAATTAAAATTATTTTAAAAATAAAAAAATAATATTAAAACTTTTAATTAAAAGTTCAGCTTTTGTTACAAAATTAAAAGTTTTGCTGTGATTAAACATAAAGTTATAATATTTTGTAATTGACCTTCTATTTTTGCTAAAAAGGACCAAACTTTTTTCTATTTTTGCTAAAAAGGACCAAATATAAAAAAATATATTTTTACTTATTAAATATTAAAAAAAATGACTGAATTAGGATTTTAGCATGAAACAATTAACACAGTATACTGAAGTTAGGGTACTTTTGCAATGTTGTAAATTATATTTTTAAAATTCACTATCTTTCTTTTTCTAATTTAATACCCCGCAAATAATTTTAGCTATTTTACCTATTTTTAGGGTTAATATAGATTTTTAATATATTTTTATTTTAAAATTTAAATGAAATACAAATAAAATAATGAATTACATTTATTTTTTATTAAAAATAAAATAATATAAAAATAAAAAATTTACTTTTCAATCTTTAAAAATTCATATTATTAATACGTATATATTTATATTTTCAAAAATCTATTAAAAAATTTTTATTTTTTCTTTTTATAACGAAATAATTATTCTTTTTTTTAAAAATAAATGAAAATAAGAGAAAAAAATTTTAAAATTTAATTTTATTATTAAATAAAATTATTTATTTAATATTCGAGTGTTAACATTATTAATAAATCAATGTCGGTATTTTTATCAATTTATTAAAATTTCTATATTTTTTAAAAATTTATTAAAATTTTCTTTATTTTAATTTATTAAAATATTTTATCTTTTCTATTTTTCAATAAAATAATTCCTCTTACTATACAAAAAACTAATTTATTCTTTTATTATACTTTTAATAACAAAAATAAATAAAAAATTATTTTATTGATAAAAAAATAAAATATTTTAATAAATTTTTAAAAATATAAAATCTGAATTATTAATAACCACGATACTTAAAAATTAAATAATAAATCTTAATATAAAAAACTACAAAAAGTAATTTTTTTAATCTTAATTATCACATTTTCTTAAAAAAAATCTTAATTATCCATCTCATCTTCCTCCTATAAAACCTTGCAAAATCCTCCACTTCTCACACCTCTCCACCGCTAAATATTTCTTCAGTTCAATCTCTCCTCCAGTCGACATGGATCCAGTAAACGTTTGGGGAAATTCTCCTCTGCACACGGTGGACCCAGAAATTCATGACTTGATTGAGAAGGAGAAGCGTCGGCAATGCACCGGAATCGAGCTCATCGCCTCCGAGAACTTCACTTCATTCGCAGTCATTGAGGCCCTTGGCAGTGCCCTCACTAACAAGTATTCCGAGGGAATGCCCGGTAACCGCTACTATGGTGGCAATGAATATATTGACAAGATCGAGAACCTGTGCTGTTCCCGGGCTCTCCAGGCTTTCAACCTCCACCCCACCAAATGGGGAGTAAATGTCCAGCCTTACTCTGGTTCTCCGGCTAATTTCGCCGCATACACTGCCGTTCTCCAGCCCCACGATAGGATCATGGGCTTGGACCTTCCTTCCGGTGGTCATTTGACTCATGGGTACTATACCTCTGGTGGGAAGAAGATCTCTGCTACCTCGATTTACTTTGAAAGCTTGCCTTACAAGGTTAACTTTGAAACTGGGTTTATTGATTATGATAAGTTGGAGGAGAAGGCAATGGATTTTAGGCCCAAGCTGATTATCTGTGGTGGCAGTGCTTACCCGAGGGATTGGGATTATGCTAGGTTCAGGTCTGTTGCAGACAAGTGCGGTGCGCTCTTGCTCTGCGATATGGCTCACACTAGCGGTCTCATTGCTGCTCAGGTGCATATACTATATTTGGCCCGGCAATTGTTACTGTTGGATCTCTGTTCTTAACTTGCATGAGCTTGATTGGTTTTGCTGGATCTGATTTCTGTCTGTGTTTGGTTTTTGGTTGTTTAGTGATGGTGCATGGAAATTTTAGTTTATGAATTACAAATAGTAAACTTGCATCATTTTATTTGTAGATATTTCTTCATTTTGAGCTTGAAATCTGGTGCGGTATTGAAATATTTTTTAATATCTAAACCTTAATTTGTTCAAAATTATATTCTTTTTGCTTTTAGGAACTTGCCAACCCTTTTGAGTACTGTGATATTGTGACAAGCACCACTCACAAAAGCTTGAGGGGTCCTAGGGCTGGTATGATCTTCTACAGGAAGGGGCCCAAACCAGCCAAGAAGGGCCAGCCAGAGGATGCAGTATATGACTTTGAAGACAAGATCAACTTCGCAGTATTCCCCTCGCTTCAGGGCGGTCCCCACAATCAGCAGATTGGTGCTTTGGCTGTTGGATTGAAACAAGCCATGACCCCTGGGTTCAAGGCTTATGCCAAACAAGTCAAGGCCAATGCTGTTGCCCTCGGAAACTACTTGATGAGCAAGGGATACAAGTTGGTCACTGGAGGAACTGAGAACCACCTTGTCCTCTGGGATCTTCGACCTCTTGGATTGACCGGTAAAGCTTGAATTGACTTTGCTTGTGGAATTTACTGATTATGCATATTTTCTGCATCATGGAATTTGATTTTCTAATTCTATTCTTGCAGGCAACAAGGTTGAAAAGCTGTGTGATCTTTGCAACATCACGGTAAACAAGAATGCTGTGTTTGGTGACAGCAGTGCTTTGGCTCCTGGAGGAGTAAGAATTGGTATGTTATCTACTACCGCAAGAAATTGATGTCACAATATCTACAAGGTTAAGTCACTAGGGGAAAGTTCTCAAGTCCAGGAATATGAGAGTTTACTTATGTGTTGGACGGGAAAAAGACGGTAGTCCCACAAATCCAGTCCAGGATGACAGTAAACTTTTCAGATCATGTTAAGTTGTAAATGAAAAAACCTCCATGATTGATTGGAGTTTGGTATTTGCAGGTGCCCCAGCCATGACTTCAAGAGGTTTGGTCGAGAAGGACTTTTTGCAGATTGGAGAATTCCTCCACCGTGCTATAACCATCACTTTGTGCATCCAAAAGGAACATGGAAAGCTCTTGAAGGACTTCAACAAGGGTCTGGTGAACAACAAGGACATTGAGGCCCTCAAGGCTGACGTTGAGAAGTTTGCTTCCTCATTTGACATGCCTGGTTTCCTGATGTCCGAACTGAAGTACAAGATTTAAGTCTAAATACTTGTGTACTATTTAGCTTCTCAATCACTGAAAAGTTGCTTCAGTTCCCACTGTGAAGAGGAAAGGGCATCTTCTATGTTTGTTGGGTATTGGTCTTGTAGGTTGGCTGTGAGAATTTCATCATTGGTCCTCATGTTTGGTTGTTGAGGTGGGGATGTCTGATCCTCTCAGTAACTGAATGAGTTGCTTGTTGCATATATTGTCTGTTCATCTGTAGGTTCCCCAATCAATAAAGTGAGTTGCTGTGTTTTAGACTTCCCTATTACAGCAAAACTCAAATTCACCCTTGAACTCTTTTGGGACATTCATATAAGTTCAAAATAACCTTTTTTGCTCACAACTAAGTTCAAAATAATATTATTTTAAACATTAAAACTATATTATTTCTAATAGAATTAAAACTATATTATTTCGACCATATTGGTGAATGAGCTGTTTGGCTAGCGGCCTTTTCAGACGGTGGCAGGTCGTCTTCTTTCTCATTCCTTGTACATCACGAAATTCTTTTAATTTCAATTCTCTCAGAAAACAGGCAGACAGAGAGGAGATGAGTGTTACGAGTTGTCGAGTCTGATACCTGGGTTGGGCATTTGAATTTTAGGCTTTTTCTTGATAACAAATAATGTTTAATATTTCGAAATTAATATTTAATTATTACAAATGAAAAATCATTATTTGTTTTTTTTTTCCCTAAAAATTGAGGTTATTGATCTTAAATCAAAACTATAGAATTTATTTAGATGAAAAATTCAAAAATTGCTTTATTTTAAACCTTATCAATCAAGAGAATATTTGCCCTTTTTTTTTAAAAAAAAAAAACCATAAAAACTAAATTAAAAGTGTTAGAAATTAAATAAAAAATCAAAGTATGGTTACCTTACCAGGTAGCATTCCAAGCAAGTAACGGATCCATACTGCCATAAACTGGTAATCTAATCATGCAAAGATGAAGATATACAATTTCCTTTTTGTTTGAATGGCTTCCTTAAAATTAGGTGAAACCGAGATGCCAGTAAGAAATTACCACATTCACCTCCTAGAGTCGATTCGTTAACCAGAAGATGAAACCACAATGGTTTTTGTGCTCCTCTTGGGTTTGATACACTTTAAGCTTTGTTAGAGGTATTGTGATCCGTGGTAGTCAAACCTTTTCTCATTGCTATTGTATGTTGAACAGAGTGGCGGAGAAACCAGCGTTGGTAGTCGGCCATTTTCGTAGGCTTTTCCAGCAAGGGTTCTCAAAGCAGTTTGGTTTGCCAGGCAGTTTTGATTTGTATGGATTTACTCGGTTGGTTTAATTTCTTTTCTCTAGGCGCTTTTTTTCCTAAGTCGTCCATATAATGCAAATATGAAATTCAGAGAGAGAGGAGATGATCATGAACTGCTGGAAATATTTGGAACTTGTATGAAAGTAGGATCATATACACTACACACTAAATATGAAGCATATTGGAATCCGTAATTTGTGAAGCTTTATAACAAAACATCCTTTGCTATGCCTCAAGAAGCACAAGTTGTAAAATTTGTTCTCTGATCAACGGTTGCTGTATCGAGTCTTTAGTGCACTACACGGCAACACCACCAGGAACAACCAAAGTTTGTTTTTATAGAAATCCGCTCTATGCCAACCAATAAAAAAAGGGTTTCTCATAGAGCGGATTTCAATAAAGAGAAGGCATAATATACTTAGGAGAAGAAGAGGGATTGATGTCTCATACCCGTAGCTTGCTACTAAGGACTTGCTTCTGGTCATTTTTTCAATTTCAAACTGTCACATTCCATGTCTTGCTCCTTCTGAATAGACAAAGGACTGCTTCCACCTCACTTTTGATTATCAATCAAAAATCTCTTGGGATTCAATTATGCTATGCTGACTGAAAAATACATTTAGATATTTTACTCTCAATTATATAAATCATGTACATGAAAGAGCAATTAACAAACGAATGGGAATGCAATACAAGTTCAAAAGCGCAACATCACGACGTAGGAGCATGATTAGGAATTTTTTATGAAGAAAAAAGAAGTCCTTACTGATCATCTTTAGTGACTCGATAGTATCTTTCTGCATGCTGCTTTTGACCAATAAGTTGGGCAAAACGTTCATCATGAGTAATTACAATCAGTTGAAAATTCTCCTGGCCCTTCCTATCCTCCATAATTCTGGAGACAGAGACAAGGATAAATACAAGTCCAAGTCCAAATTCATCAGATGTCCCCAGGGGCCATGTGGGATAGGAAATACAATTTGTTATACTGTATAATGAACTTGATAGAGTGGCCATACCTCAGAAGCGCTGCAGCAAGGCTCTCAGCATTTGGAGCATCCAAATTCGTAGTAGGCTCATCTAGCGCTAATATTCCACAGTTAAGGCAAAACGTCTCCGCTAAAGCTAACCGAATGATAAGGGAAGCAAGGACCTGAAGTCAAAGAAAGTTAATCCGTCTCTCTTCCCATCTCCTCTTCAATTTCTTTTTTCATAAAAGACAAAGCAGTTTCGATTATTAACCACCTTCTGACCGGCACTGCACCTTCCTCTCATTTCCAACTCTGCATCTCCAGTTTGCATTAGAACCTGTCACGATTGCAGTTAAAATATCTTCACTACTTCAAGCAAAGGAAGAAGCACCGAAGAAACCATTTAAAAAGGAGAAATGAAATAGGTGCGTGCATGTAATTGTATGTTCTAGCTAAGTATGTTCTAGCTAAGTTGAAGTTCCACACAATTTGGCCTGCTATGCTCCATGTCAACAATGTTGGGCACATGAGAAACATGTCCATAAATGGAGCGTGGCAGAGATAAGGACACTAAAATGGAATAAGGAACCATTACCAGTTCGAGGTTGAAATGTCACTGATAAGGAAAATGTTTTTCTTTTTTCCCTCTTTTTCCTGGTTTGGGAAGGAGGGTGGGGCTGATTAAGGATCAAATGCTCAAAACAGATCCTCATATCACTGCTAGAAAAGGTTGATCACATTCAGATTACAAGTGATGAAGACAGTGAAGTGGTTGAAAAATCATTCAACGTTTATCACTGGGCCTGACAAAAACCATGTAGAAAACAAGCATAAAGAAGAAAAAGATGCATATAGCCGACCGACTCCTCCCAACTAGATCAACATTGAGGATAACCTATGTTAAGTTGTATTTGAAGGAAGAAAGTTGCAAAAAGAGTTGTATAGACATTTTAGAGTTCATACCTTGTAGCTGTAAGATCGAGTCCCAGCACCTTCCGAATCTGAATGAATACTAATGTAATCTATATCCTGTCCTCTGTATGTTTGTTGCCACAACTCCCTTATGATTTTATTTATTTCCTCCATCTTCATCGTGTGGAAGCGCATAAGGGCTCTAGAAACATCAGGAGATGCTTTTTAAAAGCATGTAATGTTATTTCTGATCAACATAATTGAAGCATCCTCAACAAGGAAACACAGACAAGGCAATAATTTTGCATATGGTCAGGAAAGCATGTCAATAGTTCAGCACCACTGTCAAATTTCTCTTCAGATCATCCAAAAGCAGAATAGAGATTTTCCGGTGAAGTTTGCTTGTGTTGCTCGAAGGAAGTTTTGTACAGATAGCAGAATGTCAAATAAACTAGCAAAATTAGAAGTTGGGGGCTCCCACATAACACCTGTATCTTGGCTTAGGTGGGAAGGGGGTGGACTGGAAGCATGATAGATCACACGTCCATTTATCACATGGCGCAACAAATTTGTGATGCAAGAAATAACAGTATATTTAAGGTAAGTAAACAATAACTAGTTATTGTTCCAAGGCACTGCAACAAGAAACTAAAGAAAACAACTTTTATAAGAAAAAACAGGCAAAACCCTCTGATTACACTCCTCTGACAAAAATTTGAGAAAGAAGAACATATAAACCCTAAGTATATTAATACAGGTGTCATAAAAAGCACACAAATATATGTAATTGGTAAGGAAAAGCTCACTTGTCAACTGCATTGTAGTATCTGTCCAGGTCCTTGTTTGCCATTTCAGTTGTCTGTCACAAATTGTTCAGGTAAAAAACACATTGGAAAGAGATTAGAAGAATTAACCTATTCAATTAATCAGGAATATGTCCCACCTTAAGCTGAATTAGCTGGTCCAAGTACCGTTGGTCAATGTCCTTGTATTGGGCCTGTTTAAGATCAACCTTATTCTTTGAAATATTACTCTGGTAAACTGACATTGTACCACGGCACTTGTTTAACTGTAGTGAGTTCAAAAAAAAAAAAGTCACTTTCACTTTAGTCAGGACAGAGATTTGATATAAGAAGTAATGGTAGATACTCTGACAAGAAAAACAATATTTTTATATTTTTCTGACAACAGGTTCATTTGTGTTCTTTACAATTCAGCACTTGAGGACTTATTGAGCAACCATTTCAAGCAATAGATTCACTTGTATCTTATGAGAACAAGTCAGAAAGCTAGCATGAATGAAATGGAAAACAGCTAAGGTCAACATCAAAACGTGAGCATGAAATAGTTTTTCAATTTCCATATATACCTCTGAAAGAAGTCTCTCTCTTTCTTGCGAATGTCTGACAAGTTCAGCTTCAAAGGTAGAAACCCCGCCAATCTTCAGTTTTCTATCTTCCAATGATTCAATCTCCTGGGTAAGCTTGTCCACTTCAGCCTTTGTTTTCCTGTAATTCAAGTTGTCCTCAATTTTTCTTTTTAAGGAATCTTGATTCCGTAAAATATCTTTGATTTTGTTTAGTTCAGCTGAAATCTCCTCCTTCCTATTATCATAACTCCGAAGCTGAGACTCTGATAGAGAGAGTTTTTCTAGCACCTCCTTCAATCTATCCCCTTTCTTTAATTCATTATACCTGGAAAAACAAAATTATGATCAAGATAAATTCAAAGGAATCTTGTAAATCAATCCTCAGTTTCACAAAACTCACTCCTTAATTTTAGAAGCAGTGTTAAGAAGAGTGTTAACTTCCCACTGATAATTGTCCAACTGTTTTTTCTGCTCCTCGTATTCCTTCCCAAGTTTCACTTTCAAATCATTGCAGTAACTCTCTAATTTTTCTCTCTCCTTGGATAAAGGGCCAAGTGCTTCTTCCAAATGCTGAAATGATATCAAGAAATCAATTTGCCATGCACAATGATGAAACAATAGAAGCTAGAGCTTTTCATGGAAAACTGAAGATTGCATTAGTTAAATGTACAGGGCAAAACTACATAGCCGGATGAGCCGTGAGGCCACTTTAAAGATCCAGTGAAATTCTCATAATTTCATAAGTTTTACAAGGACAAAAGTATGAATGTCAACAAGTTACTTGAAATTTAGCTTGATAAAGGTTCAGCTTGGCTGATTTTCTTAACAAGCCAAGGTCGAGCATAAATTTTTTGCTTCATTGAATAAACGGGCCAAGCTTTAAGTCTACTAATACTCCACTCATTAAGACTTGCACGCTGGCTTGTTCACAAGCTCGCAAGCTGACTCGTGTCTAGCATATTGAATAAGCTCATAAAGCAAGCTCATTTAACACGCTCGTGAGATAGCTTATTTGACTAGCTTATAAGTAAAATTTAGCTTCTTTATATTAATTACTGTATTTCACTATCCTTTATATTACTCAATTATATAGTCCTTAATTATATATGTACATTTTAGTTAAAGACTATAATAACTAAGGACTTGTTAAAAGGTAAATTATAACATACCATAATATACCATAAATTTTACCACCAACATGAGAAGTGCATGATTGGATTAAAAAACTCTTGACAGTTGAGAAAAATGATATCAATAACCAGATCCGAAAGATAACCTTTTCATCAAGCTCAACTTGGTTTTTTTCATCAGATAATTGTTCCAACTCCTCTTCCACCCTTTTTAGATCATGTAAAGTGTTGCCTGTCCTAGTTTTCTCCTCCCTTAGACCATGCCACCTTAGTTGAATGTGTGACAAATCATTTTCCATGTACCTCCTATCATCCCTTAACTTCTCCAGTTCAGCATGCAGAGCATCCCTAATTGCCAAGACAGATAAAATAAAGAAAGTAGATAATGGGGAAATCAAACAACATTCTACGAAGTAAATAAGCAGCATGTATTTGTGAAATAAAAACCAACTCAACTAAAATCAGAAACAAAAACAAATTAAAAATATAATTTAAAGATAAACATGCATGCAAATTGCATAATAAAAGAATAAAAATAAAGTAATTGTGATAAGTTAAAATTATGTACCTTGTGCCCTGCAAAATACTCAGTTCTGACTGAATTTCTTCCATGGATTTGACACCTTGCCCTCGAAAGTCAAGCTTATACTCCAATTCATCGATTTGTATTTGCCAAGTTTGGATTTCTTGATAAAGCCTATCAGCAGTTTCAACAGGTTGTACCAAGGCGTCAACTGAGTCCTTGTCAGCCTTTATTTGAGCTAAAACACCCAATACCTACAAGCCAAATCATTCGTAACACTCATAAGCAAACATCACAGCGGACAATTATTAACCTATCACTTGGACATCATATCGAAGATGAATTATTTCTGCACAATTAATATCACTGATTCATAAAGCATGCTTCTGTCCCCATTCCATTGACAACTGGCCATAATCAACTAGACAGTTTATTAAACAGATATAATAAAATACACCTCTATTTTACTGAATAATGAAATGCAACTTATACAAACATATTTGATATGGTTAATTAAGATTCAACCATCTAACATTATTAGCCTATCAACAACAATAAGTCAACTCAGACAGTTTCATTTCACATATTCTGAGTTGTTGAGACTGATTATGTTTGACCATCTTTACCCCAAGGGGCAAAATCTGCATTCCTATTAGTTGGGAACCAAACAAACTTAGTTGTAAAAAATCATAAATTATAATAGTAGTAGAAGTTGAAAAGCTAATTTTAACATTTCAAATCTCTAATGTCCATATCCAGGATTGTATGATGAAGAAGAACACTAATTGACGTAAATGCAGTGATTTTTGGTAATATTTTGCCCAAATTCTTAATCAATACAGAGCATAGAAAGAAGAACCAATGTTTGCTTTTTCCACTCAAGAGGACTAATCATAGTAGCTAAGCTTCGCATGCTTTCTTTAAAATTTGCAATGGAATAAAAAACTAATTTTAGGTAGAATGAACTAAAATCAGAGAATATTTCCACCAAAATAAGTATAGTAGAGATTCATAAATTGTAATGAATAAAATTTCCAAAATGAATGCTCAATTGCATACATCATCAAGGGCTTGAGACTTCTCATCCATCTCTTCAGTAAGTTCATGCAAATTTTTCTCCGCAAGAGGAATTGTTTCCTTGCCAATTTTGACATATTCCTCAAAAGCGATTCGAAGCTTGTCCAGCTGCTGAAAATAAGAATCTGCATTTGAGGACTCTGAAGCCAACACCTTCATGTGCTCAGCAGAACTTGCAGCCTTGACTCTTTGCTGTATTTTACATTATATTAGTACGTTCAGAAAGAATCAAAAGAACCTAAAGCACATTCCCCCCAACCCTCTGGAAAAAAAAAGTATGAATAAGAGGCCAAGCATCAAAGGACATTAGTAGAACTGATCCCTGATTGTTTATTCAACAGACACCTTTTTAACAAACTCATCTTCCTCTTCAGCAGAGAAGGAGCGCTCACAGCAAGGGCACATGTGATGAGCACGGGCAATCCTTTCAAAAGGATCAAACATTTGCCGCATACCATCTGCCATATTGTACTTGCTGCAGGCAATTCACCAACACTGTATTAATAGCCTTAGTAATGAAAAATCAACATGAAAAGTAGCTGACATATACAATTATGTGAAAATGGAAATCAAATAAAGGGACCTTTTCTGGACATCTCTTTTCTCCTTAGCAGACTCCAAAGCTTTGAGGTACAAATCAATGGTAAAAGCTTGTTGATCCAAGGATTGGAGTTTGGATTCAATGAATCTCTTCCTTGCTACATTAAATCCTCTTAACAAGTAAGCATACATACAAACAAATAAGAAGATAATGAAACACTATTAGCCAAAGAATATTCTAGGGGAGAAGCATGACTGTAATAGAACAAGGAAGGATTGGGTAAATTTTGTTTTATTCTATGAATGATAGAGCTATAAATACAGAATACAAGAGCTCATACATGGTAAGAATATAAATCTCCTACAAATCTGCCTCCTAAAATTAGTCCAACAATTATGTTCTTTACACATGATAGGTAATCAATCACAAGTTGTACATACTATAACACTCCCTTTCAGACCGGAGCATAAATATTAATCATGCCCGGCTTGTTACAGAGGTATTCCACTCGAGAACCATCAATGCTTTAGTAAACAAATCACCTAATTGTTCTCCTGTCTTCACATGTCCAATAGAAATTTCATTTTCTAGTATTTTTTCACGGATAAAATGACAATCTACTTCAATATGTTTAATTTGTTCATGATACACTAAATTAGAGACAATATGGAGAGCAGCCTTATTGCCACACTAAAGCTTTGCTAGTGACGAGAGCCAACTTTTGCTAACAAATGGTTTATCTACAAGATCTCATAAGTGGATTGAGACATAGTTCTGTATTCAGATTTTGCACTTGATTTGGAACTTTTTTCTTACTTTTCCAAAACACTAGGCTTCATCCAACAAAAACACAATAGCCCGTAATGGACCTAATATTACTTTTGAATCCAGCTCAATCAGCATCTGAAAGACCCACGATCACTATATAGTATATCCATTCCAGGGGCTCCTTTTAAGTAACATAAGATATGTTTTAGAGTTGCTCAATTTTTTTACTCTAGATGCAAACATGAACTAGCTCATTGCAGACGAAATATCTGGTCAGCTCATTACTGTAAGATAGTTTAGTTTCCCAACTAACTTCCGGCATCTCTCTAGGTCGTTAAAGGGATCACCACCAACTTTGGCGAGATATAAATTAGAGATTATTGGTGTATTACAAGATTTAGCTCCCAACTTTTCAGTTTCATCAAGCAGGTCAACTACGTATTATTTTTGAAATTAAAAAATTTACTTTTTACTTCTTAAAAACTTCTACTCCCAAGAAGAGTAGCATAAGCTTTTTGTGGGAGAGTGTTTTGGCAGGAACAATTATCCCCGACTGTATCTAGCTAAATAAGCTATACAAATACACCTATATTGAGTCATAACCATTCATTCAAGAAATAGCAATAAACTAGAAGACTTCTTCCCATTTTTCTCTCCCTACTCTATTTTCCCTCTCTTTATACTTGCTTATTCCTTCTCTCTCTAAAACTGTTGAAAGCCTGAAACTAAGTCTATTGGTGATTCCAACCCCAATATGCACCCAGGGATTTTAATCGCAAACCCATCAAAGCCTAGGCACCCATTCTATTCCATATTGTAGGTACGGTAATAGGAGTGTGTAATCAATCGGTCCAGGCTCAAACCGAACCAAAAAAAACAAACCGAATTGCTTTTTTTCTTTAATGACAAAACCAAAGTAACAAGTAAACCTAATTGAACTGAACAAAAATTGGTTTTGTTCAATTCCATAAACTGAAAGAAAAAGATGATGGTTTTCAAAAAATTTCTCACTTCCCAACTCAAGCCAAACAATATGATGGTTTTATTTTTTTTAATACCATTTCCTTTTACTTTCATGCCCAACACAAATCAAAAGTGAAGAAAAAAGATATTCAAAATTTATACAAGTAACAATAACAAGGAAATTTAAAAGTACAAATCAACACATCATACCCATTGATACCAACACATCACAAACATAAACCCATCAAACCCATAAACTAGAGCTATTGACTTAAAAAGAATTAAAAAAAAAAATCCAACTGAGGCAGCCTCCAAGCATGCCATGGAAGCATGAATCTATGAAAATGAAGGATTGGGAGAAATGTGGTGATTCAGAGGTGAGACATGCCAATGCCATAGATCTATGACTGGAGCTGCACTTGACAATGATATCTATAAGGAGGAGGAGGAGAAGCCCAACTAAACATCAAGACTGGAGAAGGTTGTACGCAAAACTTCTAGAGACTCCAATGCAGCTCAAATTGGTTTTCCATTTTTGGAGAACATAGGTAGTGATGGAGACTCCTATTGTAGCTAGTAGCCCATCGACTTTGGGAAATGAGAAGATTGTATAGAAAGTGTCATGGGGGAAATGAAACGCCTTAGACTTTGGGTTTTAAATATCTACATTTGTGGATATGGGGAAAACGTGGAGTTAATAGTTTAATTCAGTTAATTTGGTTTTTTCACCGAGTTATCCAAATCAAAAAACCAATTTTTTATGAAAAATACTAACCGAAACCGAACCAATCAACTGGAAAACCAAATTAAAACAGTTCAGTTCAGTTTTTCAGTTAATAACGATTTCTGCTCATCCCTACCTAGCAGGGTAAAAATTAGGATCATGGTTTTAAATTGCGGTCATAAAAATTGCCCTTACACAAATTCAAATTTCCTATTGTTTTATTAAATTGCAAATTGCACAGAAATCAAATTACAACAGAATCAGGGATTGCAAATCATAGAAATCAGTTGACACAAATTGCAATTTGATTTTGATGCTCATCCCTACTTAATAAATGGGAAGCATAAATTGCAAAAGATTAATGGAAACAAGAAAAAGAAAAATCTCAAAACCTCGACCTATGTATTCATAACTACATTAAACATAAATACAAAAACATCATTAAAACCTTTAAAGTAGACATTACTTAACTCTCCATGGAAAACTGTTGGCATCAAAAGGGGAAAAAAAATCACATTATGATTTGGTGTTCTATCAAAAGAGATTAATAAAATGAGTCCATTAATCTTAATATACTCCAGAATGTTAAGCTTCTCATGGTCCCATATGATCCATAAAAATCCTTGTCGATGTGGTTAGTATACACTATAGAGTGTCAAACCCCTCAAAACAAGACTGACAATCGAATGTCTAGGTATGAATATGATGATAGATAAAATTCATTAATGAAGCTATTATCAAGCAAACATTTTTGTATGAGAACACATTTTAAGCAGGATACCAATAATAAATAATTGAAATAACAGCCATGACATTGTCAGTAGATGCATGTAAATAAATCTTGAAAGAAAGTTTACCATGCTATTGCATCCTGTCAAATCCTTTGACAGATTCGAACAACAAAAACAAAAACAAGTATCCTGATAATTCTAAGATTCTAACCAATCCACTCTATCAGTGTACATTTCGTCACAAGTATGAAGCAATACTCACAGTCCATATCCTTGCGATGTTTGGACAGGTTATTATTAACTTCCTGTATTTTTGTCTGCAACACATTTACCTCCTTCTCAGCTTCACGAGATTTCAAATTCAAGTCATCGTATTCCATTCCAAGTGTCCTGTACAAAGTGCAACATCAACTTAAGGAAGTGAATATCTTATTGGAAAAGATCAACTAAACAAGAGATAAAAACACCCAATAACCTTGCCAGATATCTCCAACTTATAAACCAGTAACAAAAACTGAAGGACCCACATAGAATGAGAGAACTGAAGAATTAATCAAAAGAACTTCAGATGCTTCTCCAAGCAGTCAGACCCTATGTTGAGCTGACTAAACAATGCACAAATAACATCAGATGCTCTTATGTCATTGTTAATGTGCATTGTAGACACATAGCATATTTGACAGTCCATGAGAGTAAAACACTTCATTACTTGAAATTTATTTTCCTGTTCCTAGTCTTGTTAAAGTTCGACTCAAACTAACAGTGTGGAAGATGGCTAAGTAAAAGATCCAGAAGGACTTTTCCTTCACAAATTTGAAGATGATCCAGATTTAATTCAGAAGAAAACCTTCTATTGGCAGAGAGACACCGTAAAACATTCATTTGCACAATATGTCAATATCGGCAAAAAATGCGAGCACACCATATATACATCACACACAGACCCAACAACTTAGGCAGTTAGTGATAAGCATAAGAGAGAGACAAAATAAAGGAATAAACTGATACACAATGTTAATTAGCAGGCTGTGAGGCCTAAATTACCACACATTTACATTATAGAATACTAATAAAATCAGACACGAGAAAATATATGATAAATCACAATTCAATACTGACGCAACTTCAAAGGAGTGGAAGTGGAAATGGAAATAGATAGAGAATAACAATGGCTATGAATAATCTTGTCTAGCTCGACAAAAGCACCGATAAACAAATTTTAACAAGAGAACAATCAGTCAAATCATATTTGTTGATAAACCTAAATGAATTTACAGGCAATAGGAATAGTAACACCACATAAATTCTTCAGTCAAGTCCTCCCCAAATAAAAGGTCAAATTAAGATGTTAGAAAAACCTTAAGGCTTGAGTGATTTCCTTCTTCATATCCTTGTCAGCAGGAAGCCTTCCTTTAAGCACTCCTCTGATTCTATCCTTGAATTCATCAATTCTAAGGGCCAAAGAAAATAAAAAAGCATTAGCCTGAGAGAGGAAGAGGAGAAAACTAGATATTAACATGGAAAAAAGAAAAGAAAAGAAAAGAAGAATAGGACAAGAATGAATCTATTACATTTTTCTGTGCTTCTTCTTATGATTCTCCAACTCTGCCTTCATTAGGGACAGTTTCACTCTGTCCTCAGAATCTCCAGCCAAAATGTCTTTCTCCCGATTGAGTGTCTTAATCTGTTGCTCTAGCCCATACAGCTCGCTTTGCTTTTGACGAATGTTTGATTCAAAATCTCTTTCAGCAAGCTGCTTTGTCTTTCTCTCAACTTCAATTTGCTGCAAAGATTACAACAAAGTTTTTTTTTCCAATTATTTCCTTCTTTTTTTAGAAGCAAACTTGCTTGCAGATTCATTTGCTCAGTAAGACTAAATTATTAGATACCAGGCAAAAAAAAAAATTATGCAGAACGGAAGCCATCCTCACCAAGTTCTTTTCTCTTTCATCCATATGAGAAAGATTAACATGTGAAATTTGTTCTTCAAGTGAAGCACGATCACGTTCCTTATCTTTAATGCGATTCACAATGGCATTCTGCATGAGTGTACAATATTGGTAACATGTCAAACATGAAGGCATTAACACTAGGAGAAAAACATAGGAGAAAAACATACTTAAATCTATCTACAGATAGAAAGAGAAATGGAAGAGGGGGAAAAAAAGAGAAAGAACATTCCAAGCTGGGTGGGGAGCTTTGTCATGCTGCACACCTTTATTGCTAATTTAGCCTGCTTCTGAGCGTCAGTGTTTTTCCAACGATCATTTACATCCCAATAGTGATCCTCTGCTGTCTTAATTTCAATATCATTTGAAGTCTGAAAAAAATTTTTGTGGTTATTATTAAAGCCACTTTATATGTTAGACATGCAAAGATATTGAAATCTTATATCACTATTGTACACATAATTATGCATGACATTTAAGTACAGGAAGCACATATAAATGTGCAACGTCATGTAAAAGAGAGGTATCCAATAATACACATGCATGAATTGTCACACACGCATACTTAGAAAGAGAGGCCACCTTTTTATCTTGTAAATCCTTCTCAAGATCTATCAACCTTGATTTGAGTCGATTTGTGAGGTTCAAAGCAACATCATCACTGAAAGGTGTATGTGGAAGAGACCCTAAATTATGTCTTGCGCAAAGTTTTTGAATGGTAGAATCTCTTTCATTCTTCTGGGAACTGTGAACCTAATTTCAAACAAAAGAAGTCAGTTAAACACTCCACCTAAATTAGAAAATTGTAACTTCCAAAATATGAATAGTTTCATTGCGATTACTTCAGCTTCAGTCTGAAGCTTGCTGCTCTCCCGGATATAATCTGTAATGCTATTCCTAAGTCTAGAAATCTCTTCATCAATGTCATCCATTTCCCTCTTCAACTTGCCTTTGTTAGATTCCAAAGATGCAACATGCTCATCAAACTTGGTTTTCCAAGTCATCAGGTCTTCATCAGTATCTATATAAGGGAAACGAAGTGCAGTACATTAGAAGGAAGCATGAAACAGTACAAGACATGCAGCATCCATCTCCAGGAAATTATTCCACTGACAAGATAATGAGCATAATCATGTGCATGTGTGTGTCTATCTGTTCTGTATTTGTGAGATAACCAGAAAAAAAATAGTCTCAAATAGAGAATAGTATGATGCAGCCAAGGAAAATAAAATAAACCTTCATTTTCCTCCTCAAGAGCTTCATATTGTCTCTGCTGCTCCTTAAACAAAGTTCTCCTTTCAGCAGTTTTTGTTGATATTTGCTCCTGTAGCTTTCTCAAATCTTTCAGAGTGGTCTCAATTTGATGGATTTTTGCATCAACATTCTGAACTTTATTTTCTAAATCTTGCATTTGGACTTTTAAAGATTCCGTTCTTTCTTCATCTTGAACAATGCTTTGCCGAAGCTGTAAAACAGAACTTAATATCATCAAAAACAAAACCAGTCTAACTGATCATTTCTCATATTGAATCTTACTTCATGTGGGCGATCAATTAAGCTTAAAGATCAACAATGTTCAAACTAACTAAACCAAAAAAAAAAAGGAACTTAGTCATCAAGGTAACACATAGTGAAATTCAATCAAAATCCAAAGTGAAAGCAATATAGGTCACCTAGTATGAGAAACATATTACAATTGTGACCAGAAAAAATTATGTGCAAGTTCGGGTTAATGATATTGCAGCATTGTTTTCATATTTATTTAGTGACTATTAATTCTGCCATTACTGGTCAGACACATCAAACTAGAACAGGAATAAGATTAATGCACATGAATCAAGGATCAGGCAAACAAGCTCAATGACAAACAGAAATCAAAACATACAACCAGACCCCATCACGACACAGGTCAAAAATGCAATTACACCACCAAGAGGAAAATAAACCAAACATTAAGAGCTTTAACCTACATTCATCCCAGGAGAATCCAGAAATTAAGCTTGGACAAATGGCACTTTTACTCAAAATGCAGCTCAAAGGTAGTGTGAACATTTCATGACAGTTTTAGAAGCAATAAAAATCTTGAGCTGAATTTGATCCTATACATTCGTTAAATAGGAAGAGATAACAGGGCAAACAAAACGTACTACAATTCTGGTACTTTGTTAGAACAATATAAAAAGAACTTTCCTCTTCTACTCTATGAAACATAACTCTGGGTACATCCACCCAACAAAATTGGAAACTATGACAGTTTTAGAAGCTTTAAAATAGAGAACTTTTGATTTAAAGCATCTAAAAGCAGAAGTGTCATAAACTACTAAGGATATACATCTTTAATTTTCAGAGGTTGATACTAAATAAAAAATTGGGCACAATCTAGTGGCTGGTAGGCTACATGAGTTGCCACTGTCCTATGAACTACCAGAAGGATCCACTAAGAAACTGAACCACAAAAATAATAACTCAAAAAAGTTGAAATATAATGATCTAAAAAGTGCAAATGGGAAAAAGATTAGAACCTTATACGCAGAATCTTTCAAGGTCTGAAGATTTTCTAATTTAAGTTTGTATGTCTTTATCTCTTGAGCCTGATCCTTGTGAAGTTTTTTAATAACCTCCAATGCTTTTGTGTATCTGCTTAATTCGACAGTGCAAAAAGTTAATAATTTATCTGAAAATATAAAGCTTAGCAACATCAATTGCAGTACACACCAAAGGATAAAATCCTGCAGTTCATAAAAAGACAAACATAGAAGAGAAGAAGAGCCTGAGCCCAAACACACAATAGCTAGCATCCACAAACTGTAGTAAGCTTTGAAGATAATGATTAAAATTGGAAGTATTCTTCGTCCATTATTTAATAAAAATTTAGCTTTATGTATACAAGAAGGCATCTCAGCCATTTCAAATAACAACCACAATTTACAGGTTTTTTATTTGAAGAAACTGCTAAGTGCTATCCCATTATTTATAGGCATTTCTTCACTTGCGATGGCAGCAGCTGATACCACCATTACATACTGGTAACAAATGTTTATTTACGATTAACAGTCACAACAACAAGTTCTAAAAGTCACATGAACAAATTGTTTTTGGATTTTCTTTTTCATTTCTGCTTCCAACTATCCAAAACTGGAGTTTCTATCACATGCTCCCAAATGTTCACTCAAATTTCTCTTCTTTCTTCGTATCTCTCCCTTTAAGCTAAGAATCATTGTGGCTTTTGTAAAAGGCGAGTCCTTTTTGTTAAATGTTTCTTTTTCATTATTTGCTCTTTTTTTTGCCCTTTTTGCATGTTTGTTGAATAAAATTATTGTTGATGTTAGATTTGTTGTTAAATTTATATAGCTTGAATCATTAGTTTGCCTATTTATAGGTTTCATTTTCTTTCTAATTTCAAAACATAAAATAACATCAAATAAATTTTTAGACATTAATATTTGCTGATGGCCTGATGCCAAATATAGATTTAATGTCTTTATTTGATTTATTTATACTTATTATATAGTTGTGTATCTACCAATATTACTCATTTTCATGCAAAAATTTGCTTACCCGCAAATGCAACAATGACCATGATTCAAAGCCATGATTTGAGGCATTTTCAAGAATAGATAATGTAGCAAAAGAATATCCAGTAAGCAAGCGAGCTAAACCTGACTACACAGTCAGAATATGCATTTTGCCACTTGGTGGCAGAAGATTAACTATTAAAATTCATCATAACAGTTCAGGAGAAAGTGCAAAGGATACCGAGTGGCAGAGAAGATATCATCAAACTTCTTCTTTAACGTGGAAGGATCTTGCAAAGGCCAGTTAGCTTCATCTTGGTGAACAAATATAACATTTTCTAGAATGGCCTTTGAAACACCCATCAAGGCAGGGATTTCTCGATCCATGTCAGCACATCTATAACTAAGGCAAACTTTCTGCAGTTCAACAAGAAAAAAAAACAGGTAGAAGTAGGTTTTAGAATTCATATGCACAGTGGCAAAAAATCATGGCAAAACGATTCCACACTGACATTTCCATATTCAACACAATAATACCTTCAGCAATTGAAAGACATAAAATCAAACTATGTCAGATGACACATTGGTAAGCCAACAAAAGCATAAAGACCAGTGTTATTAGAATTGTACGTTTCACAATACGAATTGTATGATTCATGTTGAATCAACCTAACGATACAAATTAATGGGTGAATCATAAATAGCCAAGAATCAGACAAGAATTATATTAATCAAAGGTGAATCATGAGAATCATTACAGATTGATTGCACAAAATAAGGGAAAAGATTAAAAAAAAATTAAAAAAGAACCAAGAGAATGACAACAAAATAATAAAAGAAGAATGCACAAATGGCCCAAGATAGTTTTAATTATTTTTATTTTATCTAATATGATACTCTGAGCTCGGCCACAACAAGTCATTAGGTTCACTTTGATTTTATGTTTAGTACATAAATTGCAATTAAAATTTATACATACATACACACAGACACACACGCATATACATATTCATTATTTGCAATTAAAGGTTTAATATCTTTTAATAAAATCAACAGTAAATATACATGTAAAATGTATATATTTTATTTTATTTGATTTGATTTTTCAAGAGTGCTTCCATTCTAGATTTTCAATTCAAAAAATAAGGTTCTTGGTTCTCGATTTGATAACTATGATAAATAAAAATACAAGAAATGAGGATGGAATAAAGTGGTGGATATTTCAATTCCATAGTGTAATTTCACATGAATATGTTTAGCCATAAGTAATAGAAGGACAGGTTATCATGAATCTAAATTATGCACCAGTCAAAAGATTACTATTTGAGGAGCCCTAGCCCTACAAAATAATAGTCTGAAACAAGGTTTATGGTTTCACCAAAAAGGCTCAGTTTTTCAATACTGATAATTAGTCTTACCACAATAACTGATAAGGAAATTTCTTTACAGTCAAAATGTTCTTTACCGCCCCCCCCGCCCCCACAAAAAAAAAAAAAAAAAAAGAATGTTATTTAGCCAGCATATAGATCTCATAAAGTATAAGCCACAAATCTTCTACAAGCAACTATCTAGGAGCATTTTCCTTTTCATGGATAATCACATTGTTGTTAAGGAAATGCAAGACAGTTAGACAACTCACAGAAATAAGCAAGAAATCACTGCAGCATTGATATGCACAGAAACAAGCAGAAACAGAATAAGTTAATGTCACCTCTCCATTATGCGGGTTTATTGTTTGCAGCACACTCTCAATTGCCTTATACTCCATTTTCGATGCCTTCTGTGTAAGCTGGAATGATCTTATGCAAACCACGTCTTTCCCTGCTGCAGTCTTGAATCGTAGCTTAACTTGGCCCTTTGTCTCTGTTTCCCCTGCAACCTACAATCATTACCAAACATTTTAATTAACTAATTACGTGCTCACACATGAAAATAATTCCGAATTATATATATATATTTTTTTATAGAAAAAAGCAGCTTTGCAGGCAGAGAGGTGAAAAATAAACAAGAAATAGCTGTAGGTGAAAAGCATAAAAAATACCCCAACTGAATTGAGTTCAATACACCTATTTTACAACACATTAAGTAGACGATTCAACATTTTCAAACAGAGCGGGACAATGTAGCATACAGCTTTCATCAAAACCTATAGAAATAAAGTAAGTCCCACATAGTTAAGCAGTTACCTAGAATAAATGCGGACACTGTTGCCAATGGAAAACAACAAGAACAAAGAATGCTAAACCCAGTTGGGAAGAAATGAAAGCAAAATAAAAATACGTTTCCAGGGCAGCCAACCAGAGTGAAAAGAGAAAGCTACCTTGGGATCATGAATAAAACTGTGGCCAGACCTCGCATTTGGAGGCAACTCTCCCGTGCAAGAAAGCTTTAAACACTCTATAATCGTCTGCAAATTGCAAACGGAAAAAAAAAAAAAGGAAGAAGAAAATAAGACCCTTCAACGTCCACTATAAATAAACTATTGCACTCCAAACGTAGATAAGAAGCAGAAAGGAGGAGGAATACAGTTTTGCCAGCGCCATTGGGACCGACGATTAGGGTTAGAGGCTTGAAGAAGGTGATGACGTTTTTGTTCTCCGGGTCGAAACTCCGGATTCCTTTTATAAGCATCTTATCGACGGTACTCATCTTCGGTTCTTCCTCTTTAGTTTGGGATTACAGAAACTCTATATAGAGCATAAACTGTGATATATAAATATAGGCATAAAAGCATCAATTGAAGCGAAGGCGGATAAGATGAACCGATAGCAGGCGCTGATCGCCGGTTGCTACCGGTGGTGAGGCTGAGATGGGGCAATTTTAGTTGATGAAATGAGTCCAGAGTAGCTGAGGAATGAGTAGGCAGCACAGATACAGAAGGAAAAAGGGAGGGAAAATGGGGGTTTTGACGCCTTCGAGTGGACTCCGTAGCTGAAGCCTCAAGCCTGAAAGAAGAATAATTAAAATAAAATAAAATAAAGGCGGTGCTTACTTTATCAAAATTAATTATTTAATTGAAATAATTATTAGTCTAATTTAATTAATTAAAATATTTTTTATAATTTAATTATATTAAAATATTTTTATATTTTTATTGTGTGAAATAAAAATAATATATGTTAATTTTTATTCATTTTATCGCTAATTTAAAAAAATTATGTTCAAATAGTTTATTCTAATTAATTAGAATATTCTTTAATTTTAGAATTATATTAAAATATTTTTATATTTTTATTTTATTAATTAAAAAATATTTATTAATTTTTATTATTAATTTATTGATTAAAATTAAATAATTTTTTATATGTCTAAATTAATTTCAGATTAAATAAAATTCATCACTACTCAGCACTTTCATCAATTTTATATTAAATCTTTCCTTTTTAAAAGAAATATGGAGAGATGTAGGAGAATATAAAGAAAAATATGAAAATAGATTTAAAGGGTGAGTGGTAAATTTTATTTGATAAAAATGATAATTAAAAAAAATATTTTTTTAATTTAATTAATAGATTAATAATAAAAATAAATAATTATTCTCTTTAATTAATATAATAAAATATACAAATATTTTAATATAATCATAAAATTAAAAATATTCTCCTTAATTGACATAATAAAATATAAAAATATTTTAATGTAATTATAAAATTTTAAGTATTTTAGCTATTTAGTACACATTTAACGGTAAAACTAAATAAAATCTAATGCAAATACTTTTTAGTTACTATAATAAATATATAAAAGTATTTTAATATATTCTAAAATTATTTTTTTAACATGAAAATTAGAAAAAAATTAAATTAAAAATTAAGGAGTAAAATATGAGATTTTTCAAATTTATTCGACTGTACTTAATATCAGACTATATATTCTAAAATTATAAATATATTTTAATAATTAAATATTTTAAAAATTTAACTGTAATGTCTATTTATTTATGAAAAGTCATTTATATTTATAAAATATTTTATATAAATAAAATAATTTATATTTATTATTTAATTTTAATTTAAAAAATACATTAATAAAATTATATAAGGTTTGGTTTATTTTAAAAAAATATTTGTTAAAAAATATATTTTATATTTTTTAACATTTAAAAAATTTAAAAAATAATAAATTAAAAATATTTTATGATTAAAGAAAAAATTAAATTATTATAAGAAAAAAAATACGTTTTTTAAATATTCTATCAAGATCTATATATATTTATTTATTTATAATCATATTTTATTTTTTAAATTAAAATTTAATAATAAAAAATAAATTATTTTATTAAAAAATAAAAATATTTTTTATATATAAAAATATTTTTAAATATAAATTATTTTATCCACATAAAAAGGAGGCTTAATTCATATGATATTCTTTAACCTTTATATTAGTAAAAATATTATTTTAGAGAAATTTACATTTTATTTTAATTTTAGAGAAATTTATAATTTTAAATTTTTTGTTATTTAGAAATTGAGTAGTTGATTTTTTTATTTTAAAAAATATATTAAAATATCATTCATATTCTAAAAATTTATTAATTAATTATTTTATTAATTTTAACTATTAAATATTAAAAAAATTAAAATATTTTATATGAATCAAATGATTAATAGATTTTTTATGATGTAAATATACCGAAATGAATTTTTTATGATCTAAATATACCGAAATGAATTTCTTTAAATATACCGAAATTAAAAATTTCTTTATAACTAAATAATAATACATTTAACCATTAAAATTAATAAAATATTAAATATGTTTTATATATTTTTCAAAAATAATGATCAACTACCGAAATTTTTCATTAATTTTATTTGTATAAATAGTCAAATTAACTTTAATCACCTTTACAAATTAAATGTTAAAATAAATTAATTAATATTTTATATATAATTATTAAACAAATTAAATTATAAAATTAAATCTTTTCCTTAAACTATAGTTAATCTGTCAAATCATATGGTATTTGTAATTATTTATATTAATATAAAAAGGTTTCGATGGTTAACAATTTTCGTTAAAATTTATAAATCGTTTTATTTAAAACTTACATTCTAAAATGTAGATTTTAATATTTGAATAAAACATATTTGTTTTTTTTTTTGTTTATCTCTTCGTGAATAATTAATATTCATTTTAAATTATACACAATTTCATTATTGAATTTTAAAACAAAAAACATTAAATTTTTATATTATATATTTTATAATTGTAATTTTTTTAATTCAAAATTGAAATAAATGAGCATTTAAATTTGATATTATGGTATTTTAATACAAAAAATATTTGAGTTTAAATAATTTTAATAATTCTTTAATTTTAAAGTGACTATTATCAAATTACTATCTAAATGATTTTAATATTTTCTTAAAATTTTATTAAATTTGTTTAAATAAAAAATCAAAAAATAATTCGATAAAAAAATCCAAAAATAATTTGAAAATGGTCCTAATAAAAAAAAATATAAGCGCTTATGTTTTATATCAGTAAATAATAATATATAACTTATTAAAAAAAATGAGAAATTTAATTTTTCATGCCATTTTTTTATTAAAAAAAGGTTTTAAATTGGATTTATCTATTGAAAAAATTTATACATTCAAAATATTTATAAACCGCGAAGCTGGAAGGGAAAAATTTGAGGTGCGCGCTAAATCGGATCACTTCTCTAATCGGGGATTCTTTCTTTTTCTCTTACTTTCTCAGTTGTCAAACAGACTCAATCAAAAACTCCCTCCAGACATTCCCCACACAGCCAAAATTTAAATATATTATGCACTCCCAGGAGACCAGCAGCGGGGACAGCAACAGCAAAATCGCTTCTCATTCTCCGCCATCTGTTTCAGTTCCAGACTGGGATCAACCCCTCACAGAGGAAGAGCTCCAAGCTATCGATGCCGTTGAAGCCGCATTTCAACGATCAACGCCTACGAATACTATTCCTTCATCTTCAGTTATCAGGAAGCGACATTCACCTCCCCCAAATGACCTAGATATGCGGAAAAACCGCCGCCAGTTGCCCAATTCCGTTGTGGGTCTCTCTAGACCCTTTTCGCTATCTCCTTGTGAAGGTGTTTATGCTATGCTATCTCTTGTAAATTGTATAGTCAAATCCCTTTTTTTTTTTTTATTTCATTCCCCGGCAATTGCTTAATTCCACTGCATTCAGTTGTTTGTTTAAATTTTCCTAATAGGGGTTTCTCGGTTGCTTTCATTTCACTAGCATTCAGCATTTCATTTTTCATTTATCGCACATTGTTTTGCTTAAGTGTGCACTTCATTTTCTATACCTTGTCTATTATAAATTTGAATTTATAAAAGAGACATTTATAAATGTTCTACTGATCCATTTTTGCAGCCATTGGCCCATATCGTCATTGATACTTAACATTTTGTAATTGGTTTATGGCGATTTAGTGTTTTTTTTTTTTAAACAAAAATCTTATAGTTGATCAAATCAAATTTAGATATTATCTGGGAGCACTTTATTGATCCTCTATTTCAAAATTGAATTTTATAAGTAATTCAATAGAACAATGATTTTTTTTTTTTTTTTGTGGCTACCACACATGTTTCAAGAGTTCAAACTAAATGTTGGCAATAGAGTAGCATGTTACATTCTCTTATTGAAGATTTTGTAGGCCAACTTTTTACGCCAAAATCCCCAGCCCTGGCGCATGAACATTTTAGTGATTATTTGAATGAACCTACTGTTCCTGGTTTTACTACATGCATATCCTTTTTCCTTTGTAACTTTTTCGTGCTTATCTAGCAGCTAACACAAAGGTGAGATATCCTGCATTAAAGTTTGGAGGTCACATCATATATAGCAGAACTCCAATGGAAGTAGAAAAGGCTGCAAGAGAGCTGTTACAGAGTCTTGAAGCTAAACAAGGGGAAATGGGTCAAGTTATTGTGGGATTTGATATTGAATGGAGACCATCATTTAGAAGAGGTCTGTTTGGTAGTTCTTTTGAATATTTGCTGATTCTTCAGCTCTATCTAATTTTTG
Source organism: Manihot esculenta (assembly GCF_001659605.2). Lineage (NCBI taxonomy): Eukaryota > Viridiplantae > Streptophyta > Magnoliopsida > Malpighiales > Euphorbiaceae > Manihot > Manihot esculenta. The sequence continues at coordinate 27,193,576 of NC_035163.2, forward strand.
CAAGTTGATAGATTATGTTGGAATGAATTGAGTAAAGAGTTCCACATTGCAAACAGAAATAATGAAAGGGTATAATATAAGTGATTGAATTGTATCGTTAAATTAGCTTGTTATTTTAATGTGGGAGCAGCTCGTACTTGTACAACCCTGTATTAAAAAATGTATTATTGTGTAATATGTCCAACACTCTATTCATTTTTAACAGATTCATATAGTTGTATTTTTTTAACAAACCTATTTTGAGATGCATGTATGATAATATAATACATTTAGTGACTGGATTTGTATGTTTATTATCTTATTTTTTGTTGTGGTTTTGAATAAAATGCACTGACTTATTTGGGAAAGTTGGAATGCATTTTTAAAATGTAATCTAGGTTTGCTCTCTCTTCCTCAATTATTATTTTAATTTACAAAACTTGTTTTTTTAATGCCTATTCCTCTCAAATGTTCTTCAAGTCAGAACCTTAGCCACATGCTGGTTAGTTTTAACGTTTTTGATGGAATGGACGAAGACCATTCTATTGCTATTGTTTTCAAGCATCTTGCTGGTGCAACTACAAAAGTCAACGTTGATTCTAAGGCTTGATAGAAGTAGAATCTCTTTTCTCTGGCTCTTGCTTTGTACTATGCTTTAATACCTGATATTTCAGTTTCAGCTTGCAAAAAGGCTGAAAGCAAACCCTTAATTGTAGGTTTATCCTTTTCCTATGTTTATGGGTTAGGCTGATAATGTGGATTTAGCTTACTGTCATATTTTGTTGTATGACTACTCAAATGTGTGTTTCCTGAAGAGATCATGTGTGTATTTATGTGTATAACATGGGAGGAGAATGACATCCGACAGCTTTATTGCTTGGGCTTTCCAGGAAGAAAGAGGCAGAAATTTTTTTTTTTAGTTATACATTAGCGTTTTGTGTGATAACTGTGACATGCTAGGTGTATTCTTTGGGAATACAATGAGACTTTTATGTCATTGTTTCTAAGAGTTGTACTTTGTAGGTGTTTTGCCTGGAAAAGCTGCAGTTATGCAGTTATGCTGCGGCACTGATTATTGTCACGTGATGCATATTATTCATTCTGGAATTACAGAGACACTGCAGTTTCTTCTCGAGGATTCTATGCTGCTAAAGGTTCATAAGATTTCTGAGAGAAGTTTCTACTCCTGTTCTTATGTGTTTGATTTGTTTTGGGTAACATGTTTATTCTCAATCAGTTTACATATTTACAGGTTGGAGTTGGCATTCGCAATGATTCTGTTAAGGTTTTCAAGGACTATAATGTATCTGTTAAAGCAGTGGAGGACCTTTCCTATATGGCAAATAAAAAACTTGGTGGGAAGCCGAAAAGTTGGGGTCTTCGATCACTAACTGAACTGCTCATTTGTAAAGAGGTATCTATCTCATCTAGCTGATGGTGATGGCCAAAGTTCCTGTAAGTCAAGTCTTGGGCATTCAGTGAGATAATTCTGCAAAAAGCTTTTGTCTTGTCTTTCCTTTGAGTACTTGTGTTTTTTCAATCTTTTTCCTGACTGCCTATATCTAATCTCAATAAACTCTATTATCACTTATGATAATTTGGACTGCTATGAAAAATGGGGCTTGTTGACCCTGATGCCATTACATTTCACCATGACAGCATGGGGAATTTACTCTAATTTGTGGATGTAAAATTTCTTTGATATGATTTAATTGCTGCACAACTTAATGCTTCTATTAGAATACTTTGTTTGCTACAGCTACAAGGAAAGAATGATGAAAAAAAAAGCTTTGAAGAAAGCTTTATGCATTTTTCAATGCAAACCTTCTCCAAGGCTAATGAATAATGACAATAGTTATAAATATGCTGCATCCTTGAAGGGGAAATGCTCTACGACGTAGAGAGAATATGCATGTGCATTTGCTGGATTCAATGCATTGTTAATTTAAAACTTAGAGCCCCTTGACATTGTGGTTTGAGGAGTAAAAAGCAATTTTCAGGACAAGCACCATTTCAGATGCCATTCAAAGCAGTTGCTGTTTTATTATTTGTTGTTCTTATGACTAAACTTGTCAAAATTTAATTTTAAATTATTTCTAATAGTTTATAACTAATATATTTAAAAGTGATTTTTTCAGTAACAATGCTAAATAGACCCTTAAAGTGACTACTGGAGAAGAGATCCACTTTGCAATTACAGGGGCACTTTGCTGTGAATAGTTTTACATAACGTGCTCATAAATGAGAATGGGTGTTCTCATATCTTCATCAGTAAGAACTTAATGTGATGAATGACTTAATATCTTCATCAGTAGAAACTTAATGTGATGAATGACTTAAAATAGTTATGCTAATTACATGGATCCTCATTATATCTCCATTTCTTTCGTCTCCTTTTTTAAATTTATTTATTCTCATCCAATTGTTTTGGAAGACCCTAATCTGTAATTCCTTTAGTGACAATGTTTGGGCATCAATTCTTTTTTTTTCTTACAAATGCCTATGTACCTGTGTAGTTCGTTGACAACTGACTGGATTATGGCATTCAATGACTTCCAAGTTATTTTGGCCCTTTTTTTCATTAATGTGAATTCCTAATTTGGTGAGCTTTTTTCAGCTTCAGAAATTGAACAGAATTAGACTGGGAAACTGGGAAGTAGATGTTTTATCAAAGAAACAACTAGAGTATGCTGCGACAGATGCTTTTGCTTCTTGGCAGCTTTACCAGGTAATTCTCAATATTTGCCTTATTGTTTTGTTGGTATTTCTGATATTAGTTTTGCTTTTGTTTTTCATAAAGGTGCTAAAGACTCTCCCAGATGCAAAGGATGCAACTGCTGAAAGGAGTGACGAATTGAATGTTGTGCCACAACAATGAGGTCTGCTGTTATCTTCACGTAATCGTGCATATCTATCTGTGAAAACTGAATTAAATGTTGGGATTTTGGCACTATTATTCACTATAGAACGTCTACTTAGAAGAAGTTTTGCTTCGGATGAAAATGTTCTTACATTTTATCATTTGCATAGGGGGATTGTGACTTCGACTCCACTAGTCTCATGGAGAATTGAATAATATATCTTAGGGTAATATATGAGCTAAACAAAAACTTACCCCTTACCCCTGTTTCAATGGGATCTGAACTGGAGATATATCAAAGGAAGTATCAAAACTTAACTACCGGTTCGCATTAGGTACAGTAACAGTTTAGCCTATAAACCAAGGGTTATTACTATGAAGATGATCATGGTCATTGTCTTCACTTTTTCAAAATAATTTTTCAGCATGTCTTGATATGAGAAGTTCGTTTTTTATTAGCTGTGATCGTGAATACTTGTTCTGCTTGCACTCACGAACTTAGTTCAGCAGTGAGTGCATTTAGTATCACAAAAAAAAAAAGAAAAAAAAAAAAGGAAAACAAAAGAAAAGAATGATTGTTCTGCCTTGCCGTAGCCATCATCATAAGCTTTGTTTTTTCATGAATGTTTCTTTGGAATTGGGTTGGACAACCGTCCGTACCAAGTTGGGCCTAGGAGGGCGGACGAAATTGTCCAGAATTTAGAAAGGTAGAATAAACTAGTGAGAGATACAAACGGGACATAGTGGTGGGTATGTTCTCTTCTCTTCCTCTAAGATGTCCCAACTTATTATTTTGCAAAGGCAAAATCTTTTGGAATAGTAATGGGTCATAATGAAAGATCCAAAATGGACCTCCGAATTTCTCGGTTGTGATCAACAGAACATCCAACATCCCACATGTCTTGCACATGGTTAAAGAGACAAAAGGTTATGTCCATTCCTCCCGTTGGCTTTTGACATGCCATCAAGCTCTTAGTAATCCAAAATATTTAGGTGTGTGTGTACGTTATAGCTGTAAATAGATTTCATGCTCTTTTTTCTTTTCCTTGTTTTTGTACTTTATTTTGGTTCCCATGTTTTTATATCCGGTTAAATTTGAGTATTGATGAGATTACCGTTCTGTTTATTTTGTAGAGAATATAGCAATATTATTAATGGAATTTTTTTTATAAAAAAATTAAACCTTTTTTAGATTTTTTTTAAAATGTCATTTTCTGAATTTTTTAAAATCTTATTATTACCATTAATTTTTTTAAAATATTGATGTTACTGAACTTTTCATACATAAGTTCTATTAAAATTTTTTTATTCTTTAATATTCTATCCAAACAATAAAAAATAAGTAAAAAAATTTGCTTTAAAAACTATTTTCTTGGAAAAACTTATTTTTTTACTTCTAGGTTATTTTCAACAAAATATTGAGCATGAGTTCAAAATCGAATTAAAATCAATAAGATTACAACTTAGTCTTTAGTTTTTTTAATAAGAAATTGTTTGCTTTCAGAATTTTTATTATTTCAATAAAATAATACTTTTGTAAAATTTGCTGTTAATAGCTAATAAATTAAAGAATATATAAATTTAAATGATTAAATTATTATAAATATTAAAATTGCAAAGAATGAGTTGTAATAAAAAAAAGTGAAGTACCGAAGAATTTTAATAAAAGGCTATTTTATTAATAAAATTAGATTTTATGAATTAAATTATTTTTCATTAGAAGTAGGGATTAAATTGTAGTTTTTATGAAGAAATAATTTTTTTATAAATTTTCTATAAATTGCATGAAACTATCCGAGTCTGAAATTAGCCATGCTCTGGTTATTGTGGTAGCCAGTGGCTAGTCAAAGAAAGCCGCCATGGGGCCACCGACACCCGTACACGGTTTGACATGTCTAATTATTGATTTTCAGATTTAAGCTATACACTTTAACACACCGACACCATTCACTATTTGACACGTCTAGTCGTTAGACTTTCAGAGTTACAGCTGGTTTGGATAAGTGAAAATGGAAAGGAAACAATTAAAATAAGGTTGATGCGATACATAGAAAAAGAAAAATTAATAAAAGTAGGGAAATTTATATTATTTTTCTTTAATTTAAAAAAATAAGAAACTATAAAAGTGGTTTTTATACTTTTTTTTTTAAATTATTGCTATTTGCTTTCATAATTTTCTGATTGTCTAAATATAAAATGAAAAAATAAATGAGGAAATATTTTTCTTTTATTTTCATTTCCCCCCTCTAAATTATTCTTTATATCTATTGAAATGTACAATTTAACTTTTTTAGCATAAATTTATTCTTTATATTAATTAAAATTTAGTATTCTTTCTTTCTTTTCTGTTAACAAATAAATATTCTAATCATTAACGTAATCATGAAAGCAAAACTAATAATATACATGGTAGTGATGTTTGCCTCTAGCAAAGTTGGATTAGTTGATTTGAAATTAGAAAAGATAGTTCAATTGGAGATGCTTTCAAGCTAAGAATGAGATTTTTTTTGGCAAAGCTTTTGTTCCATCATTTTGATTGTATCTTTAGTTAAAATCATTATTTCTCTCTGTATAGCTCTTATTAACATATAAAATTTCATATATTTTCAAGAGGCAGTGTCCTGTTTTCCTTGACACAAAAACAAGCTTTCAGCCTAAGCAATGTTGTGACTTATTATTATTTTTTTGATTAATTCAATGCTTAGACAATAGCTTATTCATAGCTATTGCTTTTGGAGCTTTTCACCATGAAATGAAGTATACACTAAATTTGAAGCCCATCACTCTGATTTAATGTCTCATCACCTTGACACCATAGTTTGGCATTTGATTAGGAAAGAAAGATGCACAAGGCAAGAATGAGCCTACTGCATGTGAATGAAATGGACCTCTCAATCCTTGCATAAGGTGTCTTATTCAATGTAAGTCTTTCAATTCTTCTCTTTCCTTCATGTTCATTTAAGGTTATCATGTGAGCATATGAGATGCCATTCCTATAAGGGCAAGAAATTATTACATGAAAATGAAAATAGTAACTATTTTGTGATCCCAATCCTACTTGGATTTTTTTCCAAAACATTACATCGCACACTTCATGTGCTTTCATAAAGTGATCCCTGAACCTTCCTAACTTGCTGCAATCATTGATCAATAAATCATTAACACATCAAGGTGCACTAGAATCACTCACCACTAAATCAAATGTCAGCGGTAGAAAATAATCTCACTATCATCAACGTGATCAGACCGTATCTTTATGTATTAGGCGTGTTTTTTTATTGGCCAATTGACTCAAAAAGTCTAATATTTACATATATATTTTTTAATTTTAATTTAATTGGCTCAATTTTTCATTTTAATGCAATTTTAATAAATCTATAAATTTTTAAATTTAATAATCTATATGGCAATTTGATTATATAGATGGTATGCTATATATATTATTATAATTATTTTTTAATTGATTAATTGATTGAGAAAAATATAATATTTATATTATTTTATATTTTAATTCAAACATTTAAATTTTAAATAAATTAGTCCAACTTTTATGTTTAGATATAATTTTGGCCAACTTTTAAAATCAAAATTAAAGATAAACAAACTAATAGTTAAACGGGTAGTTCATATTTTCAACAGTTATAAATTTTATTTTAAAATAGTAATTATGAATATTTTATAATAAATATATTATTTAATTTAAAATAATAATATATATAAAATTATTAAAAATAATATATTTATTATAAAATCTTTATAATTATTAATGAAAAATGAAAAACAAAGTTTACAATATATTTAATGGTTAGATTATTGTTATTTTTATTATTAAATATATTATTTAATTATAATTAATTATATAAATTAATAATATTTTCATATATAAAATTAGTTTATATTTAAAAGATAATAAAATATTATATTTAATATTTTATCTGAATTTTTATATTTTAATTTTTAAAATTCACTAAAATAACACCCAAATAATATAAATGTTGGGTTAATTAATCAAAATTTAAACGTTTAAATTAAAATATAAAATAATATAAATATTGAATTTTTTCAATTATTTGATCATTAATTTATATATAAAAAATAATAACAATAATACGTGATATACCAATTAAATTATCAAATTGTCACATAAAATATTAAATTTAAAAATTTATAAATTAATTAAATCTATACTAAAATGCAAAGATTAAACTAATTACACAAAAATTAAAAAATTAAAATGCAAATTACACCTTTTTAAATCAATTCACTTTTGAAAATATTTTCCGTATTAAAACAAATAAAGTGTTAGTGTTTATACAAGTACCAAAATGAAAAAAAAAAAACAATGAACTTCATCAGCTTACTTTTAAGCTTAGAAGCTCTATGTATTAGCTGAAAAATATTAAAAATAAGTAGATAAGTCAGGTTTGACCATATTATAAGTAAAATAAATCCCTTTCAATTTTTTTTATGGAATTATTAATTTTTTTATTTTAATTAAAAAATTAATATAATAATATTAACGTTAAATTATTTGTTTAAAATTATTAATTTATATTTAGCTAAAAATTAAATTTATTCATCTAAACAAAAAGCTCTGGACGTATTGAGTTTAAAAATTACTAAAATTACTTATTTGCGTATCATGAAAAATTGAGAAGTTAATTTGAACTTATTTCCTTTTTTACTCCTAAACCTATAGTTTTAGATATTTTTCATTGTCGACAAATTGCGATTTTTTTTCCCTAAATATAAAAATCATACCCCAAAGAACTCTATGATTATGAAAGCAATTAATTTGATGAGTCCAAAACTTGTGCTCTCATGGCCTTAATTAAAAGAAATAATTGAGAACTTCCATCCATAATTGTGGAGAAAACTTGCAATTATTCAACCCTATCTATTTTCCCTAAAATTAAGATCTAAAATTTTGCTAAAATTTAGCAAAAAAATAAAATATTATGAAGATAATAAAATTAATCTTTAATTGAAAGAATATTGATGATTGTCGGGTTTCTTTAATTATGGGATGAGGCCGGATTATAGAGAAGGATATGGACCTAAAATCCATATGGCCATGCTTTAATAAATCGGCCCAATATTGCATAATCTAATAAGTTCAGCCCGGTGACGTGGCAGAAAATAAAGGAAGCGAGTTCAGTTATCTTGCAACCCTGTCAGTATGTGTGTCGAAAGAAATTAAATGGCCGTCTGATATAAAAGGGTATTCCAACACGTCTGTACATATGGATCTAAGTGATAAAGACAGATGATATTGTAATAGAAAAATAACTAAACGTTAGGAGAAAAAAAAAAGAAATATAAGGGAAGGGGTGATATTATTTAACTAATATTACATACACCATATAACTATGCTTTTTAAATTTTAAAATATCAAATATATACATATGATTTTTTTTTCTTCCGAGGGATGTTTTGATTAAAAGCATCTTTAATATTAATGAAATAGGCAGTCTTATCAGATAAGAAATTTGAAAACTGGAAAGGATAAACTATTTAATGAATGAAAATGACATCGTTTTGAAGGTGACATATAGAAGGTTTTCTCAAAGGTCAGTCTGCCGACAATTTAAAGAGAGAGATAATGTCCCCTCTCTTTCCTCTCTAATTACTATTATTAAATAACGAAAATACCATTCATCACCTTCACACTATTTAAATTTGCTCTTAATAAAATTTAAATTAAAATCTCAAATATTATTATGTCCTTATAAAAATAAACTTAATAATTATTTTCATGTGAAAGAAGAATAGTTTAATTATATTTATTTTAAAAATATTAAATTTTATTTAATATTAAGAGATGTTTGAAATATAATCCTTAATCTGAGGTGCTTGCTCTAATGATCCGTTGGTAAATCTAGGAATATTTGTAGATGAGCCATATCAATAAGTCTTTTCAAAGGAAGGCTCCACCTATACATCTACATCTTCTTTAACTTGACCATATAATTCCTAAAGTCCATTCCCGAAACCCTACAACTGCCCTACCATTCTTTATATATATATATGAAATTTCTACAAAATATAAATTTTAATAATATAATATTGGACTTTAGAGAAATAATACTTTCTCTATTTAATTTTATGTGAGGTAGACAGGTTAAGGAGTATTAATTAATTTTTAAAATTTTATCATTATTTTTATTAAATATAATAATTATTTTTCTAAATATTTTACTTTCATAGTGGCAGATTATAATAAGATGGATAATTAGTAAATATTTGTATTATAATTTAAATAATATAATTATTTTTTGCATATGAAAAATGGAGGTGATATTAATAGAGATGTATGGTGTGAATTGAATGCAAGTGGAGAATCTCACAATTGATTAGACCACCAAAATCATTTATGTGCATGTAATAATTCACATTGACCATCTATCCTTCATATGCCATTTCCCTTGATGCTCCATAATAAAGGCCTATTCTGAAATTTTATTTTTTAAAAAATTATAGAAATTAAAAAGTAAAATATTTCATTAATAAATTTTTTATATTATAAAAATTAAATAATATTTTTTTATAAAATTTCAAAGTTGAAAATGCATAATTTTCTCTTTACAATTTTATAAAAAAAATATTTAATCACTTAATTTTAATTAAATTTTTTATTTTATTTAATATTTAAATAGTGAAATAATTTAATTTTTATTATTAAGTGTAATATTTACACACTATTATATCATAAAAATTAAATTATTTTACAATTAAAAATTAAACGAATGATATATATCCATCTACGTCATAAAATTTAAATTATTAATAATTTAATATAAAAAAAAGTGTGAATTATGTGTTTAGTCAAATTAAAAAAAAATTCAAATAAATTATTTTCAGTTTATAGTGATACATCTATATTGTAACAAATTCACAAATGAAACTAAAAAAATAAGATTATATATAATTTCTATTACTAAAATTAATTAAACGGAAAATTTTATAATAATTTTTAGTGCTTTTATATCCATCACATAATTGACTCTGACTTTTAGTTTCATCAAATCAATGGTTGAGTTGCAATTTCATTTTGCGGGGTTAAAATTCAATCTATATAAATAAATAAATATTTTTTTATATTAATTAAATTTTCTTTTTACTATTTATTGATATAAATAAATAAATATTAAAGGTGCGGGTAGTGTATACAGTGAACAAGGACAGAATCCACTATATATGCACGTAGTTTCACAGGCGAACGTTTATTTTCCAACCGTACACAAAACCATTCAATTTTGCTCAAAAAGCAAAACCATCAACCAATTGGAGGGATTGATTCTTCTTATTCCGAATCATTAATTTTTCTTTTTTATTTTGACTAAATATATTATTATTATTATTATTATTTCCCATCTAAAATTATGTGCTTTGTTTTATGGTATTTCGTGATGATTGAATTTCACGCGTCTCAGGCAGAATTCATAAAGGTAGTATTGATTTAAAATTCATGAAACTTTTTTGATAAATCGGTTCAATATTTTCAGTTCTAATTTAGACTCGCAGAGTGAATTGGATCACTCATAAGTCCAAATTCATCAGAAAACTTGATAACATGACGTGAGAAAGGACAACAAATCTATTCACCTAGCAGTCATATCTGCATGCGCGCTGAAAGAAATTAAATAACCGTTTGACATGAAAAGAATATCTTATACTTTTATACGTACAGACCTGTATGACAGAGGCATATAGTACTATAGCAAAAAGGTCATTAGACATCATTAGCAGACAAAAAGAAAAAAATAAAACGAGAGAAACACAATTTATTCCAGCTAAATTTATACAACTATTGTAAATTGTATTATCTAGATCTTAGAACATCAGTATCCTATTATATGGATCCTAAAACATCCATGTCCACTATAAAATCTATTACCTCCTACAATTTTTCATTAATCTCTTCTATTTAAATTTATAAATTTCATACCAACCAAATACATATTTGTAATTTTTAAGTTTGTCAAAAAAATTAAATTTCTCTTTAAAGCGATTTTCTAAAATGCTTTAATTTTTTTTTAATTTTAAAATTCAAAAAGAAAAAATCGAATTTTAGCAACTAATTTTACGGTTGGTTGATAAAAATCCAAGTACATTAAATTATGAGCAAGCAATATCTTCCCATGTGATAGAGAGAGAATGACCTCATATAGAAAATAGCATGAGGCAAGACCATAAAATAAAGGGTAATTCACAATATATAAGCATTTTAATTAACTAATAATAAAAATTATAATTATAATTTTAATAAAATAGAGAATATTTATAGAAATACACCCTAAAATAAGAGGGTACCCTACGAAGTAGGAAGCTTCCCTTCCCTCTAGAAGCCAGCCCCATCCCCCTCATCTTCTTATTGTTTAATGTGCCACCACTTGCTTATCCATTCTTCAATACCCTTTTTATATTCTTCTTCTATTTTAGAAGAAAATTACTCCCCTCTCTTTATACATAAAATCTAATATTTATATTTGAACTTAAATAAAATGCCAACTGTATATGTATCAGATGAACAAATGGGGTTGAATATCAAGGTTTTTAATAATTTCTAAGCTTAAAATCTTCAAAGGAAAAGAAAAAACTAGTGTGTTCACATCTTCCCACATGGAAATCACATGATTTTCCACACAAGAAGATAGCTGGCATTTTCCATCTCTTAATAATTATTAATATAATTCCATTATTTTTACAGTAATTTTGATATGATTAACACCCGTCTCCCTTTTTCTTTTTCTTTTTTTTTTTTTAACAAAAAGTATTTTTTTTTTTTCAAAAAAATAAAATCCTAAGTGATCTCTCTACTCCACTGTCCAACCAACACCAGCCCATTTCTCTCTCTCTCTCTCTCTCCCTTTTCTTTTATAATATTCCACTCGTCTCTTCACAATTTCAGGGCTCAACCTGGAAGCTCTCTCTTGATTTCTTCCCAAGCATTTGAGCCCTTTCTGATTCTTTTTTATCAGATCTTTCAGAACACATAAGACTACTATTGTTTCTTTTACAGTTCGACAGCAATGGCTTCTCCTCCAGACACAAGCAAGACCATGAAGCTTGAGAGATACAACAGCTACCTTCGCAAGATTCACAATACTAAAGTCCTCAATGCTTCCTCTAAGCTTCTCTTTCGTGCTACTCTCCTTATTGCTCTTGTTCTTATTCTTTTCTTCACTATCAATTGTCCTCCTCTTTCTGATCATAATCATCATCATCTCCACCACCACAACTTCCTCTCCACTGCTTTCTTTGCCTCTTCCTCCTCCGCTGTCGGTGGCGCTGCCTGGGAGAAACAAGTTCGTCATTCCTCTACCCCTCGCAGGCCTAATGGGTTCTCTGTGTTGGTCACTGGCGCTGCTGGATTTGTTGGATCACACTGCTCGCTTGCTTTGAAAAAGAGAGGAGATGGGGTTCTTGGGTTGGATAATTTCAATTCCTATTACGACCCATCATTGAAAAGAGCCAGACAGAAACTTCTGCTGAAACACCAAGTGTTTATCGTTGAAGGAGACCTTAATGATGAGCCATTGTTAGCGAAGCTCTTTGACGTGGTGCCGTTTACTCACATCCTACATCTAGCAGCCCAAGCTGGGGTTCGCTACGCCATGCAAAACCCACAATCCTACGTTAGCTCTAACATTGCAGGTTTCGTCAATCTTCTCGAGGTTGCCAAAGCTGCAAATCCACAACCGGCGATCGTCTGGGCTTCATCAAGCTCCGTTTACGGTCTTAACACTCAAGTCCCCTTCTCTGAAACTCACAGAACAGATCAACCGGCAAGTCTCTATGCAGCCACCAAGAAAGCAGGAGAAGAAATCGCTCATACTTACAACCATATCTACGGGCTTTCACTCACAGGTTTAAGATTCTTTACAGTCTATGGTCCCTGGGGAAGACCAGACATGGCTTATTTCTTCTTTACAAAAGATATTTTACAAGGTAAACCCATAGATATCTACCAGACACAAGATGAGAAACAGGTGGCGCGTGACTTCACATACATTGACGATGTAGTGAAAGGGTGTATAGGGGCGTTGGACACGGCGGAGAAGAGCACAGGAAGCGGCGGAAAGAAGAAAGCTCCAGCACAGCTAAGAGTATACAACCTTGGAAACACTTCCCCTGTTCTAGTTGGGAAATTGGTGTCAATTTTGGAATCTTTATTACACACAAAAGCTAAGAAACATGTGATTAAGATGCCAAGAAATGGGGATGTGCCATACACGCATGCCAATGTGAGCTTGGCTTACAGAGATTTTGGGTACAAGCCAACCACAGATTTGAGCACAGGGTTGAGGAAATTTGTCAAGTGGTATGTCAGCTATTATGGGATTCAGACAAGGGTAAAAAAGGAAAATGAAATCAACTCCGAGCATACAGAGGATTGAGAGCTTCAGACAAATTCATATTCATCTCCATTATGGTTGATCCCTTTTCAGTTTTTCTCTTTCTTTTTTTAGATTAATTTATAAATTCTGTTTTCTTTTTTCTTTTTCTCTGGTGTTGTGAAGTGAAAATGTTGGAGATGGTGTTGATTATGTAGCATAATTAGAGCTTATAGTTTGATACAGAAGATAAATGTGAATCAAGAAATTAAAGGAGGAAAAAAGAAAGAAGAAGAAGAAGAAGAAGAAGGACGAGTTGTGTACATCTGTGAAGTTTGGGGATGTAATAATAATTTTGGTGGGCTCTGCTACAAAGGTAGCAGATCTCAGCCATTAGATTCATATTTGAAAGAAAAACTTGCAATTGAACAACCATAAAATCCAGGCCCAGCTTCTTCTCTGTGTTTCTACTTTTCATTCTGTTTCTTTTTTTTTTTTTCCTCATCTCAATTATTTGAAAATAATTTTATCAAATATTTGATTAAATATATTAACTTTATTAATTAATGAGACATGCATACAACCGAGCTTCTCAAGCTCCACATCGACGACAACTGAAAACCAGATCCAGTGCAATGGCATTTTCATTCTATCGTAGCCATAGAGCAGCCGTTAAGAGCCATTCGCACTCAGGCGGCGGTTCACTGTTCTTTAACACCTCCACAAATCATCAATGGAAAACAGAGGATTAAGTTACAGCACCATACAGAACCAACATAACAGATCTCAAATCAAAAGCCTCCTCAATGAAAAATATAGATCTAACAGATAAAATCCAAAACTATATATATTACGCCGGAGAAATTACCGAGGCTGAAGCAAATATTTCGTCGACGACATCAAGTTATCTCTGCCTTAAAGGGTGGAATAGCTCCACTCACGGCAAATTGAAGAAGAGACCAAAAAAACAAAAATAGAAAAAACCCAGATATGATGTAGTGAAGCCATTGGCAAAATTCTTTAATCATCAAAATGATTCAGGTATATATATATATAAAATTAATTCAAATTAAAAAATTAAATTATTATAAATATTATTTTAATAAAAAATTATTTTATTAATAAAATAAAATCTTAGCGACTAATTGGAATTGATTATGTAATAAAATGACTTGAATCTGCATATGTGTTATATAATAATTAAATTTTCATTTTAAACTAATTGGAATTGATTATTAAAAAAAATACTAAAAATTATAATGAGAATCTGGAATTTTATAATTCACAAACCAAAATATTCCCTTAAAGATAGCAAATCTCATAGTATATTTTGATTGTGATCCAAGAAGAATTCTATATTGTTAGTTATAAAATGAAGACAATCTCTAGATTATAAATATAAAATATTTCACTTCCAATGGTCAACAAAAGTTACGCTGATCTGGTGAAGTATAGAAAAATCCTATATTCACTGTCTACATCGTTTGACTTTCTTCACTCTCTAGTTTATGGGGAAAGAATTTTTCCTTTGAAAGTCATCATTTGTTTCTGAGACAAAGGTCTCATCTTTCTGTTTTACAGAGGTTGTCTCTTACTTTGCTTGGCTATGAGTTTCTCTTCCCAGTTGTACATAGTCTTTTGAGTTGCATGTAAGTCCATAAAATATGGTGAAGGACTATAGGTATCTGCAATGTGTTATTTTGTGATAAATCGATTGGGAGTAACTTAAATCTTCTAGATCTGTTGTTCAACTGGTCTACTATTGTTCGGTGTAGTTAAGGTCAGAAAAGATTTGTTTTCCTCTCTTTGGCCGGCGGAAGAATGCAAGGCTCTCAATAGATTTTTTGTTTTTCGCTACTTGGACCCTTTAAGCACAGCCGCTATAGAACCTCTAACAATTGACTTAGAAAGTGCATGGCTTCACATTCATATTACCATTAAATATTACCAAGTTTTAATGGATAAATTTAAACCCGCTGAGTCAATTATAAGATGATTTGATTTTTTTTTTTTCTCCATTCTTAAAAAGTGCATGGAATAAAAAAAAATTGATTGTGAATTTTCTTACTTACCCATTTTGAGATTTGTTATTTTTTTAAAATTTTTTTTCATTAGAAAAAGAATAAATCAATTGTAAACTAAAATCTTTAATGATAAAAAAAATCATGATTATAACCATTCATTCAAAATAGTTAGGGATGAGAAAGGATCTAGCGGAGATAAGAAGGATTATCTGACAGCGGTTCGATCCGATAAATTGACCGATAATTTGGAATTGATTCCATTAAATTCTCGAAAAAAAGAATCTGCAAAATAGAAAAGATGTTTAGGGTCCATCGAATATACCCCGGTAGGCACCATTTGATATTCAAATTAAATAAGTATTATTTAAGAGATTAACTCTTTTTTGAGTATTAGTTTTTAGAGAAGACAGAGTCTCTGTCCGAGTTTCTTAATTGATATATCAGAAAAAGAGTCCCCATTTTCAGAAAACTCTTTTATTTTTGGAAGAGGCAATGTGCTGGACTAAGATGCTAGAGTTATCTCTCTCATCCAAGTCTTTATTTGGTAAAGTGGATTTCGAGATATTTGTATTCCGATTTTTTATTTTATGTCCCATCGAATTGGATAGTGGCATGGTACGGTAGGTATGTCTGATAATAACTGATCAATACTGAGTCGTTGAACCCTACCCTAGTAGGTGTATTAGGTAGCTGGACAGTTTTTATGCACGCGTATTTAGTATCTCGGAGTGAGTTAGAAGGAGTCGACTATACTATGGAGGTCGATTGATTTGCTCTAATTTCGTTAGGTCATGCTCAGTCGGCACGACCCTCCTTGAGATCGATAGTTTTATTTCTAGGATGCGGTGCAGTATGAGTACTGAAGAGGTCGTTATGCTCATTTTAAGTATTGGGAAGGTCAAGAGTGCTAATGACCTGAACTTGACCTTCAATCCCTTATAGGTCGGTCTTTTTTTTAGCTCAATCAGATCAGGTGAAAAGATTAAATAGCTTCTTTCAAATTACGCTTTCAAATTACGTTTATACGTATCACGATTTTAACATTTATTATTTTTAATATATTATCAGTTAGACAATAGTGTAATCGAGTTTTATTTTAATTTATTTTAAAATGTAAATTTTTGAAGAAAAATATTATGCTAACGAATAAAAGCAAACGATATAAATAAATATTGATATGGGTAAGAAGAGAAGAATGTGAGGATTTCGTTTGGTAAGGACTCAACAAGCAAAGCTTCACCATCACCAACCATGGAAAGAAAGCTTAACCGTCAAACACCAAATATAAAGATGCAATTAAGGAAAATTGATTATAAATAATTAGAGATCAATGAGAGGCAAGGCATATATGATATATCCAAGAATTTCGTAGCTGGCTGGGGATGGTGTCATCAATGCTCGACTTTTGAATTTGAAGCAGCTAGGGAATAATCTATCATATGCATTTTCTCAGTAGCCAGAGAATGTGGTTTTTCTTTTTACGTCGACAACTTGCACTTGCTTGCTTTTAAGCTGTGGATTGGATGAGGATTTTATCTGATACAAACAATTGATTCTCGAGAGAGTTGATGTTTGGTTTAAAAATTTTACATCTGGTGTAGTTAAACGAGATTTTTCCAAAATTCTCTCAACCAAAATACCTATTAACTGAGGGATATAATGGAGTGGGGCTTAACAAATTGAGCATCTCACTTCAACTCCCTCGAGTAAACCCATACACATTCCAAAATGTGGCTTTTATATACATATATATATATCATTCGGTAATGTTTTTTGTATTAGGACAGTTAATTAAATATCCTTTGACAAAAAATATAATAAACCTCACCCTATACACCGACCCAGTCTCTTTTTTTTCCGACATGCATCCAGTCTATTGTACCAGTGTTAGGCACACAGACATTTTTCTTCTCTTTGATTTGTTCTACACCACCGCCATTCGTGGAGCAAATCAAACATCAGCCCAAATTTTCAGGTGAACCTCCTGTCCGGCTTGGTCTGGTCAAGGGTGGGAAAGTAACCGAAGCAGATTCAGTTCACCAATATGCGTTTGCATAACTCATATGCCTAGTAGATAATATGTAGGTCTAGTTTCCAAACGCAATCTTAACGAAGGATCAACCACCACAGGAAACAAACCCAGTTAGCCAGTTAACTTGATTATTGATGCAGGCGGGCAAAAAAGGAAAAAAAAAATTATAAACTATCAACTCTAGAATGCAGCACAAGCCAAATGGCACGCTAATTCACCTATGTAAGAAACTATAGCTCAGAAATATACCGAGAATGAGACTGCAAAACAAGCGCGTGTTCATACAAGTTAGTGCTAACTTTCATTGATTATGCATGAATGGGTGAATTTTTTTTTCTACAAAATACACCCATCCTCATGCATAACCAATGGCAGAAAAGTAGTGTTCATCTGAGCATATGCTTCCCTTAGCCTCGCACATCAAGATGACCATGATAAAAATTTGAAGGTTCAAACAGGAACATCATATTGCATCGAGGCATAGCAAAAACCATTTATTTCCCAAAGGCTGCAAAAGAAATCTCCACTTGCTTTTAACAGCCTTCTAACATTTGCAAGCCCAAATCATTACAAATTCCCTCCAATGGACCATTTAAACAAAGACGGCTGCCCGGTAGAGCATGCAAAACAACAAATGCAGATCTCCAGATTTAGGCTTACCAAGCTAATATATAATAGACAACGACCACAGAAAAGGCTGTAAGAACGCATGAGTTGAGCAAATACAATTAAAATAGATAAGAGAAGCATATTCTGAACCAATAATAACTAGCTACAGGAGCATTCCATCAACAGTGACTACTTCTTAGAAACCATCTTCATTGTTAAACCTTCTATTCCCGCGAAAATTGTTGTTGAAAGATCGGGGACCACGATCACTTTCCTGGGCATAACTCACTCGAATATTCCGTCCTTGTAATTCCTGAAGACATAGCATATAAACTCAACATCTAATTCAGGAGAAAAACATTGCTCAAATCTCTTAAAATATTCTACTTCTAACCTGGCCATCCATTGCTGACAACGCTGAACTTGCAGACTCATTGCTTGAGAAGTCAACAAACCCAAATCCCCTTGACCTTCCAGAATCTCTATCAGTGATAACCCTTGCTGTGCACCAGAAAAAAACAAAGTGAATCATTATAATGACACTTGCAAGAACAAAAATCTCTATTAGTGATAACCCTTTTCTTGCTCCCCTCCCTCCCTCCCTCCCTCTTTGCCTTTGTGAAAGCAAGCATATGCAAACGAATTTATTTATTTAGTAGGTGTACAGGTGAGCAACTGCTGGACAACATTTATATTGGCTAATGATATTATGTTAATCAACAAATCATTTTACATTGGCATCTAAAATAGGCAATTGCTTCATTACCATTACCATTTGTGTTTAGTCTGAACAGAGCATAAAAGAATAATAATAAAAATAAGAAATACCTTGTTTGGAAGATGTAAAAAGAAAAAAAATGGCAGTTCTACTGTAGTTTATTTTTAACAAAGTGAAAATTTAGTGATAATTGGATAACTACCTTGCATTGGATGATCGGAGGAAGTAACTTTTATGGTGGGACAGACGAATTAATTTAACAAAACGACACCATAAAAGGCATAAAAGTTATATTTGATAAATAAATAAAAAATGTAAGAAAAGTTTTGCACCATATACGGGTTTAACCAGAAAGAGATAAAGAATGGAACACATATAAGCTCTTAGCAATTGGCTTTACCATTCACATCAAATTCCAGTTTCATTGAATTCACAATAACTATATCCTGATATGATATGAAGATTAAAACTTACCACTAACCACTTCACCGAACCCAGAAAACGCATCCTTCAGAGACTGGTCATCAGTTCCATATGAAAGACCTTCGACAACATAAAAAAAAAAAAAAAAAAAAAAAAAAAAAAAAAAACCAGCAAAGTTAAACGCAGAGCACTACCGCGTTCTATATAATTCTTTTTCTATGTACAGTAGTTTTTTATACAACATTTATCAATACCTCCCACGAAAAGCTTGCTTGATGACATGCACCGAATAGAATTCAACATAGAAGCCATTTCAAATTGGCCACTCCGAGGAAAGCTCTGCCTCACCAGGCTCCCAAGTTTGTTACAGAATGCCATTTATAACTAATGAAGATTAATCAGCACATCCACAGTGAAATGAAGGAAAAATCTAGATTAGTGCTCAAAATCCCAGCTCTAAACAATTACAACTTTAATTATGCAGGAAGAAACTATTTATCCATCAACTACAATCGAAATCAACGGGAATGGACAAGCAAAGCTAAATATGTAAACTAGGGTTAAGAGAAGAGCATACCTTTGAGAAGAAAATCGAAAACTAACTAAAGGAGCGGCTAGGGTTTAAGCACCAAGTGAAATCGAGAGTGCGAAAAATATCTTCCAGTTTTATAGTGAGAAGGTTCAGTGGGGCGGCGTTCAGCTGCGGCTTGTCCTTCTTGAGATTGATGGAAATAGCTGCCACGTGGAGTTGTACGTTTGACTATCCGGTCAAAAGAAGGATGTTTTGTCATTATGTACAAGTTTATTTTACTGTAGAATTGTAAATGGCAATGCAGCCTTGTTCTTATCCATGCCACGTAGGTTCGGATAGATAATCTTCCCAACAAAAAAAAAAAACAAGGTTTTGTAAATAAATTAATTATTCAATATATTTTTCCTTCCGCATAACTATATTATTAATTTAAAATATTGACTATAAAATAAATTATGATTTTTTTTTATCTACAAATTAAGGGGAGGGGGTTTTGATCGTACTCTGTCCCAAATGCTTTTCCCAATCCAATGAAAAGTGGCAAGCAAATAAATTACGATTGAGTTTTTAAAGTAATAACGAAATTTATGACTAATTCTTAGTTTATTTTAAGTACTAACTTGGTTTTCAAATTTTTCACATCATTAATTTCTTTTTTAACATAAAATAACTTTTTTTAATTAAAAATTAAAAAAATAAAATTTAAAATCTATTAAATTTATTCATATATATATTTATCATCAAATTAAATTTATAAATATTAAAATAATTTATTATTATAATTTAAAATTTAATTTTTTAAAATAATTATATTTTATATTTAATAATTATATATATTATAAAATACTAAATATTAATAATAGCTGATGTAATCGATAATAGCCAAAAAATAATATTTTATTTTATAAAATAAAAAAGTGAAGTAATATTTATGAACAATCACTCTAATATTAAAATAAAAAATATATAAATAAAATTATTTGCATTTAGAAAGAATGCATAGGAATATATATTTTAAATTTTGTATATATTTTATTTTTATATAAGTGATAAAATCAATTAGTGATGCTTTTAAAATTCAATTAATATGATAAAAAATTTCAAAAATTTATTATATAATATTTTTAAACCATAATTTAGATATCACGACAGTTTTAATTAAACTTAAATTGGTGAATCTTTTTAAAAATTGATTATTATGTTAACGAGTCTTTTTTTTTTTATAACTGAGACTTGTATGATTAAGTATCATGTATTATTAATATTATGGCATGTAACTTCATTGAAAACAATACTTGATATATTTTAAATGTATATTATTTTATATTAATAATAATAATATTTTTAATAATTAATTAAAATAAAAAATTAATCCAAATATAATATTTTTATAATATTCATTCAGCATAAATAAGTTATGTGATTTTAAATTGTGAAAATAACAAGTGATTTTTCTTTTATATAGTTTGTTGGGCAATGTTTTAATAAATATTTGTTGTTTTAAAAGTCGGTAGATATTTTGATAGTAATTATTTAAAAGATAATATAAAGTTATAATCATATTTTAGAATTATTTTTTTAAATGGTTTATGTAATAGTAAATATTACTAAAATAATATAATAATTTAGTAAAAGTATGTTTTGTCAAGTGTATAATAGTTTTTTAAAATAAAATAGTATAATTTTATTTAAATTTTAAATTGTTAAAAATTACGGGTCGGCCCAAGTGATTCATGGAGTTGGACGTGGGCTCATGGTCTGAAGCGGACCTTCGACTGTGACCAAACCAGCCTATTAGCTTGAGCCTTTACATTTAGCACAATCCAGCCCGGGTCGAATCCACGCAAGCCCATGGTTGAGTTTCCAATTGTTGTTCTTCTTTGCATGAATCAATTGGATTTTTATGACCGAAATGGCTATTATATCAAAGTTTTTGTTTTCAAATACAATGGCGTTCATGATGCTTAGGTGGTCGGTCACGCACAAAGAGTAGCAGCATAACTTCTTATTTCAAAAATATTAAATCATTTTATTAAATGCTTTAAATTGTATTTAATAATAAAATATTTTTTATTGATTAATTTTTTTAAGTACTTAAAAATTATTGATATGATGTAATAATATTTATTTAAATCCTATCGTGGGCTGTTATTATTCAATAGAGTTATGAGATAAGACTCTAATAAACGGGCACTCTGTCACGGAAGTCACAGTTATAAGAATAGAGATTTGGTTACCATGATAATCAACATTCAAAATGATATAAAACTCATTATTTTATGGTCGGTCGAACTTTTTGTAATATTTAAATTACTGTTAAAAATATTATACAACATATTCTTATTATATTTATAATCGTAAAATCTTTTATCCACTAGTCAATAGCAGTCGAATTTTCAAAAAATTCACTAACTAATTTCATCTTTTTTTATAATATAAATATAAAATATACATATAATTCAATATATGCATTATACACACTTTTCTTAACTTCAAATAATCTACTTACATTGATACGCCAGTACGTCGGTTAACAAGAGTCATTGTGAAGAATAGGAAGTTCTTGAACTAATAATGTTGCTGCTGTCATTTATTTTTGCTGCACTTATTTATTTATTATTTTTTAGTGTGTAATTTGCTTAGTCAATTGCAGTTAGAGTCAAAGCAAATAAATCTCATTACTGCCGATTTGTGGCCACGAGAATAGGTAAAGTTGTTATTTTCCTTCTTAAGGACATGTAATTTGCAGTAGCAGGACGGTAATGAAATACAAACTTTCTATTTCTTTATCAAATTTCTTGGCTTTTGATTGGGACCTATCATTGGTATCAGAGCCGCGTTATCTATCTTTTTTTTCCTTATATTTCTTTTCGATCCCTATGGCAACCAATAAGGAACGAATTAAAAACTTGAAAGCTGCTGTCGGGCAACTTCAAGATTCCATTAGCAACATGGATCAAGGGCTTAACGAAAAACTGCAGCAGATTGAAAAAGCCATCTTGAAGTTCTCTGAGATGACTCTTCCTACTAAAGAAGGAACCAGTAGTGTTGGTGACAATAGCCAGAGTCGTTCTAACACGAAGGAATCGATAGAGGGAGGAAAGCCTATTTTCGCTTTCAAACTCGCTAAAATCGAATTCCCTAAATTTTCAGGCGATGATCCAACAGAATGGATGGCTAAAGTGGAACAGTTTTTCGACTATCAAAAAACGATCCCTATTGAAAAGGTGTATTTAGCCTCTTATCATCTCCAAGGAGAAGCTAATCAATGGTGGAGGTGGATGCAACGTACATATAAAGAAGAGAACAAGGAAATTACCTGGGAGGCCTTTGTCGACAAATTATGGTCCCGCTTTGGACCCACTGAATGCGAGGATTTTGACGAGTCCCTCTCCAAAATACGACAAATTGGTCCCTTGAGAGAATACCAGCGGGAATTTAAACGCTTAGGAAATAAGGTGAAAGGATGGACGCAGAAAGTCCTAGTGGGAACATTTATGGGCGGCCTCAAAACAGAGATTTCAGATGGTATCAGAATGTTCAAGCCTAAGACACTCAAGGAAGCAATTGATTACGCTCGAATGAGGGATGAGCAGTTGCTGCGACAACGAAAGGCAACTCGCCCATCTTCCCAGTTGAGCTCTTCTTCTCCAGTTAAGGGCAAACCGACGACACTAGTAAAGAGGCTCACTTGGGAAGAGATGCAGAAAAGGAGAGCTGATGGTTTATGCTTTAACTGCGATGAAAAGTTTGTGCCAGGTCACAGGTGTTCTAAACCTCAACTGCTTCTACTCGACGATGGATATAATTTTGATGACGAAGACGATGATACCGCAGAGCCTGAGATTTCTTTGCATGCCCTTACAGGATGGTCTTTGGTGGGTACTATGAGAGTTGCTATCCAAATCAATTCCTTCGAATTAATTGCTCTGATTGACAGCGGCTCAACTCACAATTTCGTCAATGCGAAAATTGCTGAGATACTCAAACTTCCAGGAAAGCTGACCAAGCCTTTCAATGTCAAAGTGGCCAATGGTACTCCATTACTTTGCAGCAGTAAATTCAACAATATTCCCTTCTCGCTTCAAGGTATACCCTTTGTGGCTACTTTCTTTTCTCTGCCAATAATGGGTCTAGATGTTGTTTTGGGAGTACAATGGTTGCGGCGACTGGGAACTCCTGCTTGTAACTGGAAGGATCTGACGATGGATTTCAAATAGGACGGCCAGCAGAGACACTTACAGGGAATTCGGAGTAAGCCGATTGAACCTCTCTCCTTGAAAGCCATGACCAAGGAACTGCGGCAACAAGGTTCAGTTTTTGATATCTATATGGAATCCTCTTCCTCTGTTTTGCCTGAAGGATTGCATCCAGACATGCAAAAGTTGTTAACTCAATATTCTGATATCCTTCAGAAACCAGTTCAGTTGCCACCAGAGAGAGCAATTTCCCACCACATCAATCTAAAAGAAGGTAATGATCCTATTAATGTAAGACCTTACAGGTATGCTCACTTTCAAAAGGAGGAAATTGAGAAGCAAGTTCAGGATATGCTGAGATTGGGTCTAATTCGGGCTAGTACAAGTCCCTTTTCTTCTCCTATTTTGCTAGTGAAGAAAAAGGACGGCTCCTGGAGATTCTGTACAGACTACCGTGCCCTTAATGAAGTTACAATTCGGGATCGATTTTCGATTCCTACGGTGGAAGATATGCTTGATGAACTCTATGGATCCGCTTATTTTACTAAACTTGATTTCAGTGCAGGATTCCACCAAGTTCGAGTTCATCCATCAGATGTGTATAAGACGGCTTTTCGGACTCATAACGGTCACTATGAGTATCTGGTAATGCCTTTTGGCCTATGTAACGCTCCATCAACATTCCAGGCTCTAATGAACACAGTTTTCTGACCCTACTTAAGGAAATTTGTGCTTGTTTTCTTTGACGATGTTCTTATATATAGTCCGTCTTGGGAATCACATATGGAGCATGTGCGGCTGGCTTTTGAGTTAATTCGAAAGCACCGTTTCTTTATTAAACTCAGCAAGTGTGCTTTTGGCCAACAACAAATTGAATACTTGGGGCATATTGTTTCTCGTGAGGGTGTACAAGTGGATCAATCCAAGGTCAAGGCAATTCTTGATTGGCCTAAACCATCTACTATAACTGAGTTGCGTGGTTTTTTGGGCCTTACAGGTTATTACAGAAAATTTGTGCGTGACTATGGAGTTCTAGCTCAACCATTGACAAATTTATTGAAGAAGGGAAACTTTTTCTGGACTGACGAAGCTGATACCTCCTTTCTGACCTTGAAGCAAGCTTTGACTACTACTCCAACACTAGCCATGCCCAATTTTGATGAACCGTTTGTCATCACAACCGATGCCTCTAATACAGGAATTGGAGCAGTCTTATCTCAGCAGGATCGCCCAATAGCATTCATGAGCCGTGCCTTGGGGATCTCTAAGCAAACCTGGTCCACTTATGCTAAGGAGATGCTGGCTGTATTACAAGCGGTTCGTACTTGGCGTCCTTATCTTCTCGGTCACAAATTTTTTATTCACACAGATCAGCGAAGCCTGAAATATATGGTGGAGCAACGGGTTATCACACCAGAACAGCAGAATTGGGTTTCAAAGCTTTTGGGGTATGATTATGAAATTATATACAAGCCGGGCAAAGAAAATAAAGTGGCAGATGCTTTATCACGTGTACAGGGAAGTCCCAGTCTCAATGCACTTTTCATGCCTCATGCCTCTCTTTGGGATCGCATTAAATCCCTTGCTTCTACTGATCCGTATATGATTGATCTTGATAAAAAGGCAACTGCTAAATCGGGGCAGCCATACTCTTGGAAATCTGGATTATTATTTTACAAAAACCGCGTGGTAATTCCTCCAACTTCTGACTTGCCTATTCAGCTCTTGCAGGAATTTCATGACTCTCCTATTGGTGGTCATTCTGGTGTTTTACGCACTTTTAAGAGAATAGCCCAGCAATTCTATTGGCCCTCTATGCGAACACATATTGAAAATTATATTGCAGCTTGCATTGTCTGTCAGAAGAATAAAGCAGTAAACTCCTCCCCAGCTGGTCTTCTTCAACCATTGCCAATTCCACATCAAGTCTGGGATGATATTGCAATGGACTTTATAGATGGTCTTCCTTCCTCTTGTGGAAAAGATTCAATTCTAGTTGTCATTGATCGCCTGAGCAAATATGCCCACTTCTTGGCATTATCACATCCTTACTCTGCAAAAGTGATAGCTGAAAAATTTGTGGATGGGGTTGTGAAATATCATGGCATGCCGAGATCGATTATTAGTGATCGTGATCCTATTTTCATGAGCCATTTTTGGCGGGAGTTCTTCAAGCTGTCTGGAACTAAATTGAATATGAGCTCTTCATATCACCCTCAATCTGACGGACAATCTGAGGTCACTAACCGCTGTTTGGAGCAGTATCTGTGTTGTTTTGCAAGTCAACAACCACGCAAATGGAGCACTTTTTTGACTTGGGCAGAGTATTGGTACAATACATCTTTCCACATCTCTATTGACATGACTCCCTTTTTAGCTTTGTATGGCAGAGACCCTCCAATGATTCCACATTATGAGTTAGGCCACTCCTTAGTTCGAGAGGTTGATTAGACATTAGCAGTGAGGGATGCGATTTTACAAGACTTAAAAATCCATCTTTCCCGTGCTGCACATCACATGAAGCAATCTGCAGATAAGAAGCATAGAGATGTTTCATTCTCTCCTGGTGATTTAGTTTATCTTAAGCTACAACCTTATCATCAGTAGTTTGTCTCCAAGCGTGTAATACCCGGCTAGACTCCAGTGTCGGAATTCCTACCGTCCGGTGGAATCTCGAATATCGAAAACCTCTAGAAGGGTAAAATATGTTTTTACAAAATGTTTTTCATGTGTTTGATGGTTAATTTTGAGCTAAAGTTTTAAAGAAAGGAAAAGAAAGAGAATGAAGGAAGAGCCCAGGTTCGGCAGCCAAACCTCATGTTCGGCCGCCAAACCTCATGTTCGGCCGCCAAACCTCATGTTCGACCGCCGAACATGGAGTGCATGCGGAGGCATGTTAGGCCCCCGAAAGTGGCCTGACCAGCCACCTATAAAGGGGTCCCCTGTCCGAAATGGGCGAGTTTTCTCTCCCCATTTCCGGCCAAGGTGAGTCTCCGACCTCCCTTGTCGATCTTGTGTTCTTCCTTTAAGTCTCTCATGTTTTTATGAGTTATTTCACTTGGTTTTGAAGATTTTCGGAGCTAAGATCAAGATTTGAAGCTTGGAGACCCCGGAGCTCTCTTCCTCCATTTCTCCAAGTTTAGGTCGCCTCCCCTCTCGATCTTCAAGAGGTAAGGGTAGATCTTTAGCTTATCCCATGTTTTAAACAAGTTTTATGAGGTTTATGGGGTAGAAATGCATGTTTAAGTTAGTTGATTGTTGTTAGGGTTAATGTTGAGTTTATAGATAATGTATGTTGTATGTGTTTATGCTTTGTGTTGTTGTTGGGGTTTAGGATAGTTTGAGACCCCTATATGCTTGTTTGCATGTTGTAGAATAGCTAAATGCAACTTTGAAAGGTTTGGGAGGCAAAATGTGCATGAGGAGGCTGAGTTCTGCCACTTTGGAAGAACTCAGGTTCGGCAGTCGAAGGACTTTCGGCCGCCGAACCTGCCTGTTGAGGCAAGCTTTTGGCTGCCGAACCCTGCTCCCGAAAGTTGGACTTTCGGCTTTGGAAGAGACTTTCGGCCGCCGAAGGTGCCGCCGAACATGCATGAGTTTCGTCTCTGGAAGGGACTTTCGGCCGCCGAAGGTGCCACCGAAAGTGGCTGAGTTTCGGCTCTGGAGGGACTTTCGGCCCCGAACCTGCCGCCAAAAGTGTCCTGTTCAGCCTTCCTTTACATGATTTCTATGACTGTTTTAAGGTGTTTTGGGGAGTAGTTTAGAGTCATGTTCATGTATGTTTAGTCCCTCATTTGAGTCCACCTGTGTAGGTTTGGACCCGAGGAACCGAGGACCCTAACAGTGAGATAGCTGCTTCAGTGTCTTTTCAGAGCTAGCCTGAGGTGAGTAGAATGACTCTTTATGTTTCAAAGCAAATAAAATTTTGAGTATGATCATGCATCACGAATGCCATATGATATATTAGGTTGTTTGCATTAAAATTCACGAATATGTTGC
Source organism: Manihot esculenta (assembly GCF_001659605.2). Lineage (NCBI taxonomy): Eukaryota > Viridiplantae > Streptophyta > Magnoliopsida > Malpighiales > Euphorbiaceae > Manihot > Manihot esculenta. Next base: position 27,221,288 of record NC_035163.2, read on the forward strand.
ATTGTATAATATAATATTGATGTGGATGGGTGTTGAATGATCCATTAGCCCTCGTATGATGATATGATATGATATGATATGGTATGGTATGGTATGTAAGACCAGTGAGGTCCATTCTATGCCCCTGGCACGATGTAAGAGAAAGACCAGTGAGGTGAGTAGAATGACTCTTTATGTTTCAAAGCAAATAAAATTTTGAGTATGATCATGCATCACGAATGCCATATGATATATTAGGTTGTTTGCATTAAAATTCACGAATATGTTGCATTGCATAATATAATATTGATGTGGATGGGTGTTGAATGATCCATTAGCCCTCGTATGATGATATGATATGATATGGTATGGTATGGTATGTAAGACCAGTGAGGTCCATTCTATGCCCCTGGCACGATGTAAAAGAAAGACCAGTGAGGCCCATTCTACGCCCCTGGCATATTAGAATGTTATGTTATGTTATGTTAAGAGAAAGACCAGTGAGGCCCATTCTACGCCCCTGGCACATTGGAATGTGAGGTAGAGGGCTATTGGTGACAAGTCCATCCTTGATGTGATTTGTTTGTGATGTAATGCATTTCATGAAAGCATGAAATTTAATGTTTTACTATTCTGCTCACTGGGCTCTAGTAGCTCACCCCATTCCCTTAACTGTAACGACCCGAAAATCGGACCGCTACCGGCGCTAGGATCCAGATCGGCTTAAGGCCGCCGGGACCCGTAGCAAGCCTGACATATAACCTGTAAACCTGTATAATCCCATACGTGATCAACAACATACATAAAAATTAAAACTTTTCTTTCCATGTACATCAACCAAACTCAACCTGTGCATATACATTAACATAACATTGATCCCTCTGTGGGATCTCATCAGTGCCCCCAAATGGGTGACATAACATATGTTGAGTTGGTTTACATAAACATCATAAAAATCTCTAAGATCATGTATTAAAAGGGATAACAACAGTCTATGGTCAAGCACCCCTCTAACATCCATAAACATCATCTCATTACATATCTATACTGATTAAGACATTACATTACAATTTGATCATGTCCATTGCTAGCTATTACACAAACATGACTTCTTTACTCTATCCGGACTCCTGCTCTATACTGTACCTGCAAGCCTGGGGGTAAAGGGTGAGGGGTGAGCTAAAAGCCCAGTGAGTAGAACTATAAAACATATTAACACTATACTCTATGAAATGTATCATAACACAGACAATTCACATAAGGGTTGGGTGAACTTGTCACCAACTAGTCCAAGCTAACTCTGTGCCAGGCCGTAGCATGGGGTCCTGGTCTTCCTGTCATAACATACATTACTTACCATTGCCCCAGGGCCTCCTCTGGGCTCCTGGTCTTCGAGTCCCATAACCGTGCCAGGTCGTAGAATGGGATCCTGGTCTTTCCTTACTCTGTGCCAGGCCGTAGAATGGGGTCCTGGTCTTCCTGTCATGGACTAATTGGGTAATCCAATATTCACCCACATCAACAACAATCGATGCAATGTGGCATATTCATGAAAACTAATGCAATCATCCTATTGCATAATCATGATGCATGAAACATGATAAAACATTTAATTTCTCAATTTAAAAGATTAAGTTTAGTTCCACTCACCTCTGGCTGACTCTGACAACACCGAAGCAGCTGAACTCACTGCTGGGGTCCTCGGTTCCTCGGGTCCGAACCTACACAGGTGGACTTAAATGAGGGACCAAACATACCTGAACATAACTATAAACTACTCCCCAAAAACCCCCTAAAACATCATGAAACAATCATAGAAAAACATGCAAAAGAGGCCTGGACAGGGCACTTTCGGCGGCAGGTTCGGCGGCCGAAAGTCCCTCCAGAGCCGAAAGTCAGGCAGGTTCGGCGGCACCTTCGGCGGCCGAAACTCCCAGACAGAGACGAAACTCATGCATGTTCGGCGGCACTTTCGGCGGCCGAAACTGCCAGACAGAGACGAAAGTCTCCTTTCGGGGGCAGGCTTCGGCAGCCGAAAGGCTTGCCTCCCCAGCCATGTTCGGCGGCCGAAAGTCCTTCGGCTGCCGAACCTAGTTTCTGCCAAAGGGCAGAAACTTGGCTCCTTTTGCACATTTCGCCTCAAAACCTTCCAAACATGCATCAAACGTATTCTACAACACACATACACAAGCATACATGTTCCTAGGGGCCTCAAACCATCATAAACCCCATCTACAACACAACAAGCATCCACATTGTTCATGAACATACATTAAACCCATAAACTCCAAAAACATATCCATAGCCTATCATGCATTTCTAACCCATAGATCTACTTAAAACTTACTTAAAACATGCAATGAGCTTAAGATCGGCTCTTACCTCTTGAAGATCGAGAGAGACGACCTAAAACTCGAAGTTGGGAGAGATTGGGTTCTTGAACCTCTAAGCTCCAAAACTTTGCTCAAAAGCTCGAATCTTCAAAACAAAGTTAAAACAAATGAAAATCTTGAAAGATTTGAAGGGAAAGACTCAAGATCGGTGAGGGATGGCGGAGAGCTCACCTTGGCCGAAAATGGGGAAAAAGCTCGCCCCTTTTATAGTGGCTGGTCAGGCCACGTTCGGGGGCCGAACGTGCCTCCGCATGCATGCCATGTTCGGCGGCCGAACTTGAGATTCGGTGGCCGAACCTGGACTTCCCTCCCTTATGCCTTCGGGGGCCTAAGGCACACCCGAAATGCAAGCATGTTCGGCGGCCGAACCTGAGTTTTCCTCCAATGCTATTTTCATGCAAAAACTCATTTCCTTTTTACTTAAAACCATGGAATACATTAAAACATTTTATGAAAACATGTTTCTACCCTACTAGAGGCTTCCGACATCCGAGATTCCACCGGACGGTAGGAATTCCGATACCGGAGTCTAGCCGGGTATTACATTCTCCCCCCCTTAAGAACATTCGTCCCCGAATATTTCTCAACTAGCACATGCATAGAGTCATCACAACATACACATAAAACACATAGAGACTAACCTTAAAAGAGATGAGGATATTGCCGGAGCATAGACTCCCGTGTCTCCCAAGTGCACTCTTCTAGATTGTGGTGGTTCCAAAGGACCTTCACCATCGAAATTTCCTTGTTTCTTAGCTTTCTAATCTGGGTGTCTAGGATCCGTACTGGCTGCTCAACATAGGTGAGATCCTCTTGTATCTCCACATCAGGCTCACTAAGAACCTTGCCCGGATCTGACACGAACTTTCTCAACATAGAAACATGGAAAACCGGATGGATTCTTTCCATTGAAGCAGGTAAATCCAGCTTGTACGATACATTCCCAATCCTTTGCAAGACTTCAAAGGGTCCGATGTACCGTGGAGCCAGTTTACCTTTCTTTCCAAAGCGAACCATTCCTTTCATTGGAGACACCTTGAGCAATACCAGATCCCCCTCCTGAAACTCTACTTGCCTTCTGCGGATGTCTGCATAACTCTTCTGTCTGCTTGCAGCAGTCTTGATTCTTTCTCTGATTAAGGGTACTACCCTGCTGGTAATCTCTACTAGCTCAGGCCCTGCCAAGGCCTTTTCTCCAACTTTTTCCCAGCAAACAGGTGATCTGCACTTCCTCCCATACAAAGCTTCATATGGAGCCATCCCGATGCTAGCATGATGGCTGTTATTGTAGGCAAACTCCACCAAAGGTAGATGCTGCCTCCAAGAACCGCCAAAGTCCAGCACACACATTCTGAGCATATCCTCTATTGTCTGGATGGTCCTCTCCGACTGTCCGTCCGTCTGTGGATGGAAAGCAGTACTGAAATCCAACCTGGTACCCATGGCATCCTGCAGACTCCGCCAAAACCTGGAGGTGAACTGGGGTCCTCTATCTGACACTATAGAAACAGGAACCCCATGCAGTCTGACAATCTCATCAACATACACCTGTGCCAATTTGTCCACAGAATAGCCACTCCTGACGGGGATGAAGTGAGCAGATTTGGTGAGTCTGTCCACAATCACCCATATGAAGTCCAATCTGTTGGACGTCGCCGGTAACCCCACTACGAAGTCCATAGCTATATTCTCCCATTTCCACTCTGGAATAGGTAGCGGGTTAAGCATTCCAGCCGGCTTCTGATGTTCCAGCTTCACCCTCTGACACACTTCGCAGGCTGACACAAACTATGCCACTTCTCTCTTCATAGCTGGCCACCAATAAACCTTCTTCAGATCTTGATACATCTTGGTGGTTCCGAGGTGAACGTTGTATCTTGCATTATGAGCCTCTCTCATAATGTCTCCTTTTAGCTCTATGTCATCTGGTACACAAAGTCGACTCCCATAGTGGAGGATCCCCTTGCTGTCAAATCTGAACTCACTGTCTTTGCCTGACTGAATAGTCCTGGCAATCTTTACTAACTCTTGGTCCTCATGCTGTTTCTGAGCCACCTGCTCTAGAAGCACGGGTGTCACTTTCATCTGGGCCACTAAAGCACCTGTACCAGACAACTCCAACTGTAGACCTTCATCAATGAGCTTGTAGAACTCCTTCACCACTGGTCTCCTCTCCGCCGTGATGCGGGATAGACTGCCTAGTGACTTCCGGCTTAGGGCGTCTGCCACGACATTCGCCTTACCCGGATGATACTGGATCTTGCAATCATAGTCACTCAGCAGCTCTACCCATCTTCTCTGTCTCAAATTCAAATCTCTTTGACTCAGGATGTACTGTAGGCTTTTATGATCTGTGAAGATCTCACATTTTACCCCGTAGAGGTAGTGCCTCCACATCTTGAGTGCAAAGATTATTGCTGCCATCTCTAGGTCATGTGTGGGGTAATTCAACTCGTGCTTCTTCAGCTGTCTAGAAGCATAAGAAGGCACACCCGAAATGCAAGCATGTTCGGCGGCCGAACCTGAGTTTTCCTCCAATGCTATTTTCATGCAAAAACTCATTTCCTTTTTACTTAAAACCATGGAATACATTAAAACATTTTATGAAAACATGTTTCTACCCTACTAGAGGCTTCCGACATCCGAGATTCCACCGGACGGTAGGAATTCCGATACCGGAGTCTAGCCGGGTATTACATTCTCCCCCCCTTAAGAACATTCGTCCCCGAATATTTCTCAACTAGCACATGCATAGAGTCATCACAACATACACATAAAACACATAGAGACTAACCTTAAAAGAGATGAGGATATTGCCGGAGCATAGACTCACGTGTCTCCCAAGTGCACTCTTCTAGATTGTGGTGGTTCCAAAGGACCTTCACCATCGAAATTTCCTTGTTTCTTAGCTTTCTAATCTGGGTGTCTAGGATCCGTACTGGCTGCTCAACATAGGTGAGATCCTCTTGTATCTCCACATCAGGCTCACTAAGAACCTTGCCCGGATCTGACACGAACTTTCTCAACATAGAAACATGGAAAACCGGATGGATTCTTTCCATTGAAGCAGGTAAATCCAGCTTGTACGATACATTCCCAATCCTTTGCAAGACTTCAAAGGGGTCCGATGTACCGTGGAGCCAGTTTACCTTTCTTTCCAAAGCGAACCATTCCTTTCATTGGAGACACCTTGAGCAATACCAGATCCCCCTCCTGAAACTCTACTTGCCTTCTGCGGATGTCTGCATAACTCTTCTGTCTGCTTGCAGCAGTCTTGATTCTTTCTCTGATTAAGGGTACTACCCTGCTGGTAATCTCTACTAGCTCAGGCCCTGCCAAGGCCTTTTCTCCAACTTCTTCCCAGCAAACAGGTGATCTGCACTTCCTCTCATACAAAGCTTCATATGGAGCCATCCCGATGCTAGCATGATGGCTGTTATTGTAGGCAAACTCCACCAAAGGTAGATGCTGCCTCCAAGAACCGCCAAAGTCCAGCACACACATTCTGAGCATATCCTCTATTGTCTGGATGGTCCTCTCCGACTGTCCGTCCGTCTGTGGATGGAAAGCAGTACTGAAATCCAACCTGGTACCCATGGCATCCTGCAGACTCCGCCAAAACCTGGAGGTGAACTGGGGTCCTCTATCTGACACTATAGAAACAGGAACCCCATGCAGTCTGACAATCTCATCAACATACACCTGTGCCAATTTGTCCACAGAATAGCCACTCCTGACGGGGATGAAGTGAGCAGATTTGGTGAGTCTGTCCACAATCACCCATATGAAGTCCAATCTGTTGGACGTCGCCGGTAACCCCACTACGAAGTCCATAGCTATATTCTCCCATTTCCACTCTGGAATAGGTAGCGGGTTAAGCATTCCAGCCGGCTTCTGATGTTCCAGCTTCACCCTCTGACACACTTCGCAGGCTGACACAAACTATGCCACTTCTCTCTTCATAGCTGGCCACCAATAAACCTTCTTCAGATCTTGATACATCTTGGTGGTTCCGGGGTGAACGTTGTATCTTGCATTATGAGCCTCTCTCATAATGTCTCCTTTTAGCTCTATGTCATCTGGTACACAAAGTCGACTCCCATAGTGGAGGATCCCCTTGCTGTCAAATCTGAATTCACTGTCTTTGCCTGACTGAATAGTCCTGGCAATCTTTACTAACTCTTGGTCCTCATGCTGTTTCTGAGCCACCTGCTCTAGAAGCACGGGTGTCACTTTCATCTGGGCCACTAAAGCACCTGTACCAGACAACTCCAACTGTAGACCTTCATCAATGAGCTTGTAGAACTCCTTCACCACTGGTCTCCTCTCCGCCGTGATGCGGGATAGACTGCCTAGTGACTTCCGGCTTAGGGCGTCTGCCACGACATTCGCCTTACCCGGATGATACTGGATCTTGCAATCATAGTCACTCAGCAGCTCTACCCATCTTCTCTATCTCAAATTCAAATCTCTTTGACTCAGGATGTACTGTAGGCTTTTATGATCTGTGAAGATCTCACATTTTACCCCGTAGAGGTAGTGCCTCCACATCTTGAGTGCAAAGATTATTGCTGCCATCTCTAGGTCATGTGTGGGGTAATTCAACTCGTGCTTCTTCAGCTGTCTAGAAGCATAAGCAATTACCCTCTCATTCTGCATTAGTACACAACCCAGTCCCACACGGGACGCATCACAAAAGACTGTAAAGTCCTCATCACTTGATGGCAGAGCTAACACTGGTGCTGAAGTCAACCTCTTCTTAAGCTCTTCAAAACTCTCTTCGCACTGGTCAGTCCACACAAACTTCTGATTCTTCCTGGTTAGCCTGGTCAGAGGAGCTGCAATCTTTGAGAAGTCCTGAACGAACCTCCTGTAGTAACCTGCCAAACCCAAGAAACTTCTGATCTCTGACACTGAAGTGGGTCTAGGCCAGTTAGCCACAGCTTCTATCTTCTTGGGGTCTACTTCTATTCCATTTTTCGACACAACATGCCCCAAGAATGAAATACTCCTCAGCCAGAACTCACACTTGGAGAACTTGGCATACAAGCCATGTTCCCTCAAGGTCTGTAGAACCAACCTCAGATGATGGGCATGCTCCTCTGTATCCCTGGAATACACTAGGATATCATCTATGAAGACAATAACAAAGTGATCCAGGTATTGGCTAAACACTCTGTTCATGAGGTCCATGAATGCTGCAGGGGCGTTGGTTAACCCGAATGGCATCACAAGGAACTCAAAATGCCCATATCTGGTCCTGAAAGCTGTCTTTGGCACATCTTCTTCTCTGATCCTCAGCTGATGATATCCAGATCTCATATCTATTTTGGAGAAACAACCCGCTCCTGCTAGCTAGTCGAATAGATCGTCGATCCTTGGCAATGGGTACTTGTTCTTGGTAGTGACTTTGTTCAACTGCCTGTAGTCGATACAAAGTCTAAGGGATCCATCCTTCTTTCTCACAAACAAAACTGGAGCGCCCCAGGGTGAGGTACTCGGTCGGATGAAGCCCTTGTCTACCAGCTCCTGTAACTGCTCCTTCAACTCTTTCAATTCTGCTGGCCCCATCCTGTAAGGAGGGATAGAGATCGGTCGGGTTCCAGGCATCAATTCTATCTCGAACTCTATCTCCCTAGCAGGTGGTAAACCTGGCAGCTCGTCTGGGAACACATCCAAAAACTCTCTGACCACCGGCACCGAGGTGGGCTCTCTAACCTGACTGCTAAGCTCTCTCACATGAGCCAAATACCCCTGACATCCCCTCCTAAGCACTCTGCGAGCCTGAAGGGCTGATATCAGACCTCTAGGTGTACCCCTCCTGTCTCCCCTGAAGACGACCTCTGACCCATCCTGACTTCTGAACCTGACTACCTTGTCCCTGCAGTCCAAGGTAGCACCATGGGTAGATAACCAGTCCATCCCTAGAATGACATCAAAGTCTGTCAAATCTAGAATCACCAGGTCGGCGGACAAGCATCTTCCCTCAACAAACACAGGACTACACTGGCAGACTGACTCTACCACTGATGGATCGCACTTGGGTCCACTGACCCAGAGAGGACACTCTAACCCAGAGATCATCAACCCCAACCTCTCAACGGCTCTCGGTGCAATAAAAGAATGAGATGCACCAGGGTCCATCAAGGCATAAACATCTGAACAACCAATGACTAAGTTACCTGCCACCATGGTGTTAGATGCATCTGCCTCCTGCTGAGTCATTGTGAAGATCCGTGCTGGAGCTGATGGATCTTCACCTCTGAAACCCGCTGAAGAAGAGGCTGCCCCTCTCCCTCTGCCTCTGCCACTGGCCTGAGTCATGGCTGGAGCTGCTGGCTGCGCTACACTGCCTGAAGCTGTCTGCTGGGACTGAGCCATCGGGACTGCTCTTGGACATTCTCGAGCCATATGCCCCTCCTGACCACATCTGAAACAGGCGTTCATCCCAAACTGACATACTCCCTTGTGTGACCTACCACACCTTACACAAACTGCATTATCCACACCAGAGCTTGAGCCACTCCCAAATCCCAGACTGGACTTGACTTTGCTCCAGAACTTGTTCTTCTTACCCTTGGCTTTACTCCATCTCTTACTGCCTGAAGCTGCTGCACTCAAGGTGAAGGGATCCAACTTTCCCCCACCTGGAGTTTTAGAACCAGAAGGCTGTGCCACTGTCTGGTTAACTGTCCCCTGAATGATGGCACTGGCCTCCGTTTTCCTGGCCATATCTACTATGACATGGAAGCTCTCCCTGTCCACGGACTGAATCAAGGAGGAATACCTGGAATGAAGCTTCATGACATACCTCCTTGACTTCTTCGAATCTGTATCCAGACTCTGCCCAGCAAAAGGCAACAGCTCCAAGAATCTGTCGGTGTACTCCTCTACACTCATTTCATCTGTCTGCATCAACTGTTCAAACTCTATCATCTTCAGCTCCCTTGAACTATCGGAAAAAGCCCATCCTGCAAACTCGTTTGCAAACTCTTCCCAAGACATGCTGTCCACCCTCTGATTCACATAATTCTTAAACCACTCACGAGCCTTCTTGCATTTTAATGTGAACCCAGCCATCTGGATGGCTCTACTGTCATCAGCCCCAATTTCCTCTGTGATCACTTTAACCCTCTCAAGATACACAAATGGGTCATCCCCTTTTTCATACTGAGGAGCACCCAGTTTCATGTAATCGGTCATCTTGACCTTGCTCCCACTGGCTGAGCTAGGTCTAGAAGGTTGAGTAACTGGGGCTGCTGGTTCTGTAGGTGGTGGAGGTGGTGCAACATTTTTTGAGGTAGGGTTTGCTGGATTTGGATAGTAAGGTGGGGGTGGATACATTGGGTATTGTGAATATGGTGGGTAGTATGGTGGGTATGGCATCTGTGTGGGATAAGGGGTGAAGCTAGGTTAATCCGATGTACCTCCCATCGAATACCCGGGATGTTGTGAGAAGTGTGGGTAGTGGGGTGGCTGAATAATTCCCGAGGCCTGAGTGCCTCCTTGGGACTCTCCCATTCCCTCTTCTGACATGCTAACTCCCAGACTGCCATCCCTCCTCTGCTCTACATCCATATCATCCCCCATGTCCTCTGACATTCCTCCCTGAACTGTTCCCCTCACTGATCTGCTCCTACCCAGATCCAGAGACCTTCTAGGGTCTCTTACTGCTCTTTCTCGGTTAGACCAACTAGACATTGCCCTAGGCAATATAGGAGGACGGGCGCTCATGCCCTCATCCTCAGGTGGCACTCCAGTCAATCGTGCAGATCGACGAGTTTCTCTCATCCTGTTTTCTGAAAAACAGTACACATCACAAGCAAACATTAGCATCATATGGTTCATGTGGGCACACATGAACCCGCATCACATACATCACATATCATAGCATATCATTAATGCACATGCATATTATCATGGCATTTCACATCATCATACAAGACAGGACTCCACATCCTATCCTAGTGGACATGATCTTTCCTATTGTGCTTGACCTTCTATAACATCTATGAGCTCGACACTTTAGGTCCGACCATATGAACCTAGGGCTCTGATACCACTCTGTAACGACCCGAAAATCGGACCGCTACCGGCGCTAGGATCCAGATCGGCTTAAGGCCGCCGGGACTAGTAGCAAGCCTGACATATAACCTGTAAACCTGTATAATCCCATACGTGATCAACAACATACATAAAAATTAAAACTTTTCTTTCCATGTACATCAACCAAACTCAACCTGTGCATATACATTAACATAACATTGATCCCTCTGTGGGATCTCATCAGTGCCCCCAAATGGGTGACATAACATATGTTGAGTTGGTTTACATAAACATCATAAAAATCTCTAAGATCATATATTAAAAGGGATAACAACAGTCTATGGTCAAGCACCCCTCTAACATCCATAAACATCATCTCATTACATATCTATACTGATTAAGACATTACATTACAATTTGATCATGTCCATTGCTAGCTATTACACACACATGACTTCTTTACTCTATCCGGACTCCTGCTCTATACTGTACCTGCAAGCCTGGGGGTAAAGGGAGAGGGGTGAACTAAAAGCCCAGTGAGTAGAACTATAAAACATATTAACACTATGCTCTATGAAATGTATCATAACACAGACAATTCACATAAGGGTTGGGTGAACTTGTCACCAACTAGTCCAAGCTAACTCTGTGCCAGGCCGTAGCATGGGGTCCTGGTCTTCCTGTCATAACATACATTACTTACCATTGCCCCAGGGCCTCCTCTGGGCTCCTGGTCTTCGAGTCCCATAACCGTGCCAGGCCGTAGAATGGGGTCCTGGTCTTTCCTTACTCTGTGCCAGGCAGTAGAATGGGGTCCTGGTCTTCCTGTCATGGACTAATTGGGTCATCCAATATTCACCCACATCAACAACAATCGATGCAATGTGGCATATTCGTGAAAACTAATGCAATCATCCTATTGCATAATCATGATGCATGAAACATGATAAAACATTTAATTTCTCAATTTAAAAGATTAAGTTTAGTTCCACTCACCTCTGGCTGACTCTGACAACACCGAAGCAGCTGAACTCACTGCTGGGGTCCTCGGTTCCTCGGGTCCGAACCTACACAGGTGGACTTAAATGAGGGACCAAACATACCTGAACATAACTATAAACTACTCCCCAAAAACCCCCTAAAACATCATGAAACAATCATAGAAAAACATGCAAAAGAGGCCTGGACAGGGCACTTTCGGCGGCAGGTTCGGCGGCCGAAAGTCCCTCCAGAGCCGAAAGTCAGGCAGGTTCGGCGGCACCTTCGGCGGCCGAAACTCCCAGACAGAGACGAAACTCATGCATGTTCGGCGGCACTTTCGGCGGCCGAAACTGCCAGACAGAGACGAAAGTCTCCTTTCGGGGGCAGGCTTCGGCAGCCGAAAGGCTTGCCTCCCCAGCCATGTTCGGCGGCCGAAAGTCCTTCGGCTGCCTAATCTGGTTTCTGCCAAAGGGCAGAAACTTGGCTCCTTTTGCACATTTCGCCTCCAAACCTTCCAAACATGCATCAAACCTATTCTACAACACACATACACAAGCATACATGTTCCTATGGGCCTCAAACCATCATAAACCCCATCTACAACACAACAAGCATCCACATTGTTCATGAACATACATTAAACCCATAAACTTCAAAAACATATCCATAGCCTATCATGCATTTCTAACCCATAGATCTACTTAAAACTTACTTAAAACATGCAATGAGCTTAAGATCGGCTCTTACCTCTTGAAGATCGAGAGAGACGACCTAAAACTCGAAGTTGGGAGAGATTGGGTTCTTGAACCTTTAAGCTCCAAAACTTTGCTCAAAAGCTCGAATCTTCAAAATAAAGTTAAAACAAATGAAAATCTTGAAAGATTTGAAGGGAAAGACTCAAGATCGATGAGGGATGGCGGAGAGCTCACCTTGGCCGAAAATGGGGAAAAAGCTCGCCCGTTTTCGGCTAAGGGACCCTTTTATAGTGGCTGGCCAGGCCACGTTCGGGGGCCGAACGTGCCTCCGCATGCATGCCATGTTCGACGGCCGAACTTGAGATTCGGCGGCCGAACCTGGACTTCCCTCCCTTATGCCTTCGGGGGCCTAAGGCACACCCGAAATGCAAGCATGTTCGGCGGCCGAACTTGGGGTTCGGCGGCCGAACCTGAGTTTTCCTCCAATGCTATTTTCATGCAAAAACTCATTTCCTTTTTACTTAAAACCATGGAATACATTAAAACATTTTATGAAAACATGTTTCTACCCTACTAGAGGCTTTCGACATCTGAGATTCCACCGGACGGTAGGAATTCCGATACCGGAGTCTAGCCGGGTATTACATTAACCCCCAGGTTTGCAGGTACGGGATAGACCAGGAGGTCAGCAAGAGTAAAGAAGTCATGTTTTATGTAATAGTTAGATGTGGACATGTATTGTAAAATGTTATAAGTGATGTAATGTAAAGAATTATATTGAGGATAGAATTGTGCTTGGCCCTAGTATGTATAGTTAATCCCTTTGCACATGATCTATGAAATGTCTTATGATGTTTTTCGTAAACCAAGCTTAATGCATGATATGTTATCCCATTGGAGCATTTGATGAGAGCTCCAGTGTGGGGTTTTATATTTATGAGATTGTGCATGCACAAGTTAAGCTTGGTGAATGAAAGAAGAAGTTTAAAGTTTTTATGTATATGTATGATCATGTATGGGATTTAACAGGTATACATGAGGTATGTTAGGCTTGCTACGGGTCCCGGCGGCCTTAAGTCGATCTGGATCCTAGCGCTGGTAGCGGTCCGATTTTTGGGTCGTTACAAAGCGAGCATTTCAGAAATTAGCCAATCGCTTTTATGGACCATTTCCTGTCATTGAAATTGCAATTGCCTGCTACTTCGAAAATCCATCCAGTTTTTCATGTTTCCCTTTTAAAACAAAATGTTGGCGTTGTTGTTCCTATTTTTAATGACTTGCCACAACTTACAGATGATGGATATGCTGTTTTGGAACCTAAAGAAATATTGGATGCTCGTTGGATTAAAATTGGCAATCGCTTCTTGGAAGAAGTTCTTGTTCGCTGGAAAAATTTTCCACTTGAGGATGCCACCTGGGAACATTCTGTAGAACTACAACTACGGTTTCTACATCTGAACCTTGAGGACAAAGTTCCATCTGATGGGGAGGTAATGATACGCCAGTACGTCGGTCAACAAAAGTCATTGTGAAGAATAGGAAGTTCTTGAACAGGAAGTTCTTGAACTAATAATGTTGTTGCTGTCATTTATTTTTGCTGCACTTATTTATTTATTATTTTTTAGTGTGTAATTTGCTTAGTCAATTGCAGTTAGAGTCAAAGTAAATAAATCTCATTACTGCCTATTTGTGGCCATGAGAATAGGCAAAGTTGTTATTTTCCTTCTTAAGAACATGTAATTTGCAGTAGCGGGACGGCAATGAAATACAAACTTCCTATTTCTTTATCAAATTTCTTGGCTTTTAATTGGGACCTATCATACATTCATATTTTTTATATATTACTGTTTTGAATATGACAGTGACTACTCATAGATGTCAACTACTTTTTTTTTCAACTACAAATAAAATGAAATTCGATGTAATAAATTTTTTAAAAAATTTGTGAAATTGAGCAATTTCCATACATCAAAGGAAATAAGGTTGATGCATAACACATGCTTCTTAATCTCATTATTCAATGTGCTGAGTGATTGATATTTTTTCTTTTTTTCTTTTCAGCTATAAACAAATTGAAATTCAATGTAATGAATTTTTTAAGAAAGCCTATGAAATTGCGTAATTTCCATACATTGAAGGAAACGAGATTGATGCATAATACATTTTTTTTTACAGAGTGACTAATTATTTTTATATTTTTTTCAACTACAAATAAATTGAAATTTAATATAATAAATTTTTTAAGAAATTTATGAAATTGAGCAATTTCCTGGAAGGAAATAAGGTTGATGCATAACACATTCTTCTTAATCTCATTATTGAATTTGAGGGGAGATTGTGGACATATCTATTTTGCTATCTCATTTTGTGACTAGCAATATTTTTATTTTTCTTCAAAAAATATTATTTATGCTTTTTATTTTTCATGTGTGCGCTGGCTAACATATTTAAATGTTATTACTTGTATATATGATTTGGCATTTCTATTATTGAATAAAGAATAAAAGAAAAGGGACATTGACATTAATAGAGCTTCTAAGGGTATAAATGTCATATTAATAATTTTCAATAATTTTTTAAAATAAACTATAATTTAGTTGAAATGTATGATTTAATTTTTATATTTTTAAAATTATAGTATAGATTCATTGACATTTAAAATTAAAAAATGAATGCCCCTATGAATACGAATTTTGCTTGGCTTAAAAACGAAAAATAAAGAGGAATGAGGAATGTGGTCATGGGCCTCTCTCTGTCTCTCTTGTAAGCAAAACATGCCAAGCAACGTTGGCGTGTGCTTCCAATTGACGCTTAAAAGCTTGGCATAGGGAAGACCTTTCCACTAAATTATCTCCCAACACCTTACTCATCCTCTCACATGGATCATGGATTATGGTCAGTCATCTAGCATCTCTGATTCTGACACGTGTATGCACAGCTATATCCTCTCATTGGATGGGGAGGTGCCACGTGGTCCTTTATGTTAGTGGTGTGATGGCAAAGGGAACCTACCCACATGCTCTTAAGCAAATGGTTTCACAGTCTTCAGCTCTTCTATTATTGACCGTGTGTTTCTTTCACATGCTTCTACAGCGCGTGGATTCACTCTCCCACCGCATTTCCCAAGAGCATACAAATAATATATATTTTTTATTTTGATAAATAAGTTTTAAATCTAGAGTAATCCACACCCAACAGCTTTATTATTATTATTTCGATTAAACTCAGAGTAATTTAAAAAATACTGCCATAAAATTTTTACATTGAAATTAAAATGATAATATTTTATTTTTATATTAAAAATTAGAAGTTAATTTTAATGTATACCAAGTGGGCAGAGGTGATGGATAAAGTGAGAGAGCGTGAAAGAAACACGGAAGTGAGAGAGCGTGAGGTAGAGATTGGAAAATAGAGGATTGAAGAAATGGCGAGTGTCAGAGAGTGTTCTCTCTCTTTGCCTCACAAATTTATATGGGCCTTAGGGCGTTTCTGTTTTGCTTCCTTTGCTCTCTCTCTTGCTCGCGTGGAACATTTCCCTTAAAACAAACAAACGAACAATACATACGAATAATAAAGAGATTGAGAGAACGAAAGCTCTCTTTCTCAGAAAATACTCCCTCACACACACACCATCAAGAACAAAGAAAACAAACAATCTACGTTGAGTGAAAGAATAAACAACGAAGTATCAAATCTTTGTTATTCTTCAGCTGCCCTTATCTCCTACACAGAGATCTTGTCCCCCTACAATGCCTTCTTTGTTGTAGCGGACAAGGTAATCTCTACTTCACGGATTTTACATAACTTTTTATTTTTTGAAAGAAAATTTTTGGCTTAGTTTTCTTTTTTTTTTTCCCCCTTTTCCATTTAGTCTTTGAATCCAGCTGCTTTTTCGTTTTTGATTGATACCCATTTACACTTTGGAACTTGAAGAAAAAAGGGATTCCTCTTATATTCCCTTTATATTCCTTCTTGCTGTTCTACAAGTTTCTTAAGAGCTACTCTTTCTGGTTTTGTTCCTTCTTTTACCATTTTTGTACTTTCTCAAAACTGAATTTTTTGGGTTTTTGTTTTGTTGGGAGCTGAATATCTGCTTAGCGACTTTGGTGTATTTTCTAGGGTTTGCTCCTATCGTAATTGGGAACTCATTGAATTTTGATGATTTCTGGACTGATTAGGGTTTTGATTCTGGAGCAAAGTGGACAATGGGCTATCTTTTAAGGGATTGGAATTCTGGGGTGGGCAGTTTGCAAGCTCTGTTATCGAACTTTAAGATTGAATAGGGTGATCGTTAAGATTGTTAATCTGGGGCATGGAAGAGGATTGCATATACAGGATTGTGTGACGGTGATAAAAAATTTGGTATTTTGTTTTTCTGGAGGATAAAGGTTTTGGGACTTGGTTGCTTTGCGTTTTTACATTTTCAACTATGGGATGATCTGGGTATTTTCTTTTGGTTATAAGGACAAGGAGGTTATGGTTCTCTGTTGGCCAGAAAGCTACACAGATCAGATTGTAGTGGAGCATTTCGTTTCTCAATAAACCTTTTGGGTTTGACGTAGTTGAGCTAAGTTCTTGAGCTAGGAGAATCTTGTCCAAAGTTTTTTTTTTGTAAATCTGGATGTTCTGGAACTATCACAGTGTAGTGTTAATACTATAGTAGGTTTAATTTAGTGGAAGTGGTGCTGACCTTTGATATTAACTGTGTTTCTCAATGAGTTCTGTTCCCTGGGAGAATTTTGGTGAAGGATGCTAAAGGATTGGTGGATTTTGGTATTTCTTTTACTGGAAGTTGATCAAGAAGCTCATACAGCAGTGTTGAAGCAGGAAACAGATGCGGGGACATGGTGCATGGACAGGAGCATAGTTACTGTTTCGTTCCCTTTTTGGAACAGTGCTACTGCAAAGTAATACAATCATTTTCTTTTGTGGAAGTAACTTGTGTTTTGTATTCTGAGATTTTTCTGCACAATGTCGCGTTGCTTTCCATTTCCACCACCAGGATATGAAAAGGCTAGGAGAGACGATGTGGACTTGCTAAAAAAGGTTAAAATGCTAACCTTATTTTTTGTATGTTAAATATTGGCATGCTTTCAGTATGATTATGGAGAAAACCTCTATTATAATGTGCATAGGATTGAACAGGTCAAGCGATCTCCATTCAGTTTTTGGTTCCCTTTACATTTTAAATACTTTCTGAAAGTTTCTTTGCTGTTTCTTAAATTCAATCATATAAATTATTTTTTATTCAATAGATTATAAAAATTGCTTCTGTTGCTGATTCAACAGCATACCTATTCATAGGCTCTTTTTAAAGAATAGATAAAATTTTAATTGTATGGGAACAAAGAGTTGAACTAGGAGTTCGGACACTATAAGAGATGATGGTGTGCTGAGATGGCAGTATGCTGTTTTTGTACATTGAGTGATTCATGACTTCAATAGGTACTTCTGGTACATTAAGTGATTCATGAGTTTATTTTGTTGATCTAATATATATTTTGGTGTTCATATCCTGAGTTTTCATTCTTTATTCTGGAATTTTTTCCCTTCACAATATTTTTGGTACATCCACTTAGGAGTTAGGGTATCAGTAAAATTTTATGTAGTTTCTTAAAACCTAGTCTAGAATTAAATTAGGCTTTTTTTTTTTTTTTACCGAGATTTGATTGCTTTATCATTTGCAGCTCCATCATATCACTATTTGCCCTTTTCAACTTTCTTTGCCATTATTTTCTTTGTGAAGGGGTAATTTATTATCCTCAAGAGCATGCAATTTTCAATTTTTTTTTAGTTCTTTAAGGAGTTATCAGCAATTTATGGCAACAACTAGACAGTGATGAATACTTTAGTTTGTGAAAATGATACTTATCAATGCTAAATTTAGGGCTTTTATGGTCTTCTGTTGTCATTGATTGTAAGGTGAATTAGAGATTTCAACGGGATTCTAGGGTTTGGAGGCACAAAGTGAGATCTGTTCTGGATGATATCGTTTGCAAAAATCAAAGAAAAGACGGGGAGAAATTTTTAAACTTTGTACCTGTAATGTCTTGGACACTTCATGCCCATGATTGTGGCCTCATCACAACTACATTATGGTTGTACTGTACAACCTTAAATAGGATTAAAGCGCTATTTTTAGAAAGCAAATTGCTTTGGTGCTGAGATTTCTACTAGCAATGGGTATAACAAAATTTATCTTTCTCCGAGCAACACAGGCTCAGCATATCTACTGTCTTAGAAGTTAGAATTATTGCCTCATATTTTCTATGTTTCTGGTTCCTGTCATCTATCTAGTCAAGATTACTTCATCAAAGTGTTCTTTTTTGGCTTCATGTTTGGCTTCTTCAGGAATTTCATTTGAAACATTTTGGGGTGCACCTAAAATTATAGCATGGTGAATGACAGCTGCATTTTTTTCTTCCAAAAAAAAAAAAAAAATAACATTTGAGTTAGGTACTTTGCTCTTATCTTTGGTAGTTTATTTCTCAAGCTATTGGAGAGTTTCTGAGCTTGTTTGTTTGGTATTTCATCATTAACTTTTGGATGGAGATTTTCCAAAACATTTGGTTTCTTTGCTGCTTTGCTCTCTTTCTGATTTCTCTTGGAGACATTCTGGCATCAAATCCTGTTGCTTTTAACTTGAACAAGAATTTCTTTAGGGCATTGCTAATGCATGGACAAGTAAAATCTTTGTTCTGAGTATCATTAACCTGGTTAGGTCCTATTTTGAGTTTTTATTTTATGTTTGCTGTCATGGTTAGAAGTTCTACCCTGATGAGTTTATTTGACTGAGGATGGATATCCAATTGAAGTCCAAAGTTCAAGTATGCTTGTTTTCCCATCTGCTGGAGCTTTCTACTATTGCTGGGCTTTATGCTGAATCTTTATCCTGTGCTTCTGTTTGGGTTTTCCTTAGTGGCAACACTATTATAGTCCTGCTAAATGGTGGCCACAATTCTAGATCTTTTCAATTTTCATAAACTCGGTTCGTTTTATTGTCTTGATTAGAATTTATATCATTACTGCTTTGTTTGATTAGTTTCACTCTCTTTTGGTTTCATTTATTTTCACTCTCTTTTGCTGTTTAGGAATGGTTACAAATAAGATCTTGCACTGTTTAAGCTGATTGGCTTAGTTTTTAGAAAATATGCTAGTTGGGTCCTCTTCATGTCAGATTTGGTGCTCTAAAATACTGGATTGTCCATTTTAGGAAGTCCTTGACTCCTTCTGATCCTTGGTGCATGTATGCATACTGTGAAAATAGATGCTACAGATCATAAAGCAAACTCTCTGTGCAATTTTTGTTTAGAAATAGTGTTCAAGTTATTGTACTTTGACTTAATTTTCTTTTGGTAAATAGTCTTGTGGGTCCTTAGTGCACTAATGCAATAGGAGTTCTCCAAAGTATTTTAGCAATTTAGATTGTAATATGAGTTACTGTAGCTAATTGCTAACTTGGTTTGGTGTCTCTAGGTGTTCTACCAAATTCCCTGTACACCCACCCTTGTTGTGAGTCTTGTGATTGTCAAACTTTGTTTTTGGTGCCTGTCATTTTTGTTTAATTGATTTTGCGATTATGTGATACTAGCAATTTTAGTTTCAACTATCAACCTAGCTTGTGTAACTTTTAGGAGCATGATAAGGATGTGCAGTATTCCCTTTGTTCTTATCTTTCTACATCAAGGGCCTTGCATTTTTGCATGGATTTGGTGCTTTTTATGGTCAACTGTAGCCATAACAATGTCTATAGGCAACATGTAACAAAATCCGTGAGCACTTGACTTTGCGGCATTATATGATGGTTTCAATTCAAGGAGGCTTCCCCCACCACCCCCTTCCTCCCAATAAGACCTTTGCAGAAGGTCTGAATTATTTGTTGAGGTTTAGTTTTAAGTTCAGCTAGGCAAATTTGGGAGGCTATCAATTGCTCATTCTGAATTTGTTATTATTGTTGTTTTGTTGGTTGTAATTGTTGGTTAAAATTGTCATTTGTCAAAGCAAAGCTCCAAAAAGTAGATATTTTTCTTGAGGGTCTCTTGGGAATTGAATATTTGGTAGAATTTCTGTTTGAACTTATTGTTGGTTTTGCCTTTTAAGTTAGCATGTCCTTAATGTTACTTTTTCTTGATTATCTTTATTTTAGTCTTAATGCGGGTGAAGAGAATGCAGTAATTTTCAGTTCTTAACTAGGGAAACTATTTCAATACCTAGTGAAGGATTGATATTGTGACATCAAGTGGGTCATGGTGAATTGCACTGTCCTGCGAAGTTGTAATAATATAAAAAGGTTGATTGTCTTTGCATGACACAGTGATTGAGAAAGAAATATAAGAGGAAGTGTTAGCCTTTTCCCTGTAACTTCCATAACCATCACCTAAGTTTTTTTTCCCTGTTAATTCACATCAGTTATGGAGATGAGGTGGTGAATAAAAATCCCTTAAATATTATGGAAGGAGCCTTCTGTAATTGTGTTGGTGTTTAGGTCCATGGGATATGGTCAGTTTCTGCATGCATTTTTCACTTATCTTCAATTTTTTACAGGAATATCTTTATGATGCAAAATTGAATATGAGATCAAATTTATCTTTGCCTGATGCTTGATCCAATGAAATTATTCTTTGGGGTCTGGTATCACTGTCTCTTGGGTTATGGGTGTGTTACCAATTTTTGTTTAATGAGAACATCTGCATATCAATTTATCTGCATGTTCAGTAGATATCAAAGTGGCCTAGTTTTCATTATAAACTGGAATATGAGCAGTTGCATTTTTATGTAAATTTTAGGTAAAATTTACGAGTTTATGTCAATGTGCCTACTTGATAGACTGCAATATACTGCTGAGAATCTATAATGTTTGGTTCTTCAGTTGAATGGTTTGCTTTCCCCGACTGTCAGGAAAGGGACAGAGAGAAGAAGCTTAAGAAGGAGAAGAAGAACGAAGGCAAAGATAAAGAAAAAAAGGAAAAAGATAGAAGTGATGGAAAGCATAGGGATAAGAAAGAGAAAAGAGAAAAACACAGAGACAAAAAGGAGAAGG
The DNA here is from genome assembly GCF_001659605.2 of Manihot esculenta. Lineage (NCBI taxonomy): Eukaryota > Viridiplantae > Streptophyta > Magnoliopsida > Malpighiales > Euphorbiaceae > Manihot > Manihot esculenta. The sequence goes on from NC_035163.2 coordinate 27,242,422, forward strand.
ACAGAGATAAGGATAAAGACAAAATTAGTGTCTCAGATGAGAAGAGGCTTTTGGGGAAATCTGAGCACAACAACGAAGAAAAAACCCCAGATGAGAAGAAACCTCCTGGAAAATCTGAGTTTAACAGTGGAGAAATATTCATCCAAAAGGGGAAGGAAAGGGGCGTAGATAGAAAAAGTTTATCAGGCGAAAAGAAATTTGCTGGTGAATTTTCAGGTTACAGTGAAAGGGTCTCTCAGAACAGCTATCTCATTGAGCAGCCATCTAGTTCTGTACAGGAGGTGGACAGGAGGACCCCAGATGAAGCCAGAGGAAGTAGGAAACAGTTGATTGATAAGTTCATTAGCGTGAACTCAAGAAATGATGAGGGAATGGTCGGTTTGGTGGCCAAGGCTACTGGGACTTTGGCTGATAGCAAGGCAAAGAACAAGAAAGGCGATGATAGAAAGTTTGATGGGCAAGGAATCAGGGATGAGTCAAGATTTTCTGGAAAGGCCATTGCTCAGAGCTTTCCTGGAACTGTTCAGACTAGAATTGATAAAACACCAACAAGACCACCGGAGAAAGATATTGAGAAAAGGATTGATGGGAAAGACAAGAGCAAACAAAAAGAAGGTGATGATATCCGTGGGGATAAACAGAAGGATAAAGTCAAGGGAATAGAAAGCCAAGGGAAGGACAAAGAAAAGAAAAAGGAGGAGAAAGTAAGGGAGAAAAGTGAACATAATGTAAAAGCGCCAGATAAATCAAAAGGAAACAATAAGGTTGACCTTATAGGTATCCATAATGCAAAAGCCTCTCATCTTCCCAAGGAGATCACTGTGAGTGGTCTCAATGGAGGGAATCCAAGGAAACGAAAGGAATTAGACACAAACGGATTCTTTAATGGTAAGCCATAATGAAGGAAACACATTTATTTTTAAGATTATCCCTCCCCAATTTCACCTATGCCTTCTTGTTAATAACTGGTTCTGCTTCATTTTATTTCTGTTGCAGCTAATGGCATTAAGCCCAGTAAGATGCCAAGACCAGATTCCTCTCACCCATTCATTCAGAATGGGAAGATGTTGGAAACTGCTGGAACTTCCATTGCATCTGTATCAGATAGGCAAGGGGCAGTCAATAATATTAAGGTCGATGCTAAAGAACGCAAGATAAATGGTGTAATAGCAACTCGGGCATTATCCATCTCCTCAACAGCACAGCGACCATCCATGCCTACAAGTGCACATGCTGATCAAATTGTTAAAGTGTCCAGGAAACCCCATCCTGATTCCAAATATCTAAGTGAGGTCCTTATGGTGCCCAAAATGGAAGAATGGTGTGATTTTGACGAACAGGAATGGCTTTTCCAAGGTAGAGATTCTCGATCAAAAAGGCCCAGGATTGGTTCTTTGGTGGTTGATGAGACACCCCAAGTATGGTCAGAAGCTCTACAGATAGAGTCGGCTGATGTATGTGCTCTGCCATATGTAATTCCATACTGATTGGCATACTATGGACTCTGGTAAACCATCTTGTTCCGCCTGATGTGGTGGACCATCCAAGGGACAGCTCGGGTGTTGAAAAGCAACATTCGGCGCTCGCCACTCGGGCTAGTTATTTGATTCTGTTGCTGCTTCTGCTGATTTTGCAGTTTACGATCTTCTGACTGCCTCAGTTTTGCAGCATTGCTGAATGAAAAATGATATAATGCAGTTCCAGGAGCACATCCTAAGAAAAGCTATGATTGGAAGGAGGGGGCAGGTTTTGGCACTGCATGCGGTACCACTAATTCATTCTAAATGGAAATTTGATAAAGGCAACTGAGTGGAGTTGCTTGCAAAAGGGTGATTCATAAGCTTGTGCAATTTTATTTTTATTTGCTTAAAGCTAAGTTCTCTTTCTAATTGAGAATGTAAGAGAAAACTAGCTGTGCAGCTCCACCAAAATTTTGGTTTGTAACATAGAACTACTCTTATTTAACCAGAAATGTAAGATAGAGGAAAAAGAAAGGTAGTTGAATTCAATTTGTTCACCTCTTCTGTAACTGTTCATAATCTTTTACCACTTGGGGAACTGTATAGACATGGGTCCTCAGTTAATTATTTCCTCTTTTGTTGCTTTTGATTCTAAGCATATATTGACGTGAAATGAGCCTTGTACTTCTTAACTTCTGTAGGCCTTTCCCCTGAAATATGATCAAAGTCTCAGCTGTGAATTGTGATTCAGGCAGCAACCGACTCCTCTCAGTATCGTTGTCTGCCGCCACCTTTTTCATTAAAATTCCATTTATTCGTAGAAAATAAGTTATACTCAATTTTTGTCAACCGTAATTTTTTCACACATTAATTCATGATTTTTATCAACCGTAATTTTAAATTCACAAATATCAAGAAAGAATTTTTTTTTTTAATAACTTTTCAATTATATTCAGTTTAAATGTATTTAATTTTATTAAAAATTAAAAATATATTTTTATTAAATATTTTTAAAAATAGGATAAAATTAAATAAAATTATAATAATTAATATTTTATAAAATAAAATTGATAATAATTTTAAAATAATTAAAAAATAAATAATAAATAAAAACTATGTAATGTAAAGAGTATTTGAAAAATATATTGTGTAGAAATGAAAATTTTTTTCAATAAATCAATTATTTTTATTATTTAATTTTAATTTATAAAATAAAATATATTGATAAATTTATGCATGAAGGTTTTAATAAAAAAATTTCTCTTGACTGTTTTATTAAAATTTTCAAATGAATTAAACATTAAAAAGTATACAAAATATTTTATTAAAAATATTTTTCTAAACAACAAACCTACTCATATAAACTAGAAACTTTTGTATGATCACCATCTTTAGTGGAGTTTGAGTAACGTGTGAGGATTCTGTTAGCCAAACAATTCAAATCGATAAAATTGATGAAATTAAATTAATTAATTTAATTTTTTATTTATTTTAATTCAGTTAAATTTTTAATTTTAAAAATTTTGATTATTTTAATTTAATTTGATTTTAATAAAAAAAATTTAAAAATTTAAACCAAATTAATTGGTGATAATAATATATTATTTTTAATAATATAGAGATTATATTGTATTAAAATTAAAATATTTTAATTAAATTTTAAAATATTAAAAATAGAATGTGAAAATTAAAAAATTATTAAAAATTTAAATCAATCAATCTGAATCGAATCAAACTAAATTAAATAAATTTAATTCGATTTAATTTCTAATTAAAATCAATTTAATTCAATTTTTATAAATATTAAAAATTTTAATTTTTAATTTATTTAATTTAATTTTAAATTAAACAGACCATCAAATGGTCGCCTAGTGCAGCTTCCTTCTTTCTCAATTAAAAGATAAAAGCTTAGTATTCAGAAGGCTACGCATCATCCAACACGTCGCCATCGTATTTTAATTTTGTTAACCACAATAATAATGACATTTAACAATATGATTTATTGTCATTAATTACATTTTTATATTTTAAAACTATTTCTGATATTTATTAAATATCAAAATTAAAATTTTAATAAATGAATATAAATATCATGTATCGCTTTAGTAAGTGGTTGGCAGAACCTCGTAGGATCACGTTATGATGTGTCAAATTTAAATTTAAATTAAAAATTAATTATATTTTCTGTTTTAAAAAGACAATGATTTATAATACGAAAGATATTGTATTTATATTTTCTCTAGCATGGGTTGCCACGGCTTCAGGAGTTCTTAGGAAATGGACTAAAATTTTGTTTGTTTTGATAAATTCAGTTAAATTAGTATAAAAAATAATAATATATTTTTTTAAAATATTTATTTAAAATTTAAATTTAAATTAATTCAATATATTTTAATTATAAAACAACAATATTTCAGATAATATTTAAAAAAATAAATTCAAAATGGAAAAATGAAGAAAAATCCACCATATATAATTTATTTAGTTTTAGTTATCTCTCACATAGAATTGATTAAGAGAGATAAGAAGAGACCATGTGTAGGTTCACATTAATATCAATATTAATTGTAGTTGGGAACAATATTAGATTCTTTAATTGAGAAAAAATAAAATAAAATAAATAAAATTAATACTCTCCTCTCACATATATTAAAAAATATATTTTTTAAAAATAATTTTTTAATTATATTATTTTAAATGTATTAAATTTTATTAAATATTAAAAAATATCAAAAAATTTCTCATAAATAAATTAAATTAAATAGAATTATAATAATTAATTTATATATATTATAATATAAAAAATAAAAATAGACAATAATTATAAAACAATTAAAAATGAAAATTATTAAAAACCACAATAAAAGACTGTGTCAAATAGTAGGTATATTCACCAATAATAGAACTTGCTATAAACACTTTTTTCTTTTATCTAACTAATTTGGAGAGTACGCTTGATTTCAAATGTTACTTTATTTGGAAGAAAAAATATTACTCCCTCAGCAGGGGTGAGCATTCGGTCGGTTTGGTTTAAAATCGAACCGAACCGAATAAACCGAAGACCAAAATTTTAGTGTTTATGAAAATCGAACCGAATCGATTTTGGTCAGAAACTGAATCGAACCGAACCGGTTTGATTCGGTTCGATTCGGTTTGGTTTGATCGGTTTCGATTTTTAATAATTTTTTTATTTTTTACACTTTATTTTTAATATTTTAAAATTTAATTAAAATATTTTAATCTTAATATGATTTAATTTCTCTATATTATTGAAAAAATATATTATTATCATTAATCGGTTCGGTTCGGTTTTTTCGATTTTTTTCTGATCATAACCGAACCGAACCGAAATAACCGAAATTTCTGAAATTAAAAACCGAACCGAACCGAACCGAAATATATAAAAAACCGAACCAAATTTTTAAATTGATTCAGTTCGATCGATTTTTTCGATTTGAACCGAATACTGCTCACCCCTATCCCTCTGTGTTATATCTTTTTTTTTTTAAATTATCATATTTTTTATTTTTATTTTCTCACATTATAATTAATAAATAAATTGACTATTATAATTATATTTTATTTTATTTTATTTTTAATATAATTATCTACTAATTATTTTTTTCCAAATAAGAATTTAAATTATCTTTTAATATTTAATTCAAACTATATGCTATTAATAATTACTTATTATTTTTTAGTTTATATTAAAAACAGATAAAATTGTAAAGTTAATGAAAAAAAATTTTCCTTTCAAATAAAATACTTGTATTTTTTAATTTTTATAAAAAATAAAATAAATAAAATTTATGGAAAGAAGGGAGTGATTTTCAAAACTAATGAATTGTTTAAACATTTTAAATCTTCATTATTATTTTTTTTCGTATATAAAATATTTGAAAAAAAAAAGTTAAAAGTCTTTAAATCCGATGGGTTAATTATTGAATTGCTTAAAACTTTCTTAATTAAGCTAAGACTTTTGAGACACTCAAGAAATTTAATGAATCGAAAAATATTTTCTTTAAGTTATTTTAAAAAAATAATTTTTTATTTTAAAATGAAAAAGTTATTTTTAAAAAAATTATATATATTGATGACCGTGAGATTTCTTCGTCTGAATCAGAGATGAGACCCACGATATCGGCCCATTACTCGGACGTTTTCGAGCCCTTAATATGAGCAAGGTCTGGTTCGTTCAAATGGTAAGGCCGGGCTCCCTCCTGACGCACCTCAACCAGGATGACCCATTCTCCAACTCCGCAGGGGAGCCCCTCTTCAACCCAATCTTGTCCCCTTCACCCGGCCCAGCCTGGCCGGCCCAACCTGGAACCCAGAGTAAGACCCATCCGTTCATCTTGTGGGTCCCCTGGCACGCGCACACACGGAATCAGAGGTTGTTATGCATGGGGCAGGGATTTGATTCCCTCGTACGTTCGTATCAGCGTGGCAGGGACAGGTGGTTTACTGATACTCGTTCTATTGGCACGTCACTAGCAGACAAAAGGAAATCTATAAAAGGAGAAATACTCTCTTCTAGGTCTAAGCTTTTTCTAAGTTTTACAGAGCCCATTGTAAAAACCCTATTTCTCTGGATCTCAAATCATCAATTGGTGCCGTCTGTGGGAAACGAGGTTGATCTTTTCATCACCAGAATTTCCATTCTTGCAAAACCCACTGAGATCCATAATGGCTAACCCCACTGAAAACAATAGCACCCACAACGACCTGAACTCTGCCCAAGAAGGACAACAGTTCTCTTTTTCTAGTCCTGCGACTACCAATAACCAACCACCCATTCCTTTCAACCCTTCGCCAAGCTTGACAGGGAACGCGCCCGCAGTGGCCTTGTCCAACCAGGACCTCCAAACTATCGCATTCCAGCTACAAAGCACCACCCACTGGTTGGGACAGATAATGCAGCAAAGGGGCCTTGGCACCCCAGTGAACGCACTTCCGGTGGTAGAAGAACCCCGTTCAAATGAGCCCCGACCAACCCATAACCACCTTCAAACCGATAGCCGTGATATTGGAGAAAGGGAGAGGAGAATCGGGGGAGACGAAGAACCGGAGGCCCGAGTTCATGGGAGAAGGGTGAGGGAGATGATAGAAAATGACGAAGCCGACAGCTATTCTGCCGGAACCACCAGGGAAACAGGAGGTGAAGCAGAGGGGGAGGAATATCGCCTAGAAAAGAGACCCAGGCAAGAGGATGATAGCGTAGACCAAAAGCTGCAGAGGCTGAAAGAGCAGCTTTTGGTCGAGCTGAGAACGAAGGACCAGAACCAAACTCTCCTGCCTGCCTCTTCTCCTTTCTCGAAATGGGTACAGCAGGAGACCGTACCTAAGAAGTTTATGATGCCACCTATGGCTGCCTATGATGGAGCTGGGAACCCCCGAGAACATGTCCTTAATTATAAGACCTTCATGGAGCTACAGACTTTGTCGGATGCTTTAATGTGCAAGGTATTCCCAACGACGTTATCAGGCCCAGCAAGAGCATGGTTTAATAACCTGGAGGCTGGGAGCATCAACAGTTTCGGAGACTTGGCCACTCATTTCATCAGCCGCTTCATTGCTGGCGTTCCCGCCGATAGGAAAATGAGCTACTTGGAAACAATCAGGCAAAGGAGAGAAGAGTCGCTCATGGAGTATGTCGCCCGTTTCAATACAGAAGCCCTCCAGATCCCCGAACTCGATGAAGGAAGGGCAGTAGAGGCCATGCAGAAGGGGACAACCTCCGCCGAGTTCTTTGGCTCGTTGAGCAGGAAGCCTCCGACCTCACTGGCTGAGCTGATGAAGCGGGCCGAAAAATACATAAGGCAGGACGATGCCTTGGTAACAAGCAGGTTTGCTAAGGGACTGACAGATAAAGGAAAAGCACCGGAGGAAAAAAGGTTAGAGAAACACGAGAGAAAGCACGGTAGAAGGCCTGAGCCCTATAAACAGCCTTGGGAGCGCAGGGATCAAAGACCCATCCCCTCTCAGGACCCAGTACAAAGATCACGGCCCTCCTGGGTCCCGAAGAAGCCGACCCCACTCAATGCCTCAAGAGCTGAGGTACTCATAGCCGTACAAGATAAGGAGTTCTTACAGTGGCCCAGGCCCCTAAGAGCTGAAGCAGACCAACGAAATCCTGACAAGTACTGTCAGTACCATCGCATGCATGGCCATGATACCAATAACTGCTTTCAGTTGATTGCCGAGATCGAGAGGTTAATAAAGAGGGGTCACCTCAAGAACTTCGTGAAGAAGCCGGAAGGACAGAGGCCTCCGCCGACTCCGACAGTCCAAATGCCACGAAGAACGGGAGCTAACCCCGCAAATGATGGGTCTAGCGGAACCATCCATATGATTGTAGGAGGCACGGGGGGTCGAATGAGTCGAAGTTGGAAAAAGAGGAGCAGAGAAGAAGGAAACAGTAGCGCCGAGGTCATGCAAGTCGTTGAACACTCTTCAACATCCATCTCTTTCTCCTCGGAAGACGCTCAGGGCATTCAGATGCCTCATGATGATGCCCTTGTCATCGAGGCCATCATCTACAACTATAAGGTAAAGAAGGTTCTAGTGGACGATGGGAGCAAAGTGAATCTGCTGCCTTACCGAGTCTACCAGCAGATGGGAATCCCTGAAGAGCAATTAATCCGAGATCATGCCCCGATTAAAGGGATAGGAGGAACGCCAGTGACGGTGGAAGGAAAGGTAAAGCTAGCCCTTACTCTGGGAGAAGCCCTAAGGACTCGCACCCATTATGCAGTGTTTCTGGTAGCTAAACTCCCCCTGAGCTACAACGCGATCCTGGGAAGACCTGTGCTGTTTGACTTTGAGGCTGTCACCAGTATCAGATACTTGGCAATGAAGTTCCCCACAGTAGCAGGGGTGGGAACAGTTCGGGGAAGTCAAGAGGAAGCAAGGGCAGTGTACCTGGCTACCGTAGCAGAGCCGAGCTCAACAGAGGAAAGGATGGATTCAGAAGTCCTGGAGGTCCGAGATGAGAAAACAGAGGCCAGGACAGAACCGGTGGGGGAACTGGAGACTTTCTCCTTATCAGCAACGGAAATAGACAAAGCCTTCAGTCTCAACGCCAGCCTCACCAAGGAGCAGAAAGCCGAGGTGATGTCCTTGATTCGAGGTCATGCATCAAGCTTCGCCTGGAAGCCTTCAGACATGCCCGGAATTGACCCCGGGGTGATGACCCATAGACTGAATGTCCTCCCTGAGGCCAGACCAGTAAAGCAGAAAAAGAGGGTAGTAGGAAGGGAGAAGCAGCAGGCCACTAAGGAGGAAGTACAGAAGCTAGAGGAGGCAGGCTTTATTAGAGAAGTTATGTACCCACAGTGGTTGGCCAATCCTGTATTAGTCAAAAAAGCCAATGGCAAATATAGGATGTGCATAGACTTTACTGACCTGAATAAGGCCTGCCCTAAAGATTGTTATCCCCTCCCTGATATTAATAAAATGGTCGACTCTACGGCCAGTTTTGATTACATGTCGTCTTTGGATGCAATGTCTGGTTATCATCAAATCCCAATGTACAGGTCGGATGAAGAAAAGACCTCATTCATAACTGAAGATGGGACTTACTGTTACAGAGCTATGCCTTTCGGGCTGAAAAACGCTGGGGCAACTTATCAAAGACTGATGAATAAAATCTTCAAGAATCAAATTGGCAGAAACGTCGAAGTGTATGTGGATGATATGGTGGTAAAAAGCCTAACTTTCCAACAGCATATGGCAGATTTGAAGGAGGTATTTCGGGTATTAGATCAGTACAGAATGAAGCTAAATCCCGCAAAGTGCGCTTTCTTCATCAGAGGAGGAAAATTCTTAGGATACATGGTGAGTGGAAAGGGCATCGAGCCCAACACGGAGAAAGTAGAAGCCATACTGAATATGTCAGAACCAACCTGTGTAAGGGACGTCCAGAAACTGACCGGGAGAGTAGTGGCACTCAATTGATTCATGTCACGGTCGGCAGAAAAATGTCTACCGTTCTTCAGAAAGTTAAGGAAAGTGCCAAACTTCGAATGGACAGAAGATTGTCGTGAAGCCTTCAAAGAACTCAAAAGTTATCTCAGCTCGCCTCATGTGCTTAGTAGTCCCATAGAAGGTGAAGAACTCCTGATATACCTGGCAGCCTCTGAACAGGCAGTTAGCGCCGTATTGTTAAGGGTGGAAGAAGGAGAGCAGAAGCCTGTTTTCTATGTCAGCAAGGTGCTTAAAGATGCCGAGGTCAGATATCTGAATATTGAAAAGATAGCGTATGCTCTACTGCTGGCAGTCCGGAAGTTCAGGGTTTACCTGGAAAGCCACCAAGGAGTTGTCATGACAGATCAACCCCTGAAGAAGATCTTACATAGACCGAAGACTTCAGGTCGGATGTTAGCTTGGTCTGTGGAGATCGGTCCTTACTGCTTAGAGTATCGACCTCGGACAGCTATAAAGTCTCAGGCCCTCGCTGATTTCATAGCGGAGTGCACATTTGATGAGAAACAAGGAGAATCATCCTCAGGAGCGTCGAGGGAGGAAAGAAAGGAAGAACTCTCCCAGAACTTCAATTGGAAGCTATATGTAGATGGGGCTTCAGGCGCTGGAGTAATGCTTAAGGGGCCTGGAGAATTCAAGGTTTGCTACGCCCTACGTTTGGGATTCAAAGCCTCCAATAATGTAGCAGAGTATGAAGCCCTAATAAACGGAATGCTGGTCGCAATAGAAGTGGGGGCAACTGACCTCGAGGTGAATAGTGACTCACAGCTAGTAATCAATCAAGTAACTAGGGCATATCAGGCCAGGGATCCAACCATGCAGAATTACCTGGCAAAGGTGAAAGCGATAGAGGCCGAGCTCATGGATCGAGGAGTTATCGTCAAATTTCAAAGAATACCACGAGAGGAAAATGAAGAAGCAGACTTGCTTAGTCGGTTAACCAAAGAAGAATTAGAACAGCTCCCTGATGAAGTGTACATACAACACGTCAATATGCCTGGTTTTAGTAAAACAAACATGGTATTGCAAGCGGAACAAACCCAGACTTGGATGACCCCGTACCTGGAATATTTAGAGAAAGGAAAGCTCCCCGAAAACAAGGATGAAGCAAGAAAAATAGCAGCTCGAGCGGCTAATTACCAGGCGGTAAGGGGACCCTATACCGAAGAGGAAAATCCAGCCCGTGGCTCCGGTGCGTGAGCCCGGAAGAGGCGATAAAAGTGATGGAGGAAATACATAGAGGGACGTGCGGAGTTCATGAAGGGGTGGGAGCATTGGCCAATAAGATATTCAGGCAATGATATTACTGGCCCACTGTAAAAAAAGAAGCAAAAGAGTTTGTCAGCAGGTGCGATGTATGTCAGAGGTTCCCCAATGCCATCAATGTCCCGGCCATTCCTCAGTCCAGCATATCCAGTCCATGGCCGTTCTCACAATGGGGAATAGACATCCTGGGACCTTTTCCCAAAACCACGGGGCAGAAAAAGTTCGTGGTGGTGGCTGTGGAATACTTCTCAAAATGGCCGGAGGCAGCAGCAGTACCCACGATCACAGCTCGACAGATGATAGATTTCGTATGGGGGCATATTATCTGCAGATTTGGCATACCAAGGGTGCTTATCTCAGATAATGGCAGGCAGTTTGATTGCAGCACTTTCCGAGCTTTTACGACAAACATGGGAATATAGCATAAGTTTTCCTCAGTGGCTCATCCTCAAACTAATGGCCAGACAGAGGTTACCAATCGAGCCATCCTCCAAGGATTGAAAAAACGACTGGATGGGGCAAAAGCAAATTGGGCAGAAGAGCTCAACAACATCCTGTGGGCACTGCGAACTACCCCTAGAACGTCCACTAAGGAAACGCCTTTTGCACTCGCATTCGGTACTGAGGCCGTAGTCCCAGTCGAGCTATAAGTTCCTACACATCGAGTTCAGTTCAGCAGTGAAAGCACCAACGAAGACAAGTTAAGAAGCAACCTGGATGCTCTTGAGGAAGTCAGGGAGGAAGCTCAAATTCGAACTGCCGCGTATCAGCAAAGAGCGGCCCATTACTATAACCAAAGGGTCAGAGAAAGAAGCCTGAAGGTAGGAGATTTGGCCCTAAGAAATCTGGAGGCTACGGGAAAAAGAGCGGCAATAGGGAAGCTAGCACCGACCTGGGAAGGCCCATTCAGAATAGCTAAAGTGGTCAAACAGGGAGTATATCGAATTGAGGATATGCAAGGAAACCCTGAACCTCACGCCTGGAATATTCAGCATCTTAAAAGGTATTTTCCTTGAAATGTTATTAAATACAAAAGATAGATTGTATTTCAAAACAAAACAATAAAATAGACGCTCCTATGATCCAATCTCTTTCTTTTACTATAAATTCACATTGCTACTATCAAACTTAAAAGAAAAATTAAAAGACCGGGATCCCCAAGATCTCCCGAAAAAACAAAGAAGACCGGGATCCCCAAGATCTCCCAGGAAAACAAAGAAGACCGGGATCCCCAAGCTCTTCCGGGAAAATAAAGAAAATTGAGATCCCCTAGAACTCCCAGAAAAACGAAAACGGTTGACGAAGGTTTTAATAACCTCCCGAAGCGAGAATTTCCAATATCATGCGCCAGAACAACTCATAAAATACAGTTTCAATCACATGAGAAAGCTGAGTCTTAAGCTACCAAAAAAAAGAACCAGACTCCGACCTCCTAAAAAAGCGCGGAGCACAATCACCAAGAGCGCCACAACATCACGCCGACCTCACAAAAAAAAAATGAAATGAGCTCGGAAGGACGAAAGAGTTTAGCCGAGGAACATCATATGCGGCACCGACCTCGAGAAGTCCAAACAGCAAAGAGCCCGGAAAACACTCAGGGGCATAAGAAGCATCATGGGCTATAGGCATAAAAGCCTAAGCAAAAAACTAAGGACCGAGTCCTCAGCTCGGATAAAACTGCAATATGAAACACTCGAACAGAAGGAAATTAAAATGTGGAGGGAACAACAGAAAATAGAGCTCGAACCAGTTTGCCACTAACAGACATTTAGCAAAAATAACCCAAGAAGAGGGAAAATGACAAAGGCCGAACTCCCCCTCCCAGTGGAGCATACAGACTAAGTTGCACCGACTCACAAAGAACCACACCGAGAGGGACTAGACATCCGAGCTCACAAATAAAATAGCGGAGTAAAATCGCCCAAACCAAAACTGTGCAAGTATAAATGAAATATAGAGATTTACTCCTTCAATCTTTATGTAATAAACATTGAGGCAGTAAAGGGGGCAACCCGAGGAAAGTTTAACGGCGCGAAACAGATAAAACCTCAGCTCCAGTTCCTGTCAAAACAAGGCTAAAGGCAGAAAGATCAACCTTGTCCATCATTACAACAGAGCTCACGAGTACGACTAGTCCAGCTCGGAAAAAAAGTAAGTCAAAAGCTCAGTTGACTGAATGAACTCTAGCTCTGAATGATTAAAGGGGCAAGAAGGAGAAAGCAATACAGTAGATCCCTCAGGAAAAGTTACGGAGCAAGCAATCTAAGTACTTCATTTATGATAAAGAAAGGACAGTTCGAGTATGAACGCAAAATAAAAATTTCATTAAAAGAAAAACACATTACAGCATGTCACAAATACCAACACTACGGGATAAAAGGCTATCCTTAAAGGATTTATATGCCCAGATACATCATCATCTGCGTTTACATCACTATCGCCTACTCCACTATCTTAGCTTTCGATTCAGAGGAATTCTTATAGTTCGAAAAATCAACTTCGTAAGCTGGCTGAGCTCCGTCTTGAGGTGTGATTCACGATACATACGAACGAGCTCAGATATTATATGCCGACCTCATGAAAAACATAAGTCTTCGAGTTAAAGTCCCAGGGAGATCGGCAGCATTACCCATCCACCCGCCCAAAGCGCCAACAAAAAACCGGCAAGGTATTCTGAAGGACAATGGAACAAGTGAAGGCAACACCAGAAAATTGGTGAAATATTCTGAAGGGCAATGGAACAAGTGAATGTTAGTGCCACAAAAGTCTTCTCCTCCTTCCCGAAGGAAGCAAGGGGAGGGGGCCGGCCTGACGATCTGCATAATACAACTTCAACCTCTTGTGGAACACCGAAGGGACACCTTGAAGACGTGAAAGCCTCGCTTAGGTAAACAGTACGAAAAGAAGACATGGGGAAGATGAGACCAGAGGTCCTCAATTGAAAAGCCAATCTGAATTACTAAAGAACTCCAGGAGGTAAGGGAAGGATACCAGCGTATATATCCCAAAAGTAAAGCTGTAATTCTGAGCAGGGTGATGCTAGGCGCTAGGCCAGCGGCAGTAGGATTCTTAAAAGCTATTCATGAAAAGAGAAAGACTGCACATCCCGCAGGAAAAAGATGAGAAAATAGAGGTGACAACGTACACGAAGAACAAGAGAAAGCTGAAGATAGAAAGGAGTAGAGAAAATTCGAAAAGTGAGGCGACAATAAGATGAAAAGAATTTATGGGAAAGATGAACGTGAACAGACGCGGTCATAATGATTCTGGAAACCTGCACAGTCAGATAATAATTAACAGGAAGGTAGAGGGGCAATCGACGATGACCGCTGGGCTCCTTCGCCTCGAACAGGGCCCCAGCCCATGACGCCTGGCTATTACTTAGAAACCTTTAAGCATCCTGCATCACTAAGGCCCAGCCCATTCACATCGTCAAGGACGTGTCAGCATATTCTAAATTTGAAGTGTTGACCTGAGGAGTATAGAGACTTCAAGGGTTTACCCCCTCGCCTCTCCTGAAACAACTGCCGAAAAGGTAGTGGGACCTGAGAGACAGTAACAACTGCCAAGTAGCGACAAACTGTCCTCGCTTGTGGATTAAACTCATAAACGAGCTCGAAAGGTCTGACAAACAAATAGAAGGATACAGAGCCTCATGAAGCCGAAGGAAAATCTCATGACTTGGCCAAGACAAGGCCCCAACCTCGGTCCATAGTAGAACGGAGTTCAGAGCAGAAAGTCAGCCCTGCTTATCCCCCTAAGAGGTACATGATTAGATTTACTGTCATGAGGAAGTCACAAATAAAACCATAAAGGCCTGTGGAAAATTCAACCCGCCGTTGAAAACTGAGCTCACGGATAAGGCTAGTCCAGCTCGGAAAAGGCCTGCAGAGAGAATGCCTCAGGAGGAGAAGAAAATCATAAATAACAGAATAACAAGTAAAATAACTCAAAGCATCCATACACTTGGAAAACTAAAATATCATTAAAGGGAAAAACAATTACAGTCTATTTCTACTCTTCGGAAGGAAAGATTGTCCTCAAAGGACTCACATGCTTAGGGGCATCACCCTTAGTTATATTAGTATTGTAATACCCGGCTAGACCCCGATATCGAAATTCCTACCGTCCGGCGGAATCTCGGATGTCGGAAACCTCTAGAAGGGGAAAAACCATGTTTTCATAAAATGTTTTGATGTATTTTATGGTTTTTAATGAAAATAAATCCAAGTTTTGAGTGGAGAGGGCTTTGGAGACTTTGCCAGGTTCGGCCGCCGAAAGTCATGTTCGGCCGCCGAACGTGAGGAGGTTTTGGGAGCGCTTTAGGCCTCCGAAAGCCTTGTTTGAATCAGCCAAGGTTCGGCCGCCGAACCTCATGTTCAACCGCCGAACTTGCATGCGCTGTGGGGGCACGTTAGGCCGCCGAAAGGTGGTAAGGACAGCCCTATAAAAGGACCCCATGGCCGAAACGGGCAAGCTTTTCTTCCCATTTTCGGCCAAGGTGAGTTCTCCACCACCCCTCCTCTGTTTTGAGCTTCTCCCTTCGAGATTTCATGTTTTTCTTATGAGTTTTCACCTTGTTTGAAGATTTTTGAGTTTAAAGCAAGTTTTGGAGCTTTGAGGTTCAAGAACTCAAATCTCTCCCATCTCCGAGCTAGGGTCGTTTTCCTCTCGATTTACAAGAGGTAAGGGCCGATCTTGAGCTCACTACATGTTTTTAACAAGTTTTAAGTTGATTCTTGAAGTAGAAATGCATGTGTAGGGTTTTATGAGTTTTTGGGTTTTGTTGGTTTATGGGCAATGTATGTTGGATTTGTGTTGTTTGATGTGTTGTAGATGGGGTTTTAGATGGTTTGAAGCCCCTAGGAGCTTGTATGCTTGAGTATGTGTGTTGTAGAATAGGTTTATGCATGATTGGAAGTTTTGGAGGCAAATGTGCATAGATGAGCCAAGTTTCTGCCCTTTGGCAGAAACCAGTATCGGCAGCCGAAGGACTTTTGGCCGCCGAACATGGCTGGGGAGGCAAGCCTTTCGGCTGCCGAAGCCTGCCCCCGAAAAGAGACTTTCGTCTCTGTCTGGGACTTTCGGCCACCGAAGGTGCCGCCGAACCTGCCTGGGTTTCGGCTCTAGAGGGACTTTTGGCCGCCGAAGGTGCCGCCGAACCTGCCCTGTTCAGCCTTCCTTTGCATGTTTTTGCATGATTGTTTTAAGGTGTTTTAGGGGGTTTTGGGGGGGATGTTTTTAGAGTTATGTTCTAGTTGTTTGGTCCCTCATTTGAGTCCACCTGTGTAGGTTCGGACCCGAGGAACCGAGGACCCCAGCAGTGAGTTCAGCTGCTTCTGAGTCAGTAGAGCTTCAGCCAGAGGTGAGTAGAATAAACCTTTACGATTTAAAGCAAATAAATTATAAAGCTTTTAGCATGTTCATGCATCATGAATGCCATGTGATGAATTAGGTTGTTTGCATTAGAATTCACGAATATGTTGCATTGCATTTATGATGTTGATGTGGATTGGTTATTGGATGATCCTTTAGTCCTCATATGGTATGATGATGTTACGGCATGATATGGTATGGAAGTCCAGGTTGTACCCATTCTACATCCCTGGCACTATATAAGAGAAAGTCCAGGTTGTACCCATTCTACGTCCCTGGCACATTGGAATGTTATGATATGTTATGTTAAGAGAAAGATCGGTTGTACCCATTCTACGTCCCGGCACTTTGGAATGTAGAGGATTATTGGTGACAATACCATCCAAGATGTGATTTGTTGTGATGTGTTGCATTACATGATGGCATGAGGATTTAAATGTTGTTTTTCATTATTCTGCTCACTGGGCTCTTGTAGCTCACTCCTCTCCCTTAACCCCCAGGTTTGCAGGTACGGGCTAGACAGGGAAGTCAAGAAGAGTAAAGTCATGTGTTTGTAATAGATAGGAAGTGGACATGATAAATTGCAAGATGATGTAAAGTTGAATAGTCATGTTATGTATAATGATAATGAGGATTAGAAGTTGTGCTTGACTCTATGGGTATTGTTATCCCCTTTGATTACATGATCTCAAATGTTTTATGATGAATATGTGAACCAATTCAACGCATGTAATGTCGCCCATTGGGGCTTTGATGAGATCCCACAGAGGGGTCAATGTTATGGTTATGTTTATATTTAGTGCATGCCCAGGTTGAGATTGGTGCAGGAGAAAATGTATGAAAGAAAAGTTTTAATTTTTTAGTATATTGTTGATCACGTATGGGATTAAACAGGTTTACAGGTTATGTCAGGCTTGCTACGGGTCCCGGCGGCCTTAAGCCGATCTGGATCCTAGCGCCGGTAGCGGTCCGATTTTCGGGTCGTTACAAGTATCTATATTATCCCTCACTCTATTTACACTATCTGCGATTACACTGTCTACATTGCTACCCAAGGGAGGTCTGACCTCCTCCCGCTCAGACTCCTCGGCATTTACAAAAGGAACGACCTCCAGCCCTGGAGGTCCGGCACCTCCCCCTCCTAGTCCTATACCTTCCTTCTGAGGCTCGGCGACGCCTACCTCAGGGTTGAGGACTTCCACATCCTCTGTATTCAGCTCGGATCCTGCCTCAGAAGGCCCAACTTTAGTAAGAGAACTCCCTTTGGGCAAGGGCATATCGTCCTCCCCGTAGGCCACAATCTCACCATCGGAATCCTCTTCCTTGGCTCAGAGTACGGTTAAAGGGACAGTAGGATTACGCCTGGCCTCTCTTAAACCTCGGTTGAAGCCGGAGACGAACATACAGAGACCCTTATACCATATGGCCTCTTTCATCTCATCCGAAGCTTTATAATCCGTAAGTCGCCTCTCGCAGGCCTCGGCTATCTCGGTTCTTAACTCAGAAGAATCCTTGTAATTTTGGAGGTAAGCTTCACAGGCCTGCTGGGTCTCTTTCTTCAATTCAGGGGACTCCTTATACTCCTTCAAGTGCTTTTCAACCTCTAGCCGGACCTTATCATCGGCTAACTTGGCCCATTCAGACAGGGCTGAGCACCTCGTCTCTAGGTCCTTGACTTGTTGACACAGTTGCTGATTCTGAAGTTTAAACTCTTCTGCTGCCGAAGTTAAACCCTTGATGCTATCAGCTTGCCCACTCAGCTCTTGCCTCAAAACTACGACGCGGGCTAAGGCCTCGTCCTTCAGAGCCAATGTGGAGTCCAATTTTACCTTCAGCTGCTCTAGCTGACGCTGAATCTCCTCCTTCTGGCTTATCGCCTCATCCCTCTCGCGAAGACCCTCTGCCGCAGAAGACAGCTGCTTCAAAACCCCCTCTCAACGAGCCTCAACTGTAGCTGCCCTCTCATTAGACTCCTCAAGAAGTCTTCGGGTGTTAAACAACTCTGCCTCCACGGACTTGGCATACTCCTCTGCATCAGCTACCTTCCCGTCAGCCCTCTTTAAGGCCTCATAGGCAACATACAGTTTCGTTTGGAGAGACGCAGTATGCTCTCGGGCTGCAGCTAGGTTGCCCCGGGCATCAACGGTGGCAGATAGGTTTTCATCTCGACGAGCCTCCTCAATCCTACGGTCGACAGACTCTCGTAGAGAGAGGTCACGAGCATCTGCCTCCATGGAAAGGCCCAGTGCCTAATGCGAAAAGAAAATATCCATAAGGATAAAGAAATTAATAGAATCAAAATGAGAGCAAAAGGGACAATTTACCATCAGGAGCATCTCCCTGATCTTCTCTCCGAGCTCCTCTCGTGGTAAGGAGCGGAAGGTTGCTTGCTCTCGTGTAAAGCCCGCCAAATGACCAGTCAAGGCCAGCAGACGAGAGTCTGAAGCATCCGTGACTCCTCCGAACATTCGCTCTCGCAAAATCTCTACCACGACACCCGCCGGAGACTGATGCGTGATGTCTTCTGCATTTAATATATCATTATCCGGGGCAGATAGCAGAGGCACCACGGAAGCCTTCATTTTCTCCAAAGGAGGCAAGGGAGGGGCAGGATTCCCGGAGGTTCGGGCTTTCTTCAAAGAGGGAGTCGGCCGAGTTTTTCGGCAGGAGAAGGACGCTTGCTCCCGATTCCTTTGGCCATGCCTTGAGGAACAACCACCGGCCCTTGTAGAGGGGCCACCTCCGTAGGCCCAGTTACAGCCTCCTTTGTTGAGACGGTCTCGGAAGGAATTTTTTGGGCATCCTGTCCTTTCGAACTCGCCTCATTTTTGTCCTCAGGGCCCACCTCATCAATGGGGACAGTTTCCAAAAGCTCCACGGAAACATCGGCAGAAGAATGAAGATCATCCGTCCTCACGAGTTCGGGACCTTCAGCCGATTTAGCAACAATCTCCGAACCCCCCACAGCTTGTGTATTGTCAGTTCGCCGAGGCCTGGAGGCTTGAAAAGGGAAAGGAGCCGAGCTCCCTTGGCCGCTTTGGGAGGGCTTGGAAGGTCTAGTACCCTTGGAGGTCAACCTGGGAGGTCGGCTCATTGTGGTAGAAGCAATGACCCGAGCTACTTCCTCGGTAGCCTCGGAAACGCGTCCTCCTGCATGCAGAATGTCCAGCGCGGCGTTCATGCTTTCTCGGGACAAACAAAAATTCTTAGGGGGCTTAATTTGGTCCATTTTCACCTGGGAAGCTGTAAAAATCCAAAAATCAACACAAAATCAGGTAACCAGTCACACAAATCTAAAGCAGAGCAGCGCTACTGAGAAGAGTCAAGTACCCGCGTCTTTGATATCACGGAGATTAGAAATAAACATACACTTTTCGACATCATACTTCATTTCGACAGAAGTCAGTCGAATGTACCCGACCTGCTCGGTGAGGCTTAGCTGGGGTAGGTCATTGCAGTCCAGTGGAACATCCTCCCATGAGAGCTCTAAGTCCCAGACAAGCCCGGACTCCCTCTTGAGCTCCACTACTGCAAAGCCCTCCATCCAGCCCTTTATTGAGTCTTTGTGACCCGTGAAAATTGAAAGCTTCCCACGAGGGGAAAAATAATAAAAATTTTGGATTTCTCTGACCAATCGAAAGAAGGATATAAAGAAAGACATCGTGGGTGTAAATCTCCAACTCAGACACACAGATTCAAAAGAGGACATGAACAAGATGGAATTGGGGACCAACATTCGAGGGGTTATACGAAAGTGTCGGAAAACCTGGGAAGAAAGGCGAAAAAGAAAAGGTTAAACCATACTCCCTCTGCTTGGCAAAGAATACCAAGCTAAGACCCTCCTGAGGATCAATTAAGCCAGAGGGAGGAGGATCAGGAAGAACAATCCTTTCATACGGGAGGGGAGCTCAAATGCGAAAAAGGGGGTATCTAAATACTCCTGAGAGAAAAAAAATTTTAGGGAAGATGAGGTAACGTTAGACCTGATCCTGAGAACATCGGGAATTCTGGGGCCATCCATGGGGAGTGAAGCAATGGGGAGTGAAGAAGAAAAGCGTACCTTAACAATGGCCGAAGCTATAAGACAAAGTAGGCAAGTAGCGTAAGGAATCAAAGAGGGAAAATGCTCCGGGAAGGCAGAAAGAGTTCAAAATTCGAAACGGTAACAAGACAGAAGGGCATCCAAGCGTCTTAAAAGAAACTGTCCTTGGGCGGCGCGATCATGATGGTCCTCGGTATTTACCCCCTCGACAATCAGATAATAACTGCCGAGAGGGTAAAGGGGCAATTGATGACCGCGAGATTTTTTCGTCCGAATCAGAGACGAGGCCCACGATATCGGCCCATTACTCGGACGTTTTCGAGCCCTTAATATGAGCAAGGTCTGGTTTGTTCAAATGGTAAGGCCGGGCTCCCTCCTGACGCGCCTCAACCAGGATGGCCCATTCTCCAACTCCGCAGGGGAGCCCCTTTTCAGCCCAATCTTGTCCCCTTCACCCGGCCCAGCCTAGCCGGCCCAACCTAGAACCCAGAGTAAGACCCATCCGTTCATCTTGTGGGTCCCCTGGCACGCGCACACACGGAATCAGAGGTTGTTATGCATGGGGCAGGGATTTGATTCCCTCGTACGTTCGTATCAGTGTGGCAGGGACAGGTGGTTTACTGATACTCGTTCTATTGGCACGTCACTAGCAGACAAAAGAAAACCTATAAAAGGAGAAATACTCCCTTCTAGGTCTAAGCTTTTTCTAAGTTTTAGAGAGCCTATTGTAAAAACCCTATTTCTCTGGATCTCAGATCATCATATATAAATTAATTAATAAATTTTATTTTTTAAATTAAAATTAAAAAATAAAAAATAAATTATCTTAGTGAAAAATATCTCTAAAAATATTTTTTAAATATAAATTATTTTTTAAAAATAAATTGCGGAATTATGAAAGAAAATGACCCCTTTCTAGAGTACCCGAATTAGATTAGCCTTATCAAAAGAAGTCTTAAAGGGTTTCAAAATCGGAAATTAAAAAGGAAAAGCTACCTTAATGGAAACATTACATCAAATTAAGCAGCACCCAACTGTTCAAGCGTCCACATAATTATCTTCCATTAAATGCCCAACGCTCTTGAAAACTCCTCTGCACTTACCCTAGCTTCTTCCTCTTCTCCGCTATAATAAGCCTTTGCCATTTCGCTATTTTGCACCATACTCTCTCTGTCTTCTTTTTCAATCCCCATCATGGCTTCATGCAATGACCAGAACTTGGTCTATAACTTCAAGATTTCATCGGTTGGACCGGGTCGAATTACCGGTTCGGATGTGGTGTACGAGCTCAGTGGGTTGGACTTGGCCATGAAGCTTCACTATGTGAAGGGTGTCTACTTCTTCAGTAGTCAAGCAACACGTGAGCTCAACATTATGCACATTAAGGAAACTACGTTCTATTGGTTGAATGAGTTCTATATGATCTGTGGGCGGTTCCGGCGATCGGAAGAGACTGGTCGACCGTACATGAAGTGTAATGACTGTGGTGTGAGGATGGTAGAGGCACAGTGTGATCTGACGATAGATGAATGGCTTGAAAAGAAGGATTGTTCTCTTAATAAGCTGCTTGTTTACCATCAACCTATTGGTCCTGAATTATGCTTCTCTCCTCCTACTTACTTGCAGGTATTGTTTTCGTGCCATTTCCATATAAAATTTACAAAGAAAATTTCTCTAAAATATTTTTATCGATTTCTTGGTAAAATATATATTTTTTTCAGGTAACTAAGTTCAAATGTGGAGGGATGTCACTGGGCTTGAGCTGGGCCCATGTACTTGGGGACCCGTTTTCTGCTTCTGATTGCGTCAACATGTGGAGCCCATTTTTTGCTGGTCTCAAATCCAATAGGCCTTTGCAAATCACAAAATCACCCGACAGGCTTGAAAACCTTGAACCAGTAAAACAACCGCTTTCAATGAAGCGGGTCAACCAGGTTGGTGACCATTGGGTAACTGCCAATAACTGTAAAATGGAAACATTGTCACTCTATTTAACTACCTCACAGGTGTCTCAGCTTCTCTCAAAAATCTGGGGTGAAAATCCTATCAAAGAAGCTCCATTGTTTGAGTCTCTTTGTGCCATGATGTGGCAATGCATAGCCAAAGTTAGAGAAGAGCATGAGCCCAAAATAGTGACTATTTGCAAAAAAGACCCTAGTGTTCCAAAAACTGGGATTTTAAGCAACAGTCAAATTATAAGTTCTGTTGAGGCAGATTTTTCAATCAAGGATTCAGATCTGGAGAAATTGGCAAATTTGCTGGTCGATCGAGCAATTGATGAGAAAAATCAAATCGAGAAAATGGTAGAGAAAGATAATGGATCCTTTGATTATATAATATATGGAGGGAATTTGACATTTGTAAATTTTGAAAATATTAATTTATATGGACTGAAATGGAATAAGCATAAACCGAAATTCGTACACTATACTATTCAAGGAGTCGGAGACGAAGGTGCTGTTTTTGTGCTTCCATGGCCGGAAAAAGATTGCGACGAACGTAATGGCAAAGGAAGAGTCGTGACGGTAGTTTTGCCGGAAAAAGAGGTGACAAAGCTCAGATATGAGCTTAAGGGTAATGGTTTATTGATTGATGGTGATCTTGAATGATTACAAGGTTAATAGCGCTGATCAATAAATGAGCATGTAGTTGATTATTTATTTGTTTATTTTTAATCATGTAGTTCGGAGTGAGGTTTGACTGTTTGTGTGTTCAGCAATTTTCTGTTTGTAGTTGAAGATTATGGAGTTGTGATAATAATAATAATAATAATAAAGTTATTATTATTATTATTATTATTTCTACGTCTCAATTTATATAATTTAGTTTTCGTTTTCTTGATTTTCATTATTTTTTTCATCTTAATTTAAGTTTTTGCTTGGACGTTTTTGAATTCGGTAAAATTGACTACCCATTTGAGTTGAGGATTTATCTATTTAATTAGCAAAACAATTCGTATGAATAATATTGTGAGTTATTGGGGATTAATTTAACAAAATGTTTCAATTTAAAACAAAATAAACTTTATTAATATTATATTTATTTCCTTTTTTAGATAAAATTCTAATTTGAAAATTGATTTGTGTTTTAATAATTATCGGATTACTAACATCCATATCACAGTTGAATCTTTATTGGAGATTTGAATTCAAGATCTATTAGAATTCACTACACAAGACTGACTCATCAATACGCGCTTCAATCCACGATTAAAATAGATCGGACTGATTAGGATCCGGACTTATCAAAGAAAATTCAACTCATCTGATGCGATGAGAAATAGAAAAGTAGACCCAGTTATACTCCGACTCAATCAACACAAGCGCTGACAGAAAGTTAAATAGCCGTCTGATAATGGTAGATAGATAAATATACCTGTATGTACGGCATATACCTGTATGTACGGCTCTATATAACAGCGATAAATAATATTATATTAGGATGGCGATTATATATCGTTAAAGAAAAAATATAAATAAATAAATAAATAAAAGAGGAGGCGAAACCATTCAAACTAATTTTACTCATAGACATCTAAATCCTATTATTTGAAATCAATCATACTTTATCCAATATTTATGGTTGATATAGTTAAAGTTGCCCCACTTGCCCCAATTTTACCTTAAAAACCGGAAGTTTTCTCATAAAAAAAAAAAAAGAAAACTTAATAAATGTGAAACTTATCATAGTAGAAAAAGCAGACAAATGGAGATTGATGCAACGTGTAGCACGTAGAAAAATCGTCACACGATCAAACTTTTGAAATATGAACTAAACGCTGATTTGTTCGGTAACAATTTTAAATATATTGTTTAATATTTTCATTGGCATTTAAATATTAAAAAATAAATTATAAAAAATTATTTTTTTAATATTTAATTAATTAATACTAAAACAGTTATCCACTGTTATCACCCAACATGACCTTAACTCAAAATTTAAGATAAATGAAGCACAAATAATTTTACTGAGGAAATATCATTTATTAAAATTAAATAAAAAACTATGTGAAAACTATTAATATATGGGTATTAATAGAGTTTTTAATTTTTAATATAAGTATGAAATAAATTAAGAGACTTAATCTAAATAGAAATAAAGTTTCAATATCTAAATAAAATAGAAAATAATAAATAAAACTATAATTAAAAACACAAAATAAAATAGAATCCTAGCTAGAATAAGAAAATATAAAAATTTCGGGTCTTGTCTTGCAGAACAGCACGGCCACAACCACGGCCAGGTTGTGAATCTCTTAGATATTGAACTTGTTAGGCTAAACATCTTCCAGGCAGTATATACCACGGTGAGGTCGTGGACCTAGGGCCTGCTGGCCATTGATACTGATGCCCCATCAACAAGTAATATAAATAAAAGATTTTTAAAATAACTCCAGAAAATTCATATATATTTTTAACCATTGCAAAATAATAGTAAAAAAATAAAGAAAAAATTAATTTTAGGAAAATATTAATTAATGAAAGAGATTCATATGATCAAATGAAAAAAAAAATTGGAAAAATCAAAGTCTAAGTGGAATTACAAGAGATAAGGAACACATGCAATGCAACAATAATTAAGCTTTTGAAGAAAGATTAGCTTAAAATTTCTGACTTATAGGTCTTTTCGACCGTGTTAAGGGATTGTAACAGTATTAATCATTTTATAGTGGATAAATATCGTTATAACAAATAATTTTTGGGTAAACTATAATTTAGTTCCTCTGATTTAGTGAAATACAACATTTCGTCTTTCTATTTTAAAAAACCTTCAATTTAATCCTTCACATTTAAAAAAACTGCAAAATAATTCCTACCGTCAAATTTTCAGTTAACCTTTCGTTTATTTTAATGAAAATGACTAAACTACCCTTTAAGTAAAAAAATTCAACCAAACAGTATTCACTTCATCCCAACACAGAAGAAGGAGGAGGAGGAGGACGAGGAGAAAAGGAAGAAGAGGATCGGGAGGAGGAGGAGGAGGAGGAGGAGAAAGGATCGGGAAAAGAAGGAGAAGGAGAAGAAGAAGAAGAAGAAGAAGGAGGAGGAGGAGGAGGAGGAGAAGGAGGAGGAGGAGAAAAGGAAGAAGAGGATCGGGAAAGAAGGAGAAGAATGAGGAGAAAATGGTAGTTTAGTCATTTTTATTAAAATAAATGGAATGTTAACTGAAAATTTAACGGTATGAACTATTTTGCAGTTTTTTTAAATGTGAAGGATTAAATTGAAGGTTTTTTAAAATAGAGGGACAAAATGTTGTATTTCACTAAATCAGAGGGACTAAATTGCAGTTTACTTATAATTTTTCATAATTTATTTTTTAAAATATTAAAATATTCAATATTTTTTAAAAAATTATTGTCCAACATTACCAACAAACAAAATGGGTATCTGCATAATCTATTTATTTCATTAATTTCTTCTCTTAAATGGTCCACATTTTGGTTATTTTCTCCGATGGAATAATGAATCCCACTTGAACGAGCAAAAGCTCAGTTGTTTATGGACAAATATCCTTTGAACTTTCTATCTATGGTTGGTCACCAAACAATTCTCTCCTTGACATGTCACCAAACCATTGGTAACCTAAGGTTGTCCCCAAAGCCACCCAATGTCCCAATCAACATGAATCCAAAACCCTAGAAATATAATTCTAGGGTTTTTTTGTCCTCATCTTCCCCAAATTATTGAAGATGAAAGTGGCTTTTAAAACAAAAAATTTAATAAATTCATGGATCATGGATCAAGCACAAAGAACATGCCACTCCAGCAGTAGTGACACTTTAAATGCTGGAATCCAATAGTTTATGGCTATCTTGTAGTCGGAAAATTCAAACTAAAGCTGACCCACAAAAATATTTTTAAATTGAATTAAATATAAAAAAGGTAATTTTAATATTACGTGTAAAATGGATTTATTAGATTGTCACATCATGGTAAAAGAAATAAATAAATGTATATTTTTCATCAAACTATTTTGTATTTTAGCTATAAACAAAAGAGAGCCTCTAACGGGCCTCTAGCTTATCATAATAATAAAAATATAAGAGAAAATAATTAAAATGAGGCTGGCCTAGGCATGAAAATTTTATTATTTGATTTATATATTACAAGAAAATTACCTCTTAATTTTAAAAAAATAAATTAAAATATTTTTTATTATTTTAACAGTTAAATATAAAAAAATTTAAAATTTATGTTTAATAAGAAAAAATTAATTAATAAATATTTTTATAAAATTAAAAAATTAACTAATAAATTTTTCTATATTATAATCACTAATAAAATATTTAACAGATAAAATAATTAATTAATATATTTTTTAAAATTTTATTTTAATATATTTTTTAAAATTAATAAATTAATTAAAGAGTTTTCTCCCGATATAAATTATATAATAATTTTTTTAATTTAAATTATTCATATTTTAAAAAAATTAAGAAATTTTATTCGATTATGATAAATTTTATGTAGATTTCATAAATAATTATAGATATTTAATTATATTATATACAATAATTATATTAAATAATTTTCCAACAAATCTTCTATTTTCAACCATAATTTTTTTTTTCCAAATTAATAATATGTGATGAGAATTACTTTGGGCATAAACCTAGAGCATATTATGTGGTGAGATGAGGATTGAGGTGAACCAGCAGTAGGAGAGGACCACACAACTACAAAGCAAGATTCTGAGTGTTGTTGAACCAGACTACTCAGCTATGGTGGGGCTCTTGCAATTAATATGACAAAAACTTCATACTCCAAATACTCAGTTCCAAACAATAATTGATTTGGAATTTATCACAATCCTCTCTTTTATTTTCTTTTTTCCAATTTAAACCCATCATTCAACAGAATGACTCGATCAAACTGCCAGTTTTAGCATAAACTATAACTAACCCATCAACTTTTTAATCTGCCATTCTAAAATGGATCCTCTTGGTCCTCGCTATCTCCCTTTACTTACTCTTGCCTCATTTCAGGTTTCTATTATGCCAAGAACTATACGCTATTGAAGAATTGCTGAGAGACTGGATTGTGAAATTGATATTTGGGAATTTAATTCTCTTAGGTAGGATAGAATTAGCATTGAAGGTGTTTGAGAGAATTGTCGAGAGAGTGAGAGGGACTGAGGAACAAGAATGGGAAGCTGTAGCTCAGGATGTTAAGACGCGAAATGCCGTTACGTCTTAACCAATCAATGGTTTTGAATGCAATTGTTAAAAAATTACGATACAACAGAATTTTGCTATTTTTTCCTATTATATTTGATGATCTGAGATTCAGAAAATAAAATTTTACAACAGTTTTGTAAAATTGAAAAAAACTTAGACCTGCAGGAGAGTATTTCTCCTTTTATATGTTTTTTTTTGTCTAGTGACGTATAACAGAATGCATGTCATTGGGTCATCTGTCCCTGTCATGTTGATATGGACGTACGAGAGAATCAGATTGTTGCCTCATGCGTAACGGCCCTTAATTCTTCCGGGTACGGGTGGTCCCAAGTGAAGGATGGGTAGGTCTTCTTCTTGATTTTGGGCCGAACTGGAAGATATGATGTGGGCTGAATCCAGAGAGAATCTTATTTATCGGACCCAAAGGGTTAGACCGGCCTGACTGAGGGGATTGATGGGAGTCCGATCTCCAGACTGAGTGGACCGGACTTAATGCATGTGATGAGGCTTGAGGGCCTTAGATGGGCTGGTGTCGTGGGTCTGGTCTCAGACCGGATGGAGAAATCCAACGGTCATCAATATTTAAATAACTTTATTTATAACTAATTTTTTCAACATACTTTTCACATTATTTTCGCTCGTTATAAAGATATTCTTTTATTAGTAAAATTTTATATTTTATTATTCTAATAAAAATAATGAAATATTAATACATTAAATTAAATTTATTATAAATTAATCTTAAATATCACTAACAAATGAAATAAAATAAATTATTTATTAAATTCTTTTAACCGTAGTGAACCTAAAGGCTAAATCTTGAGAGAAAAATACAGTTGGATAGACAAGAACAAGAAGTAAATTGAAAGAAAGTATGAGAAAAAATAAAAAATATTTGTAACTTTTTATATAGAGTAGAGTATGAATTCTATTAGACTTGAATTACAGTTTCATTGGTTTGTTATCATTAAAATTCAATTTATTATTTAAATATTTTTAAATTTAAACTGTAAAATCACATTTAATAAAAAAATAATTATTTAAAATTATTTTAATTCATTTATCATATACATCGATAATTATCGCTTTTAACGTTATTATCATTTAATATTTTAAAAAATAATTATTATTTATCATTTATAACAATAATTAATTAAAATCGTTATTTTTATAAATAATTATTTAAAAATGTTTGTACTTAATCAATTTATCAAAATTTTGAAATAAATAATTTATTTTTTTATCTATGAAATTTATCAAAATAAAATTTCAAATCTCTAATTTTTTTTTATAATTAATAATATAATTTTAATATACATATTATTAAAATTTTGAATTTAAATAAAGAATCCATCTATTTAATTTAAAATTTTAAATATTAATAATATTTTAATATTTCTCAATCTAACTCTTATTTAACAAATAAAATTATTATCCATTTTAAATTTAAATGAAATTGTAAATAATCTATGTTATTAATATAATGCTTTATTTTAAATTTTTTATTTCATTAATATTTTAATATTAATTTATTAAATTTGAATTTATTATTTTTAATTTATACTTAAAAATATAAAATTAATATTCATATATATAATTTAAACTAAATATTAAGAGATAATTTAAATTATTATTTAAAAAAATAATTAATTAATAAAAAACTGTGTTGAAAATGAAATAAAATATTATTATAATAGTTATTTATATATTATTTATAATTAAAAAAAAAAGTGAATTAGAAAAGAAAAGCAGAAAATGAGATATCGTTTCCGAAGAAAAGCATTATGACCCAACCCACACGTTAGGTGGAAAACCATAAGCAATTATATGCCCTTTTTTTCCCACAACTGTTTCCGTCACTTTGCTTTCTGTCCATTTTCTTCCCCACTGTCCCATACCTCAATTTTTCTTTTTCTTTTTCTTGTTTTGAAAAACATAAAAAATATCAAAGCATCTTTCATCAAAACTGTCTTCCACCAAATTTCTAAAATATCACAGTAACCTATGATCTGGATTCAAATGCTCAAGCTGAAAGGAGAAAAACACAAGGCACAAGGATGGGATCCTCTAGAAAAACAAGAAGAAACATATGGGAAGATGCTCTACAAGAAAATTCAGGTTAAGCAACAAAGAGAAATTTTAGTTTCTAAAGCTGAGCATCATTCATACTATTGATCATTATATGCATCATAAAAACCAACTATACAAGATTTCTGATTTCCGATTTTCTATATCTATTTGGTTAGCAATGGCAGATATGCTTCTGCTGTTTCATCCCAAATGCTTAACCAGACAGCATCTTCATTACTCTCTTATCTTTATCTCAATGCCAACCATGGAGAAAATTGAAAGACGTATATACAGAACAAAACCATAAACTATTTATACTTGTTGTGACATTCGCTCTCGTTGCCTGCGCATTCGAGCTGCCCAAGACATGTTCCCTTCTGCATCCTTGTTCATGCTTCTTCTCTTCAATTCTGATAGCTGAGCTTCCCACCGATTCTTCCACTCGCCTCTCACTTCCAGTTCCTGATATAGCAAAGAGAAGCAGATTGAATACACAGTGATGAAATTGGAAAACTGACTGAAACCAAATTCAAAGCATCTGCGGGTTCTTCCAAAAGATCAAGGACTAAAGATTAAATGGAAAAACAGAAGTGAAACTTCTTCATTACCTACCACAATAGCATAGGTCTGACCTCATAAACTAGAAAATTGCTTTGTTCAATCAAATAATTCAATGTAAGTTATGAATACCAATAAAAAAAGGAGCAGATAATGCACATTTGGCTACAAACATAAATTCTATGGATTTTGACAGAAGGTCCACAAAGAAATTAACTTTGAAGAAATCAGAATCTGAATTCTCAGCTTCCACTAATTGATAACCCCTAAAAAATAGAAGTCTCCACTAACTTTGCCTGGAAAAAACTAACAATTGGGGTCAATAGAACACCTAAAAATTCAAAGTTTCCGCCTTAGTTTCTAGGGAAATTTTCTCGCTTGAAGTCATACCTTTGGTTTATGACACTCCCATCAAGATTCTAGACCAACCCAAATCCACCATTAAATAAATCAAGAAAATTGTCAATTTATCCACTCTAAAGTCAATCATCCTTATTTAACTGTAACTCTACAAGAATAACTCCATAAACAAAGGTTTATACAGAGAAACAGATGGGAAAACTGAGGCAAATAAACCCAAAATAGCAAAATTTGACAGGGAAAAAAATGCATGAAAAATCATTTTCCAAGACCTGCATCAAAGCCCAAGAATCGAGAAAAACAAAGAGGAACAAAGTACCCATCGCACACACATCAGCAAATCATTAGCGAAACCCTTTTTCCCCCTCAAATTTCCACACAAAAAGAAAAATCACACCAAAGAAACCCACATCAAATTTAACCACCAAATTCATTTTAAAAAGAAGAACAAGGACAAGGAAAAATACCTCGTCGTTCTGGTATCTTCTCCTAGCAGAAAACGCCAGGTGAAGACCCCGAGCCATGTCCCTATCATAAAGAGCTCTACTTCTTGGATCCGAGAGAGTCTCATAAGCCTCCTGAACCTGAATAAACCTCTGGGTATACTCCTCTACTCGATCCGGCGGTGACACGTCCGGATGGTACTTCCTGGCGAGCTGCTTATAAGCCTGCTTTATCTCAATCAATGTACCGGACTCAGGAATCCCCAGAAGCTCATAGAAGCTCATATCGGTGGAGATGCTTTCCTGCACAGCAGCCTTCGTTTTGAACGACGCGCGTGGGAAACGTGTCACCGGCTTGAAGCGGAGAATTGGATCGGCCTTGGACGTCACGGTGGAAGAACCGGTGGTGGAGGAGAAGCAGAAGCGAGAGGCATCGCTTCCGGGGATAATTAAGCCATAGCTACGCATCTCTCTCTGTTTCTTTTAGGTGGGATAGCTTAAAAGCTTCTGTTTTTGGCTTAGCTTTGGATACTGGATGTTTGGTTTCGCACAAGGCTCTGTTGGATTTAGAAGAAGATATGGTGGGAGAAAGGTAAAGGTGGAGCTGAGGACTACAGCCTCAAAGGTGGGGACATTTATAGTCTTATAGTTATTTGCCACTTGTCAATTTCAGCCGTTTTCTTTTTAATTATTTTTTATTATGAAATATCAATTTTTAAATAATTGACTGTTGACGTGTGGTATTATATTTTGTTTTGTTGATTAAAATTTCTAAAATATTTTTTAAAAATTTATTTAAAATAAGGAATGATGTATTATGAAATAATTTATTTTTCATACATTTTACAAATTAAATAAGGAGAAAAATAATATTTTTAAAAATCTGACTTTTTATTTCAATATATTACATGATATATGAAGAAAGCGAGAAAAGAAAATAATAATTTAATAAATAAATAATAAATATTCAATTTTTAAAAATTTGTAGATGGTTTATGATCAATATAAATTTCAATAAGAAACTTAAATGAAAAATAAAAAATAATATTATTTTGGCATAGAAAGTTAAAATGTAGTTTGATGTAGGAGATCTACCTAACCAAAAAATAAATAAATTTATTCCTACCTAAGCAAACCTAATTCAATTAAACATTAAAAAAACAATATTTTATTTTTTAAAATGGAATTCAAATTAAAAATATCACATTATTAAAAATTCAGTTGAAATTAATTGTATAAAAAAGTAATATTATATTTTTTAAAAAAAATAACATTGAAAATTTTAATATTTACTTACGTGTTTTGGGATTTAATAAATTTAAATTTTATTTTGATTTTATCCAAAATTTATATTTATATTTAAGGAGTATTATTTATTTCTATTATAAATTTAAATATATTTTTATTTTACATGTCTATATTTAAAAAAATACAATATGAACAATATCAAAAATAAAAAATTTTAACTTTATTTCAACTGAAAGTTTTTTATTTAAAAAAATAAATTTATAAAAAATTATTTAAATTGTTTTTCTGAGAAAATAAATGAGTAAAAATAGATCAAAATTGAATGCATGTAGGGTAAGGGTTGTGGCAGAGTTTTTGTTGGGCATTTAGCGTAAGGGACAACATTTCATTTATCTAAAGTTAAAAATTACTTAATTTGTGTTTAAAATCTTCCACGTCTCTTCTTTAAATGGAAAACAGAATTATGTCACCCTCTGTTCTGGACTAATAAATGCTTCACTTTAATTTATTATTTTTTTACTATAATATTTAATTATATCATCAAAGTATATTCAATGAACTTTTATAAAAATTTAATTAAGTAATTTTTTAAATAAATATTTTTATTTAAAATGAAAAATTTTATTTTTTTAATATAAAATCACGCCAATCGAGATGCTTGTATATAAGCAGGTCTTCTAATAAGGAAACTCCAAGTTGATAATCATATAGAAGAAGTGCAATGTTTTGGCAATCCACCAAGACAACTCCATGCATAACCTATTATAGTGGTGAAAGATGGAAGGCTTACTTATTCAACTTAAGTTTTTATAACGTATAAAATTCTTATCAACTTGGAATCTACATTTTCCAATCTTTACTTTAAGAAAAAAAAAAAAAAAAAAACTTTAGTTTAAGGAAAAAAAAGGAAAGTTTAAAAAAGAAAGTTTCATAAAGAAAACAACATAATTAGGGATGTTAATGGATTATATATTTTTGGATATTCGATCCAATCCAACCTTAATAAAATTGATTTAAATAGTTATAATCAGATTTGTAATGAATTTATATTTAAAAAATAATACTCGTATTGAGTTCGCATCGGATTTAAATTTTATGTACAAAATATCTGCCATTCGAACCCATTTATATAAATAATTAATTTAATATAAAAAATATATTTTATAATAATATTTATAATTTTTTTATATTTTTTATTTAAAAATTAAAATTTAAATATTTTTTAAAATTATTAAATTTTTTTAAATGAAAATTATTAATAAAAAATATTTTTATATAAATTATTCATTAAAATATATAAAACTAAACGAGTTTAAATTTTATTTCGATAATAATAATCGGATTTGATATGAATTCAAATAGTTTAAATTAATATTAATTTTTAATCGAGTTTAAAACGAATTCGAATATTGCTAATATAAATTGATTTAGATTTAGATAGTTTAATTTTCACGAAGACCCTATTTATTTAGATCTCAAAATATAACTGAAATTTATTAAACATACAAAGAGAATACTTTTGCACACGTGTCATCCGTCCTTATCTTATTATTATTTTTTATCCAAGAGCATTTCATTGCTTGAAACTTTGAGTACATGGATTAAAAATAAAACAATGTCTCGTACAATCCCAACCAAGAGGAAAGAAACAGTGAATAGAACCGAGCAACCCAACTCAAAGGCTTCAATCGACGTGTGTGCCCCATCAAACCGTTGCTTGCTATAGACTAATGGCAAGACTAATGAGAGACTGTAGCAAATATACCACGTTGGAGCAAACTGGGACCAAGGGCCAAGAAACAACTAGCATAGCCCCTGCAGGGATGGAGTCCCAATCAACCATGGGACCAAGGGCCAAGAAACAACTAGCATAGCCCCTGCAGGGATGGAATCCCAAGCAACCATCTCCTCATAGCATCCAACCAGTCATAGCCACCATACATCTTGCAGCATGCAGTGCTTCCCTCTCCACAAAACTAGAAAAAAAAGGAAAAACCTTTCAAAGGAGACTAAAAAACCAAATTAAAACCACAAGATCAAAAAACAAAAGTTTAAAAACATTAGAGAACATTAGAGAAATTGAGGGATGAGGAGCTTCACGGCCAGCGGCTGAATCTTCCCAATAAAACAGACAGAACCTCTTATGTTTTACAGGAAAGTCAGTATTTTGCTTTTCATAATCTCTTCCTTTACCATAATATTACTATTTAAGAACATAAATATATTATTATTATTGGTGGAAAGTGGAAACACTAGAGTTTATTTTTTTTTTTTAAGAAAAAAAATTAAAATGAAAAGGTTCCGGTGATATTGCTGAACCTCTGGAGTTTATCCAATGAAAAAAATTAGACTTTTTTTTATAAATATATAATTGAATTCGTTTGAAAGTCCTACGGCCAGTTGAAATTACATGAAAAATTGACAACGTAATTACTTTTAATTGAAAGAATTACATTCCTAGTTAATGAAAATAACAATTTGAAAGGCCATAAAAAAAATTGTAACTTGAAACAAATCCATAGGACAAGAATATTTCTCATAAGCTATTAATTATAATGTTTCCGTCTTATTAATTTGTTCTTTGTTATGAAGTTTCACTAAAAAGAAGTTGCATAATCTTTTTTTTTTTTTTTTTTTTTTTTATAATCTATTGTTGTCTCTTGTTTCTATTTTCTTATTTTATTTTTACCTTTAATTTTTCGGACAGTGTCACAGTGACTAAACACGCGAGCCAAACGTCACCATCAATGGAAATTTTATTATTAAGCATAAACAAGTTTTTTTAATTATCAAATCCCTTATTTTTAGCTTTTTTTCTTTTTCTGTAGAATCATTTTACACATCCAAGAAAGTTTATGTTGACTTCATTTTCTTATTTTAAAGAAAATAGAGAATCTTAGTAAAATACAAATTCAACTGACGTGTTCAATGACGAAAACTAAAGGCTAATTTAAAATATTTTCCAGAGCGTCAAATACTTGAAAAAGTAAGCAGAGAAAGAGTGAAATAATGTAAAAAAATAAAATCAAAATATTTATAATTTGTCCATATTTTGCTTAAAATTACTGTAATTTCAAGTAAAAAAAAATTATGTAATCAACAGCTAATTTGAAATTAAAATTAAGCACTATTCATTTATTTAATCCATTGCCACCAAATTTACAAGAACGCAAATGGGCAATTCTACACTTGTGGCCGTACAATGGCCGAAGAGTTGTTTGAGAATTAAAGTAACAAACTTTCATTTTGCATGATTTTCAATTTTAATATTGGAAATAAATCGAACTGATTTATTATATATGATTATGTAAAGTCCCGATTCATCTTATCCATTAATTTCGACCTCGTAGGAACACGAGGATTGGCCAATGAAACGATGGTTCCATATAAAAACACATCACTTACATATGACAAACTTTATATTATAGTTGTATTTTATGACAAACCTCATTTAAATCCTACCCTAATCAATAGTTAACATATAACCACATATACCCGTCGTATCTGCATAATAATTTTCCAAAATCGGATGAAATAACCCAATCTTTTATTTATTTATTTATTTTCTTTTAACTAGCCAAATACTGATGTACCTTCCCCATCACTAATATATATCATTAACCCAAACCCACCAACTAAAGGGTAAAATGATGCACACACGATTAGACCAAAAACAAAATTAAGCGTCAAGTGTACATACATTCAATGATTGTGGTTTCTTCTACTTTGCCTAAACTAACCTAACCTAACCTCACCTAACCTCACCTCCAATTTAAGGGTTACAAGGAAAAGGCCCTAACCAAAAATATTCTTAAAAACATGATGCACAGATATGCTAGAATGGGTGCAACGCCACAGCAGGATTCAACACCTCAACATAAGTAGAAAGTTTCCTTAAGCAACTCCTTGCAAAGCTGGCTGAGACAGATAGAGATGGGGAAAAAGAAAGAGAAGTGTTGTAGCATCCACAATATAGACCAAAAGTTTCAGCTTTCCTACCATCATATTCATCCTACCAAGAAACAGGAAGGAACCAAAAAAACGAAGAAAAAGAAAGATCTGATGGTAGGAAAGCCGCCTCTCCACATGACTGCGGACTGCAGTTTTTTTTTTTAAAAAAAAAAAAAAAAGAAGCGGGGTCAGAAAAAATAAATAAATAAAAGAGACGTCCGAAGGTTGAGAAATTATTAGCTCTTACAGCAACTAATAATTTCGCTAGCGTTCAGTTCAGCCCTCTGATTGGTAATATTTATGTGGGAAAGAAAAATTAAAAACTAAACAATCAAAAAACACTGACTAGTAGAGTTTCTCGGGGTTAGGTTTGTGCTATGGGCAATCAGCAGAAACTCTTTCTCAAACAATCAAGAGTTGACACTTCCATTTAAACAAGGAGATTCAAGCACAAAGGTGATTATACTGAAGAAGGTGGAAAAAAAGATCCAGGGAAAATCATAACAGGTCATCCACATTAATTACCGGACCATACACTAATTCACAAGCATATCCACAAGAGTGCTCCTAGAAACCTGGATCCCGCACGGGCCTGAAATTTGAGTTTAGAAAACTGGGAATCATCTGCCACCCGCAGCACCATAAACCCACCCAAAAAAAAATATTTACAGGCAATCATACTCGTACATGTAAACAAAATACATATACTACAATACAGAAAGCATATGCATTTCAAATTACTTTAGTTAATAGATATTGGAATAAGCAAGGAAATTTTAGCTACTTGGACTTAGATTAAACTACCATATGGAAACATCATCAGTATGGAAGATCATGTATTACCAAAATTTTTATCACAAAACAGAATTAACCCAGCAGTTCAATGAGAAGTTACCTGTCAAAAACCAAATTTGCACTTGACCATGACATTTAAAGTCGGCCAATCTGCTCATACTCAATACTGTGCAATTGTTAAGCAATTCATCCCAGCAACATCTGGTTTCACTTCACCTCAAAAGTAGCTTCAATAACCAAGAAAATACCTTGGGAAGGAGGAAAAGAGAAAAAAAGAAAACAAGAAAAAAAAAAAGAAAAAAAAAGATGGGAAGAGGTAAGGCACAAGAATTTATAACACTGGCACATGTTACATAAGTACTGACAAATGTATCCAACCAATTTATTAATCAACAGTCCCAAAAACTTCCAAGATGGGTGGAAAGCTTTACATATAAGCTCTCCACTTTACTGACTGCATACCTTTACTTGCATCAGTAAAATTCAATTGTGCCACACTGATCCTCAGAAGCTCCGATGAAAACACCATTTATGACCTGCATGTATTTGGGAGATGACAGGCCGACCACACCATCAAAGGTAAATAAAGCTGAGCCTATGATCAGCCTACCACATACTCCAAAAGTTTTCACCTTAAACAACGATGGTAGGAAATAAAGACACAGATGTCAATAGTTAAGACCTAAGTCATATATGGTTCATTTAGAGAATGGAGAAAGGATGAAGAGAGAGCTCTGCTAAGCCTTCACCTTATCAGACACTGATCATGCTTATGATCTCAATTAAAAGCACGTTCACATCGATTAACCAGACAATTGACTAATATACCACTAAACTCAAGCACATAAAGACTTGAGATCTAATTAACATTCTAGTTTAACAAACCACACACATTCTAAAATTTGGAAAACAAAATATGGCAACTGGTAACTATCCTTCAAACAAACATTTTTATCAATAAAGTCTACAGTGCAGCAATAGAGGTAATAGTCCGACATACATCTAGCAGAAATAGAAGCTTGCTACAAAGATTGAATGGTTGATGAAGACAACAGCAGGACACCTCTGAAATATTTAATCCATATCAAGGTCAGAACATGCATCAAACCCTAGTTCCAAACTCTTACAAGTGGACCTGCAAAGATAAACAAACACAAAGTGCGCATTGCGCATATTTATGAGGAACCAACTGCAGGCAGAAAAAGCTGAGCACCAAAGAAACACCAATAAATATTCTAAAAGAACCACCCCTAGCATAGCAAAGGCTGATTCCTTAGAATTTTAAGTTCATGCATCTCAACAGACTTCAAAAATTAATTGAGCTTTATCAGACATCCAAAATGAAGTTCCAATATGTTGTCCAATTCATCATTTCTCCCTTCAGCTCATTTCTTCTACTCTGCAGAAATACTAGGATCTCTATCAGCCAATGCAAAGCTACTCTCCTGCAATTCAATAGGTGAGCTTGTGAGAACTATCATCCTCAAACATCAATGGTGGCTCTCTTCATAATCCTTGCTTGCACAAGTTAAGTCAGTTTTCTCCTCCTTTAATGAACTGCGATATTCATCGTGTCCTTCTAGTCCTGTAAAAATATTAATGATATTAGGAAGCTAATATATAATCAATAGCTATGCTGAGAATTCCATTTTTCTCATTGATTAGTTGACATTACAAAACAGTTGAGTTGGATATCTGTTATTCCACCTATTAGTTGCATGTCTCACAATAGAATCTTGTTCCTAGGTCACTTTTCAGGTTCATGAGATATATAGTCATCATGTATAGGATTTTCATCTCCATTTATATCCTTTATAACATTCAGGTGATGCTTGCATTCCACAGATCTTAACCTAGAGCACATTTTGTGTTTCGATTTATATTCACATGAAGATTTTGGAGATCTGCCACGCTTACCTTCAGCAGACATTGACCGTCTTCTTTTGTGATGCTTTGACTTTTCATCTCTATTTTCACCCATCTTATGACTAGAGTACTGCTTGCTTTCTGGAGATTTTGACCTAGAGCGTCTTCTATGTTTTGATTTATTTTCATCCCCACCTCTTGGGGATGATCTGCTTCCCCTGTGATGCTTACCATCAGCAGACATTGATCTTGACCGCTTTCTAACACGATGCTTAGACTTTTTATCTATTGTATCATTTCCTTTGTCTCTGGAATGGTACCTATCTTCAACAGATTTTGACCTGGACCTCCTCCTATCACGATTTTTTGATCTTTCATCCCTGGTTGCATTCACTTTTTCATTGGAGCGATGATGCGCTTCCACAGATCTTGACCTCAACCGCCTCCTGTGTTTTGTTTCGTTTCCATCTGAACTTCTTGGGGATGAGTTGCTTCCATCTTTCCTCTCTTCCACAGATAATGACCTGGATCTCCTCCTCTCCTGTTGCTTTGTCTTTTCATTCTGGGTTTCTTTTCCCTGGTCATTGGTATCTTCCACAGATTTGGACCTAGAACGTTTTCTGTATTTTTGTTTGTTATTGCTGTCATCCCTTGGAGATGACCTACTTCCCCTATGATGCCTTGGCGACCTTGAACCACCACGGGATGATTTTCTCTCTCTATGTGGTGAACTTTCTTGGCGGTGTTTTGGTGAGCCTGAATCAGCTCTGTAGGACTTTTTTCTCCGAGGACTCACACTCCTACTTCTGTTTTTCCTTGAAACAGAGGAATGACGATCATATGGTCTATCCCGCCTCCTAGTTCTGTCACTATCATCCCTAAAATCTCTATATGACCGCCTTTCATCATCATATCTAAAGTGATGACGAGATCTCAAAGGTGTCCTTGATCTACGATCTCTATGGCGGCGAGGAGGCGAGTAAGAAGGAGACCTCCGCCTTAGCCGGTAATTAACAGGTGATTTTGACTTTGATCTGGACCTTGGTTGAGATTGGGATGGTGACCTTCACAGGACAGATGATTCATTAGTGGCAAAAATAAATCCATACAAATAAGGTCTTCAAGTACACAATTTTCCCCATATGTAATGTTAATTAATTATCACAGAAGAGTCGGAGATCCCAAAATCACAATTTATTCATATATATATTGGTCATACCAACAGAGGGTGATAAACTCCAAATTGATCTCCATCTAAATTCAACCACTAAGCAACCATTCAATAGCATAATTTAGCCAATATAAAAAAATGCAAGGAGGATGAAAGGAAGCACATAAAAGTTTAAGCTCATTCAAAGAACACCTCCTTCCTCTTATGGACTGTCTCCAAAAGAGGGAAATTGGTCGTAAGCTTTTGACTGTGAGAATGAAAAGAAAAATAGATTAAAAAACAGTTAAAAGGAGTTTTATTACCAAATCTTTCTTATTAATATACTATTCAGGAAATTATCATGATTTTGTTATTTATTGTTGTAAAATTCAATTTAAAACATAACACAAAGAACACGCTCTAGATTGCCACCACATGCAGCATTATCCAGTTCTATAGAAAACATATGTTGTAACCAAATCAGAAATCAGGCCAAGAATCTATTAAGTACTATGTTTTTTCTCATTAAAGTATATCAAAACAACCCAACACAAATGGAGAAATTTTCTGGAGATCACTGAAAGATAAGTTTACCGTATTCCATAATAATCAATAGAAAGAAGAAGCCTCAGACAAACAGACATCAAAGTTGTACTGATCTATCTTAGAGGATAACTTTTATACATAAGAAAATAAGGGTGCATTCAAACTGATGCAAAAAACAACTCCTTATAACGATGCACCAATTTAACATCAAAAGCACATGATTGGCAGCAACAGGTTGCATATAGGAATAATATGTGAACTCGACATGATCCTTATAACAAAGACTCACTGTTGTGCCAGTAATATTTCAAAACTTTAAGTAAGGTGAAAGCAGCAATTAAGACAAATTGGCAATTCACTGAAAGGGAAGACATATATTGTATACCTAGATTTTCTTTTTGGTTCCTTCTCTTCATCAACAAGTCCATCAGCTTTCAACTTCTTACTAATTTCTGCAGCTCTAGCTGCTGCTAACTCTGTTGCAGACTTCATGGTTGCAGCTCGGTTAGCTGCCTGCTGTGCTGTCATAGTTTGTTGCATAAGCAAAGCTTGTTGAAATTGCATCTGTTGCATTGCAACAGCTTGCTGCATCATCATTGGCAACGAGGACGAAGCCATAGAAGCATTCAAAATTGATTTTTGAGGAAGTGATTTAGCCATTTCAACATTTAATGGCCGACCCCCAACATCCATATTGTTCAATGCTAATGCAGCAGTTGCTTCTTCAGGTTTTGAGTATTCGATGAAGGCAAAATGCTTTGAATCGGTAATTGTACAATCAACAACTGTGCCAAAATAGCCAAATAGTTGTTTGAGCTGGTCCACTGTTAGAAGCGGGCTAAGATTGCTGACCTGAAGCGTCTTCTTCAGTGTGTCTTCCTTCCCAGCTTTGTCAGGTGAAACTAGCAATAAGAGAAACACTCAGCAGAAAGAATCTCAATTTATATATATACATAGATAGATAGATAGATAGATAGATAGATAGATAGCGAGAGAGAGAGAGAGAGAGAGAGAGAGAGAGAGAGAGAGAGAGTGAGTGACCCAATGCATAAAAACATCCCACACTCATGAGTACCACGAAAGGTTGATGTCATATATAATGGAAGAAAAATGCTGCATAAAAGCTATCAGATATATGAATAAGCCCAAACAAATGGTGTGGCATAAAGATACCAGTTGAGTCTTTGGCAGACTGATTTTGGGCTTGAAACTGAGCAGCATGAGCCTGAAGAGCTTGTGCAGCAACAATGGCCTGAGCAGCAGCCATTGCAGCTGCTGAAGGCGGCATAGGCACCTGACTAACAGTCCCCATTGTGGTTGTTGCAGCTAATGCCGTCATTAGCAAATTGTGTGGTGGATGGTTAAGCTTGCAGTCAGTTTTTGCACACCGGCCATTAAGATACTCTCGACAAACCTCCCCAAGAGATGCTCCAATTCCAGGCAAAATTGCACCGCCAGAAGCACCAGGAACAACACCTGGAATCATTCCAAGTAATCCAGGAAATGCCCCAGAAACAGATCCTGAATAATTGGGCATATTGGGCATGGTCTGGTTAACTAAATTTGGAAAATTAGACGCAGGAGCCATACCCAGCAGTCCTCCAGTTGAAGTACCTAGAAAACAACAATTCCATATTTAAAATTCACTGCCAAAGAAAATATTATTCAGGCTCCATCGCAAGAACGGTGCACCAGTAACATTTTTAACTATTGGCAAGCAAACAATGGTAAGTAAAGGAAACTGGCAGACATACTGACAGACGTATTTTTACTAATTCGAAATTTATATGCAACCGTACTCTTTTTTTTTTCTTTACTTTAAATGCCACAGTGGAAAATCTTCCCATCAGTTTTTACTTTCAATTCCATACAAACTGAAGACATACTTTCTACACTGGATAGAACTGGACAAGCAAAACAAATACTGAGATTTCTCATATAATCCAGAAATTAATCAAATCATTCTCAAAGTCACGCACAATCTACAAATTTCTAAAGTAAACAAGATACCAGGACATTTAGAATAGTCGACAACGAAACGTATGAGTATCAAATTGTGGTCAACTATAATGTGCCAGCAACACATGCAAGAATGAAGTTTCCATGAAGTGAAACAATAGCAAGTATAAAGAACGATATTTGGCATTTCATGACTAACCAAGACTCGAATAATTATAGAGAAGTTATAATGACAAATACCTGCACTGAAGAACACGGGGAACGGACTGCCCATGATGGGTTTGCCATTACAGTCAATATTCACCATATAATTCCCCCTTTTGGGCACCACATAAGTCACTGTGTAAGTTCCATCCCCCATATCCTTCACAATCCCTTCCTGCTCCGTACCCCCAACACCTACTCCAGGTGACACTTTCACCTTGATCTGTGCTCCCCCATGCAGGACCTTCCTTCCATCTGCGTCCTTTGTCACCACCATGAATGTAGAGGGAGCACAAGCAGTCCCACCAGCAATGCCCGCCCCAACCGCAGTGCACTTGGCAGGATCCACAGGGCCCACAGGCTTATCGGCCAAGTCCTCCTCTGCTTCTCCTTCTGAATCAGAATCTGAAGCCTTATCTGGTTTGCTAGTCACGGCTTTGAATGTAGCCTCGAATGCGGCTTTTGCAGCGGCAGCTTTCTCGGCCTCGCTCTTGAGCTTGGCCTCCTCGGCTTGCTTCATCCATATCGGCTTAACGACAGCGTTGTTGTTGTTGATGTTGTTGATGCGATCGGTCATTGTTAATTAAACCCTAAAAGCTTTATGGCTGAGAATGAAGCTTCACCATCTAAACCCCCTAGGGATTCATCCGCTCAAAACCTCGTTGAGTTTTCAAAATAACCAATCGAGCATAAATGGTCAAAAAAAAGTAAGGCAGTACTATAATAATCGAAACCTGGCCAATTCCTGTTTGGATGAGGAGAAAAATCAGGGGGGGGGGGAGGGGGGTTCTGAGCAATCGAGTATGCAAAGAAGGAATTGCACAAAGAAACGTAGCAACAAAATGATATTAGGGCACCGAAGCATATCGATTGAGAAAAGTACAAATTACCGTTTAGCCCCTCCATTCACTAAAAACTACATATTAGCCTTCCTCTTTTTTTTTTTTTTTTATTGATATTTAGCCTTCTTATTTGGATTTTTAAACAAAGTTGGTTCCTCGAATTCCCGGCATCCACTTTCTCGAATTAAAAGGAGCAGACAGCTCTTTAAAAATAAACAAATAAAATTAATGTGCGTTGAAACGAGTAATAAAATATTTTTCTTCTTTAAAAAAGTTGAAGGTTGGATCATTTAGAATTACATCACTTTTGTGAGATGGTGAAAATTTTATAGGATGATTTAATTGCCTATGAAATTAAAAATATTAAAATGTGTTACATTTATTTTTTTTAATTGAGAGAATCGGATATTTTAATTCATAATAAATCAAAACTGAATAAGTTTTTTTTTTTGTATAAAGCGATATAGTGTGAGTTAAGGATATGGTGGCAATTGGGTGTGCAGATTTTGAATATTGGGTTGCATAAATGTCGATTGTAATAAATTATTTGGAGTGGGAATGGATTCTCGGAGAATATTACATATGGAATTTACCTTTTCTTTGAGTTTTTATTTTTTATGTAGTGATTAAAAAGTTTTAGGCCCATTACAACAAAATTTATATAACATTGAAGAAAAAAGTTTGAAAAAAATGTAAAGTTGACGGCGTTAAATTTTAAGAGAAATATAATTTCTTAATTTTGATCGGAGAAAGTCGAGTGCTTTCAATGTCTTTCCTAAGTCTTTGTATGTCTTTGTTAATTCCCCTTGTGATAGTTTTCCTTCTTTGAGGCTCCTTTTGTTTTTGCTTTATTTTTTCTTTTTCATTCTTTTTTATTTAATTTGTTGCATATTTAGAATTACAAAGATAAGGAATTTTCTTTTGATTTGAATATATTGTTTCAATTGAAATTAAAGTTTGAGTCTTTATAATCATGTTTTCTTGATTGAATTTTTTTAAATAATTAACGATAGCAATTCATATTAATCTCTACTTTATAGGAATCTCTTATGTTTAAAAATTAAATGAGATTGGGAGATAGAGTTGTATCTCATCACTCCATAGACGAGTGGTTTGACATGGTAGTTAGTTTATCGGACTTAATTTTGTTTTGGTTGACTAATTAGCTTGGATTATATTGGTATTCTTATTTTGGGTCCTATAATCTTTTCTATATTATTGCCTAATGACCCTTGCATTAGCAAGACACAGCCTACATTCCTGTTCTCAATTTGTTTTCTGAAAAATATTATTATAATTTTTTTTAAAAATATATTCGAGGCAAAGTATTTTTTAAATATAAGCCTAAATGTGAAATAATACATTGTGACATTAATAGATTATAGTATATCAGCATGTGGTGCTTTTTGCTAATTTGTGATTGGGTTAAAAAAAAAAGAAAATTTACTAATTTTGGTTTTACTGCCATTTAACGGTCAAAACTCGTTTTTGGTGTTTTTAAAAAAACGTCATATTTTTTTTTATTTAAATGATGGTTTAGTACTGCCGTGAATGATATCAAATAATAATTATTTTTTTTTAAATAATAATCTAAGTATAATTCTGAATGGCGTCAGAGTATTATTTAATT
The DNA here is from genome assembly GCF_001659605.2 of Manihot esculenta. Lineage (NCBI taxonomy): Eukaryota > Viridiplantae > Streptophyta > Magnoliopsida > Malpighiales > Euphorbiaceae > Manihot > Manihot esculenta. Next base: position 27,287,348 of record NC_035163.2, read on the forward strand.
TTTAATTTTTAATTATTAATATATAATAATAATATATTTATATTATATTAATTTAATAATTTTATTTATATTATATTTATTTATGATAATAATTTTTTATAATATATTTTATTAATTTTAATATATTATTATAATAATATTACAATTAAATAATACCAGTTATAATTTATTTATCAATTATAAATTTATTGATACATAATTATTATATTTTATATATTTTATTATTTTTAATATATAAAAATACTATGAAAATAAAATATTTAAAATCATGATATTATTTTATCATTAAATGATTACTAACTTAAATAATTAATTAAAAAAATTAAATTAATATGAATATTTAAAATTATAAAAATTAAATTTATATTTTATTGAGTTCCTTTTATATAACCATACAAGTCTAATCACAAAATAAGAATTATATCGTATCAATAATAATTTTAATTTAAAAATTAATAATAAAATACATTAAATATATTAATATTTAAAATTATAAAATCACATTTTATTATCATTAAATATATATGAAATTACTGAATTATTAATAATTTATTAAAAATAAATAAATAAATAAATAAATTAATATGAAGGTTTAAAATTATAAAAATTAATTTTATATTTTATTGCAATAATATATAATCACATAATAATATTAATTTTATAATACTAAAATTATACTGTGTCACTAATATTTTTAATTTAAATATTAATAATAAAATATATTAATATTTAGAATTATGATATAAAAATATACTGTAATGAGACGTTGTACAAAATTATTGAATTATTTAATTAATTTATTATGTGATTAAATTTATTTATTTATTTTTTCTTAATAAATTATAAATAATACAGCGATATATTATATTTTTAATAACATGATAATATTATAATTTTAAATATTTTTATATACAGTTTATTTACTATTAATTTTATCATACTCTTATATATTAAAAATAATAAAATATATAAAATATAATAGTTATATATCTAATACTATTTAATTATAATATGATTATAAATTAGTATTAATTAAATTGATAATTATTTTTAAAGTTATAAAATAATATTATTATGTGATTAAATATATACTAAATTATTATAATATTATTATATTGATATGTTAAAAATAATAAATTATATTACGAAAATTAATTAAAAATTTTTATCTGAATAAATATATGTGTTATCACTTGATTATTTTTATATATATAATTCCAGTATGATATTAATTTTACGACACTAAAATTATATAATATAATTTTTTATTTAAATATGAATAATAAAATATATTAAATATTAATATATTAAAAATTACAAAAAATATTTATTATCATAAAAAATATAATATAAATAATATTATTAAATTAATATAATAGTTGACATCTTTATTTTTCGTTCACTAGTATTTGACGATTAATTTTTATAAAAATATAAATCTTGATTTTTGTAACGTATAATCATTAAATCTTTAAGTTTTATTAAAAATATAATTATTTAATTATAAAATGAATATAATTCGCATGGATGTATAATGAATTAAAAATAATTGAATTTTTATATAAATATTTATTTAGCCTTAAAAATATTAAGAGTGGATAAATTTACATTAAAGTATTGAGAAATAAGCAAAACTAATAAGTTTTTATTTTATTGATTAAAAAATATAATAATTAATGATTAATTAATATAATATATACTTTTCAATAAATAAGATGAAAAGTGCTAAAGAATGACTTTTATTGGCATTTTTTATTGGAGTCAGTCTTCAATGCTATGAGTAGAGTTTATTATTATTATTATTATTTTTTTATTTTTAAGCAAAAGTATGGAGTTGGAAACCCAATTGAAGTGATTGTGTAAAAGAGAAAAAAAAAAATTCCAATTAGTGAGGAGCGGCAGCGCATGCCATCTAATTAACAACTACTAGTTTTAATTGTATGGAGGAGAACGCGGGATTTGTGGATTCGTTATATGGATTCGTTTTCCTTGTACTTGCCGATGCCTATTCAATCCTTGCTTCCTACAGATATAACTCTGAGATTCCTTTCTTTCTCAGTTTCTTTTACCCCAGCCCATTTCCTAAAATATCAATCCTTCTTCAAGATCACAATCGAACCATCCATTTCTTGGCATCATGGAAGTGGGTCTCTAGCCCATTCCCATTTTGCAGTGTGCCAAGAGAAGGTGGGTGTCTCTGTAATTCAATTTTGATAATGGGGTTCGTGAGATTTTATCATTACGTATGAGTGTGTTTTATATTGTGTAATCCAATGTGGAGATTAGATTTTCAGAGGCTAATTATAAACGTTGGAATTTTTTGGGTGAAGGAATTGGGATTGGAGATCTTGGCCCTGCAAATTTCGGATACTGTGATACAATTGTATTTTTGTTTTCCCATCAATGGGGATATCAAAGGATAATTTTCATGGACTTGTTTTGGCCATTTCGTCGAGTATTTTCATCGGTTCTAGTTTTATTGTAAAGAAGCAAGGTCTCAAGAAGGCTGGGGCAACTGGGACTAGAGCAGGTTCAATTTTTCCTGTTCTTTATATACAAAAACTCACACATATAAAGTTTTATAATACCAATATGCCATAGCCCATGTGCAAGGCCAGCATGAGAATGAAGTTTGTCAAAAAAAAAAAATTGATCATTGTACATGCACTAGTAATATCTGGTTAAATTTGTACTTATTTTTCTAAGTAACTTGCTAATGTGGCAAACTATGGGTGATCAGGCATGGGAGGGCACTCATACTTGTTTGAACCATGGTGGTGGGCTGGGATGATATCTAGTAAGTTCAACACTTTTTACTTCTAATTTGTGCCTGTATAATCTTTGTCATGCTTACACACACGCAGACACGTAGCATTGAGCAATAGTAAACTTGTGATACCTGAACGATTGTGGTTTAATACTAGATGATTCAATTCAAATCCAAGTGTCTATGCACTGATCAGTGTTACTGTGCTTAAGGACTGACTTTATAAATATTGATCTAGATTAAGTTAATCCATGTTAGGCCACTTTGATCTCAAACTTTATCGTTCTCTTTTACCTTTTCTTTTCTGCATTTTTCAGCACTCTTGTCTGGGTTATTGAGAAGTTGAGAATGGAGAAATAGTAAACCCACGAAACACTTTCTTGTCAAGAAGATGCACAGCTTTGCCTGTTAATAGAATCATTTAATAAAGGATTTTAATTCCTGTGCTATTATCTACTGATCAGTATAACAACTTTGTTTTAATGTTGATATGTAATTTTTTAGTGGTTCTCGGGGAAGCAGCTAATTTTGCTGCTTATGCATTTGCACCTGCAATTCTCGTCACACCCTTGGGAGCTTTGAGTATTATTTTCAGGTACGCTGCATCTTTCTGTTGCACTGGAATAATTCAGATATGTTTTTACCCTTTCCTGTTTTATTTAGTGTATTTACGGCAATCCAGTTTTATGTGTTCTATTTATAGTTACGGAGCAACTTTTTTCTAGACCCGATCCACCATGAACCCAAAACACAAATGTGTGAGTCTCTCTATGTCGATTTGTATCTTGGGTCCATGTTGAACCGGGTCCAAGTAAGTTTTTTCCATAGTTAGACGTTTTATGTGTGATTGAGAAACGGGAGCAACGTTAGAGTGCATGTGTATGGATAATGGTGTGTACATTTCTTATTAAAATATTATTCTGCAGTGCCGTGCTTGCTCATTTCATTCTGAAGGAGAAATTGCATATTTTTGGTATGCTTGGATGTGTTCTTTGTGTGGTGGGCTCTACAAGTATTGTTTTGCATGCTCCACAGGAAAGAGCTATTGAATCAGTAAAGGAAGTGTGGCACCTTGCTACAGAGCCGGGTATTTTAGAAATTATATTGCAGTCGTTTTCTTTCAATACTTTCAAGTTTATGCTTAATTTCTTTTAAAGACATGAAATGAATGAAATTAACATCTTGCACACTTACTGTTAATACTTCGTGATGATGGTCTCAGGGAACATTGTTGTGTGATGAAACCATGAAGCTAATCTAAGTTTACTCTCTATTTGAGATTTTACTTCTTAAGCAAAGAACTAATAGATTCTAGTGGAGTTATTTTTGTTAGCTGATCCACTTGAACATTTTCGGATTTTTTTTACCAAAACATTTTCAATGGCACATTAAATAGATACTCTCACTTGATTTTGTTGGCATGTAGAAACTGTGGATGCCATCATTTGGTTCAGATTGAAACTTAAACCATGCCAATTAAAGAGCCTTGCAATGATCTTATTATGAGACATCCATTCAAACGTAAAGGCACAAGTATGAGGAGTTTATTGTGCTGTGCATACCAATCTAATTCACAAGGTCCATGATTTGGAAAATTATGTTCCTACTTTTTCTGGTCGAGAAAGCTTAACATATTTATTTCTTGAAGCAGATTGAAAAGATTGATTTGTTATCTCATGCTCTTCATAACAATCAAAGAACAAAAAAGTTTCTTGGACATCTTATACTCGTTAAAAAAATTGTCAAATCCTTTTAGTTATATGAAACTGAGATTTTATTTATTTTTTGTTTTTTTAAACAGGATTTCTTGTCTACACTGGCTTAGTACTGATTGCTGTTGCTCTACTCATTTTTCGATATGTACCACGCTATGGTCAAACCCATATGATCGTTTATGTTGGAATTTGCTCTCTCATGGGCTCTCTTACGGTCTGTTTATCATATTTGAAGATTGTAATGAGTAGGAAATTTCTTTTATTTTCCTTTATTGATATTAATAATCTTAGTATTTATGTAGGTAATGGGCGTAAAAGCAGTGGGAATTGCTTTAAAACTCACTTTTTCTGGACTGAATCAATTTATCTACTTTCAAACATGGTTGTTCACTGTAATAGTGGTTGTTTGCTGTCTTTTGCAGGTGAACTACTTGAACAAGGTAAATTTTAGAGATTATCCTTAAGTTTAATATTAGATTCACATGAAGTGCCGAATGATGCTCTGCATGTCTAGTGGTTAGAGGCTTATAGATAATGGCAATCAAATACATGTTTTTTCTTGTAGTTTTTATTTCTTCCATTGGTCTAATATGAATGACCTCTATTTATGCTTAAAGTTTCATGTGAATCCATATATTCAAGGGTAGAGATTGCATATAGTCTGGTTAGGAAACATATTCCACTCCTGCTGGACGATTGCGTAATCCTGATTCCTATATTCATCTTTGCAGGCATTGGACACCTTCAACACAGCAGTTATATCTCCAGTTTACTATGTCATGTTTACAACTTTCACCATACTTGCCAGCATGATCATGTTCAAGGTAATATTTTAATGGTCTTCTAGATTTTTCATGTGGGTTATGAGGTCCTAGGATTTGTGTAAGAATTGGATGATGAACTGTGCATACCAATGACACTCGTATCTTTTATATGCATGTGATCTAATTCACAAATAGTTAATTGTAATCGTTACAGTATTAGATCTTATTGGTGATATAATCACTACAATTGCTCTACTTTTGGATGTGAACCTATATTTTTGATACTAGTGTATTACTCCAGTGTGTGAAATTTCATTGGGTTTAAGACTTAAACTTATAATCATGTATTTTGCTCTATCTTTGGTGAAAAACACAGGATTGGGACTCACAAGACGCATCACAGATTGTAACAGAATTGTGTGGTTTTGTCACAATTCTATCTGGTACCTTTCTCCTTCACAGAACAAAGGATATGGGAGATAATCCAAGTCCATCAGGGGAATCTCCTGCTTTTGCAAATCCAGATTCCTCACCTGGGGAATCTCCAGTTTTGACAAACACGAATTCCCACGGAAGCATGAATTGTGGACCTCAGCAGCAGCAGCCGCAGCCGCAGCCGCAGCCGCAGCAGCAGCACACATCATAGTTTTGAGCTATGCCAGGGAAATATTCATGAGTGACACTAAAAGAAATTTTGCAAGCATATGGAGGAGAAAACAATCTGTTAGCTGACAGATAATATGCTTGATGATTAAAAGCATGAAACCAGCTGAGATGGAAATTTTATGTTGACAAATAAAGAGATGGGCATATGCAAATTATGTGTGTTGGGATTCTGATGATATACTTTTTGATTGTTCCTTTTGTTGAGAAAACAGAGAAGCATGTGAATATGTTGGGGGAAAGATGATGAAAGTTCTTGTGGGGTTGCTGTTTTTTCTAGGACATTGGACAAATACCAGATCAGTTGAGTTGATACTGTCTTGAATCTCTGAAAGAATTGCACTTATTGTTCCCTGTGAGTGCTCAACATTTTATGTTAGATTTGTTGATGAAGTTTTACTGTAATAAGCCAGTCCTCACCATATTTTAACAATTTTAATTCCCATATATGAAGAAAAACTTGAAACAATGAATGTTTAAGAGAAAGGGAAACAAATGCTTTTATACTTGCTGTCTACACAGTGTATTATATAAAATTTTGGATAATTTACAGTATAATCCCTGAAATTTAGTAAAACTTACAATTTAATTCCTACTTATTTAATACTCTCTCCGTCTCATATTTTTTTTATTCCAAAATTATTATCCACTTCAATTATTTAGACTCAAATTTCAGTTTTATCATAAGTCAACACATGAATAATATTGGCAGACAAAACATTTAAAATATAAAGGCGGGTGAAAAAGATATGTTTTTGTATTTTTATTTTATTAATAAAATAGTCCTTTTATTGATTTTACTATTAAATAAATATTATCAAAAAAATCAACTAAAATTAAATGTACTAATTTGTAATTAATATTAAAATTATAAAAACTAAATTATTATAAATTATTAAAAATTAAAAGGATAAACTTATAAAGAGTGAAATCTTAAAAATTAAATTAGTATATTTTAAAAGTATCGCTCTTAAAAAATATACTTATTTATTTATAAACATAAATTAAAAATATAATTAATATAATTGAAGGTAACACATTTTATATTTTTTAATATGTTATTTATTTATATCCTTCCACTGTTAATTTATTTCGAAAATTAATAAATTTTACTTTTGATTTATATTAAATGTAGATTTGTTAAAAAAAACTTATAATTTAAGAAAAATGAAAAAAAGTCTATTTTTATAAACCGGATGGAATTCTAATTCATTCTTAGTTGTGCACAGCAGTAAAAGGTCGCATTCACCGTGGCTCCTTCGCTTTTTCTATTTTACTGGACTGTACGGAAGAAACAGAGGAAAAAAAGAATTTCACTCTTATTTCCAAGCAGTAATCCCATATATCACTTTCTCACAGATTCCCTCGCTTTCTCTCCATATTTTCCCCAGAAAATCCTCCTCCATAAAGCTTCCGGAAAGCCCATCTCACCCCCCTCATTAATTCTACGATCTCCACCTCATAGGTAAGCGCTTTCCCTCTCTTCTATTGCTCAATTTCGTTTGGTTTCGTCATCCGGGCAGGTCTGGATTGGGCTTTTTCTTCTATGGAATACGGGTATGTGATAATCTTGGAGTGTCTATTATCAAAGAATTGAGTGTTAGGTGGTATTGGTGGCGTTAGTATCGATCTTCATAATTGGTAGTGCTGTCTAATGATGCCGCCGAGAAGAAAAAAATGGACAGAAGCGGAAGAGAGAACCCTAATTGAGAAGTACGGTGAGATGGTGTCTGATGGGACCCTCGCAAAAATGAAAACTCGAGAGAAGAAATATAAACCCATTGCTTTGTATGTAAATTATGTGCACCATGTTCGCGATCCTATCACCTACCCTTGGCAGTGGACTTGGAAAGATGTGTCCACTAAGGTACAAAATATGAGGCACCAATACTTGCTTGTTAAGCAAAAAATCAAGAAGCCTGAGCTTTCTGCAGCAGAGAATTCAGGTAGTGGAGAGTGCAGTAATGGGGATGAATTTGACTGGTTGGAAGGGCTTACCCATTGGTCCAATTTTTTGCTTTACAAGGAGGTTTTTGGGGATGTTCCCATGGCATATAGTTCTAATGGTAGTAACGGGAACGGTTTAACAGCAGTCTTGAATGAGGATAGAGAACATGATGGGGGATTATTGGTGGCTTGTAGGGGGATAGAGATTGCAGAGTTTGGGCAAATGGGTAATTCTGCGGATGGGGATTTTGCTGGGATGCTGGGCTTGGGTTTTGAGTATGAAGGAGAAGAGGCTGAGGAAAATTATAACAGTAATGATCGGGTGAGAGAGGAAGGGGATGATGGTTTCATGTATGAAGAAGCGGACACTAACGTGTCTAATTTGAAGAAGAAGAGGAAGGTGTTAAAGGGGTTGGAGAAGAGGGTGTTTAGTTTCCTTTCAAACCAAATAGGGCAATTGAGGGAAATGGAGGCTCGCTTTGAGCAACATGAAGCAGAGAGAGGGCGGGAGAGGCAGAAGAGGGAGAATATTCGAACAGAGAGGGAGCAAGAATGGGAACGGAAGTTGGAAGAGATGGAAAAAGAGAGGGAAGAAAAGGAAAAGGCTAGGGAAAAGCTGAGATGGCAAAGATATTCTGAATTGGAAGCCATGGAAAAGGAGAGTGAAGAGAGGGAAAGAAGAAGAAAAGAGGAGGATTTGATTCTAGAGAAAGAATGGGAGGAGAGGATGAACGGGAGGAGGTTGGAATGGAAAAAGAGGATTGATGGGATGTTAAATGAACACCGAGCAGAAATGGGGCAGATTCAGACCCGAATTCTGCATGAGCAACAGAGCCTTACTAGCCAATTGCTTGGTTTTGTTTCACAGTGGACAGGTCATCCAACTGGGCTCTCTGATCATACTGGGGCTAGTAACCATTATCTTTCACAAATGATGCAGAATTTGCACCATGTGAATGGTATGGTACATGAACACACCAGGGTTGATGGAGATACTCAAGATGATCAATTTATTGTCGAAGGTTGACAGCATCATCATCTGCCTGGTGAGCTGAAGTCACAAGGAAATGCACTGGTGGGTTTCTGATGGTGACAAGGTGTAAAGGTCAGAGAATTATTATTTGCATTTTACCATGTATGGAAATTTTAGTCAATAAGGAAAATATTCATTTGTTTCCATTTTTCTTGTAACTACAATTGTGAAATATAAATCAAATCTTTCTGAATATGACATTGAGATTTATGTGTACCTCTTTCTTCTTTTATCATTTACTTATTATCCTACATGAGAAAGTATCATAAACTGAAGTGAATTTGACGAGTTAAAGAGATAGAGGGTGGAGTTCCAACATGTGTACAGAGGCAATATCCTTATGCTGAAGGATCTTCCAAAAGCTGTTGTTGAGTTATTGAAGGATAGTGTTCTTGGAGTTTGATGGCCTAAGACAGTTTGTAGTAGCGTATCTGGGTTTGCAGGCCTCTTAATTAAAAAGAAGATGAATAAGAAGAGAAGTGAAAAATAAACAAGAAAATAAAAACAGTTTCATTTACCATGTTGGATTTAGGTCTTGGGGCCATATGACATGGCTAGAATTGGTGCTAATTAGAGCAGAACTCTCTATATGAGCGTTTGGATTCTCCTTGAAATGATATTTCCAACGAGTTACTAGCTGATATTGCGGATGTTTTCTGTAGCTTTTATAATTTTAAGTTATTTTGTTCTTCCTATGTAAAACAAATAAATGGTTTTGGCAGAGTTGCCTTAAATTGATCACTTTAATATGTTTAATTCATGGGATTGCTTCCAGTGTTATGTAACAAATAATTTTCAAAGTGTTATGTAACAAATGGGTTGCTAGCAGGGGGCTACATTATGTTATATTTAGCTCTAGATAGATCAGCTAGTTCTCTCAGAAGAAAAACAGAATTTACTGGTAGAAGTTCATATACTTACTCTTTTTGGATCTTTACAATTTGTGGTGTAGCAACCAAGTCATGAACACCTATCAAATTAAATTGGCAGAAACCAATAATTCCTGAAAAATAATGTGGAGCCCAGCAGGTGAAGAAAGTAAAGCCTCCTTTTCTTCATTGCTTCACAGTAAAAAAGCAGAACACTCGTTACCAACCTGGAGCACCCAACCTATAGGAAGGATTTTCTGAAGATCTGACAACCCAAGACCACAGTTTTTTTTTTTCAAAAGAAATCCTATGCTATTCTTGATTATATGGTAGAGGCGATGCTATCCATCACATAAACTTTAGAAAAGCTTCTTATGCAGTCTCTTAATTATTGGGTGAAACTAGACTTTCCACATATAACTTTGATTCTGAATCCGTATAGTTCTGCACTCGAAACATCTTCATGCTGCCTTGTTTTGGGTTGTACAAGTATATTTCCCATCCATCAGAGTCCATTAAAACTTCTCCATTCTCTGTCAAGCACAAAGCATTATTTCCATATCCAGGAAATTCGTGATGAGGAAAACTGAATAATCTACTCAAAGATGCTTCATTGCCGTTCACGTTCAATATCAAAGCCTCAAAACTGTTTCCTCTGGTTTCACAAAATATACACAGCCGATTTCCCGACACCCCCAAGCTTACAATGTCGTCGGGGTTGAAATGATCCTCTAGTGGCAGTACTTCCTTGAACTTCTCCTCCACCATATCAAATGCAACAAGTACATAAACTTCATTAAGACCCCTTCTTTTTGTTTCCAACCAATATAGAGCTCCATTCCAAAAAATTCCTGGTCTTCCATATGATTGAGAAACTGCATCAATCTCTTCAATTCTTTTCCAGGTGCCAGTTGTTAACGTATAAAGTTCAACTATAGTTTCTTTAGAATCGTTAGCAGTAAACTTGCTGGCAAATAATACTCCATAATCATCAGTAGAGAAGTTGTAACCAAGTCCACAGCGAAACATACCATAGATTGCACCATTGGGGTTAGGCAATTCCCTGTAATCTCCAGTAGTCGGATTCCACAAGAACATGCAGCCATAATCATCGAGTAAATAAACCAGCCCGTTACAGGATCCCAGAATTCCAACATAGAAGTCGTGAGGAGGACCTTTCACTATGCTAGGATAACTGAGGATTCTGACATTACCATCATAGAATGTTTCATAATCTAAAGTTTGAGGAGGCCATGTTGAGAGGAGGAGTCTTCGGCAGCTAACGTCCTTTGATCTACTGAGCTGGAGCTTGGCGAACTCGGGATTGGAGATCATTGAGTGCCAGGTTTTGCTCAGGCATTTAAAGCGAATCAAAGGCTTGACTGGCAGCCTGGAGAATATTTCAACAATGAGATCCTGAGGTAACTTGAACATGACTCGTGTTTGTTTCTGTTAATGTTCAGAGCAAGTGTTTTTGCTTATTTTGGTAGTTTCTATTTATACTCTTTAACAGATATTTAGATGTGAGATCCAAGACTTGTTCATGGGTCTATCAACTTAGACAATTTCCATTGTTTTGAACTTTTGCTTAGTTGTGGCTATTGCTTCCTTAAGACATGAACAAGTCATGATATACAATTTCACATGTAATGCTAACAGATTAAAGGAGAAAACATCACCAAATTAAACTTCTAGAATCCCAATTTTCTTCTTTACCTCACATTTCTAAAAAAAAATTGATTTTATTCAAACTAGGCCATTGACCTGGATACCCAAATTGAACATGTCAAGTTTTGTTTGTCGATTCTTGATATAGCAGTAGAGACAAAAAATGAGAAAGGTTTAGGCAGTTTGAAAATGAGAACTTATTTGATATTTATAGGTAATTTTCATTTTTAAAATTTTAATTTTTTTTTTCAGAAATTAACCCAATATATAGCTATTATAATGGATAAAATTGTCATTTAAAATTTAATTTAAAAAGCTGGAAAAAAAAAAAAAAAAAGAGAGAATAGCAAAAGTATAATTGTGGAAAAATTTAAGTGGCAACAGGCTGGTTTCCGGAAAGGCAGTTAAGGCTATCCTACACGCAACACGTAATGAGTGCGCGTTCGGCTACCTGCCCCTTTTTTGCTTCCAAAATAAAGTATTAGATTAGCTACAATGCAATTAGCCTCCAACACTTTTAATGAACTTAACTAAATTAATGAACGTAACTAAAATAAAATTAATAATAAAAACTATCGTCGAGTAGAAATGTTAATCAATTTAAGGAAAATTTCTATTATTCATCCTTCATTTAGAATTAAAAATTTTTTAAAAAATTCAATTCAATTAATTTTTTTAATAATTATTTTATTTGTAACTATAAAATTCAATTTTTTTTTAAAATTTTCATTTCAAAAAAATAAAATCTTCCGTAATTTTATAAATATTCATTTAATTTTTTTTTAAAAATAAATCATACCAAACAAAAGTGAATGCCAACAGACTTTTTAATGTGTCGTTTATTCAATTGATTCGTTGGACAGGATTAAAAACTCCCAGAATCTTTTGAACATTACCCATTTCTGAGTGACACAACAAAGTTTCAGCTTCATTGGTTTAAAAAAAGAAAGGCAAATGATTTGAGAATCCAGTAGTAGCCATCCACATACAGAACTCTTATCCCCATGAGGCTAAATGATTTTCTTAAATCACAGATACATATATAACATACACTGATTGGAGGTCCATTTTTTTAATGAATAATTTGGAAAACTAGGATATGCTAAGCTGAAAATATTTGTTCTATTATCTCCCGTAGATATTCCTCTCATGGTCTGTTTTTTTCTTTCTTTTTTTTTTTTTTTCAAGTGATTGGAATGGAGCTCGGCCTCTTCATGTGGCTCCTTTTTTTGTTCCTGTTGATGCTATCATTAAATGGACACCTCCACCTTATTCTCTAGTAATATAGATGTTTGGATAATTCCAAATGCATTTGGTTGTGGCTTGCAATGGCTTCTAAGGGTTTACAATAGTGTCTTTTTGGGTGGTGGTATTGTGTTTCTATCCAAGTGTTACTTATATTGCAATCGTTGAAAGCCTGAAACTATGGCCATAAGGGAGGCTCTTAATTGGCTAAAAGGTGCTGGGATTGGTCCAGTTTTATAGGAAAACCGATGCTCTTCATGTTGTTCAAGTGATCGACTTAGTCTTGATTGTACTTATGTTGGTAGCATTTTGGAAGACTCCTTCATGTTTTTTTGTTAAAAAATCAGTCATATATTTCTATGTCAAACTCATATTTCGAGTCATGTTTCTTCGTCCTTTCTAATTGATGTATGCTAATATATAAACTACAAGTTTGTGTAAAAAAAATACTTTTTTATTTATGTAAAAATAATTATAAACCTATATTTATTGAACAAAGAGATTTATTAATTTTAAATAACGATTTCTTTTTTGGCCTTTCCAAGTCTATTTTGCGATTTCTGTCCCACTATTACGAAATGGGAATTTGGTCAGGTACAAAGATACATGAATGCTGGCTAGAGCTGCATAAATATTCTGGTTTACTTTTATAACTTTATAAATTTTTTATATCATCATCAAACATTTTATTATGCTATTAATTAATATTTTAAAAAACAATACATCAATAATTGTTTATATTCAAAACTGAATTTTAAATATTTATTTATAGGAACTCATTCGGCTATCCTAATAATGCCAATATGCAACACGAAAAATAAGACCAGCGAGCTGAACATAAAAAACAAGCTAGTAAAACAACCCAGCTGGAGAGTTGAGTAGTTATTGAAACATCAAAAATGGCTTAGAACTTTCTGCACTACTTCACAAGATTTTCCAAAATTATGGAATTAAGTACAAGGGTTCGCTAAAATCATGCCAGGAGAAATCATGCAACAGAAGTTGCTTACACATCCAAGTCTGAAAGAGAAAATGGAAGTAATCGATTAAATTATATACAGAATAATAAAGTTGATCAAAATGGAGTACATCTTAAATCTGCCACTAAAGGCATGAGGTTAATTATTTGTGTTTCAATCAGAACTTCTCCTGGTTCCTAAATTTCCCTTAGTCATGGAAGAACCTACCTTCAAGGAATAAAGATTTACCAGTCAGCCAGACTATCGGTCAACCTATTTCCGCTGATGACAAGTCACCCTATGCAATACTCGTTAAAAGAAAGCGAATCCAAAGGAACCTAATTCAGTAAAGGTAAGATCTACAAAAACAATGATTAAGGGTTTTTGCAGCTAGCCAAAATAACTAGCACCTTCATAAAGAGTTCAATCAGTTGTTGGTGGGAAGGTAAACCCTAAAGATGCCTCGCTTGCCAACCTTCTGCCTGCAGGTTGGGCATTTGTTATGTAATGATTTTAATGATTTCAAGAGGCACTCCTTACAGAATATGTGGCCACACCTTGTTGCAGTTGGTTCAATAAAGGGGCCCATGCATACAGGGCAACTGAAGATAGATTCATCAGGCATAGAAACAGGCTGGAGCACATCTTCCATCAAAGAAACATTATTTGCCTGCCAAATGAAGTTCATGAAGAGTTAAACAGGGAAAACAAATAATAACTTGCAAAGCTTCAAATATGAAAACTTTGAAGCACAAAAGCTCTCTGACGTTCCAAAATCAAAAGGAGCAGAGTACTATCTATGCTTGTGTACAAAAAAGAAAATTTTAAAAAATAATTCAGCAAAAGAAAAATAATTTCCATTATTTGACAAATTTCTATGGATAAGGCAAAAGGATCAATAAAAAATGAACCTTTCATACAGCAGGAAAAAGTTTAAAAAACGGGAGAGAAAAAAAAGGCAGAAGAAAAATTGATAAAACATATGCCCAAGCTTTAAGCATCTCAAATACATGGGATCCCAAAGCCTGAGCTGAGATTTGAAAATAATGACTCCCATAATAAATTAAAGTTATACCTGGTTTAAGTTGCTAATTTAACACATTTAAACAAATGGGTGTCAGAACAAGTCCAATCAATTCTCATGGAAAGCAATAGTATGTTGCCCAGTTGTGAAAGCCATATATCAAATTATACAACTTAAGAGCAAAGCAATGAAATGCCAAGCAGCAATCAGTAAAGGGAAGACTCATCACCAACTACTTCAAGACAATAGATAACTGACTAGTGATAACCAATAATGAATTGAAATACTCACATAGGTCAGTGATGAAAATGTAAAAGCTTTAATGAATGATATTCAATCCTTGTTCTACATTAAAAGATCATTCAAGTCCATTGGACAAAGATTTCAATCGAGGAAAAGATAGTTTACTTTCACTTAACAACTGCTATAATCTGAGATTTCAAAGCATCAGGAAATAGCCTATAGAGAAGATATACATGCATTGATGACAAACAAACAAAAGGGGAAAAAAGATTCTTCAAGAGTCTCAGGACCCAGAAGTGCATGATAAATACCGCTAAAGCCCAATACTGCAGAGGAAATTAAGTGAAATACACCGGATACAAAGTATGGAAAGGTATCTATAACTTCCCCACCAAGAAGCAGCAATGTCAATCAAGGAACGCATCATTAAAATTAGAAAAGTTTTCTGTGAAGAGTGAAGACCTTCTTCTTGTTACTTGTTCCTGGATTCAAGCAAGGCTCGCAATCATCAGGTATTCTTCTTTTGCAGTTGGTGCATAAAGTGGTAACAGCTGTTAATTGCAATTTATACAAAAGCATAAGTGGCAACTAAAGATCTGAAAAATATGCAAATTTAACAAGAGCGAATAAGATAATATATGGGCCAATTACCTGTGCATCCTGTAACAGCTCCAGTAGCTTCACCAATTACTTCACGCATCCCATGAGAATGGTTTCTTTCAGAATTTTCCCTAGCCTAACAAAATAGATAAATCATAAGGGGTAACAAATTGAAAAGAATTTAAAATGACATAAAACGAAACAATAGCATACTCGAGAAAAGGCCCTTGGGGAGATTATAGCAACTTCATCGTCAAGGACCTCTATGACATTTGTAGTTTGACGGTGAGACCATCCATGCACCTGAGCTTGAACTTCTTCAGAATTAGCATAAATGGACAAACCAAGAGACAGGTCAAGAGCCCTAATTTGTGGAGCAATAGGATAGTTAAGATCTAAGTCTAGATCCAATCCTCTTCTTTGAGAGTTTGTCATGTTCCCTTCTATACAGTTCAGTCCCCATGAATCCATGTGACAAAGCACAAACAAACCTAAAAACCAAGAAAAGCGCAGGCCATTACCTTACTGAATTGAATAAAACATTTTACGTCAATTAATTCACTTCCCATGCTAATACCACAAGGAATTGAAAAACTTCTAATATCTCAAAACCTACACTCAAACACGCACGCAAAGGCAGCTGCATTGTAAAAGCTTATGGATAAAAAGAAGAGGGGAAAATTGTGCTCCACATGCAATTTAACAATCAAAACATACCCCTCATCATCCAATGAACAATTACCCCGGAAAAAAAAAACGAAGGAATAGTCTCAAAAAGGGAATCAAAATGCAAGAAAATAAAATTAGGGAAAAAAAATTCTGCAAGGGAATTACTACTAAAGAAAATTTTCTAATTTCAAAGGCTTGTAATTAACAGTCAGAACTCGTATCTGTACATTATCAATCAAAACCCATTACGCATATTTCACATATCAACTCTCGTACATTGGCATAAAAAAATCAAAAGAAATATCAAATAATTATAATTGTAAAAATAAAAATTACACCCCCACTTACATGCAACGCAAGTTTTCGATTACAAACACGCATCAAAAATAACAAAAAACTACACACAAAGGGAAAAAAAAAGAAAAAAACAGATAGTGGGCCTGAGATTTGATAAAATTTTAAAAAGCAAAGAAAAAATTAATTGAAAGAAAGCGCACCTGAGGAGAGAATCAAGACCTGGAGATGATATTCTGCGACGCGACGGAAGGACGAACCTAATCGGCGGCTGGCAATATAGAGGAGGAGGAGAATAAGAAGAGAAGAGCGAGTGAAATACACAATAATATTGAAACGTTTGTTTTCATTTATTTTATTATTATTATATTTTTTTGGGGAAGCCAAATCCCTTTTAAAATCGTGTAATGGCCTGGCATGGCCTGGCCCCTCTGCCTGTAGTTTGGAATTAATGCGTTATTTCTTTTCCCATTACTTTCTTTCTTGCTTCATCTGCCGCCAATTTTGATTGCTTCGCCGTTTCCTTGCGATTTCTTTCTTCTTTCTTCGCTTCCGATCACACGAGGATGTCTTTCCAGCTTGAAAATGCCTTAGATCTATCATAAATCGGTTTTAAATAAATATTTTTTAATTAGAAAATGGTACAATAGATATCAATCTACCTGTATTTTCAAAATGCATTGATTCACGCCTAATTCACCCGACACATATTGAAGCGATTTATCTATTTTTTTATGGAGAAATAATTTATTTATATTTTAAAAAATATCTTGATTAATATAAATATTTTTTATTATTTATTTTAAAATAAAAAAATTTAATAAAAGAATTAAATTTTGGATTATACAAAATAATATATATATATATATATATATAAATTAAATACGATCTGATTTTATTTTTTCTTTATTACTTATTTGACTTTCTTTATCTAAAACTCAATTAAATTATGTTAAAAAATAATTTTAATAAATTTATAATAAAATCCAAGTATAAGACCAAGTCTATGATAGTGATCTTGATCCAAAGGTTTTGGGACCTCTTTACTGGATCGGCCTGAACTACTCAGTCTTGAGGTCGGGTCCCGGCCCCTTTACATCAACTCCGGCTCAAAGGACAGCAGGCCTGATCACCTCGCAGCTGCGTCGGGAAAATTAAATGGCCGTCTGGCGGGAAGAGTGCATCTGACGGTTTAGTATGTATGAACCTGCATTACAGAGATAAGTAACATTGTAACAAAGAAACCACTATGCATCACTAGCAGATAAAAGAAAAGGAATAAAGACCCAAACTTACTTAATCATTGGAAACTATATACTCTCTCGATCCGGTCCATCATATTTGTTTATAATAATTTTAAAATAAAATAATTACTTTACATTTTTACATTAATTTGGAGAATTTTTTAGTGTGAATTTAAAATATTTTTATAGAATGATATTATTAAATTTTACAAATATTTTTTTTAGATATAAATAATTTTTTATTTATATTTAACAGTTAAATACATTTTTTGAGATCAACTAAACGATAAAATACTTCCATTTTAACAATTTAAGCTTCTGAAAATGATCAAGATTGAACAATGAAGCTATGTTTTTTGTGATGCATTTATAATATTTTTGGCTCTAAGGCACAGAGGAGCTCTTCTTACCATTCAATTTGCGCGCTTATTGTTCTCACGACATATAAAAGCCACTTTAAATTTATTCTCCAATAATAGCAGTCTATTGATGGCCAAAGGAATATCTTCAAGTTCAATAGGAGTTTGGAGACTCGTCGTGGATGTGAAGAACACAAAACCTCTGGTAATTAGGCAGTTACATAAAACATGAAAAATATTCCCACTTTGATTTGAACGATCCATCAGTTAGCTGAGACTGAGAGGCTTGAAAAATTATAAAGCTTAATTAAATAAAGAGTGGTTAAAAAATTTTAAAAATTAAGAGATCAAATAAATAATATTTACTAAATCAAAGGGATGGAAATTAATTTTTTTTTTTATAATTTACTTCCACAAAATAAATATTTTTAATTAATAAATTTTTTATGTATATGTATATGTATATGCACATCCAATCAACAAAATGTTATTGGAATTAAAATTTACCATAATTTTGAAATAATGATATTTTTTTTAATTATTCACAAAAGAAAATATTTTTATTAATTATTTGAATTTGGCGGTTTTACCTTATTACCAATCCAGTTTAAAACCCGGTTCGTTTATATGACCCGTATCAAAAGCCAGTGGCTCTGCAACCCGATAGGCCCCACGTCGTTATCCAAAAACATCATTTTGATCGGTTGTTGGTTGCTTCTTTCGTCTTCCTTCTTCGTCTTATTACTTTCCTTTTTATTGTTTCCATTTATCATCTACCAGTTTTCCAGTGAAAACGAAAAAATGGTCGCAAGAGCAAGAGGAGGAGCTAGGCTTCAATGTCTGTCTTTGTTTATAGTAATTCACTTTTTGGTCGTATCCGCCAACTTCTTTAAGCCGTTCAATGTTAGCTATGACCACAGGGCTCTGATCATCGATGGTCAGCGCCGTATGCTTATTTCCGGTGGAATTCACTACCCGCGTGCTACTCCTGAGGTTCTTGAATTTTACTCTTTTCTTTTTCTTCTCGATCATTTCTCTCAGTATCCTACTCTAGTTTGGCTCCTGAGGATGCTCCTTAGTAGGAGTAGACGGAATTGTTTTTCTTGCTTTAAATTGTTGGTTAAAGAAGTAATATCAGTAAGGAATTTTTGCTTTGGGGTGGCTGAGTGATGACTTTGGATTCACTTATATTATCCTGGATATGAATGGAATTTTTAGCAATTGATTGCTGGTTTTGGAAAATTTTGCTATTGTAACTTCAGATAATTTTTCATATTTTATGACTTTGGAAGGAGTAGAAAGCATTTTTTATATTTTCAGCGAACTACAGTGCATAGATTTTCGTTTATTTATTGATTATTTATATTGTCCTGGATATGAATGGAATTTTATTAATTGATTGCTGGTTTTGGGAAATCTTGCTATTCTAACTCAGATAACTTTTTATATTTTATGACTTTGGAAGGAGTAGAAAGCATTTTTGTATGTTTCAAGCGAACTACAGTGCATAGACTTTCGATTATTTATTGATCTATTTATTTTTTTTCAACTATTTTGCATCAATCCCGGCTCTTAACCTATTTCTCCATGCACATCTTTCGTTTATTTTTATGCTTAATAATGGGGTGTGTGATGATTGGCTATATTGAATTCAACTTAATGGACTGAGTGTGATCACTGTAGAGAAGTTAACGTAACATGTTTTTTAGTGATATGTTTATACGAATTGGCCTGCAAATTTGGACTTACACTACTCAGAAATTTATGAATGCAA
Source organism: Manihot esculenta (assembly GCF_001659605.2). Lineage (NCBI taxonomy): Eukaryota > Viridiplantae > Streptophyta > Magnoliopsida > Malpighiales > Euphorbiaceae > Manihot > Manihot esculenta. Next base: position 27,307,185 of record NC_035163.2, read on the forward strand.
TGGCATAGCAATGTTCAAAATTTTTGAGAATTTTGTTTATTTATTATCATGAGACTTGTTATTTGATTTGGGTTATTGGAATTTTAATTAATGAATGGAATGCAGCAGCAATTCATATTTATACTATACACGGTCAAGGTGGATGTTGTTTCAGCTAACGTTCACTACAGCCTTGATTTGTGCTTGTTGCCCTGATTTTTGTTTGTTCAATATCCTAGTTTGTGCGTGGTATATCTTTTGCTTCCAAAGCTACAACGTCCCTTCTTCAAGGAATGCTTGCATAATGCACATTAGTCTATTTCTTCATGCTTAGTGGCTTTTTCATCCTTATTTTCATGCATCTTTTTTTTTTGGATAACATGATTACCATGTCTCACGTATTTCGTGCAATGTCAGATGTGGCCTGATCTGATTGCAAAGAGCAAGGAAGGCGGATTAGATGTTATTCAAACTTATGTGTTTTGGAATGGGCATGAGCCAGTTAAAGGACAGGTATAAATTATTGGCAGCTGCTTGGCAATAGTCACTTTGCAAGGCTTGTCTAATTTATCACATACGATTAATTTCTTTGCTAAAACACAAATCTTTTCTTGATTTGATTTCAGTATTTCTTTGAAGGAAGGTATGATCTTGTCAAGTTTGTGAAGCTGGTGGGAGGTAGTGGACTGTATCTTCATCTCCGCATAGGTCCTTATGTTTGCGCCGAATGGAATTTTGGGTCTCACCTTCTTTTTCCTTCATAATTTTCAAAGTTTTTTTTTTATTATAATTCCATCTGGAGAGTAATTACTCTTTATTCCGTCACAGAGTACGCATGATTTTAATGAATCAATTACTGATTCTGGTATTTGCATGTTGCTCTGCCTATAAGATGACTTTCTCTCAAAATTTCTTTTTGTTTTGACCTCCAATGTTGTAGGGGTTTCCCGGTGTGGTTACGTGATATTCCTGGCATAGTATTTCGAACAAACAATGATCCCTTTAAGGTAATACAGGACCTATGAGTATCCACAATTGCACAAACATTTTCTGTTTGCAATGTGTTAGTCTAATAGGTAGTAATGGTTCTTAAAGTTATTTTATTCAAACAGGATTCTTCACTTTGTTCGAGTGTTTTGACCCTTAATACAGATTTAGCAATATCGTCTCCCACCTTTGTGTTTGATCATATCACCTTATACTAGAATGTAGAAGTGCAATTTTTCGAATTTATTCCTGAACTGATGCCATTTATGCCTTTGATCCAGTCCACATGTTTCTAAAAATCTTCCCCCTTATGTCAACTATTGTGCCTTAGGCCATTCAGCCATTATCTTGGAAAATGATGATCATGCCCTGGAATCCTGCAACAACTAATCTAACTCCTCAGGCCCTCTCCTTATTTCTCTTCCTTTCTACTGCTCTGATCCTTAGAGGCACCTATTATCCTGGTCAAAGTTTTTGGGCGTATTGGCTTTTTTTTTTTTTTTTTTTTTCCTTCGTGGTGGGGGGTGGTGGTGGTGTTTGGTTCCTTACTTTTGGTATTTCTTTTGCATTCTATTTTATCTCCCTGGAATTGGTCTGTTTCCATTTTCCCTTCTGTGTTTTTTTATTGGCTTTGGCATTACTGTATTCACTGAATAACTCTTTGAATTTCTTATGTTGACAATTTTGTCATACTTATTTATTTATTTTACAAAAAATGGTATATGAATTCCTTGCAATTGAGCCAAGAGTCTCTAGGTTGTTAAGCTAGAATTTTAAACTTTAAAGAGATGATCATGACTTTCTAATGCTGGTTAATGTTTACAGGAGGAGATGCAGCGGTTTGTGAAAAAGATTGTGGATTTAATGCGGGAGGAAATGCTGTTCTCTTGGCAAGGTGGTCCAATCATCATGTTGCAGGTTGTCGGGCAACTTTGAGATTTAACTTGTGCACAACATAGATTAGCTACTTTAGATGAGGCTGAAATATTTAAATAAGATTGATGGCCGATTTTGGTTACAACAAAGAGATAGAATCACATTCTATTCCATTTGATTCTGACATTTCATGCATCTTCTCGAGATTTAATGAACAAGGGTAATTGCTGAAAATTCGCACATCTCATTTCTTCTAATGTGTCGCTTTATCTGTTATGCTCTTAGAATAGGATATGATTATGGGACAATTGAGTGGAAAAAATAGAGTTAATGGTGAGGGTGGAATCTGGTTTTCTTTTTTTGACCTACGATGAAGGTTGTACAAGGTCGTTAAGAGATAACTTGAAAATCTGTTGAGTTTTGTACCCAATAACTTTTAGCAATTTTCATTATATCTCATTTATTGATTTGTTGAATTTAAATATTAAAGGAAAGAGATAACCTCTTCCTACAAATAAGAAAAGTTATTAGCATGATCAGAGTATGGAGGATCACCTCCTACAACTAAGGAAAGTGAAAGAAAATAAAGTAAAATACTAACATCACTACTACCAGCACTATTAACCACTAGCAACACTGCCAATAACACTATTAACCACTAACAACACTACTAACATCACCGTTAAGACATACGAGACAACACTACTTGCAAGTAGGATATCATGGATAGTAACAACATTTGGAGCTAGTTTTTCTCAATTGCATTAGTGACTTTGACTTGATCTTGCATTCAATATTTGCACTACTAACAAGTAGGATATCATAGGTAGTAACAACATTTGGAGCTAATTTTTCTCAACTGCATTAGTGACTTTGATTTAATCTTGCATTCAATATTTTTTTTCTCCATGTGTGAATCTCTTGTGTATAGATCTGCTAACATTACTCTTCTTCCATATTGAAGTGCTTGTCTTTAAGCACGAGAGTAGGAAATTGTTGTTTCAACTGAGTGATAGCTTCCCAAGATGGATCGTTCTCGTCTCCCCATTTGTTGATGACGGAAAAAAATGGTCACAACAAGTTAACGAACCCATAAAATTTTCTTGTCCATTGAATATAGAGAATTCAATATAGTGAATTTAGGGACTATAGGAGCGCTGCTGGAAGAATCAAATCCTGCACAAGTTAAATTAGCTACCCCTTTTGATTTTGAAGAAGTTCGACTTTTGGTATTGCCATTTGAGATGGATTAGACTGTTTGGCACTAATAACAGCTTGTGAGGTTCTCCAATTTTACATTGAGTTTCTCTGTCAGGATTTATTAGTAGCCTGTCCTTCAAGAAACAAGGCTAAAATTCTATCAAGTTGATGTTGGATTGAATCCCCATAACATCTGGCTTTGATACCAAATATTATGGTCTCTAGAATAGAATCTGGTTACAGGATAATTGAGTGGAAAAAATAGAGTTAATGGATAAGGGTAGAATCGGATTTTCTATTTTCGACCTATGATGAAGGTTGTACAAGCTCATTAAGAGAGAACTTAAAAATCTCTTGAGTTTTAGTACTCAACAACTTCTGACAATTTTTAACATTTCTCCTTTATTGATTTGCTGAACTTAAATACTAAAGGGAAGAGATAACCTCTACCTACAAATAAGAAAAGTTATTAGTATGATCAGAACAGGAGGATCACCCTCTTACAACTAAGAAAAGCAGAAAAAATTAAAGCAAAACAGTAATGCCACTACTATAGCACTGTTAACCACTAACAACACTACTAACAACACTACTAACAACACTATTAACCACTAACAACACTACTAACATCACCGTTAACACACAGGAGATAACACTGCTACCAAGTAGGATATCATGGGTAGTAACAGCATTTGGAGCTAGTTTTTCTCAACTGTATTAGTGACTTTGACTTGGTCTTGCATTTTAATATTTTTCTTTCTCCACGTGTCAATCTCTTGTATATTAGCAAGAGTCTGCTAACATTATCCTTCTCTTATCTATAAGAGAGAGAAAGTCCTGAGCCATTATTTTCAACTACAAGATGTCTAGATCTTTGATCATGAACTTTGCACAAATTTAATGCATGATATAGAGTGGTGATTTTTATAGAAATGCAGGTTCAAGTTCCTAAGCCTACCCATACAAATGCTAGAATAAAATTTATTATTCGATGCAAAACTTTATATAACTAGAAATAACTTTTTGACAGATTGAAAATGAATATGGAAACATTGAACACTCATTTGGGCCAGAGGGAAGGGAATATGTTAAGTGGGCTGCCAGGATGGCTCTAGGGCTCGGTGCAGGGGTACCATGGATAATGTGCAGGCAAACTGATGCTCCTGAAAACATTGTAAGTTCTTCATCTTCATGTATGTTTGTTATTTTTTTTTTTAAATTTCTTATACTTATACTTATTTTTGTTATGCATACAAAATGTGGTAAGCCCTGCATATAACCAATAATGAAAAATGACTTGAATTAATTGTTAGATTTTGTCTCAAACATGTTTTGGTTCATCTGGTTTTCAATTGCTAATTTCAATTAATATGTATTGAGTGTTGAATTGTTAAATTGTCTTTCATTTTAAGTTTGCGTTGCCTTTTGCAGATAGATGCTTGCAATGCATATTATTGTGATGGTTATAAGCCAAATTCTCATAATAAACCAATATTTTGGACAGAGGATTGGGATGGATGGTATGGCAATGCCTGATGATTTACATGTTCAGTTTAGCAAGTTCAATAGTTATTTTTTCTTGTTCTTCTTCCTTTTTCTCTTTGCAAATGCATATAGCCCTGATGATGCAGATATATCTTGAAAATTTGGACAGCTTGAAGTTTTCTGACAATTGTAATTTATTTCTAAACCGATCAGGAAACTTAGAGTCAAACTTTAGAGAGGCTGATGCCAAGCTATTGGATTTTTTTTCCCATTTGAGCTTCATGTTTACACATGTCTGGTTCTGGAATTGAAAGTGAAATTATTGGGAAGCTGCTTCTGCTGTCTAAAGAACAGATGCCTTATAAAAGTGCTTAGCTGTATCCCATCGAAAGTTTTCTTCAACATCTTATGACAAGGGTTTTGAATTTGGAATAGTGATATTGTTGATATTTGTTACAAGAAAATGAGAAACTGTAGAATAAATTATAATTTATTAAAATTTATAGTATAAAATTAATTAGAACTTTTAAAAAATTAGCATTAGGTCATATGGCAAATCCTTTTCTCCACATATGCTGATAACACATTGTGAATTCTTGTGCTTAGCAATTGAAAATGGGGCTTTTATAGGGAGGTGTTAAAAAAGTAATGATATTGATGGTTAGCCTAGCCAAACAGATTTGAAAATCAAATTCTTCGTATTTTGATTCTTTGCCACATTGCAGCAAGAGTATCAAAATGACTTTCATTTGAAGTTGTCTTTTTGAAGGTATACAACTTGGGGAGGAAGCTTGCCTCATAGGCCTGTTGAAGACCTTGCTTTTGCAGTTGCACGTTTTTTTGAACGTGGAGGAAGCTTCCAGAATTATTATATGGTACAATATATTACTGGAATAAATGTCTATTTTGATTAGTCAAATGATGACGTACTATTCTGTCTAAAATGTTATGAGAAGGTACTCTTGTGTGTTTCTGTTGCTGGTGTTAGATGCATGGTTCAAAATTCATGTCAGTTTCAATTGTCAGTGACTTTATTAGGGTCCAAATGAAATCCCTTTATAGTAGGTAGCGAAAGTTCTAGACATGTTTTTCTAGACATAGTGCCTCTGTACTACTATAGTATAGAATCAAAGGCTTCTGTATAGCCTCTTAATGATCTGAATTCACTTATTAACAATGATTATTAAGTGAAATGCAAAACTACACAACTCGTGTCTTTGTTTCTTCAGTAATAAACATCTCTATGTTGTTGCATAAAACATATTATGTAGGTTATTTCAAATCCAGCTAATAATAGTATATCCTGCTGATGTACACATGCTGTATTTTGATAAACATGCTGCCTTGTTGCAGTATTTTGGTGGAACAAACTTTGGTCGGACAGCTGGAGGCCCATTCTATATAACTAGTTATGACTATGATGCTCCAATTGACGAATATGGTAAGTGAAAGTGGATTTGGAAAGATAATTTTTCCCCCTAATCTGGAAACAATTTGTGTCTGAGGTATAAGTTATTTGCCTTTCATATTTTGTCAAATATAAACATAACATTGAAGCTCAAATTAAGGAAAGCTGCTTGTTTTTCTTATCTCTCCCAACTAGGTCTGCTGAGTGAGCCCAAATGGGGGCATTTGAAAGATTTGCATGCTGCTATAAAGCTGTGTGAACCAGCACTAGTTGCTGCAGATTCACCTCAGTACATAAAATTGGGACCCAAGCAAGAGGTTTGTGCTGTTTTCTCAGCATTTATGAGTATTTTCCAGGTTTGATATGTTAGACAAGACGTTAATTTCTCTGGGCTACTTCAATTTGCAACCTCTGATCCCCTTAACAGCATCAGGCTTTGAGGTCATGCCTTCCAATATAAACTGTTAAAACCAAAAAAAATGGACGAGGAAACAACCTTGGTTGGTCTGGTTCTTAATAGCTTTCACATTTTGCGTAACTCTCCTATTCCTGCTCTATAGAAAACAACTATTCTCATGATTTATAATCAAAGAGATTTAATGTTTCTTTTCTACTCCTTTTAATAGTTGGTACTATTTTGGTTGCAGAGATCCAATTCCTAGAAAAATTCAGTTAAATGCAAGCAAAGTAATTATTGTGTAAATTACATCTACCTTGCTTGCATTAAAATAATTTCTAGATTCTACGTTGTGGTAATAGTTGGTGAAAGTTATTGGCATCGTTCACCTTGTTGAGACACTCAATAACTAGTAGTTTTGAAGACAAGTCGCAGAGATCAGTATTGCCAGGATCATCATCTATGCTAAATGTACTCCACATGTGAGACTGCTATGTAAAGTCAAATAAGACACCTTATTTCTAACACTTATTTCCTGATAGTATTTGTTGTCTTAAATGATAGTGTCTAATCCAAACTATCAGAAGGTCTATTTGATTACCCTCATAACTTTCATGTGTGCTTGAATCTCTCATGGTGGAAATAAATCATTTTATCGTCTTTAGGCTACTATTTGGTATTAAAAAATGTTTAGGATATCTGTTGCCATAATCATAACCATCTTATAAGTAAGGAATGAGGTTATTTATAGACATTTCATAAATGACTAACTTAAATGTTTGTGGACATTAAGAAACTCAATAAAATACTTTTGGAGGAGGGAACTAATTGAATTTATTTTACAAACACATGACATTAGTTTTATCGGGCATCTTACTCTACTTTATAAACTTTCACCAACTACTGAAGCTTGAAGTTTTAGATAAACATAGCTACTGTGCAACATTATCAAAATCATTTAGTAGTTTGGGTAAAGGACCTGTTATTTTTCCATTTTTGCAGGTGATTTCTCGTCAATTGTATTCTCTTTTGTTCTTATGAATTCTGATTCTTTGTTATCTATATTTTGTCCCTTACTTTTCATATTACTACTGCCAGGCACATGTCTACCATGCAAATGCTCGTGTTGATAGCCTGAACTCTACTTGGCATGGAAGTCAAAGCAGGTGCTCTGCATTTCTTGCAAATATTGATGAACGGAAAACAACTACTGTGAGATTCCTTGGTCAATCATATACTTTACCACCATGGTCAGTGAGTATTTTACCAGACTGCAAGAATGTGGTTTTCAACACTGCCAAGGTTCGATTCCATTTTTTTAGGGGACAATGCATATTGGAAAATTTGGCACTTGTCTTTATGTGACACATACTTGTCTTAATTAACGCTAGGAACCATTTTTTCCCTTTATTTCTTGTAATAAATGAATATTGATTATTAATAAAGTCCCGCTACAACGTTATACCTTTATTTGTTGTTTGACATTTTAACATGTGTTAGGAAAAGTCATGTGAACATGTTCAACTGCAACTTCCTTTCTTACTTAAGTGGCTTTTGAAAATAATAGAAGTCTCCCTCTCATTTGTGGATTATATTATTGGAAATATTTAAAAATTATAGAAATTATATTTTATTATTAAAGAAAATTAATATTTTAATATGATAGGATCTATTGGCCTTTCATGTAAAGTTGTGGGCTTATTTGGCGATGAAAAGTTAAAATGGGCCTATTTGGCCCTTAATAAAAAGTATAGGGGTGAATGTGGACTTACTGCCTTACATTATTTGTACATTTCCATATTTTGAAATGAAGATGAAGAATTTTGAGAAAATTTAAAGAATTCTTGTATTTCACTCTTAATTTTTACAATTGGTTTATATGACTATTTATATACAAAGAGTTATATCTAAACAGGAAGTAAATAATCAAATAATAATTACAGAGATAATCAAGGATTCTAATCAAATCAAATCATATCCCTAGAATCAGTTAGGATTAGCAAATAAGTCAACACTCCCCCTCAAGTTGGTGCAAAGATGTTGCACATGCCCAACTTACAAATCAGATTATGGTAGATCTTGTTGTTGAACCCTTTAGTAAACGCATCTGCAATTTGCTCAGTAGAAGTCATATGAACTAGGCTCAAGACACCGTTTGTTAATTTTTTTTTAATGAAGTGCCGATCAATTTCAATTTGCTTCGTCCGGTCATGTTGGACTGGATTTTGTGTTATACTTATAGCAGCTTTATTGTCACAATATAAAGTTATCTTGTCTCTCTCGAGCAACCTCAACTCCTCCAATAACTTTTGTAACCATAAGAGTTCACACACACCTTGGGCCATTGTTCTGTATTCTGCTTCAGCACTTGACCGAGCAACAACACTTTATTTTTTGCTCCTCCAGGTGATAAGGTTCCCTCCCACAACTATGCAGTAGCTAGAGGTGGATCTCCTATCATCGAGAGATTCTGCCCAATCTGCATCTGTAAAAGCTTCAACTCGGAGGTGACCATGTTTGGAGTAAAGAAGCCCTTTCCCTGGCGCAGACTTTAGGTATCTTAAGATGCGAAGTACAACTTGCATATGAGTCTCGCGAGGGTCATGCATGAATTGGCTGACTAAGCTAACAGCATAGGCTATATCCGGTCGAGTGTGAGAGATAAATCAACCTTCCTTCCAATTTCTGGTATCTTCCAATATCCACGGACTCACCAGTTCTTGCTTCCAGCTTGTGATTACTTTCAATGGGAGATTCTGCTGGTTTACAACCCAGCATACCGTTTCTTCCAACAGATCCAAAATGTACTTTCTTTGGGAGATTGAAATTCCTTTTTCTGATTTAGCCACCTCGATACCTAGGAAATATTGCAGTTTTCCTAAATCTTTGATTTCAAATTCCTGAGCTAACAACCTCTTTAGTTGAGTCATTTCCTCTTTGTCATTGCCTATCACCACTATATCATCAACATAAACAATAAGAAGGGTGATTTTACCCTTGTGATGTTTGATAAACAGAGTGTGATCAGCATTGTTTTGTTGGTAACCAAAGGACATCATGGCTCTGCTAAACCTGTCAAACCAAGCTCTAGGAGATTGTTTTAGCCCATACAAAGCCTTTTTTAACCTGCACACATTTCCTTGTATTTTCTCATCGGCGAATCCAGGAGGAATTTCCATGAACACTTCTTCCTCTAAATCTCCATGGAGGAAAGCATTCTTCACATCAAACTGTTGCAAGTTCCAGTCCAAGTTGGCTGTGCAGGATAACAAAACTTTGATTGAGTTTATTTTTGCAACTGGGGCAAATGTCTCTTGGTAATCCACTCCATAGGTTTGGGTGAATCCTTTAGTAACCAATCTGGCCTTAAACCGTTCAATTGTGCCATCAGCTTTGTGTTTCACTGTGAACACCCATTTACAGCCAACAAGTTTCTTCCCAGGTGGGAGAGTGACAAGCTCCCAAGTCTCATTTTTAGCCAATGCTTTCATCTCTTCAATTATTGCTTTCTTCCATTTAGGATCTGCAAGAGATTTCTTCCATTTAGGATTTGCAAGAGCTTTCTTCCAATCCTGTGGAATAGACACAGAGGAAATAGACAAGGCAAAGGCTCTATAGGAAGGAGATAAAAATTCATAAGAAACAAAGTTAGAAATAGGGTGTTTAGTACAAAATCTAACCCATTTTCTTTGTGCAATAGGTTTATCTAAGTCATTGAAACATTCAAGAGTTGTGGGTAACTCACCAGAAGAAGATTCATGACTGGGTAACTCACCAGGAGAAGATTCTTGACTCTGAGTAGACTGCATAATGGTTTCTTCTGCCTTGTCTCTCCTCGAATACCTTCTCAAATCTGGCTTGTCCAAACGACCAGTTCTCTCTCCCTGATTGGACATCTCCCCCTGTCTACTAGAATTCAAACTTTTTAGTTGAACCATACCTCTTCTTGCTCATTATTCTCCCCCTGAAGAGGTGAGTGGGTGGTACTGAAGTAAGGTTCAGTTTCTCGGAAAGTAACATCCATACTGACTAAGTATTTTCTAAAGGGAGGATGATAACACTTGTATCCCTTTTGTGTTGGAGAATACCCAATAAACACACATTTAAGGGCCTTGGGATCCAATTTCCCTGCCGTCCTAGTATGAACAAAGCAAACACACCCAAATACTTTTGGTGGAACAACATATGAATTCTTCTCTTGTAGAACCGCCAAAGGACTCATAAAGTCAAGGGTCTTGAGAGGCATTCTATTGATAAGATAAGCATATGCAAGGGTTGCATCTCCCTAATATGCTTTGGGTAGATTCATGGTGAACATAAGAGATCGAGTTACCTCCAATAGATGCCTATTTTTCCTCTCAGCAACGCCATTTTGAGCACTAGTATAAGGACAACTAGTCTGGTGTACTATCCCATTACTCTCCAAATAAGCAGAAAAGCTACTATTCATGTATTATCTTCCATTGTCAGTTCTCAAAATTTTCACCTTAGTTTTAAATTGAGTACAAACCATCTTATGAAAGGATTGAAAACAAGAAAAGACATCACTTTTAGCTTTAATCAAATAGACTCAAGTCATTCGAGTGCAACGATCAACAAAGGTGACAAACTATCGATTACCAGACAAGGAGACAGTTTGAGTAGGCCCCCAAACATGAGAATGAATAGTCGCAAAAGGAATTTGATTTTTATTATGACTCAAAGGATAGGATGTTCTAGTGTGTTTAGCATACTCACAAGCATCACAAAATAGAGAATCAAACTGAGTTCTAGCAAATAAATTAGGATAAAGTTTTTCTAAGGCAAAAAATGATGGATGCCCTAACCGTCTGTGCCACTGTATTATTTCCTGATTGACATCCTTATTTTTTCCAAAATAGGCTTGAGATATCGAAGAACCTGGATCATCCTCCAACATATATAAGCCATCATGCAACCTACCATTGCCAATCCTCTTTCCTGTGTGAAGATCCTGAATAACACAATGATCAAGAAAGAATTCAATTTTACAATTAAGGGCATTGGTAATAGCACTGACAGATAAAAGATTGACATGAAAGTGGGGAACATGAATGACAGATGATAATATAATGTTAGATGTGCAAATAACAGAACCTGTTCCGGATATGGGAGTAAAAGAGCCATCAGCAATTCTGACACTATCTTTGGTCAGAGAAGGAAAATAATTGAGAAAGCCTTTAGAAGAGCCTGTCATGTGTCTATTCGCACCAGAATCGATAATCCATGAAACATTATTAAGAAAGGAAGCATTACCTGACTTTACAAAGTTAGATGTGGCACCAGAGGACGAGGAATCAGAGTTAGGAATCGAGATCCTTTTATCTTCTGCCATGGTAAATATTTGTGAACAGTAAAAGAATAGGAGGTACCCAAGGTTGTACACACAAGAGAACCCAATCGATTCACCAAAAGACCAGGTAGCGGCACGGGAAGGCCGAAAAGATGGTCGGAATCGTCGCCGAAGTGATCGGAGTCGCGAAGCAGCGAGGCGCGTGAGCCTCACGTGCTGGTTTTTTCGGCTAGGAGCTGGGCGATCGGCCGGTTCTGGTGCCGGCGGTGAGAGGAGGAAAGGCTCCTAGATGGGTTAGTACCAAAAAAGGTAGATTTAGGGTTTTGAAACCCTAAAGAGGAAAAAATTAAATTTGAACCCTAAAATTAGGAAAATGCTCTGATACCATGAAGAATTTTGAGAAAATTTAGAGAATTCTTGTATTTCACTCTTAATCTTTACAATTGGTTTATATGACTATTTATACACAAAGAACTATATCTAAACAGGAAGCAAATAATCAAATAATAATTACAGAGATTATCAAAAATCCTGATCAAATCAAATCATATACCGAGAATCAGTTAGGATTAGCAAATAAGTCAACAGAAGAAGATTGTATGGCAAGATTGCATGGTTTTCAGACAATGATGAGATTTTAGTTGTTTTCTTTTTCTTCTTCTGAGTTTAGTTTGGATGCAGTATTTTTATTCTTCTGCCGATTTTTCCCCCATGGAAGCAGGTTGCAGCACAAACTTCTATCAAACCTGTAGAGCTTGCTTTGCCATACTTTTCAGATATTTCTACGCTGCAACAATTCACGGCTCATGCTGAAGGTTTCAATAAGCGAGCATCTTGGTTGACTGTAAAAGAGCCGATTAGAGTTTGGAGTGAGAAAAATTTTACAGTTGAAGGCATCTTGGAGCATTTGAATGTCACAAAGGATTATTCTGACTATCTTTGGTATTTCACCAGGTATATGGTTGTCTAGTACTTGATAATCGATATGGCTACGATTACAAATGCATTAACTATAAGAGAAGTGAATGTTAATATTAGGTGGCATAAATAACTTGGTTGTCTAGCTATAAATGATCTCTTTCCTTTAGTGGTCACCTTTTCACTCAAGGAAATTGCATAAGTATGGCCGAGTGTTTATGTAACCCAATGGTTTGTGATGTATCATATCATGGCCTTAAAGGTATCTGAAAATTTTCCTTGAACATTGCTCTTTTTTTTTTTTCCAAAACAAAAAAAATCTAATATAGATGTAGAGTGTTATATGCTCGCTATTTATTCCAACGCTTGCAAACTTCCCTCTTGGCTATGATTTCTTCAACGTCAGAGACACTTATGGTTTAATTTTGTCTATAGCTTTGTGTGTTAAATCAAATCATGTGAACATTGCTATTTACTTTGTTTCACTCTTTTTTCTACATACATTAATCCACTTTTGGGTTCTCTTTTTTGTTTTCTTTTTTCTTTTTTTAATGCAGAATATACGTTTCTGATGATGACCTTGCATTTTGGGAAGAAAACAAAGTTAGTCCTGCAGTTACAATAGATAGCATGCGTGACGTGTTACGCATATTTATTAATGGCCAGCTTATAGGTAATGCCTTCATTTTTGGTGTTGGAGTTTAGTGTGATAGGTAGTGGTGGTGAAATTCAATAACTCAACAATGAATTTGCTTTCCGATATATAAATATGATTTGATGTATTTTATAATAAATCCTAGATGTTCTAATTATAGAGACCACAATATGTTTTGTCTTCTGGGAAAGTATTGTTAGGACCTCAAAACGCATTTTAGATACATGAAGAGCATGACTATCCAGCACCATGGTCCCAATGAATCCACTTTTAAACTGGTTACAAGTAACTGCAGTTATGATAATGATATTAAGAAATGCAAGAAACGCTGCAAAGATTAGTAAAATCAGTTGTCATTATTCCAAGATGTAGGGGATTCAACCTTGCATACTAGGAGTGGAGAGATTCAAGATATAGGGTGACTTACTCTTATTGTGTAATGTAGCCACTGGATCAAAATAATATATATATATATATATATATATATATATATATGTGATTTTGGTGCAAGTTGTAACAAATCCCTTGAAGAGTTCATGTATCACGCATTAAGGATAAAATGAGTGAGAAATTGATTAAGATTGTTTGGTTATACACCAATACAGTATCAAATGCCCCTATGTATAGTCGCGGAAGGAGTGAGAGGGGAAAGGGGGATACCTAAAATGAAGTGGAGGAAAGTAGTCTCAAAAGATTTGCACTGTTTAAATTTTGATGTAATACTGGTTTCAGACAGGGTGGAATAGAGTTTGAGACTAAGACTTAGTTGTCGTTTTTATGGCATAGCTTCTGTAACATAATTGATATCATTAACCAAGATAGTGAAACTGTTACATCCTCAAGGAAAACATTACGCTGGCTGTGGCGGTTATAGTATGGCATTTTACACAATATGATGAAAAGGGGAAACATTTTGTTTATATGTGCTATCTTTGCAAGAATCTGTTGACTGGTGAATTATAATTTAGAGGGTATCATACGCCTGAAGTTAAAAGGAAGAGAATGTTTTGTGGTGCAGGCTAAATGCAGTATAGTTTTGAGTCGGGCAAAATTGAACAATGTCAGTGGCTATGTGGATGTAGGCATATCGTTGTTCCTAATAAAATGTTCTTGTCTTGTTTTCTCCTTGTTTATATTTGTATGTCCTACTGTGTGATTGAATTTCTAACAGGAGTCATTTTGATTTGGTTAACCACATGCTCCTCCACTATATGTGGATTAGAACTCTTTGGTTTGGTTTATGGAATCCTACATGGTTCGGTGGTCTTATGAAGAATTAAAAATGTGGTTTGGTGCTTGAAGACTCTTGTAGAGCACCTGTAGCATTATGTGTTTTTGGATAATTGGAGAGAGGGGGTACGTGCTTTTGAGAGCAATGTGTTCTCTTTAGATAAGCTAAAGAGAGGAGGTTGCACAATTAAGTTTTTTATTTGCAAGATGTCTTATTTTGAGAGATGGTGCTTTCTTTTACTGATTTGAAATTGTATATCCCTAAACATTTACATAGTTATATTGTGAGGATCAACTAATGCCCCGCTTCTTCAGTATTTATGAATTTTGTGCTACCCATTTCTTCTCCCTCAGAAAGAGAACATTTTTACCTTCTTGTGCTTATGTGCTTCTTATTAATGCTTGTTACCTCTATTTTATTATTTCTTTTTAAAATAAATTTACTACTCTGTATTATTTTTTCAATGTTTGTGATTTTTTTTTTCTTTTGGAAGTCAAGGCAGTGTGATCGGTCATTGGGTCAAGGTGGTGCAGCCAGTTCAGTTCCAGAAAGGATATAATGACTTAGTGTTGTTGTCTCAAACCGTGGGTTTACAGGTAACAGGTTTAATATTGTTGTCAAAGTTTGAATATCATCTTCGGTTTATGCCAAGTAATTGCAGTACTTGTTTTAAGATGCTAAAGAAGGTAAAGTTAGCATATCATGAATCCATAATTCAACTATCAGGAAAGCTCCCTAATAGCACTTTTCCCAATCCAAGGATTTTTTACACGTCTTTCGAATGCTAGGGAAAGGATCAACAGTAAACCACCTCTTTTCATATGCTGTGATTATAGAGTGATGCAAGGGATGGTCTTAGACCACTTGACAACTCTACCAGACTTTTTCTTCCCCCTGGATTGGAAGCCTATTGACAAAGCTAATCGTCAGAATGTCATTTTACTGCTTGAACTTTTATGAGAGTACCTTTCTCATTGCACTAGAAGAGTTTGTCTTTGATGATGGATTGGTTCAATGGTAAAATAATTCTGGAAACAGAGATGCTGTCAAGGGAGCGATGAGCCTCTAACAGAAGCAAAAGTAAAAAAACCTCAGCATTTGTTTCCCTCTCCCACGCTTTCTCATTGCAGTTGGCTTCTTGACTTAGGATTTAGGAAACAAAGCTAAACTTCCATTGGAATTATTTTGTGTCGGAGACGGAGTATTTGTTAGTTGGTTCTCTGTAACTTGTATGCTTGTCATTATATTTGTAGCCTTTTTAGTTTATTTGTTTCTTGCTATTTTTGTAACTTTATGCAACATCTTGTTTCTGATCAGAATGCTAATTACTGATTCCATAATCTGCTTAATGTGCAGAATTATGGCGCCTTCTTAGAAAGAGATGGGGCAGGGTTTAAGGGCCAAACTAAGCTCACTGGTTTTAAGGATGGGGATATAGACCTCTCGAACTTATCATGGACCTACCAGGTATGTCCTTAACAATTTAAGCTGCTTTTTTCTGGTTCTTTATTGTGGCATTGTAACATCATGGAGTTGGGCAATTTCCCTCCCTCTCTGAAGGAATTACTAGATGCACCTGGGACACGAGAAAATTGTGTATCTTGCAGTCACAAATATATGGGGACCACCTGAAAATGTGATGAACGGATCCCAAATCAATTGAGAGAGCGGTGCACTACTTTCTAGTGCATTGGGTGTACAGAATGATCTCACCACTTTCTCCCTAGTATTAGGTGAATAGTCACTTGTCGAATTTGCAAGTAGTTGGAGTAATCCATGGCAATTCCTGCAACATTGTCCATGAATTATTGCATTTGATTCTTGAATGAAATCTTAAAAGACCAAATTTATGGATCTCTAGTGTCAACACATGTTTAGTGTGCCTGATGCCTACCCAGTACTATAAAAGAAATCAATATCTCAAGGCAGTTAATTTTGGAAAACAAACCTCAGGCTCATAAGTGAAGAAATGAGAGGGTGGGGGAGGAAAGATCTAATATGCAAAATCTAACATATCAAAACTTTACCCCTCATTTTTGGTATATGATTCGAAAAGAATTCAAATAAATTCTTGTAAAATTATGTATAATTTTATTTTCTTTAAAATTGAAAATCATGTAAGTTAAAAAAATAAATGAATTTTTCCATTTCAAATAAGAAAATTGATGGAAGAGAATTGAATTGAATTGAATTCTTGTGAAATTTTTTATTCCAAATAAAGGGTGCAGAATAAGTATGCTATTTTAAATTAAAACTCTAATTCTTATCTCTGTAATTGGATTTGTGATAAAATTTGTGAGACTTTGTTATCTTTCTTTCTATTTAATTATATTGTTACATGGATGGTTCTTTTTTTCTTGTTTTAAAGTTTATTCTTTTCTATTATTTAGTACCATGATTTGGTCATATTCTATACAAGTGGAATGAAGCACTTTTTCTCTTCTCCTTCCTATAAATTGTGTGGAAAACAACAGGGATGTTTTAATTTTGTTTCCAGGTGGGGCTTCAGGGTGAGCACCTAAAATTATACACCCAACAAAATAACAAAGAGGCGGAATGGACTGATTTGACACTTGATGAAATTCCATCAACATTTACCTGGTACAAGGTAAACAAAGTTCATGGAGTTAGAACTGTGAAATTCCTTTCCGTAGCATATTGGTGTGGATTTTATTTTTTCCAGTGATTTTCTTGAAAGAATATTACACATACAAATCACTATTTTTATTACAATAAATAGTTTATTATTGACATTCCCCTCAATTTTTCCGGCTTATTCTTTTTGTTTTTCAAAATAAAAACAACTCAAGACGGCATATGGCATACACTTTTACTGGTTTATTGGCCATCAGTGGATCCTCGATTTTATATTGTTGAAATTGCGATGTCAAAATCCCTGTTGCTTCAATTATAGGGTAAATCCTGTTTTCCCTATTCATGCAGACATACTTTGATGCACCAGCTGGGGTTGACCCAGTTGCCCTTGATTTGGGAAGCATGGGAAAGGGCCAGGCATGGGTGAATGGCCACCACCTAGGAAGATACTGGACTCTGGTTGCCCCAGAAGGTGGATGCCAAGAAATTTGTGATTATCGAGGAGCCTACAGTTCTGGGAAATGTACAACAAATTGTGGGAAGCCTACTCAAACCTGGTATACTTCCCACTCACGTATACACATATGCATGATGTGTGATAGCTCAGCGTTGCTTACTTTACTTGAATAACGTTTTGATTCATAACGCAATGATCACTAAAAGGGGAGTTTTAATGTCTAGGTACCACATCCCACGGTCATGGTTACAGGCATCAAACAATTTGCTTGTCTTATTCGAGGAGACGGGAGGGAATCCATTTGAAATTTCAATAAAGATACGTTCAGCCCGTGTGATCTGTGCTCAAGTGTCAGAAACCCACTATCCACCTCTTCATAAGTGGGTCCATCCAGATTTTATTGATGGAAATATTTCAGTTAAAGATATGACACCAGAAATGCAGTTACAATGTCAAGATGGATATATAATCTCCTCCATAGAATTTGCTAGCTATGGAACTCCTCAAGGGAGCTGTCAGAAATTTTCTAGAAGCAATTGCCATGCACCCAATTCTTTGTCTGTAGTGGCCAAGGTTTGCCATCTTCACTTTAAACCCACCCCTGCCTGATTATCTGAAACAAACACTATAATACTAATCCTAGCATGAATTGGAATTTCATGCATGATTGTGAATGTTGTGTCTGATATTCTGAAATTCATTAAAATTGTATACCAGGGACCTCAAACAGTTAGAAAAAAAACGCATTTGGGCCTTGAAATGAGGGGGGGAATCTTGCTCTTATCTGTGCAATTTTTTAATATTTCTGTTCTTTACACCTTAGCAACCTTAATTTGCTGACCATAAAAATTGTTTCTGGAGCATTTTGCCGTTTCTAGTAGCTAGGCATATATGGTCTCTGGATCTTCGAGGTTATAGATTAGGGGCCTAACAGTTCCCTTTTGCAGGCTTGCGAAGGAAGAATTAAATGCAGCATTTCAATTTCAAATGCTGTATTTGGAGGTGACCCATGCCATGGCATTGTTAAAACATTGGCCGCTCAGGCAAGATGCGTCTCATCAACAAAAGTTGGTTCCTCTCAGTATTGATCTCAAGCAGTCGGTGATTTGACGATCCTGAGGCATTTTTGATGTTGTCGACTCCTGCCCATAATTTTAAGTCAGTTGTTCAAGAGATGTTTCAATGCCGGAAGCCGTGACATAGGATTCTCCGAAACACTGGTATCTGTTACATATTCCAGAACTAAAATATTTGTCAATACACTGTCAGACACGTTCGCAATGACCTTATTACTGAACCATCCTCTTTTGCTCCCGCTATATATATATATATAAAAGCAAAACTTGGAAATGTCAACATGTGAATCTATTACAGATGGCCTGGCCTATCAAGAAAAGTCACGATGCTACAAGATTCTCCAATTGATGAAAAATTATGATTATTTTCTGTGTTATTTATTTTGCCTTGATTCTATTCTTCTACTGTTCTTCATCATCCCCAGCATGCAACACTCTCTTTTGCAAGTAAAGTGGGAGGAGATTTATTTCTCAATAGGTTGAGGATTGGACAGTGTAAAATTCATATTTAGAAAATATTTCTAAGCTGTATAAGATTTCTAATTAAATTAAAATTTTAAAAAATATTTTTAAACGATATGAGATTTTCAATTAAATTAAATTAAAATTGAAGGGTATGACACAGAGAGATTAAATTAAAATTGAAGGGTATGACATAGAGAGAAATGCGGTTTTTACCCAATTGAAGAAAAGCTTTTGTACATGAGTTTAATATGGATAGTGGAAGATTATCGGAGAAGTGGAAAATCCCACGTATGTGGAATAGAAAAGAAATGAAAGTATATAAGTCATGCGGTTTTTACCCAATTGGAGAGAAGCTTAGTGTAATATGGATAGTGGAAGATTATTGGAGAAGTGGGAAATCCAACGTCTGTGGAATAAAAAAGAAATGAAAGTATATAAATTAAGTGGAGTGAAATCCAAAATGCTAAGGGTATTTTGGAGAAGGCCACCACACTAAAGTCTAATCAAGCTCTATTTTGAAGTCTTAACACTCTTTTTACTCTTAAATTTAGATTTGGTCTATCAATAAAATTTTAATATGCTATTAGAGCTCAATGGTCCACGTCAGAAAATTCCTAGTGGGTTGAATAGGCAATTATGAGATCTGAGGTCTCTGGGACTCAAAGAACACAAGTTCAGAACAGACAAAAATGAAGGCATCACAACTGGATCAGACTAGTTAAACCCGAGAGTAGAGTTGAAAAAGTCAGAAATTCCACATGAAAATAAATGAGGAGTATAGTGGAGTCTAATCTAAAAGGTCACTCTAACAAGTCCAATCAAACCTCATTTTATGGCTCAACACTCTCTCACTTAGACTTGGCTCATCAACAAAATTCCAACAAAGATGATGACCATGGATGTATCTCATGTGCTGAGAGGGTGAATCACTTTATCCGTTTGAAGCTTCATAGTCTCCTGCACAAATTCATTCATCGTCACTGGTTGAGTCGGCAGTAACAAAATAGGGCAGTGATCTCCAGCCATCTGTGGAAGAGAGAGAGAACAGTGACTGACTGTGCTTTATTATTCTTGAATTTGAGTGACGAGATTCGCTCTTATATTGATGAACGTTCTTGAAACAGATTGCTACCTGATCTTGGATTCTTAGGCACTTTATACTTGCATAACCTTTCTCCATAATAAGCTGCGGTTCATCTTCTACCTTGACGTTAAGCTTTAAGAGGGTTGAGAGCTTGTTATATATATATAATCAAATAATTTTTGGATTTGAGAAAAACAATTGTTTATTCTGATTTCAACATCTCTCACATCATTTCGTTCTTGTTACTCCACATATCCTTGTTTCTTGTGCTTTGTGATTTATTTCTTTGCTTAAACATTGATGAATTTTGCAATTACAATGTGAATATATATACCTAATGTTTCAGAGTGAGAGCAGTTAAAATTCATGAGTTAAAATGGTAAAATATATAGAATTTACCAGATTCTTGAATGTGATTTAATCTTAATTTTGTAGCGTGTCCCATTTGATTTGAGTGTCAAGTGGTCCAGTGGTGGAGACCAGAGAAAAAAGTTGGATTGGATTTAACAACCATTGAGGGATGGAACAGGACTGCTAGTGCTATGCTGAAGTTGTTTATGGTGTCTCATGAGAGAGATGAAGTAAAAATAATAAAAAAAAGTGAGTCTAATATAAACTCGAAATGAGTCTAATTTAAACTTAAATTTATATGAAAACGAGTTTAATGAATTAGATAAAATAATTATATTAAATTAGTCTATATAGTGAATACATGAATCTATATTGCAAGTAGTTAGTTCAATTGATAATTACGCTTATTCTTATATGGATCGTATTCTTTATATCCCTATCCAAATAAAAATTCTAAATGGCAAGACGTTTGTTGACTAAAAATGTTGTTGAGATATAAAATTTTCTTCAAACATCACTCTTTCCTAATGGGACTATGAATTTGATTATTGCAAATATATTTGACTATTGCAAATATAAACTTTTTTGTTTAACCAAAATAGTTAACCACCAGCTCCTAAATGGACCTCCATAATGGTTTTAAGAGTTTTTATTTTTGCTTCTTTCGCTTCTGAATACTTGTTGAGCCATTCTTCAATTGAAAACCAAAAAGGTAATAAATCCATAGAATGCAAGGACTGGATGTTAAAGAAGCAGCCAATCCAGACCACAAGTACCCAACTTGGTCCAACGGTCAAGGACTTTGACTCACTTGACTCGTTCTGAAGAATCGGCCAATACGTATTTGCCTTAACGTGCACTTGAAGCACAAAGGGTTTGGCCTTATATCTTATGGAGGGGAATAGTAGCCTTTCTCCTGAGACGTGGTCTCTTCTCTGATTCTCGGAATCTCCTTCTTTCCTCTCCGTGTTTTTCCAGTCTGTTCTTATTCGGTGTGTCTCTCCTTGTGGTTTTCCACCATCTTGGTTTTCTTTTTCAACCCATCCTTTTAGTTTTCACCATGGAAAAGAAGTTCAAGTAACTTTTATATCTGACTGAAGGCCTTCACTGTGGTAAGTCTACTCTTACACTCGAAATAAATGACGAGCTTTCAAGAGAACTGCAACAAAGAAGGCCAGTTGGAAAATTAATTACAGGCAAGCATTTTAGTGTTTGGACAATGAAATCTATCGTCTTAAGTATGGCAGAATATTAATGACTTCTCTATTGAAGCGAAAGAGGCAAATACTTTTATTTTCACCTTCCAATGTTATAAAGATGTCTCTTTTGTGCTGGATAATAGACCATGGACTATTCATAATTATCTTCTGATGGTTCGGAATTGGCCTGTAGACCTTTCCTTTGACGAGCTTACTTTTGAAACTTCTCCTTTTTGGATCCATGTCATCGAGTTTCCCCCAAATGCTTGGTCCCTTCAAAATGCACGATCATTGGTAATTTCATGGGGGTTTCCTAAATTTAAGAGGAGCTTCAGATGCGGTAGGACCATCTGATATCCTACGCATGCAAGTTAACATTCTCCATAATAAACCTTTTGTTACTGATTTTCATCGAAAGAAACAGGAAGAATCAATCCATTAGGTTACTATCAAATATGAACGTCTGCCTGATTTATGCTTTAACTGTGGCATCGTTGGTCATTTCAGTTCTTCTTGTCCTAATCCCAAACGACAGTATTCTACAAAATGGTCTCATAAGCGCTCTGCTTTTGGCCCATGGATGAAAGCCCTATCTCCGTGCAAGAAATAATCTCATGCTCCTTTGACCTCTGATTCAAGGATGCATACAGAAACTTTACTGATGGAGAAGTAGGTTAGCTCATCAATTTCTGCAGATACAGTTGTGACCATACCTTTGGGCTTCCCATTTCGGTTGAAAGAACCTACTCCAATAACGGTAAATTGCTCCGATCAAGCAGTTGTCTCTATGGCCTATGCTCATTTATTATCTTTCCCTTTAAGGGAAGACTCTCTTCCTAAAGAAACGATGATTGCAGCACCTTGCAAAGAAATAGCCACCTCGAGCAGTGGCCAATCTTTGAATCCGGATGGCAATGATCTGATCCTTCCTTTTCCTATCGACAGCATTCCAGAGCTTTTTGCAGAATATCTCAAGTCAACTGGACAACAATAGGCCGACCTCCATGGTTTGTTTACAACTTTTCCTTTTTTACGCAACTACCTTGGTCTTCAGGCTTTAAATGCTCTAACAACATCCAGTCTCCTAAGAAGCAAGGATGAGGGTAGTTTGTTAAGGATTGACAAAGAATCTTCTGATGGGCCGAGACTGATTCCAGGAGAGACTAGTAGGATTCCCTTCTCAGCCCAACTCTTAACTACCAATAAGGAAGGTGATGATCTGATCCTTGCTCTTAAGGCTAAGCCCAACACCTTAATGCCATATTCCAAAGACAACCCATTTGAGGGTCAAGCCTTTTCGTTAGAGGTAAACTCGTCTGAGTCCAACCCCACACCTGCTTCTTCTAAAGTCTCTCTCAAGACTGTCTCTGAGGATCTCAAGCCTATTAACAGGTGGCACAAAAGAAATCAATCCTTTCTGGATAATTGCCCCCATTTTGAAATCTAAAAGAAATTCTCGAGTCCTAAAGATCTTTTATCTCAGGATGAGCTCTTCTAAATGGCAAGTTATTTGTTTTACCATAAGAAGGAGGGTTCAATTAGTGAGATTGCAAAGAGTGATTCTCAAGAGCTAACTTCTGGTTTTGGTCGTACTAAAAACTGGAAACGATTAGCAAGAAGTCACAACTCTCAATCATCCTCAGTGGCTATCAGAGAGATAAATCCAGCAATTGAGCTACCACTACCACTACCACAGAAGAGAGTGGTTGTTTCCAGTTTGCATCCTCTTTCTCCTTCTCCTTCTCAATTCTCACAGGAACATACTACATTTACATCTACATCGGTTGAGTTTAAGAAACCCCGGTTAGTATCTAACTCTCTCAATGGTGGAGGAAGCCAGCAAAAAATGGCCCCAAACTCCCTAATGAAGCTCCTGAGTCGGAATTGTGAGTGTATGGGGAATTCCCTAACAATCCACAATCTGAAAGGGATTTGTGGTTTCCATTTTCCCAATTTTTTGTTTCTCATGGAAATAAAAAATTGCTCTAGGGTGGTTAAAATAAAGATTAGTAGCTGTGGTTTTGTTGACTGTTTTACAGTGGATCCTATTGGATCCTATTAGACTTGCGGGTGGTTTGTGTTGTGCATGGAAGTTGCATTTAACTGTGTCCTTGATGAAATATTGTTCGTTTTTTATTCATGTGAATGTTTTTTATCAATCAAAACAAGCTAGTTGGGACATCATTCTCATTTATGCTAGTTGCATTCATTCTCTGAGAGATGAACAGTTCTCCTTCTTGCTAAATTATAAGAGCTCCATATCTGACTCTTGCTTATTCATGGGTAATTTTAACTGTGTTCTATGGTCTTGGGAGAAAGAAGGTGGTGGTGATTTTCCATCTAATCAAGCCTTGGTATTCAAAAACTTTATCTCAAGTTTTGGCTTATTAGATCTGGGTTTTTGTAGCCCTAAGGCCACATTGAATAATTGCAGATTTGGAGACGCTAACATATGGGAACGTCTGGATAGATCTCTGGCATCCTATAACTGGATATCTCTTTATCAACATGCCAATCTTTCACATTTAGATGATCTTGGTTCTAACCATCGACCGTTTCTCCTCAATTTGTATCCCTCCACTTCTAAAGCGAAAAGGTTCTTCTGGTTCGACTCTCGATGGACCTCTAAATCTGAAGCTTTTGCAATTATTTCTGAAGCCTGGAATGCGAATGGTACTGCTTCTTCCTTATTTAATGTTTTCTCTAAATTAAAAGCATGCAAGCATGCCTTAGTATCTTGGGATAAGCTTCAGAATTCCAATTCTAGAATCTGGATTATCCAACTCCAAGATATGATCTCTCGATGTAAGAATTCTAGTCCTTCCTGTGATTTTGATAGGCTTCATTTTCTTGAATCTGAATTAGCTTCAGAGGTGAGAAGGGAAGAACAATTTTGAAAACAAAAATCCAAAGTCACTTGGCTTAATTCTGGTGACTGTAATACCTCTTTTTTTCATGCTAGTGTTATGCAAAGACGTCATAGAAATCACATTTAGGGTCTTCAGGACTCTCAAGGTTTATGGCAATCCAATCTAAATAGGATTTAATCTGTTGCTGAGCAATATTTTTTGGATATTTTCTCCTCTTCAGGGCCTTCAAATCTTAGTGTATTTACTCAAGGTTTCATTCCTAGAATTTCTGAGGAGATTAATTCTCACCTGACCAGTAATATTACTCATGTTGAAATTAAGAGAGCTGTTTTTGACATACATCCTTCTAAGGCTCCAGGAGAGAATGGACTGATTCCTCTAGTCTTTCAACATTACTGGAATGTAATTGGCTGAGATGTTTGCAATGTTGTTTCATATTTCTTTGAAGAAGGAAGGATGTTGAGAAACATCAACCATACCGTAATTTCCCTTCTAAAGTTAAGCAAGTCATTACAATGAGGGATTTTCCCCTCATTGGGTTATATAATGTTCTGTACAAAATTATTGCTAAGGTACTTGCTAATAGACTAAAACCTCGTATGGATTCTATTATTAGTAAAGAACAAAATGCTTTTGTCAAGAATCGATTGATTTCTGACAATATCCTTATCAGCCATGAGATGATCTATAGTCCTAAGCTTTGAAAGAGGGGGAAGAATTATAGGATGGCAGTTAAGCTTGATGTCAGTAAAGCGTATAAGTGCATGGAATGGGATTTCCTTCATTATATGTTAAAACGTTTTGGCTTTCATCTGAAATGGATAGGTTGGATTCTACAATGTCTAACAATGGTGTCCTACTCTATTCAGATTAACGGTCACCGTTCTAGTTTTCCTCAATGGAAGAAGCTATGATAATTAAGCAAACTCTCGAGCAATATTCAATAGAAAGTGGGCAATCAATCAATCTTAACAAGTCTGCTCTTATCTTTAGCCCCAACACTCCTATGAATATTAAATAACAGGGAGCTTCTATCTTGTCTATTTCTAATATCGATTCTCATGATCGATTCTTTGGTTTGCCTTCTGATATCCCTTGATCTAAGAAGCAAGCTTTTAATTTCCTAGTGGAAAGGATGGATAGTAAGCTTTCAGGATGGAAGGAAAAGCTCTTATCAAAGGGAGGGAAAGAAGTTCTTATCAAAGCCATCTATTCTACTATCCCAGTTTATGTTATAGCGTGTTTCCGCTCTCCCTCCTTTATTTGTCAACAAATGAATAGTCGAATATCTAACTTTTTCTGGGGACAATTGAAGGAAGAGCGGAGAATCCACTGGGTATCATGGTCCCATATGTGTGAATCAAAATTGAATGGAGGGCTTGGTTTTAGAGATATGGAATGCTTTAACAGAGTATTACTAGCTAAACAATGATGGCATCTTATTTCTGAGCCTTGGTCGCTATTAGCAAAGGTCTTCAAGGGAAAATATTTTCTTAGCTCATCCTTCTTGCATGCTTGTCAAGGTAGTCAATCTTCATGGGGTGGCAAAGCCTTCTCTCGGGGAGAGAGTTGTTATCTCTTAGTTTACGTTGGCATGTGGGTGATGGTTCTTCTATTTTTTATAAGGAGAATGTTTGGATATCGAGCCTTTTCCCATGTGCACCTCGACCTATTCAAGGTCATAATCCTAAAGTTACCAGAGTTTGTCAGCTCCTTAATCCTCGACACATTTTTGGGATTTACGCACTTTTGAGAGAAAACTTTAATCAACAGGATATTCAGCACATTTTATCTATCCCTGTTAGCATGTTTCTAATGGAGGATTTTCTAGCTTGGCATTAGGATAAGAGCGGGCACTATTCAGTGAAAATAGAATATCATCTGACATGCTCTCTCTTTAAGAGAAATAAGGCTCCTCAGCATGGCAATATGGGACCAAACTCTCAATTGGCAAATGCATGTTTTTAGAAGAATCTCTGGAAGATGAAGTTGCCAAGTGAAATTAAAATCTTTTTGTGGAATTTATTTTTAGAAAGACTTCCTTGCAACTTGCTGATTCATAGACGGCTACCCAACAAGTCATTTGAATGTATTTTCTGTGGGGGCAAATGAATCGCTCTTCATTTATTTTTTGAATGCCCTCATGCGGTCGCTATTTGGATTAATTCTCCTCTTCGCCTACGATCCTCCCTTTTACCTTCTCAACGTATGAAGGATTGCTGGTTTGTTCTTCAGAATCAATTAAGCAATCACATTGAAGAAAACCAGCTCTTAACTTTGGGTGTTTTTATGCTCTGGCATATCTGGAAGGATCGTAACTCTTGGATTTTTTGTAACTCTCTGTCTCATTTTAATGAGATAATTTTGGTTGCTATCAAATATCATGAAGAATTTTTAGAGGCTAGCAGTTTTGCCTTCTTGACTGATCCACCGCTTTCCACGTCCTCTCGAGATTGGGCTTCTTCTCCTTACCCCATGCTTAAACTCAATGTCGATGCTGCGACTGAGGCCCTGAATAATAGGGGTGCTTCTGTGGTGGTGGTGAGAAATCATCTTGGACTTTTGCTGGATTGGTCCTGTAGATTATGGCAGGGTATTTCTGACCCATTGTTCCTAGAAGCTTTAGCTGTCAAAGAAACCTTATCTTTGATAAGAAATAGAGGCTAGACAAATTGTATTGTTGAAGGGAACTCTTCTACGGTGAATGATGCTTGCCTAGACAAATCTCCTCCTATTTGTATAAAAAATGTTATCATGGACATTGGTGCTCACCAATGACTAATCTCTCTAAGGGCATTTTCTTCTCTTTTGTTAAAAAAGAGACTAATAGGTTGGCTCATTTTCTTAGAAAGAAATTCTTAAATAATCTTAATTTCAGATGTAATATTGCTTTCCAAAATAACTTTATAATGGGTTTGCCACTTTGATGGCTTCAATACATTTAATCTTTGATTAATATATATATAAAAAAAAAAAAAAACACACAAAGGGTTTGGTCGTCGAAGCCGTACATGGAGGATTCTAATTTAGTCCTCCGAGTCGTTTGCATAGCTGAACTTGACTGGTGAGTTGTTAATACTATTAAGTAAAGAGACAAGCTGGTAGTTGTTGAATTGTATCGTAGAAATAAGAATATAAATACTCTAAATAGATGTATAGAATACTCATTCAATATTTAATACAAAGATACTCTTATTTCCTCTATCAGTCTTTTTCGGGGTTTTTGTAAATTTAGGGGTGAAAAATTTTTTATTTACAGATTTAGGGTTAGGATAAAAATATTTGTGAATTTGGGGTTGGGGTGACAGGTGGCAGCCAAAAAGCTTGCTTGGCGCCTGTTTGACAGGCGCCAGAGTCTGATGCCACTTTCATTGGCGCCAGACCATTATTTTATTTTTTTATTTTTATTTTTATTTTTTTAAAAAAATGGCCTGGCGCCACTCAAAGTGGCGAAGTGGCGCCAGACCTTAATTTTATTTTTAAAATTTTTTAATTATTAAAATATTATAATTATATTAATTAATATATTATTTTTATATTATATTTTTATTATAATAATATTTTATAATATATTTTATTAATTTTAATATATTTTTATAATAATATTATAATTAAATAATATTAATTATAAATTTATTCATTTGATATTAAATATGTATAAAAATATTAAATTAAATAATTAATAAAAAAAAATTAATAAATTAATATAAATATTTAAAATTATAAAAATTAAATTTATTTTTATTAAACTGATATTGTGCCGCCGTACATAATCACAAAATAATATTAATCATAAAATAATATTAATTTTATGATAATGTATATAATCACATAATAATATTAATTTTATAATACTGAAATTATATAGAGTTACTAATATTTTTAGTTTAAATATTAATAATAAAATATATTAAATATTAATATATAAAATATATATTAATATTTAAATAAAATAAAATTATACAGATAATTAATTTTATATATTAATATTTAGATAAAATAAAATTATACAGATAATTAATTTATTATGTGATTAAATTAATTAATTAATTTATTTATTTTTAATAAATTATAAATAATTTAATATTTTTATTTTATAATTATAAAATTAATATTATTATGTGATTATATACATTATCATAAAATTAATATTATTTTATGATTATGTACAACGATACAATATCAGCTTAACAAAAATAAATTTAATTTTTATAATTTTAAATATTTATATTAATTTATTAATTTATTTTTTTATTAATTATTTAATTTAATATTTTTATACATATTTAATATCAAATAAATAAATTTATAATTAATATTATTTAATTATAATATTATTATAAAAATATATTAAAATTAATAAAATATATTATAAAATATTATTATAATAAAAATATAAAATAAAAATAATATATTAATTAATATAATTATAATATTTTAATAATTAAAAAAATTTTTAAAAAAATTAAGGCCCGGCGCCACTGGTGCCGGACCAATTTAAAAAAAAAAATTAAAAAAATAATAATCTGATACTATTATGAGTGGCGTCAGACTATTTAAAAAAAAATAAAAAATAAAATAATGGCCTGGCGCCAGGCTCTGTCTTTTTATTCTAATAGTAAATCCACAAATAAAAAGTCTTCCGCCTCTAAATTTACAAAAAGCCCGTCTTTCTCTCCTTCTCCCTCTCAATTCTTCTTACTCTTCTTCTTCTTCCTCTGTTCTTCCTTCCCTTCCCCTTTTATTCTATTTCCTTTTTCCCTTTTCTTTCTTGATTGAGTTAGGTAGAGTCCTAACAATTGGTATTAGTGCAAGTTCAATAAAAAAACCCTTCCATCATTTTCCATTTCTTCTTCCCGTTGCTTCTGTCACTTCCATTTCTTTTTCCTGTAACTTTTATTACTGCTGAAATTAAAGACACTCAAGGCAGAAAACCCCAAATTCGAGAATCTTGAAGAGGAATTACTTCTTTAAAGCGTAATTGCATAATTCTTTTTAGGGAAGGGTTGGATGATTCAAGAAAACTTAATGAAGTATGGAGAGCTTGTTGGAGAATTAAAAACACCTTTTTTCAAAGATTGGGAAGTGGACAACTTTTGATGAGAAAATCTTTGACTGAGAGAAGTGGCAGAAGAAATGGAAGAATTGCTAGAGTCTATTCAAGAATCTGATTTAAAGAAAAGGTTTCAGAATCTCTTGATATTCTGATGTTGGAAAGAAAGGTCAAGAACATGTAATCCATAAAACTTTTCAACCTTCATCTAAAGGCAACAATTTGAAATCGAGAATTAATGAGAATTCTCAAATTGAAGATGGTAATTCCAATTTTCTTAGCTTTGAACTCATTTCCAAGATTCATTACAAGAGCAGTTTTGTTCAAAGGATTGCTATGCCTGAAATTGTTCAAAGGGTTAATTGTTACAGTGAAGAAGATACAGGGTTTTATAAAAGGTGTGGCTCTTATAGGAAGGTTCAAGTTTTATGGGTATTTTGATAGTTTAATGAAATCTAAAGGTAATAGTATTCTCAAAGAAAATGGATTTGATATGTGGAGCAGGCCAGAAAAAAAAATGGATATATTCTTTTTTTAATAATGTATAGGTCCGCAATACATGTTTGTGGAAATGCTTAAAAGAGAACTTTATAATATTTCAGAAGGATTTTAATTCAAATGTTGGCTCCACAGTTATATACTCTCACTACCCAACACCATTGAATCAATTGAAGAAAATCATGCAAATTTGTATAGAATTAGCAATAGTGAATTCTATGTACTTCTTGATCTATGATTGGTATAGCAACTATATATATATATATATATATATAGATCCTCAATAAGTTGTGAGCATCTGCAGATTCATCCTCGAGGACAAGGATGTTCTCAAGCTGTATAGAATACTCATTCAATAATTACTACAAAGATACTTTCATTCCTTTATCAGTCTTTGTCTCCTTCTCCCTCTCAATCCTTCTTACTCTTCTTCTTCTTTCTCTGTTTTTTCTTCTCTTTCCCCTTTTTTTCTATTTTCTTCTTCCTTTTTCTCTATTTCTTTTTTCTCTATTTTTTTCTTCTCTTTCCCTTTTTTTCTATTTTCTTCTTCCTTTTTCTCTGTTTCTTGATTGAGTTAGATAAAGTCCTAACATGATTGTGAGACAAAATCCACCTAATAGAACTTAAACTCTTAAATATATTTTGTAGACGCAGAACATATCAAATGGCAGTTTAATCAATTAAGGATCAAAGTTGAAATTTGGGGGGGGGGAGGTGGAGGATTAGCGTAGAGAAGAAATGGGGGAAAAGGCAAGGATTAGGTTATTTTAATTTAAGGTTTTTTTTAAGAGAATGCATTTACATAATTACCCTCTAGTGAGAAAAAAAAATTATAGTTAGTTTATATGTCAGGTTTTTTTTTTAGAATAAAAAATTATATATATATTTTTACCAATGCAAAGAAATTGTATTTTTCATGATTTGAAGGCTACTTTACAGTTTGGCCCAATCTCGGTTCTAATCCAAAACCATGTAATTAAACAAAATAGAATCAAATTAATCAAAATCTAAAAATTAACTCAAACCCAGAAAAGACCAAACACTTTCACAATTTTCTAAAAATGATAGTCCAAATATCACCGCACCATTGATGATGCACCACAGCTTAAGCCACTTTGATCAAAACCAAAATTTTCAAAACCTTCAATGAAGGAGACAAATCAAAAACTCAATTAGAGACTAAATTTTCATGCATAAAGTCAGACTCAGATGAAGAGGATCAGCAATGCTGGGGATCTCAATTTCTTATAGCATGAGGACAGTCAAATCGCCTAAAAGTATGGTATTGATATAGCGAATCACCACTGAACGATAATTATATCTCCACCAACTATCATCTTCATTAGAATTACACAAACAACAGATCAATAAGAGCCCTCACATATATAAATCTCAATCTGAAAGAAAACAAAGAAAGTAAAAAAGCAAACAGAACAAACCCAAAATAAAAGGCAAAACCAATGATGGTGAGAGAGCCAACACCGGAAATTCATTAAAAGGAAAACAAAGCTAGACTAAATGCCTCCCCTGCTCAAAGAGCTGAGGAAGGAAAACCAAAAGAAACAAAGAAAAAATCAAGAGACGACTGCCCAAGAACTTCAAATCAATGCCAACATCGAATGTTAAAAGTTCTTGGGGTAAGTTCTCGATGACCCACTCGCTCTGTTTTCTCTTTCTCTTCTCTCTTCCTTTCTCCACTCTTTATAATAAAAAATTTCTACATAGCTGTAACTCTGTTTGGGCATATTTCTCTCGCATATAATTTAAAATAAAATTACTTAAACACATAAATCTCAGCTTTTTAGGTCAATTGTCCAATAGAATTTAAAAACCTCATTTTTTTGTTATATTGAGGAAGTAAGCCAATAATTTCACGTCAAACTTTTTGTATTTGGTTCATGATTTTTTTTTTCTTTTCTCTTTTGGCTTGTGTTTTGCTTGATATTGCCTGCTTCGAGGCTACAATGCCATATACATATCTGGGACTGATGAGTATGGAACAGTACTAGAGACCTAAGGCCTTGGAGGAGAATTGCACCCCAAAAGAGATTTGTGACAAGTAACTTCTTTTTACTCAACTCCATGATATGCTTGATACTGAGCATCCTTTACCTGTTGATCAAAGAAATATTTGTTCAAGCTGAGGGATGTATTGTGTTGCTTATTAGTGATTGAGTTTGATGTTTTAGCTTTTTATTTTGAGCCCCAGTGGCTAGTACCATGTGTTAGCATGATTTTAAGACTCAGCTTTTGATATTAACATTCATCCAGTGATGAGAACACATAAACTCAATTTTATAACTTTTTTTAAAAGAATTATCTTTATGTATTTTCCTGGAAGTAATGCTTTTCTAATGTAGAATTTTTAAATCTGACCACAGGACAAGGGGAAATATGATGCTTTTCATCATAGTGATGTAGGGACCACAAATTCTAGGGAATTCTAAAAGATGTTTTATTGTAAAAGTGGCAACTCTATAAATACTCTCATATGAGGTTCATTTATAGTCTTTAAACACCTAAATTTTACTAGGCGGAATTTTTCAACACTTATTGAATTTTCTCTTAGTCCCAAGTATTCTTTCTATATTACTTGCCTATTTACTTGACTTCCTTGCTTGTGTGTTTATATAGCTTCCGCAATACCTGAGGTTTCAATTGCCTAAGATTTTGCTTGTCATCCGCCGTGTGCACTTTACAATGCTTTTATTTGTCTTTCACTTTGCATACTGTGCATCTTGAGGGTAAGGCTAGGCTAAGTGTTGCGCTGCTTCAGTCTGTTGTTGGGATTGAAACCATTCAGGCCGTAACAACTGCTTTTCATTATAGTGATGTGCATGTCGCCGATTGTAAGGGTGACAAGGTCCGCCACTGGTTATACTCGTGGCAAGCTAAAAATAAATAAATAAATGTGTTTGGCAGAAAATTATGCCAACCTTGCCACTGGTTGAGGTACAAATATTATGGCTCTGTTCGCAGTCCTGAAAATGAAGGTCGGACTTTTGATTGAATTGTATGCAAAACTAGTTTAAATGCACTCAACTAAAAAGTTATCCGCTAAAACATATAAAAAGCAGGAAAACAACAAAGCAATTTCAAAAGCTACCTAATCGCTGAACCCACTCCATTATCTGCATCATGTTTGAAAGGTTTCTAAGGCAACTGCTCTTCTTCTAAAGCTTCAGATAATGCTGAATTGTTAGTGCTCTGCTTCGAACCTTCAACCTTCCTGTCAAGCTCACCCTTGTCATCTTCACGTCTATAGAGGCCTTGTTCATGTTCACATGGATGCTTGTGTTCGCGTGAATAGTCCTGCAGAATTGAGGGTCCGCTTGCCAACTTTTCATCTGGTAGATTGCATGATTGAGGAATTGGATAGTTCTCTGGCAAAAAACAATTATTAGGGCTACAATTTTCAGATTTCAAAGGTCTAATTCGTTAATTGATTTAACCATACCAGAAACTCCTGCAACCCTAAATTTTTTCCCATCTTCATTATCGGGTAAAAATCGCATGAATTCTTCAACTAAATCTTCATGATCACGGAAAAGTTGAGCAACCTTTTCAAGAAGATCACATACATTGGTCTCTTTGCCCACCATTGTTTTCCTATGGCTAACTAACAAATCAAGAAAAGCAGGATAAACACTTCGATCATGTCTAAATCTTAAATTAACCTTGTTGACAAAATTGATTGCTTCTTGAAAATTATTCAACTCCTTATTATCCGCTGGAATTTGAGACCCTTCTGGCAAGATTTGATTCGATCCAATCATCTGACTAACATCTTCTCCTCTTCCTTCAGGATTTTTATCGCATTCATTGATGGAAGCGTTTGACGCCTGAATAAACTTCCGAGTCTCGTCAAGTTCTTGCCCTGGAGACAAGGGAAGCAACTGCTTGGCAGCATCGCTTGAAGCAACAGCTAGGGTTTCTTCATCAACAGGATCCACATCCACAGCATTGGCCTTCTTCATGATTACTATTTCTATAGCCTCTTGGGGAATCTAATAGCTTATATAGCAGTGAACGAGGATCAAGAAGGATTAACTGCCCATGAATCCGATTTTTACTAGTAATATTCGAATTCATTTTGAACTTATTAAAAATTAATTTAAATTATTTAATTTTATTTTAAATATTATTATTATTATTAAATAAAATTTAAATTTATTTAATTTTATATATTTTAATTAATAATTTATATCAAAAATATTTTTTATTAATAATTTTTATTTAAAAATTTTAACATCTTTAAAAATATTTAAATTTTAATTTTTTAATAAAAATATATAAAAAATTTATAAATATTATTATAAAATATATTTTTTATATTAAATTAATAATTTATATAAATAAATTTAATTAGTGAATATTTTATAAATAAAATTTAAATCAAATTTAAATTCACAATAATTATTATTTTTTAAATTTAAATTTATTTTAAATTTAATTATAACTATTTAAATTCGTCGTATTAAAATTAAATCAAATTAAGTTAAGTCTTTAAAATAATCCATTTAACTTATTAACCTATAAATTTTAACATAAATAACTCTTCCAAAAATAAAAATTCAAAATTTTTTGAAATTTAAAAAATTTACCCCATATATATATATATATATATATATATATATATATAAAATATTGTAAAGTTTCTTTCTACAAATTGACAATTTTATAAATAAATTTTATATCACCCAATTATATATTTATTTTCCCCCTTTCATGCACTTCAATAAAAATTTCCCTAATACGTTATGTTTTCTAAATTTTTCTATAAACAACTTTTTATCATATTTTTTAAGATTTCCCTCAATTTTAAAAGACTTGTGAAGTATATGGTTAAATTCTATGTTTGACAGAAATTTTTTCATTTAGAATTCAGGAGATTAAAAATAAGACAAAAATAATCATACTTATCCAATAAATAGAACTATAAGCGTAAAGCTTTAGGGAAAAACAACACAAATATGAAACTAAAATAATAAAAATTATTAGATGGTTTTAAGTGAAATACTCTTTACTTATAATTGTTTATTATTATTATTATTCATAAAAAAATACTATGATATTTTAAATTTTAAAAAATCCTTTTATTTCCCATCTCAATTTAATTAATTAAATTTTTTTAATGATAATATGGAACAATTGGTTTTTAAGCTAAAAATCACGAAAGCAAATTTGATATTTTACAAAAATGAAAAGGTATTTGAAAACTCATTAATTTTTTTTTATTTTAAAAAACACATTAAAAATTTTTTAAATTTTAAAAATTTTATTAATTAATTTCTCTATTAATTTTAATATTTAAATATTATAAAAAAATCCAAAAAACCTTAATCCTAAGGACTTCAATGGCTACTTAACATAAAATTCCTGCAAACATAAAATTCTCTCTGCAAGAAACAGTAACAACCCATACTTCAATGGCTACTCCTCTTCCATGATCTGAATCCCCCTTTAAAAAGGTATGGATGTGGCTAGGCTAGAGAATCTAAGGTTCTGAAGAAGATGAAGGAAACCAAACTCTAGTCTATTAATCTTTAACCCGCTTGAGTCTATTGTGTCCATGCGATTCAGTAATGGTGGATTCTTTGGGTTTTGATCATTGTATTGAGAATGGTGGGTTAATCTTTGATGAATTGCAATTTTTAATAAAAAAATAGAGAATAAATTATACATTTGATCAATTTTCAATCCTTAAAATATATCTTGTGTGCTCATAACATAATGTTTGATTCAATTTTATGATCAAAACGGTGTGAAATTCAATTAAATTTCAATTAAAATTTGTTTGAAATGAGTTCATCCATTGAATTTGATATCAAATATTACACTCAATTAAATTATATATATAATTTTCTATTATAGAAAAAATCTTATTCACAATACATATATAATTATTAATCAATAATAATAATAATAATAATAATCACAATTAATAAAATATAAATCCATTAATGATTTGATTAAAAAAAAAATCCATTAATGATATATTAATAAAATTAAAATAAATTAATATGAAAATTGATATTAGCATATATTTTTGTAAAAAAAAATTTTCATTCTATCCAATCAATTTAAGAGATTTTGAAAGCCTAAAATAAATGGCCAGCTGTTTAATAACTTCTATTAGTTTTATTTAATATTTATAAAATAATATCAAAATTAAAAAGTATAATTATTTATTAAAATAATTTTTAGTCATTTTTTATAATCATTAATTTTTTTATTATTTATTAATTTTCAATTATTTATTTAATTAACTAATAAAATAATGATAATAAAATAAAAAATTTATTATGGACATTTTAGTATACAAAATATTACTAGATAAATTTTAAAAGAATTAATTTTAATTATAACCAATTCCATAAAATTTAATTTCTAACATTAAATTTTAATTTTTCACACAAAATATAAATCTAATTAAATACCACAAAATTTTTAAAAATTAAAATTCAACTAGTTATAGTGAAAACTAGGGTGCGCATTATTTGGTTTAAACCGAAAAAATTGACCGAACTGAATTAATTTGAAATTTTGGTTTGGTTTTTTATGCATTTCGGTTCGGTTCGGTTCGGTTTTTAATTTTAGAAATTTCGGTTATTTCGGTTCGGTTTGATTTTGATCAGAAAAAAATTGAAAAAATCGAACCGAATCGATTAGTGATAATAATATGTTTTTTCAATAATATAGAGAAATTAAATCATATTAAAATTAAAATATTTTAATTAAATTTTAAAATATTAAAAATAAAATATAAAAAATAAAAAAATTATTAAAAATTAAATCTAATTAAACCGAACTGAATAGAACCGAATCAGATCGATTTAATTCAATTCGATTTCTGACTAAAATCGATTCGATTCGATTTTTATAAACACTAAAATTTCAATTTTCAATTTATTTAATTCGATTTGATTTTAAATCAAACCGACTAAATATTCACCCTAGTGGAAACCTCTTCACCCCTCCCCATACTATTTTTCTCTGTCCCCATCTCTTTTCTTTGTCGGAGGCCCACAATCACCCGCTCCTCTGATTTCATGCTATTCCCATTTCTCTTATTGCCCTAATTTAGGGACCATTAATTCCTATAAACTTTAAACTATCACCATCCATGAAAAGAGGTACATTAGTGGTACAACGACCAACAAGTATATATTAAAAAAAAAATCTTCAAATTTTAAGCATTATTAGAAAGTGTAGCCACAAATTTTAAAGAAATTAGTATCATAAAAATTATACAATGGAAATACATATTACTTTAATAAATTAAAAAAAATAAATTTAAATTTTAACGGTTGTTCAACCATTTAAATATATTCGAAAAACTTTAATTAAACAACTGAAAATATATGTATCATTAAATTTATTTAAATTTTTTTAGAGATAAGAAAATTAATGATATTAAATTTAGAATCTATTGTTTGAATGATTGGTTTTGAGAGTTAACTATGCTTTTTAACTAAAATCTATAGGTTCATAATGAATTGATTTTATAGGCATTTTTATTTATTTATTTATTTATTCATGTGTTATGTATTTTTTGTAGAATATTTATCTATTACCATTTAATGTTACCTCCCTTGAGGGATTTTTTTGGTGGTGTTGGATAAAGGGAGAGGGGTTGAATAACGTTGGGAAGTGGGATTTTAAAGAGATAAAAGTGAGAAGTGAGAGAAATTAGGGAGGTAAAAATGAAGAGAGTGAGAAAAATATGGAAGAGAGAGGTAATGAGAGAGATGAAGAGGAGGAAAAGGGGTGAGGAAGAAAAAAAGAAGAGGTAAATCTGGGAATGGGAAGGCTTGACATAGTCTTCATGGTAAAAATATTAAAAAATAATAAATAATAAATAATAAAGGATGCTATATAATAAATTATTAATTACATGTAAAAATTTTAATAATAAAAAAATAAATTATATGATATATTTATATTCATTATTTTAATATTTATTTGAACAATAAAATAATTTGGTATAATAAATTAATAATTATATACTTATTTTAACAGTAAAATAAATTATAAAAGAATACCTTTATTTTTTAATTTACGTGTCAACAGTTAATGTTGCACAAAAAAATTTACCTCATACTTAATATAAATAATTATTAGCTACAGTTATAAATTAATAGTTACAACTATCATATATTAATTATCAATTATATATAATAATTAAATTAAATAAATTTTTAATAAATATAAATTATAATTAATTATCAACTATTAATTATATTTAACAGTTAAATAAAATTTTTTTAAAGTATTTATAAAATTACTGACCAAGTAAATTTTAAAATATGGAAAATTGAACTGTTAAAAGTATCAAAATTTAAAGTTACAATTATATTTTTTCTGAAAATTAACGTATAAAAATTAATTAACATAATTTTAAAAGGAGTCGTCAAGGCTATTAAATTTTAAATAGTAATCCACGTATTAAATTAAGAACCCTGTTTTTTTTAGGTCAGAGAATTAAATTAAGAGCTTAAAAGTGAAGATCTCGGCATATTCCTATTTAGTACTCGTTAATCATCGTCATCATAAAACATTATAATTTTTGAAAAAAAATTGTAAAAGAAAATTCAAACACGTATATCTCACGCGACAATTAAAGCGCTATAAAAGCAGATCCCGGAAATATTAAAAGCCGCACTATCCCACATGGACCACCACTTCCACCGCGCATAAGCGTCTTAACCAAAGCTATCACACCCCTCGCTAATTCAATCCAACGATTTAAATCTCCTACACGTTTTCAACAGCTCGAACGTGTCAACCATAAATTCCCTCTCCACGCGCCAACCCTGTACTGCCCTAAAATGTATTCCCACCATTCACGAATCCCTTTACTTTTGCCCTATTTTCTTCTATTTTTCCTGTAGGAAAGAGAAAACCCACGCGGAGAGGAAAACCGGAGAAAATTTTACTCCTTTTGCACTATAGATCTGACCGCGAAAGGTTGGTTTCTCTCAATACCATGATTCTCTTTTGTTCTTATGCCAGAATTTTTCTTCAGGCGTGTAATAGCTAAGTGTTTCTTGTTCATACCTTCTCTTCTTCTTTCTGTTGGAAATAACGGTGGTAATGATGTGGCCGGTGGCGGTGGTGGCTCTGTAGGCTGATTTAGAAGTACATTGATTTGCGTTTTGTTTTTTCCTGCATTAAGAGACGAATGATATTGGTTTTTAGTTGATTTTGCACTTGCTCCCCAATTGGCATTGCTTGAATTTGCCTGATGTTAATACTGGTAATAGGTGTAACTTCTGTATATGTGGCTGAAACAAGTATTATCAATTGCTTATGTTAAATGTGGCTTCTAGTGTTTGCCGATTGGGCATGTCATTATGATTCTTTAGATGTTCGTTTTTCTTTGCTAGCATAAACATATTTTGCTTGATCTCTGTTTTGTATTGAAATTTCTTTGCCTCATTTGCAATATTTTCTACCAATATATGCTGTTTTTGGAGATTTCCATGTGAAATTGATTCGTTAAATGCTAGTCAATGCCGCAGAATGGATGCAACACCTAAATATCATAAATAAATATTTCATCAGGCATTAAATTATTTATAACTAATTTTCAAACACACTTGTGAAGATAATGGTTATTTCTTTTCAGAGCATTATGGACATGTGTGATGGGAACGAGTATTGTTGTAGGGATTAACTAGGGTTAAATATAAGAGTGGCAGGTTAATGGAATCATATTAGGAAGTTTTTTTTATTTATCTAAACTAAGTGATGGTCAATTTATTTTTTGCGTGGTTCTTTGTTAGTGAACTTCCTAAATAGACAATCTCTATTGCTTTCCTGATATTCATATCTCATGGTGGCAACAGAATTGTGAACCTGTGTTCTAATGTTAGAGCGGAATAGTGATTTGGAATCTTCATTGGAGATAAAGAGTGATGTGCACATTTGTTGAAAGCTTTGAAAGGAAAAGGTGCCCTCAGAAGTTCTATATTTTGCATGGAAGCCTGTAGGGAATCCTTTAATCCTGGATAATTGAATTAAATGAAGCTGATAATAGGCCTTCTCTTTTCCTTTTTTTTCTTTTGAATGCCCCAGTACAAAAGTCCAATATAGAGAGTCAAATGCCCCAATATAAAAGTGTTATAAGTTAGTAGGGGAAGGAGTAAGAGGGGGAATTTGGGAGACCTAAGATGACATGGAGGGAAATAGTTTCAAAGGATTTCTAGTCTTGAGTAGTCATGTGGAATAGAACTGAATGACGAATAAGGGATCCATCGATCCCTACTAGTTTGGATTTAAAGCTTAGTTGTTGTTGTTGATGATGAGACCTGGACCTAGATGATGAACAAAATCAACTTGATTTTCTTATTATGATTGCCAGAGGATTAGTATGTTTTTTAGATCATTCAGTTAATATCTTCATATATACCAGGATTTCTGATCTTATGTTGACCTTTGTTCAATGAGTTGGTTCTTCTTTTATGCTGTTACCATTTCACACAGTTGTCATGAGGAAGTTTTCTCATTATTTTGCAAATAGTTGTTTGAAATTATAAAAACAAATATCAGCTAATTTTTGGATTACATTATGAAATAAAATATACATCTTTTAAAAACATCTCAAAATTTTTGTTGTGCATTTTTGTAGATTTTCTCACTTTTAAATGATTTTTTTTGTTCTTGTACATAGCTTGTACCTCCTTTATGCCCTAAAGGCTTCTCTGACTATTTGGAAGGAGAAATCATAGAATCATGCCTTCAGTTGTTTGAGTGTTTACCTGTTTGGTAACACAGAATAAGGTTATGGGAGATAAGAAATTAGGAATAGAATACTTTCTTGGCCATTTGTTTACCTTCCTCTATGCTGCTATTTTTGTTTAAAAAATGATGTTTTTCTTTGCTTTTCGTCATTTGATTCTCTTTTAAGACATGATATGTTAAATTCTTTTGGTCCATTTAATTAGACAATCAAAGTTCCTCTTTTTCTTTTCCTGTAAATATGTCTGCAGAAGTTTGGATTGTGAAAACTTTGCAATGGTTTGAGTTATTGTTACGAGGCTTTTTTAGTAGTAGTTTCTGTAAGGTTCATGGCATTTGTGCTTTGGATTTGTCAATTGATTCTCACTTTTGCTGAGGGTATAGCTCAATTT
Organism: Manihot esculenta; assembly: GCF_001659605.2. Taxonomy (NCBI): domain Eukaryota; kingdom Viridiplantae; phylum Streptophyta; class Magnoliopsida; order Malpighiales; family Euphorbiaceae; genus Manihot; species Manihot esculenta. The sequence goes on from NC_035163.2 coordinate 27,348,415, forward strand.
CATCCTGTTTAATATATGAAGTGAGTACCAGTTGTTCCTTCTAATTGAAGCTTTTTGTCTCATCCTTTGTTCTGCATGTTTTATAGGTTATGACCTCAGCAAAATCTTAGCAGAAGGTGCATCAATTGATTTATTATACATCTTGGGCGTGTGTGTATATATATATATATATATATATATATATATTGAAGAATGGCCGATGGAATACCAAGTTTCTGGGGTCCTGTAACATCTGCTGATTGGTGTGAGAAAAATTATGTCTATTCTTCTTATATTGCGGAGTTTTTCAATACCATATCAAATATCCCAAGCATTCTTTTGGCACTTATTGGCCTTATAAATGCCCTGAGACAACGATTTGAGAAGAGGTTTAGTGTGCTTAACATATCTAATATGATACTTGCCATTGGAAGCATGGTGTACCACAGCACGTTACAACACATGTGAGTGTTCTTCTACATCATTTAATATGGTTCATCAATTTCTTTCAACTGCTTCACTAATCATTTCTATGGGTTAGGAGTCCTTTAGAACTACGTACATGTGTGCTTAGAATGTGAAAAGTGAACTTCCTTGTTTGAGAAAGTCTTCTACATCTTTAGTCATTGGGAATGAAATCTGCGCACGCATTCAGGTTTATTTATTGAGCTAGGGACTTCAAAAGAATCTTTATTGAAATTCACAAGAAGAAAAGGTACAAGAATGCTAAGCAAGGCTTAACTAGGGATTCCATAGAACTGATCAATGTCCTCTGCAATTGAGAGGCTCCTGCAGTGTTCATAGGGCATAGCAATTTTAACTAGCACTTCTGTAGAATTGGTAGTATCCACATAATGACAACTCATATATAAACAAAACGAAGATTCATGTTTATAATAATAAAATCTACCTCGGAAATTTAAATTCTAGCGTCCAGCATCAACAATGGGATAATGGGATGCCATTATATAAGGAGACTATAAAATAAATTTTATGAAACAAACCATTTTTCCTATGGTACACGATATTAGAGTTTCATTTTTTAATTAAATAAAAGGGGCAATTATGTCAATTCAAAATTTTAAAAGTCCAGTGCTCTGGCACTAACAGAAATTGGATCTAGCAATAATCCTACCCTAAAGAGAATAGGAAAAATGTAATCCATTACATTTGTACTCCCACTGATTTTTTTTTCTTCACGGCTGTTAGCTCTTGCATTGAGTATCAAATAAGAATGACATGGATTTTTTTTTTCTCAAAAAGAATATCATGTAATAATTGAGTTGAACTTTTGCAATGCGTTTGTTGGATTTAGCAGTGATTGGATATCGGGGCTTAATCTATAATGCCTTCACAGTATTAATGCTAATACAATGAATCTATTATAGAAATATATCTAGAAATTGATTCACTGCCTCTCGTGCACTTCCTTCGACTTGTATTACTATTTGTTTTGTTTTTCACCAGCAGTCAAAATATGCTGATTTTAACATTTTCTCAGGCAACAACAAGGTGATGAAACACCAATGGTATGGGAAATGCTTTTGTATTTCTACATCCTTTATTCTCCAGATTGGCACTACCGGAGCACAATGCCCACCTTCTTGTTCATCTATGGAGCTGCATTTGCGGTTTGTCATGCTTTGTTTCGTTTTGGAATTGGTTTTAAGGTGCACTATGCAATACTTTGTCTTCTCTGCATCCCCCGGATGTACAAATACTACATTTACACAAATGATGTATCTGCAAAGCGGCTTGCAAAATTATACGTGGGTACCATATCATTGGGGAGTATCTGTTGGCTCTTTGATCGCATTCTTTGCAGTCAAATTTCTCAGTGGTACTTCAATCCACAGGGACATGCTTTATGGCATGTCTTCATGGGTTTCAATTCATATTTTGCAAACACATTTCTGATGTTTTGTCGCGCTCAGCAGTTAGGGTGGAATCCTAAAGTTGTCCACTTCATGAGTTTTTTCCCATATGTTAAGGTTCAAAAACCGAAGACCAAGTGACGGATTGCTGGAAGTTTTAACAGAATCTCTTTTAACCCCTCGTTTGGAGGTAGATATATGGTTTTGGCAGCAGATGAACAAACAATAGCGGTCACAATTTTTTCTTCTTTTTGTTTAAGTGGATGTAAATGATAGTTGAATATTGAGCATCATCAGTTGGTTTTGGTTAATTTAAGTTGTATAACTAGTGGTTTTGCCTAGAAAGAAAATATAATATGGTCAGTGTACCGTATACTATTTTCATATCGAGCAGGTCCTTGATTTTCCAAACCTGAGAATGTATCATTTGTTTTGTGATTAAATATGGTTAGCGTGAAGTGTATCAAGTTGCAATTCATATCTTATATGAGAAAGTAATGATGAGGAAACGTTTCGCGTGCTAAAAAGTGAACTGTAGTTTTGCAATTTGGATCTACAAATAGGGAGTTCAACTGTTTTCTGTACTCCTTTTTATCAGTTACTAATTTTTGCCTGTGATGGAAAAAAGGCATACTGAATTTTTTACATTGTATTTGTATGATTCGAGTTGGAAGTGGTTTCAGTAATTGTAAGAACAAAAGGAGCCTCACTGAAAAGACCACTGGCCCTGAGCGTGATCAAACAAGAAAAGTTTGGATTGGTACCGAGCAGTGGTCTGGAATGGCATGCGTCTAACCTTAAAGGGCTATCTGATTTTTTAATAGGATATTTATTATTTAGTTCATTTGAAAAAAAACAACTTATTTGTACATGATAAATTAAACTGAAAATAAAAAGAAAAGGTCCTGGAAAACCAATTTACCATCTTACCCTGCCCTTCTTTTCAACAAGTTTCGACCAAATACAAACTCAGCAATGAGATGGAAAAAAGCAAATCTCCACATCTCTGTCGCCATTTCTAACGAAAAGAGTGGGCTGAGAGAGAGAGAGAGAGAGAGAGAGAGAGAGAGCATATGGTAGAGTTCAGGCAGGAAGTATATTACAGAAACTTCATATATGACCAACGTTTAAACGGAACAAAATTACAATCAAATTATGAAGGCTAAATATTCTATTTTTTTAAATGAAAATATTAATAATAGTTTATATGAAAATTGAAATTTATACATCACTATATATATACAAGATGTTATAACTTGCCTTCCAATGAATACAACATGTAAAGGCCTTGTAATCCGGATTATACTTCCTCAGGAAATATCTTGGTACCGCTGTACAGACCTAAGCTCTTTATGCACCTCAACACAGCAGCAGTCGGATTGAAACTATGTCAGAAAGTACTCTGCATCTAACGGAAATTAAAAGAGAGGAGCTCCGCAAAGTTTTTTTTAACCAATGGAACTCTAACAATATATAATAGGCGAGGGCAAACAAGCGCATACATACTTGGTCCATGTTAGCAGTTGCAAATACAGAAATAATAGCACCAGTTAGGAGATGACAGTAGATTCCCTCTGCTGCCTTGGCATCATAAATACCAATTGCAACTTGCCTGCCTGACATTGTTTTGCTGGATTTTTGAATACTGTGACCTTCGCTGTATTATTACTTAGAAGAACCACATGAACAATGCTATAAGAATCACCTTTTTCAATTGCAAATTGGCACTCTCTCATTGATATCATGAACCAGTCCTTCCTTGCAGATTTTGTTGCTTTTACTTCGAAGTATTCTTTCCCATTTTCCTCCTCTATAACTATATCATAGGGCAACCCAGTTTCTCTGTCTTCATTAACCCACTTCACTACTTCCTCGCCAAATTTTTCAGTCAAATATTTGAAAGCTACACGCTCCCCTAGCCTTCCAGTAAGCAGTAATTGTGACACATCAGCTGTCCCAATGTTCAACTTCTCTCTCCTGGAAAATACTATCGAACTTGGTTCAGGGACATAAGCAATGAGAGGTAAGCCAACAGGGTCGGATGAAATATCCAAATTTGGAGTCTGATTGCAAGCATGAGCAGAATGTGTGTCCACACTTTCAGGGCGAAGTAAAATTGATCCTGCTGTGTTCTCTTCAATAGCCCAATCAGTATCGATCTCAACTGGAACTGAAGTATCTGTCTCAATGATGATGTCCTCTGAATCATCCTCCTCAGTCTTGCATGAACTGCTAGGATGTGATACAACAGCCTGAGTCTTAAAACCATTTGCACGAGCATAACTAAAGCCCGGTGCAGTTTTCCAATCTACAGGTGGCCAATTAGAGCTGATTCCTACTTTCCTCTTGTACTTGGAGGTCTTCTGATCATTTATTGCCATTGATGCAGCGCCTGTCTTAAGTGATTCATCATTCTCTGTCAAAGTAGAAATAGATGAGAGTGACCAAGCAGATTCATCATCAGGAAGCCTTGGCACCTTTTGGCTGTTGACAATGAAGAACTCTGTTTGGTCCTCGGTGGAGCCAGATTCAGCCATCGTTGTGATCATATGAAGGAAATTTGCCAGGTGTAAATTTGAAGTACCATCAAAGAACAAACGAGAAAGTTCCAAAAATAGGACATGTGAATCTGATTCTGAAGTTGTGTACAATGTATTACCCTGAACATCAAATTAAAAGGAATCTAATTATGCAGGTTAATGCACAGTTTGCATTATCAATTATCAAGAGTAAAATTTTATCAAAGACCAGCTTATTGATTCTCAAAGCACACACATGAACAGGATCCGACTGAATGAGTTTAATAATAAAAGGCTAAATGTTCTATACAGTACAAATCTCCAGCATTCTCAAGACTTTGTGATAGATGAACACACAGCTGGTTTTAGAATTAGTGAGCATCAAACAATCAACTACAGTCAGAAAAATGAGATGAGAATAAAAGATAATTTATTCCATACCTGCAGAAGACAGCTACATTCATATCGCTTCTTGGATGCACCACCACAACTTTTTATCACATTTCTGTAAAATAACTTCTCAACAACAGTAATCTTTAGCTGCTTGAGATTATTCAATCCATACAGCTTAAATTGGAGATACTTTTCAGGGTGTATACTATAGATATAACGCTGAGCATAAGGAAGCGCCCAGTCAACCAATGCAGCTTTGAAGCTAGAGTCAGCTGGACCATAGTATATTGCTTCTCGAGTTATAATCTGCATGAATGATAGTGCATTAAGTAAGAAGAAAGACAACAAAAAGAATGGAGGGAGGGAGAAAGGGAAAGGAAACCAACATGAAAATTTAAACAAGCATTTCAAAACCGACACCATATAAAACAGCATTTCCTTGATTTTGATAACAACAGAAGTGTCTAAAAACATATTATATTAGCTTCAATAATAATTCATCAAACACCATTGTAATGCTCGTGCTCATATTTTAGGATTTGAATCTCCATCCTGCCTCCCCCACCCCCTCCTCCCTTGAATTGTAAAACTAAAGAAAACAAAATTTCATTGCACATAGTAGCAGGGGGGGAGGGGAGAAAAAGATCATGTTCTGGAAACTGGTATCAATTTGCTTTTTCTATTCTTTTTTGCATGTAGGCATGTATCAGTTAGATATGAAAATGCTGGCACCTGAGTCCAGCTTAGCATATATATCAGCCTGAATGTGGTCCACAAACTAGTTACTGAGCAAGCAATCCATGCTCAATGATCACCTAGACCATTCCTAACCTTTTGTAGGAATAATTTCATTTAATTCAACCGTTTAGAAATGAGGAGAAAGAGAAGGGGTGAAAGAAAGAGAGAGGGAGTCTGATGCAATATACCAGTGTGAGTAATTTTAGCACCAGAAGGGCACATTAGTGCGAAACTTAAAAAATCTATGCTGTTTATTGAAGAATGAAGATGAGTAGTAATATGGGAACAAACTCACAACACGCCCAGAAGAAAATGACTAAAGCCTAAAAGTCTCCTTTTGAACCCACCACATGATGTTGAGTGTATAACAATTAACAATGAAGAAACATCATTTAAAGCATGCAAATACATGTCCTTCAAAACAATGTCAATATTTTAGATAACACTCAGCTTTTAAAGCACATATGACAATTTACAATAAAATTTTCCTCAGAAACACTCAAGGAATAACGTCAATATGACATGAGATAATAGACCCTTAGGCCACCTTGCTTTAATGTCAATAATGTGAAGTGAAAAATGGAATGACCAAATGATGTCAAGAATGACTGTACTTTACTTGGTAAAAGTCGATATGTAAAAAGTTGAATAGGCATAAAATATAACTGACTAGTAAAACAACATCAATTTTCAAAACAGAGAAAAGAGGACCAACTATAGAAGGGAGTCGGGGAGGCAATTATCAACAGTTACCTCTGAGAGAGCAGGAATCCCTAAATTATGCATCAGGTCAGAGACCTGAGTTTGAAGCACCTCTTCCTCGGAGTCGCTAAGATTGCCAAAGTACAGGAAATCAATATTGTCGATATCCTTAAAGATCTTCTTCAAATTCTTATCATCACACCAGCATACGAGGCCAAATGAAGGGTGCAATGAAACCCACCTATCTTGTATAGTGGGAAGTATTGTATATTCCACTTTCAGAAGACATTCTTTCATGTAACTGATATCTTCAGAACACAGTGATGCAGATTTCAGTCCATCAGTCCACTTCAGAAAGACTTGCAAGACCTAAGACAATCAGAAAGGGTTAGATTGCAGGAAGCCTTCACGAGGCCCGTTACATTTGGGTCAGGTCTAACTCACCCCAAAAACTAGCTCAAGAGGAAGGAGTGCCTATGACCCATAAAGGGGCACATTACCCCTTTCCATAGATGTGGGATTCAACACACCCCTTCACGCTCAGCACAAAATTTTATTGGTGCGTGACATATTTATGGGAGGCCCAACATCGGATGGGAGGCTCTGATACCATGTTAAATTTGAACCAGGCCTAACTCACCCAAAAGCTAGCTCAAGGGGAGGAGTGCCTATGGCCCATATAAGCAGCACATTACCCCTTTCCATAACTGATGTGGGATTCAACAAAGTCTATCTTCAAACATTAAAATTAGTTACTTACCGTACTAGCAGCCTGTGATGGCAAAGCAACAGATGCTAACTGTCGTAAAATATCGAAATAGCTACGGCAAGAAGGGAATTCATGCACCCCACATTCTTTCACAAAAAAGTCATGAAGTCCTGAATAAATATTGCATAATGTCTTGCTTAAGGGCCGCTGAGGCACAACTGTCAGACCACTTTGAGGATGAGTATTCTTCATGTTGTCAATAGAACCAGTTGGATCATGCCAGTAAACTTCTTCAGAAGACAAGAATACGCCAGACACAAGACCCTCATGCCTTGAACCAGATTCACATGGAATAAAGATAAACGAAACTGAATCAAGTGCCTCTAAAACTTTCTTCTTTGAAGGAGTCATTTCATCCCAGATAAATGTGTACAGTTTAGACATTTGTGTTATGCTGCAAGTAAAAATGTCATTTTGGTGACAGGAAGAAAACTAAAAATATCAGGACAAAGTAGACACAAACATATAGGCTATAGCAATACTTGAACTTAACACGAATATAAGCAATAAAACAAAGATATAATGCCATATGGCTCACAAGTTTAATAATTGCGTTCAGTTAAAGGTAACGCAAAATAATTAAATATCAAGAAAAGAAAAAGATAATGAAATTATGGGCACATTAAATACGTTAAATATGATGGTTTCCTTGAGTTCATAAGACACATAATTACATCTTATTACAAAAGTATCATAATACCTGGCCTTGAAAGGGGCTTGTGATTCCCTCCATATTCTTAAAACTTCCAAGGTGTCATCAAGAGTAACTTTAGTCTTAAAGCCAATATCACCCAACAACTTTGCGCTACTCACCTGTTTCAAAGGTAAAAAAGGAAAACGGATCATGTCAAAAAGGCAGCCCATGTATGTCATAGTTTAACATTTGCTTCAACTATTTCCTAAATCATCAACTAATATTTCTATAACAACAGGTCACAGTTTCTTTCAAAATGCAGTAATAATTTTACTTTGATCTCATCAGGCCATTATATGACAATTTACAAATTGATTGAAGCATTAAAGCCTTTGATATATCATCTTGGATTTTCACAATTGTGGAGGGGTCAAATGAAATTCTGTATTCTATACTTACTAGTTCTCAGTATCATGCATATAAGAGCAGGTGACCGAGTGGGAGTGAGAAATTCCAAATCATGATTTAAATTCACCTGACATGAATATCATACTGACCTTTGGAAGAGCATACGGAGCAGAACCACCCAGGATACAGTGCACCACATCGCAATCATAGAATAAATCACAGGGGTAGTGGAGCTCATCATCCATGCTTGATACTACCCATGGAACATCATGGATGCTACTTAGAAAGGAAGACTTGAATCTTCTGCCACAAACACTAGATTCTGAAATACAATAACCAGTGCCTTTGTCACTAAAGTTATCATCCCATAGTCTATCAAGAACCTCCAAAAGATATTTACAACGATCCCTATCGCCACTTATTGACAAATGAGATAATATCTGCACTAACTCATGGGATACCCAATCTTTAGCTACTGATCCAGGGGAAACCATCTCAGTATCCCATGTTATATTCTTCAAAAGAGTATGAGATAAATCAGAAACACCTTTTTCAATTTGTACAACTTGCACAAAATCTGTCACACCAATTTCCTGGAAAAATCCCCTCCATTTCATCAACCCATTGGAAAGTGAATCATTTACTGGATGCTTCAAATAGGTGATATCAACCTCATGCCATTTCATATCTACAACATTGACCAATTTATTTATATTGATAGGATTTCCATATTCTTTACTGAAATGAATAGATGTCTCAGCAGGTCTTCTATATCCAAGATTTGTCAAAATATAAGCTTTATTTTGCAACTCAGATATAATGTATTTTCTTTCAACACAACAATGAGGGCAGTTAGATTGTAGGTGTATCATCACAAAGCAGAGATAATCGGTCATTAAACCCTCATCACTATTTGTGATTCTGTCATCAGATATAGATGGTAAAATGTGGACCTTAACAATTTCATGTGCAGACAGCTGTTGAACGCCAATTTTTTGAAGCATCCTAGCACTATTGTCCACTGAAGTCCCATCAGCAGCTGATGCAGAAAAGAGGGCAGGATTTACAGTCTGAAGTTTAACATATAATTGTGGAAACGCCACCAGCTCCTGTGCACCATCAAACCTAGTACTTAAAATATCAGAATGTAACCAAATTGTCCCCCTATCCACTGAGCTGTATGTCCCATCCGAAAGAGGAATAAACGGTATCTGCTGAAGCTTATCTACAAGATTGGCTGATCCAGAAGAATGGGAAAACATTATATAAAGCGAACTTAGGAAAGAAGATAACCAATCAAAACCCATCGACTTTAAGCCATTTTCTGTACGGCATAAACAAGCCATAAATTTTATAAGAATTTCAGGCCCATACTCTGCAACACCCAGTGCATTTGCAAGTGAATCAGACAACACTATATTCTTATCTAAGAATCCAAGGCCAAGGTGTTCTTGAAGCAAGCCCTCAGGTAGAAGAATGCGAGCTTGTTCATTCCAACCTCTCAAAACATTGCATGGAGGAACCATTTTGTGATTGTCCCCTTCCAGAAGGAGGCAACTCGTCCTTCGTAATTCTAAAGCAATTGCTTTAGGAAGTGCAGAAAAAAAACCGTGCACCTCCCCAACAAGTGGGACAAAGCTCATAAAAGCTGTCACAGCTTTTCCTGGATTCTCCGTAAAACAAGAAAGAGCACAAAATGATCTCTCTGCGTTAACAAACAAACCAGGAAAATTTGTCAACAACCACTCATTCCAAGGATCATTCTTATCTACTTCTTCTCTAGATGAAGGAAGAACAAAGTCGCCTTGAATAATAAATTTCAGACCATATGTTCTTAGAGGAAGAAAAGCAAAAACAGGTTGTTGGTCCAAATGTGGACGGTAATCCCCATTATCTGATTCCTCCAGTGTAAATGCTATGGCTATTTCAGTTGTCTGAACTTTAGGACGACTGGCATGTGCCTGCAACTTCTGAGAGGCAACAAGCCAAGTCATTTTATCTTTTCCACATGAAACCTTGATAATACCATCTCGCAGAATTTCTTTCCTCATCACAATAAGTGAATCGTTAAGCATATTACGAAAGATAATACACTGTAGCCGATGAAGAAAGAGTAGTAAAGAAGGATGAAGATCTGAAAACATTTTCATGGCGGTTCCTTCTGATAATTTTGATCGGAAAGGAAGCACAATACAAGTGTTCCAAAACTTCTTATCCATTTGAACAGTCTCTCTAGACAACAGCCTGCTAAACACGTCAACATTGCAAGGAGGTACAATTGTGGGCAAAACAAAACCAATCTGACCATCACTTAAATCAAATTTGATATGAAAACCATTCGAATGAATCTCTGGAGCATCAGTTACCTGATAGAAGACCAAAAAAATTCATGAGAAAGATTATTATACAATCAAAATAAACCAAAATAATAATTACTAAGATAACAAATATAACAAATTAAAGTAAAAAATGTGATCTAATAGTTTTTTCGTACACTCCATGATATTTGAATAACCAGACTTCACTAGACTGCAATTCTACGATACAGGGTTCTAGCCGGTGACATTTTTCACAAGAAACTAGAATTACCTAAAAGGCACGCAGAAAAACAGGGGCTCCATGTAGGCATGCGTACATGTTAAGCAACTTAAAAATAGTAATCACATTTAGAGATGCAATATGATCTATTATTATTTTACACTAAAAGAGAAGGAAAAAAAAAAAAGTCAAGACATGGTTGAAGCTAAATGTTTAGGATTACCAATTTCAGATGCAAAAAAACATATAATCATGTCCTAGTGCTTTTATGGTTGTTACCATATTTAAAAGCCTTACTAAGTTGAAACATCTATTCTTAGATTATAGCTAACTAAAAGATTTATGTAGGACATGTTTGGTTTACATGAGAATAGAAATGAATATCCAACTCCTATGAATCCTATTCCAATATAATTTTTTGAAATGACTACAAACAAGTGAATGGTTATTTTAAAAATCAAACTTAAGAGTTGAAGAAGTTGCAGTTCCTAGATAATTCATGTTAGTCAAATATAAATACCATAAAATAGGAATCAAATTCCAAGAACTGGAATTCATTCTTATTCTAGAGAGAAGGAAAGATGACCTTAAGGAACAGGGTGGCATAGAACAACCTCACTACAAAATGCATACAAAATGACAAGTAGCACCAAAATGACATACAAAATGCAGATTCATCACTAGATAAAAACTTCGTTGGTTTGTTCCCACATTCCGTTATTGGTGTCCCATGAAGTAATACATTCCTTTTCAAACTGAGATAATTTTGACCCTGTACCTGGGGAAGGGGAGGAACATACCCGAAAGACTGATTTGAAGCCAATTCCTTTTTGCCCTATGTATCCACTGCCAGATCCTTTTTTGGTTGAATTTCCAACATCACAAAGAGCTCTTATATTTTGAGCGGAGAAGCCCTGCTCATTGTTTAGCACAATAATACCTGATTCTTGAAGAATGAATGTAAGAGTTGGTTCCACGCTTTCAGGATAGATATTATCATCAGCATTTTGAACCTGAAGAAACATGTGATTAAAGTAATAGCATACAATAGCATACTATCAGCAAAATATAAACAATACCAGGAAAACAAATCAACAAATGATGAGCCATTGTACCATTTTGTACTAAAAGCTAAAAATCAATCTAAAAACTTTGTTGCACACCAGTCCACATAACCTCAAGAATTTATAAGAGCAAGACGTTCGTCTCATTGGAGCAACCACAGAGGTGGTTGGTGGCCAGTGATAGCCAGGGATAACCGGCACAGTTAGTGGACAAATGAGCAAATTCTTATAGGGTTCCTTCCAGGTAATGGCATCCTTCAGAAAATGCATAAATGTTTTCCAAAAAAACATTTTCCATGAAACGAAGTCTAAAGCAACATATTTTTAGTTGTGAAAAAATTATATTGATCAAAGAGAAATAAAAAAGCAAAGAAAATGAATTGGAAGAAACCATCTAGAGATCTACAAAACAGAATGTAAAGGAAGGCCGAAATAAAAATTTCCCTGACACAACCATTAAGTAGAAATATATTGAACTCTATTGCAGAATTCTACAAAAGAACAAAAGTAAAAGAATCTATTCCAGTTACCAGCTCAAGAAGAAAATGAGAATCCTCGGAGTATAATTCCTGAGAAAGACAATGAAGTGCTCTCCCTAAGCGAGCATGCTGCTTTCTCAACATGGTGTTCTCCATGCATGAAAGATTTGGATCCAAACCAAATTCATCTCTCCTGATTGATTCAATAACCAGGGCTGAATCCTTTTGTCTATCAAACTCAGATGTTTTTTCTGCACAACCACTGCCGACTTCATGGCTGGAAACTGCACCTTGAACAGTGGGACTAGTTTCAGTACTTGCTTCATCATGCACATCTTCCTCTTGAGGTGCAACTGCTTCCCCATCATCACAAGTAGACATATAAAGTACATTTTCGGTATGCCTGAAGCCTATGCTTACTGCAGATTCAGCAGCTTGCAATCGTGCTGACTTAGAAGATGTGAACAAGTCAGCAGTGGTACCAGTTACACAAAATGAGTGGTAATCATCAATCCACTCCACTATACCATTAGATAATCCTATTTCATGAAGCATGATACGCTCTTCTTGGTTGCATTCAAACAATATGGCTGAAGGGGCATCTTTAATCATAGACTGCATTCCAGAAAGCAAAACACCAGCAGCAAAACCACGAAATTCTGAAGGCAGATAACCAAGAGAATCAAGTATAAATCTTGAGGCACCAGACACCAAATGATCTATTTGGATTGAGTTTTTATGCACTTCACCACTTAAATTATTCGCAACCTCATCAACTGTTTTTGCAAGCAAAAAGTACTTCTTGTTGTCCTGCACTTCCTTATTTTCAAAATGACTCTTCAAAATGACATCAAATACATGACGTGCATAACATTTTAGGAGGGACAAAGGGACATGCTTTTCCCCCCCAGCCAATGACAACAGAGATAACAGTTTGACTGCTGTTTGGAAGGGTGACCTTTGAAGCGCAGCTTCCAAGAATGAATCTACATTAGCAGACTGATCAATTCGAATCACCTTACCATCCTTTGTTACCAAACACAACAATTCTTTGGCATTCACCTCACTCAACAACCATTCTACAAGAGGACCAAGAGAAGGTGCAAACACAAGGTCCCAATGTGACCATGAATTTAAATCAGATAACATAGGTGCCCTAAGCAAAACGTCAATTGCATTCTTGGAGGTAGCAGAATCATTCTGGGCATTATTGGTTCTTATGCCAGTGCTTTCCACAATATCATCTTCCCTTGATGGATCTGATAACAATGTTGCAGAAAACAGAACACATTTTGAAATCACATTATTCTTATTTTCACATACAATGTGCAAAAAGTCTTCCATTGATCCATTCTCCATAATTTTGAAGCTAAGCGTAGGAAATTGCCTTACAAGCAATGTGGAAATCATCTTTTTGGAGATAGTTTCACTCTCCCATAAACTATTTGAAGCCTGTGCTACCAACACCATCAACTGATGCTGAAGCAGGGAAACCTCCAGAGAAGACTTTTCACATATGTTACCAGCTAAGAGCTTCTGTAGTTCAGTAGGTAATAAAGAGGTGTGTTCCTTTAGGAAAATGAAAAATTCCCCATAACCAAGGGACTTGAATTCCTTAATACCAAATTGGTCAACCAACCAGAACTCACAACCACAAAGCTTCTTCAAGGAAATAAATTTGTCCTCAGAAAGAAATTTTCCATGACTTCCAAACTGGCAATCAAGTTCATAATACTTGTCAATTTTCCCAAGAATCTCTTCAACTGTAACACCTGCTACACCTATTAATAAGCAAATACTTATTTAGAAAGCAAATTATACACAAGGGACACAGAACAAACCATAATTATATAAAAAAAAAAATCATAATCTATGGATAAAGAAATGCATTTTTTAGGGAAAAAAATAATAAAGTTTTCCCTTCACATCAAGCATAAAGCATGGACACTAAATATCCGAATCTAAAATCAGCAAGTCCAAAACCACAAGTGGACCTTATACTTATTTTGTTCATCTTGTAAACCATTTCCATTTCTTTAAAAAAAAAAAATTATGCTCCCTCCAAAGTCATGTTGACCTCTTCACTTAAGAAAGTCAAAACCAACTAAAACAAGGTATAGAACCATCTTATATTTCCTTAATTAGCAGATAAGACCCAATGGCTGCTAGGCCCTATATTAGCAGCAAGCCATGCCATGACCACCAACTCTTTTTGTTTTTTTCCTCTTCCACCAAGTTCTTCACCGGAAACTTCACTTTCTACTATCTTTGCACACAAAGTTTAATTAATGCAATTCCAGCCCCCTTGGCAAAGGGAAAAACAAAAGACAAACAATTGCAGTACATGCAATTATAAAGCGATAAAGCCTCATTGGTGAAAAAAGCCAAGATAACTCACTGTGTGTTTGCTGTAGGCTATGGTCCGCATCAGGGACAACTGGCTTCTGATTTTCACCTGGTTCAACATCAATGCTCTCATTCTTGGGAAGGGTGTTGGGTGATTCATGTTGAGTAAAGGCTTGGAAAGTATCATAGATGCTATCCAACATTCCACATTTCATAGATGTCACCTGCAAAATACATAGAGGAACTTTGTTCATAACAAGATCTGAAATGAATACATCATATTCAAGGATAGAACAGGTAGTCCACTGAAAATAATTGAGGATATTAGGAGTGAAAAAGAAAGGTTTTTTCCACCTTGCAACACCATAATCTTACGATTTACAAATATGTACATAGACCCTTTGATGTAGAACCCATACAACATACATCAAAGGAAAAATAAACAAGCTCTCAAAAATTATTAATTTTCTAGTGTCAATAATAATAACAATACCAAAATACCTAAATTATATAGGTATTTATATACCAATAATATTAGGACTCCCAGAATAGGAAAATACTAAACCAACAATAATTAGAAAATTATAAACCTAAAAGACTATCTTAAATATTCCTAAACTAGAAACCTAAACTTCCTAATTGTACTAGAAAATCTGAATTAAAGATTTAATTTCATAAATTAATAATTAAATCAAACAAATTCCTAAATGTAGTTGTCTTTCACTGCAACACTTATAAAAAATGGATCATTGTTTACCATACAGCAGAAAAGTATCAAATATCTAGTAATAAAAGCAAAGCCTAAATGCCACAGATTGAAAAAGCTCATGAACTGATAACTACTGGTTAAATGTGGGGCTATGCAGCTGAAACTTTTCAAATTCAAGTAGAAGCCTGAACAAAGAAAAGTGCAAGCAACAACAGTGTGCATCATGAGAAAATACAAGTGATGAAAACCCAAAATAGTAGAAGTATTGTATGCAACAATTATAACAAAAAAACCCCACTCAACAACCTTTCTTTGTTGTCACACTGTGTTATTAACTGCATATCTTAAGAACAAGTTAGAGTGGCACATTCCAAACATAATTTTCTAAGCAAAGAGAAAAAGTTATTAGTAGACATATCAAAAATTTCATTTCCAATTTCCATGTGGTCTTTTGAGAATTCAACAATCAATGAAAGAAATTGAGGTTGAAGGAAAAAAACACAGGACAAGTAATGCAACTAATAGCTGTAATAGAACAATTTGGTATTTAGGTTAAAAAAATGACTCCAACCCACATAGTCTCACCATTACATCTTTATCACTTGGTTGAATGCTAATCATCAGCTGGTTGTAGCAGAGATAGAATGATAGTTAATCAAATGATACAAAATCCATTTATTTTTCAGTGGTTGTGCTTTCTACTACACATGAATTAAAATAGCGTTGAAGTTGCTGAGGAATCAGCCATGACACGATATGCTATTAGTGGCATGACACAATATGCTATTAGTTCCATAACTCTTTCCTTCTTTTTTTTTTCGGTAAGCAACCGGTCTACCATATCTAACAGGACATCTTGACAGACAATGTATGTTGTGAAGCAAAATCCACAAGTCCTTTCTTTCTAGCCTTGTCCTACCTTAACCTAACAATCCTATCTCAATAAACTATCATACAAATTAATGCAATGGTTGGAAGGAATCCATATTCAGAAGGAAAGTTAGGAGAGAGTTAAGGAAGCATGGAAAAACCATGAAAGCAAAAGGAAGGATTATGCGGACAGTAAGGCATAGATTTGTAATTTTTATGATTTTATTAAGTATAAAACAACAAAGGCCCTCCTCTTTTTCTCCAATCCCTCCATTTTGGATTACACAGACAATGACTTTTTGAAATTGACAATCAACTTCAGTGGTTCGTTTGTTTCACTTATCATTAGAACTTGGAACAAGGGAACAGCCTGCTCAACTTAGTTAGATATCTTAAATCTGAGGCTTTAATCTGGCTTGATCTCCTTGTGCTTGATTGCCCACCAACCTATTTTGTTTGTTTGGAAGGAAAATGGAGATCAATTCCTACATATACTATTTTGCTTGCATCTTCAAGTCATACTCATATTTCATGCACCATGATCAAAATAATTAAATCTACCAGATTAACTTACAGCAACATTGAGCAATCCAATACATGGGTAAGATAAAAACAATGACTTGATTTTTTTCCTTCGTTGAGAAGCCTTCCTATCATCCAAGGGTTCATAAAACTTGAGCATTCTCTCGAGAACCTAAAATAACAAAAGGACAGATGGTAAGAAAGGCAACACATATTCCAATGACAAATAAACAAATAAATAAATAAAAAGAGAAGATAAATTCCTACATGTACCGTCCACATAAACAGGCAATAACTAGAAATCACATACTAATTATTGCTGAAGCATCTGGTACACCCTGATACCCATAGAGCCACCAACCAATGCTACAAGTTTGTAGTCTAACATATCACACAATTGTACACAACACAACAAACTCTTTTGGGAAGAGCCAGCAAAGTATTGTGTATAAATTGCAAATCTTCCAACTGGGTATACAACCAGATCATATCAGTATTTTTTATCCTGGTGCAGGTGTTATGGGTTGTGTTTCCATCAGGAGAATTTGCAGATCAAACAGATTTAGTTCACTAGCTTTTCCATTCTATAGAATGCCAAACCCCATAAGTTATTAGCTACCCTTATGCCCTTCAATATCATTTATCATTTCAGACCAGAAGTTATTTAAAGGAGAAAAGAAGATGAAGAAGGGAAGGAGAGGGGAAGAAGAGAAGTGAGAATAAGCAAGCAGTGCTAGAGTACAATTTTCAATTTTAATGATTTCTTGGAGCTCAATAACTTTGAAGAAAAATTCACTGGCATCTAGAATCTTCACGTTCACCGAGAAAACGGTTTATATTACAGAGACCAACTTCCTCCATATCCAAAAACATTGCATTATTTTTAGATTTCATAATATTCATAGTCACTCAATATTAGGAAAACCCCTTGCAAATAATTATACACACACAGAGATGTTTTTGACATTGAATATTTGCAACTTGGATGACCCTGGAGAGTTGACTTTTTGAAAACTCACATATATCAACAAAAGCATTCCTTATCAACAAATGTGAACACAACATGTACCAGAAAATTTTGTCATAGACTCCATGAACAGAACCTAAGGAAGGGCCAGTACCAATACACGCAAAGATAGTTTGTTAGAATGCTTGCAATGCAAACTAATTTACCTCAGCCACAGTATGCTCCTTGCACACCTCCTTCCAGTTTGTTATAAACATTCTCATGGAGTTATCAGAGATTGAAATATCGTCTTCACTTGAGATGGTGACCTCCTCAGCATCATTGTCAACTTCACTTCTATGACTATTGTGTTTCCCTGTGTCTTGTTTAAGCAATTTGGAAGGCGCAGAGGCAGTGCAACTTACATCATCAAATTTTCTTTTCTTTCTATGCGATCCATCATACCTTTTGTGCCTTGAGCTGCTACTATGAGGAGAAGATTGGCCACCCATTTCACTTTTCAAACCTAGTCGCGACATTTCTTCAGTTGCAGATGGGTAAGGACAGCTACTCACTCTATCATTACTATTGACATTCTTTAATGAGAACGGACTCCCCTCATCACTGCTATTCATTTTATCAATATTTGTACCATCATCACTTTCTTCATCCTCTGAGCTTGATGAATCAAATCTTATGTGCTTTCCACGGAAATCCTTATGTGCTGAGGCAAAAGATTCAACACGCTGAGATATGGCAGAAAAACGTTCATCCAGATCCTTTTTCTGTGTGGATAAAAAGGGACGTTTCCGGCATTTATTACCAGATCCATTCACTGATGTCTTGGCTTCAGATTTTCTTTTCAATGTCTCCAGACATTTCTTTAGAGTTGTATTTTTAGATCTCTTGGCTTCCCTAATAAAAGAAATATGCATTCTGTGGACCAGAAAGTTAGACATATGTATAGAACACACTATAAATTTATTTAAGTTATTAACTTAAACAAACAATATTCACCAGTAAATATCAGGAGACTATTTCTAGATAGACAGGAGAAATATTATCTCAAATCAATAAACCATTTCTTATGCCAAATCTTTCAGAAATGCAATTAAACCTGATATCAAAAAATTTGTTCAAAAAGTTATTTGAAAGGTAATACCAAAGAAAACTTAAAGTAAATAAATAAATAGGATGTAACATTAGGAACACAGAAGGAGAGACATTTAATATAATTCATTGAATACATACCCCAAGCCTTGAATACGCACGCCAAGATTTCCCTTTCCCTTGACAGATTGCTTCTTTGCAACGAAATCCAGAAACTCATCAATATTAATTTCTTTTTTTCTAAAAGTACTCATGTACTCATGAAGGCTCAAGATAAGGTCCTCAGTAGTTATCTTCAACACTTCAGTTGCATCAGAATTCACCGAAAAATAATGCAAGACTAGTGGATGTCGCAGCAAAGGGCCCAATTCCAGTTCTTCAAACTCCTCAATACCCTCATTTTCGCAAATTGCCACTTCCAAATCGTACAATGATGTAATTCTCCGGACTCCAACAAAGCAATTAATAAATGCATTAACCTAAATAACCAAAAGCAAAAACAAAGGAATTAAAAGATGTTGATAAATTTGAGATGGAATTATACATATCAATTGGTTGGTTAAAATATATAAATAGAAAGATATATCAAACTATGGCATGAACTTGAAGAAAATGACAAGTCAAACCAACAAGTCAAATAAGATTGTAGATTAGTGAATATAGCCTATGGTGGTGTGGCCTGCAAACTTTTGGCATTATGTACATCCACCCTGTTGAACTGATAACAACCTGAAATTTGTCTGTATTATGATAACAGCAAATAGATTGATCAAGGGGAATTCCTTTTCTTCTGGTTGAAATCTATAAATCCTTTAGTTTTTAATTATTATTTTCACCTCACATGATATTTCAGCAAACCTAGAGGATTTCCTGTATGCATTCAAATTCCTAGACAAAGAATGAGCCTTGGTGCAGGTGTAAGATTTGCTTCATTTGTGATTAAACATCAGAGGTTCAAATCAATGCAAGGAAGTAAAAGAGTGTGAATCTCCTTGACCAATGCAGAAACCAAGATTATATTAGAACACAAGAACATTGATATAACTCTCCATTTCTCCCTCTCGCTCAATGGCTTGGTTGCAGTGGAAAGATTGCTTCATTGTGAGTTTGGGACCTAAAGGTCACTGATTCAAACAGAGGAGAGTGTATACATCAAACCATCCCCAAAACCCACAAATTAGAAGGCCAAAATACTACAAGGGCATAGAACATTATGATAATCTCTTTCTCTGAATTTGTGTGCATAAAAGTTCTTCTATATTGTTTTCAAAGAATATAAATAACTAACTCCATCAAAACCTTAAATATTTGCATGCAACTCCTTCGTAAATAGGTTCTGCCTCCCCTAGAGAACATGAAAAAGAGAAAAGTCTGAACATGTCCCTTCTTTTTGTGCAGATTCCAACAACCTAAACTAAGAACACCCATTTGCAGCTATAATACAAAGAAAAAGATGTCCAAACAAAAGGGAAAAAGAAATTGACAACGCAGAACTAATAGCTTGGTCAAAGTCTTCAACCATATTATATTGTTCAACTAGCCAAATTCAGATTCTCAGCAGCCACGACTCCAGGTTATAAGCTTTCATTTTCACTTGTATTAAGTGTTATTGTTTTGATTATTTCAAAAACAAAACTGACGACTTCATCAAACATAAAGCTAACTTCACTGCCCAAAAGAAAATGAAAATAGAATACTAAAATGCTTCTCTTCTCAAATTACATTCAAGAAGTAAACTAAAAAATGAGTGTCAATGTTCCACACCTCATGTACCATCTGGGGATACCCCCTCCCAACCTCCATAAAAGTCCTTTGTATATATTTAAATATTTAAAGAAAAAAATATATTTTATTTTAGTTACCGGCTCCTCCAAAATTAACGTAAAACATTAGAATTTTTTATTTTCATAATAAATTCAATAATTTTTACAGTATTGGAACCCTCCCAACAATTTTTAGGGTGAATTTTTTTTTACTTTACAGAATTGGCCCTTTTAAATATATAGAAAATGAGTTTAGTTAATAATTTTTCAAAGTATTTTTATATATAACTTTGCCCGTAAAAAAATTTCTTGCCTTCCCTGTTACTATCCCTTCTCTTTCCCAACATTTCTCACCAAACTAACATATAGTGCTTCAGCTTGTAATTACCTTCCCTTCAGTGAGAATAAGCCGGTGCAGCGATGGCACCTCCTGCATTCGAAGCCCCAAAGAGTCCCACGAGTCAACCTGCAGGGTCACAAGCACAGCCTGGGACACCTTCCATGCTGACACACTCTCTCCTGCCGCAAGAAGATCCTGCCGGGCCTTCTCCACTGCTCGGTCAACTCTCTCAATAAGTTCTTTCCGTATATGTTTTTTTGGATTTTGACGAGGCATGTGTTGAGCTGAGTTGTGAGGATATTGCTGTTGATGTTGAGCTAAATCATGCTGCACCTTCTCCAATGCTTGCTCACTTTCATTGTGTTCTTGCTGTTCTGTATTTTGAGAAGAAGGCAAGTTTTGACCTCCTTTTTGAGCTGAGTTATGAGAAGAATGCTGCTGCTGCTGCTGTTGTTGTGCAAAAGTTGGATTTTGAATTAGGAAGTTGGAGTTTTGGAGGGGATGAGACTGCTGTTGAGTTAAACAGCTGGGGAATTGCTGCGGAGGAGGGATATTGGTATTTTGGATTGAAAAATTAGTGTTTTGGATTGGGAAGTTAGGGTTCTGGTGGAAAGGGAAGAAGTTTTGTTGTGGAGCAAAACCATGAAGCATAGCATTAGCCATGTTCTGCAAGTAAATGTTTTGAAGGGCTAAATTGGGATCTATACTTAAAGAAGGAGAGTGTGACGGTAGCGTTGGCGGTGGTTGGGGGCGGCCACTGCCGCCGCCTCGGTGCCGGAAGTGGGGACGGTTCCCGCGCATTGGAGGCAATAAGAAGGAAAGAAGCGACTGTCGAACTAAATGTCTTTAGGGAGTGATTCAGCGATTTGTGGAGTTCTTATATGGTGGGTTTAGGGCTAGGGGTTTTGACGTTTTAAAGTTGGGGAGCGGCCCCGGCTCTATCATTAAACCTTGAACGAATCCACGGCTGACAATTATCCAAGTCAGCCTATGGTCCACACTCGTGGGACCGTGTATGACCGACCAGTTAAGAGTGCAATAGCAAATTCGTGTTGTGAGAATGATTGTGACAACTCACTTTTCAGCGATAGGAATTATTTAAGATGATTGAAAATTATAATAATTAATAATTAGATAAAAGGAGAATATAATATTTAATATAATAAATATTCTTTATCTAATAAAGAGAGTAGGACGATCACTTTAAAAAAATAATGGCTAACCTTCCTCTAAAATTCTTTTAGGCTATTTTATCATGGAACTCAAATTCAAAGCCGAAATATATACAGTTAATAATCTTATATAGGCCTGATATAATTTTATACTTTGAAATTTTTTTCCCATTTTATTACTTTGTACCCACTAGATAAAAATATTTATTTTCAAGTTCATACAATTATAATAGTAAAACTTTCATTTATTTTTTAATATAAATTTTATTTATATTATTTCACGAAATTAAATAAATTATATTGTTAATTTTTTAAAATTAATAATTTTACTTGTTATCTTAAATTACTATTATTTAAAATAAGGAAATAACCTATAATTTAAAACGATAAAAAAATAAAATTAATGTATCTTATTTATCTTTTCATTTATGGCAGATAAAAGGTTTTTTTTTAAATATAATTTATTTATTAATTTAATACTATATTCATATTTAATATAGATTAAAAAGTGAATTTTTCTATTGGTATAATTAGCTATAGTTAAAAATTTTGAATTTAAAATCCCTCAACTCTAAAAATAATTTCAATATCAATAAGTTAAAAAAAATAAAATTTATTAATTTTAATAATTTAAAATCGTGTTATTTTAATTTTTAGAGAAGCTATATAAGTTGATGCACGTTAAAAGGAGTGAAGAAAATACATTAATACAAGAAAAAATTTCGAATAGCATAGAAAAGCTTTGTTAGAAAAGCTTTCTTAAATTCTTTCAAACTCAATTATTATCTAATTAATATTAGAAGAATGAAAGCAGGATACATATTTACACTCATAAATTTTACAAAAAAGAATTATAGCACACTAAATTAAAGGTGAAACTAAAATCAACTCGCAATCATTATAAAAGGGCCAAATGCATCTCACCCTTTGTCTTAAAAATCATTCAAGGCTCACCTTTAGTTACATTACTTTTAATAACTTATTAAATGCAAATAGAGATCAAAGTCCCAAAACCGTAGGATTATCAAACCAATTGATGTGAATCCACCCGAAAAATACTTTCTGCCAAAGTAAAAGATATTGACTGTAGAATTATAGATTAACCACTACACATTGATCAAAGTAAGCACAAGAAACAATAAAACTCAAATTTGGGTCGAAGGAATGGCATGGTTGTTTTAGTACCAAAATCAAACTATTGGTATCACAAATTCTACTTAAATAAATTGCTTTAGAAACTCTGTAGCAACCAGTCTCCCTCGTGTGTTCACTGACATTTTTAATTCGCTTATCTCTTTATCAATATCCTGCAATTCAACAAGTGATTAAGGAAGATCGCAACTGAAAAATGCTTAGAGAAAGATATCTAAAGAAAAGAATAATTCATCTAAAAAACTCAACTTATTGAAGTAGAGCTTCCATTAATATGAACATATTCTAATAGAAATAAACATATGCCGGTCACATTTCCCCAACTTGGCCTATATTGGAGGGCTTTGAATACATTCAACAGTTCACCATGACCAAGTTCAGAGGTAGAGAATCCGTTCCCAAAGTATTACTATAAAAATCCAGAATTCCTAAAACCCAATGACATTTAGCTAAAGCTGAATAACTGGAAAATCATAATCATGTTTGCAAGTTGAAGAAACTAGTATAGAACCTTACATACCCAATGGAAGAAGGAAGCAATAATTTATAAGGACTAAGAAATAAGGGGTTAAATTTAACCAAGTGCACAAATAAATCATAAGCCATCTTTCTATCAGGAATCAAGTAAAAAAAGAAATAGTGACAATCCTTACTTCCATGAATTGCACAATGAAATCTATCAGTTTTTGTTTCTGCATCTCCTCACAATGGTAGTTTGTTATGAGAAAGCTAATGTCATAACCCTGCCATGTGAGTCACCAAGAAAATACAAGTATTAGTATGCTACAATATTATAAAGCTTCTTCACAAAACATAAGGCTATGCTTAAACTTGCAAGCGAAACACAAGGTTTTTTAGAGCAGGCAATAGAAGGCATCTTTCACAAGCATTGAACTATGCACCATAACATTATAACACCGTATCTGAACTTTTTTCCCCTCCATGGGGAGAGCTACAAACTATTACAATGAGAACAAAATTACCTTATCGTAGCCAATAATTGCAATTTCTCTACTGCCAAGGTAAAAACAAGGTCTACAGGATCAAACTCATGAAGCAATGAAAAGGTTGTTTAGGAAAGAGAAACAAAGGTATGACTATGCCACTCTGGCTCTGGAATACTTATGTCTCTCCTTTCTCTCTCCAGTGAAGTAATTAGAAAACTTACAGCTGGTTGCCACATCAGATTTCTCAGTCCAGATATGGTTTCAGTGAAAAATGAGATAACATTGAAGGTTAGTGATTTTTAAGTTACAAATTGAAATTTAATAGACAAGAAGAAATAATGTGAGCATTAGTGAACGAAAACATTAACCAAAACAAAAGCCATTCCTGCTCCTACAACTAGAATTCATGCCCCACAACAATATAACAACTCAGAAAATAAGTATACTAAGAGTAACTGATAATTACTTGCCTTTGTAAAGAAAAAAGTATATTCTCATTTCAGTTCATAGAGAGGAGACCATGCATACCTGTATTGGCTTTCGCCTTAACACTTGAAATGCTTCTGCTCTCATTGACAAAAATCTAAGAAATTTTTTAGCTAAAATGTTTTCCAGCTCATCTGCCTGTTTTACCTACACAATAGGAAAGGAATAATCATACAAGAAGAAAATCAGAGAAAATTCAAAATTAGATATATTTTTATGGCATCACCTCATATCAAATTCGATATATTTTTATGGCATCACCTCATATCAAATTCTGGTAGATATAGTAAAACATCTGAAATTTAGCAGAATTGAAATGGTGCAGTCTATTCTCAGATATTAATGTTTACCATCTGAGGTGGCACAAAAAAGTTTGCTTGAACAAACAGTGTATGAACTCAGTTCAGCACACAATATTCCTTTTAATAAGTAATGAAAATCACCACAGTACCAACAACTTCTCAAGTCCAACCAGATCAACAAAAGACTGTTGGGTTGCCAAAAACAAGGAGAAACCAGCTATTTGTGATATCAGAGAGAGACTTTTTTCTCCTTAAAACCCTATTAATTCTTCCAAACTAGGCAAAACCTAGCAAGATTAAAACAGGAGTTATCTACTATCTTGATTTTTGACACTATACAAATTTATACTACTGATTACAAAATTCCAATCTAAACCTAAATATTCCAACATTCAGCACCCACCAAAGTATTTTACCAAGAATATTAAGAAAGCACACAGGTCTACTGAATGCTGATATATTTATACACCATGAGCATGAAAATTGAAAAGCAATGAAATTATATCATTATTATATAAGCCTTTTTTCAATATCTAGCTCATTTAAGTAGGTGAAAGCATCATTAACATGTTTTACTTACCTTGAGGCTTATACGGAGCGAATTGATGGAAGTTTCTATTAAGCATTTTTCAGCCTCATTTCGACATATCAAAATCTGTAAAGCATTACATGCAATGAATTAGAACGTACATGTAAAATGCAAGATCTATATGTCAAGTTAAAAAGAAATGCCAACACAAAAAATGAAATTCAAAACACCCTCCATAGTGTTGTACCCAAAAAGCAAACCTCAAATAAAAGTAACAGTGGAAAGTACAGAATCTCATAAAAAAAACTAGCATTTAGGTCATGCTAGGAAACTTCAGCAATTTGTGTATACCAACAGATGTCCAAATTATGCTCAATCTCCTAAACTTCTCTCCACAAGGAGAAGAAAATTCCCCTTAGCCTTCATTCAAAGTGTGAAATTTTGTGATTGTGTCTAAGCTTCTTTCTTTGCAAGAATATTTAATTTTCCCACATTTCCAAGCATTGAAACACAAAAGGTTATTTACGTGGCAGGCTATAAGAGGGGTGATCTGTATGGACAAGTGTAACAGAAAAACAGAAACAGATTGAACATTTGCAAAATTTAGAAACATTAAACAGAAATAAACACATATGCAGAGACAGACATAAAATATGCCTATATTTGAGTTCAGCAATATAATTCTTACAGGATTTAGGAGAAGTTCTGGGCTTGTCCTGCCAAAAAAATAACAAATAAAAAATAAACATCACAAACTCCTTGAAGCAGCATATCCTAAAAACCAGAAGCAAACCTAATAGAAGGCTAAAAAAGAGATTACCAGCCTGGAATAGACAAGATACTATGACAAAATCCTAATGTACAGTTTTCAAAGAAAACGTGTGAAATGATTCACTGGTCCCTAACATTTATGAAATACTAACAATTATTACTACCATAGCACATTCTCCACAATTTTCCATCCATACCCACTACCCATTATCCACCTCCTTCTCTTTCCAGAATAACAAAGGAGGAATTAAAAATTACACAGCAGTCAGCAAAGGGAAAAAAAAACCAAAACAGAAAAAGACGTACTTGAGTTCAACCTCTGGTTTATTATGCCTTTCAACTTCTTGGCAGGGAAAATTCTACAAGCAGCAGCAACACCGTCAAAAATCGGTAAAACCATTAATCTGGCCATTCTAGGTTTAACCAAATGCCAAAAAATTGACACATACCTGCAAGCACATAGCTGCCTCGAGAGTGTTCCTTATGCATGTCAAATACAACCTCAAAGTGCTTGCCTTAAAAAGATCATTCACAAATTCATATTCCACAACAACAGCGTAATTTGTTAACAGCAATTTCCAGATTTAGGAAAAGAGATAGTTGAAGAGTATGATCCAGAAGAAGAAATGTTCGTTCCGTGAAACTGATAAAAGGGGAGTAATTGACAAAATTAGATTGCGGGTTTGGTCTTACCATTCAAGTATGTGTAGGGATTCGAAATCCGAAGAAACTCCAACGCTTTTCTGGTTTTCGTTTGATGCTGTAGGATTTGTGTCACTGGGTTTACAACTGAGGGAATTTGATTGATTTTGAAGAAAGAGCTTGTTGGGTTCGCTTGGAAGAAACGTGAAAATCTGACAGCACTAAAATTCAATTAGAACCCCTGCTTATTGGAAGTTGAATTTAATATATACTTTTTATTTTTTATTTAAATTGCTTCGGACGCTTTAATTTAACTTCAATTTAATTAAAAAATAAAGTAAAATAAAACATAAAAAACTTACGCCCTTCAAATTACGAAATTAAATTTTTTTAAGCGCTTCAAATAAAATAAATTTTTAATTTTTTTAAACGCTTCAAATAAAATAAAAATTTTAATAATTTAAAATTGCGAAATTAAATTCTTAATTTTTTTTTATTTTGCCGTTTGCTTCTCTTCGTTTTGTCTTTTTTGTTTTGTAATATTTTTGGTTTGGAGAACCACCACTGTCCTTAATTCTCCCTTGTGGAATTAAAAAGTTTAGTTAATCTTTTAAATTTTAAACTAAATTAAATCTTATTGGACATTTATAGATTAATTTAAATAAAAAGCTAAAAAAATATTTTAAATGGTTCTTTTTAACAATTAGAGATGAAATTAATCATTTAATTAAGTCTAAAAAAAAATAAATTTCAAAATTTTCTGGTGAGATCGAATACACTTAAATTAATTTTTTTCATCAAAATAAATTCAAAACTTTTTATTTAAGATCAAATTAAGTTCATATTACAGAGGCTATATGTTTGTTAACCACAATAAATATACTATTATATGAATTTTAATAAAGTTTAGAGAAATGAACTTTCTTTTGCCATGTAATCATACGTTATTTAAGTTCAGTTTGTTAAAATTCATTTAAAAATTTATTTTAAAAAATTAATCACATAAAATAATAAAAAAAAGTTAAATGTATAATTTCTATAACCTTTATATAAAAAATCATTTATACTCTGATTTTTTTATTAATTTTTAATATTTAACTTGTATAAAAATATAAATAATCATTTTAATTAGACGTAAACTTTTGTTTAGAGTTATATATATTTTAAATTTTTTAACATAAAATAATTTTATTGTTTTGAATTGTAAAAATATTCTGCTTCTTTGTCTAAATATTTCGTTATGCAATATTAGACGTAGTGCGAATAAGGCTATTCATCTGTTAACAAGACAGTTTATTCGTTTTGATCGTTTTAAACTCTGAATTGATATGTCTGAGTGTCTGTTTGAACATTATAGTTCAAGATAATAATATTTATTTTTTGACTTCAATAAAAAAAATTAAATTATTTTATAAAATTTAATGATTAAATAATTATATATTTTTATTTTTTAAAAAAATGAGAATTGAAAATTGGAGGATTAGAATTTGAAATCTTTTAAATTTATTCAAATATATTTATCACCGGATTATATTTATAAGTGCAAATAATTATGTATTTTTATAAAAATTAAAAATTAAAAACTAACCACATAAATATTAATATGCAAGTTAATAGGTGAGTGAGTGTCAATTGAATTCAATTGCAATAAATAAAATTATATTGCCAAAACCGTTTGATACCATATTATTATCCTTAAAGAGCCAATTAAATATTTTAATATAATTCCAATTAAATTTCAAAACATAGTAAATGACAAGTAAATGTTTCCTTTGTAGTATGCCTAATTTTTTTAATCAAACTAAAAAATTATAACAAACTAATAATAATCATATAAAATTAAATTCATTTTATTATTTTAGTTCAATTTTATTTTCATTCATAATTAAATTAGAATCATACATAAATTATTAAAAACGAGATTAAAAAAATATATCATTTTTTTGATACAATTTGACACATGAATTTTAACTCGAGACAGACGATTTCAATATCATTGCGTTAAAACCTATGCGTTGGGCCTCGTGGATTTTGATGATGAATACCTAATAGCATAGGCTCCAGCACTCACAAGCTTGAGATCTTTTGGACGGTGGAAGCATATGTTAAAAACTCAGGATCGCGTTCAAGCAGAGCCATTCTTTCTTCATCTAATGTGATCCATGCTTCAATCCCTTTACCATCTATTGCCTCAGCAAACACAGTGAGGTTTCTAAACGCAGGACCAGCTTTGCCTAAAATACCAACCCACACAGGATTTCCCCACCCAAAATTAACCCTTCTCACTCCAAGGTGACACCAGCTTGTGAATGCAAATATATCTGGATTTTCCGATGCAAATAATCCTTGTAGTTGGTCGCAGTACTCCGACATCGTTTCAAATCCACCATCACCTTGTAGGCTTTGCATGTAATCACTGTTATATTGAGCAATGGCCTCGTCAAGCAAGCTAGCCAATTCATGTAATTCTCTGTTTTGCTGAGATGTATCAGCAAGTGCTGTTGCCCACCAAAATACATCTCCAAGTGAAACATTAGACATGGTTGGCTTTGTTCTTGTTCGAAGGTTCACTGCTTCCACTAAAATGGAAGGTTTTGGCGATCCAGAAATTGCCAGTGATATTGCCATGCAACACTTCCAAATGAAGCAAGACAGTGCTTCAACTCGTGTTGGTTTGAACTCTCTTTCTCCTTTGGCTTTAACTCTAAGAGAAGCTATTGCTTTAGCATTAAACACAAATCT
The DNA here is from genome assembly GCF_001659605.2 of Manihot esculenta. Classification (NCBI taxonomy): domain Eukaryota; kingdom Viridiplantae; phylum Streptophyta; class Magnoliopsida; order Malpighiales; family Euphorbiaceae; genus Manihot; species Manihot esculenta. The sequence continues at coordinate 27,377,861 of NC_035163.2, forward strand.
CCTAGTAATATAGTTAGCTTCAGTGAACCATAATCTCTCCATTAGCGACAAATGCTCTTCTGGAAATGGGTTTTTTGGTGGGAAGAAAATCGATGATTCAGTGCAATTAGGCTTTACAACCTCGCTGAGAGTTCCACGGGAGATAGCAGCCCATGAATGGATCAAAGCACAACCACTTGGTGCGTCAGTGAGCTTGTGAGATAAAGCCGAGCTTATGGCTATTCCACCACAAGAAAAAACGTTCACTTGAAAAGCTACCTGTGGTACACCCATGTCCTCCTTGGTGAAAGGCTGACATGGAAGGAACCGGTTCAAGAATTCGATTTCTGGGTTTTTGAGAAAATCAGATAGTCTTCCATTTACATGGGCTACAAAGAAAGGAACACCTTCATTAAAACGATCAATATAGTGGTTATCAACTAACCTTCCAGAGTAAGGATAGTAGAGATTGAGAACCTCTGACAAAGATCGCTTAAGTTTCATTATTTTCAGGGTTATATTCTTGGGGTTGGCATCAACGGCGGGGTAGAAAAAGATAAGTGGAGAATAAGTTGTAGGAGTGAGCTGACTGAAGAATGAGAGCTTGTAGGGTTCTAGATGATGAACAGTTGATGATGATGGCTTTATGATTTCTTTTGAAACGACAGCCACTTCCATAACGTTTAGGAAGTTTTAGTATGGGAAAAAAAGAGAGCGATTTGTTGCATTTTCGAAGCTGAAGAGAGGTTTTGTTATATAAGAGTGAGAAAGGAGAGTCGCCCATTCTGGAGTAGTTGGGAAGTATTGGTTAGCAGGCAGAAGCTATGGTAAATCAATGGCTGTATAAATACAGTATGGTCTCATGGTTATATAATGTAATAAGACAGGCCTATAATAAATTATTAAGATTTCGTTGCCTATGATTGTGTGCCAGTGTGTGTGGAGAACTATTTCATAGTTGTATGTATATCTTTCATCATTATACTCTGCATTTTACTAACTTATTAGTGATTGGATTTCATTCTATCGCTAACAACCTACCCCAAAAATATTTTACTCAAAAATATTTTCTATATTTTAACGTTTGAAATATTTAAAAAAATAAATTAATAAAAATTCTTTCTAATCAAATAAAAAATGACTCTTACATTTTAAAAGGAGTCACTTCTCTCCACTTTTAAAATTTTATTAACACTTCAACATATAATTTTGTTAATATATTTTTTTAAATTAAAATTAATCAATAAAAAATAAGTTATTGTTCTGTTTATTTATAAAAAATAACTTATATTTATAAAATATTTTCTATAAAAATATTTCTAATTTATATCATTTCTTAAGGGAGCGCAATAAAGTATTAATTTTATTTTTTTTTTTTGTTTTTTCAATTATTACGGTTAATTACTTGATTTTTTTAATGTTTTACCGTACCTGTAAAGTGCAGTAAATTATAAATTCATCATACCCTAAAAAATAATTTTTCCGCTTTAAAATTTTCTTTTTGTAAATTCTTATTGGGCAAAAAACCCAAAATATTGTTGGTATTAAGAAAATATGGTGTAAGATGAACAGAGCTCCAGTTGCTATATCAAAGAAAATTCTTGCATAGCGAAACTATTTTAAGCTTTTCTGCTGATTCATCCGATCAAATTAAATGCTTTGCATTGAAGCCCATGCGGGCTTTTTGCCAAATAAAGTTAAAAAACAAAAAAATATTTCCTAAATCTTGGTTTGTGGAAAAAATTTTCCCAAACCAGAGTAAATCAGGGCTTTACCGCATTTTATAAGTACGGTAGTCTTTACCGCACTTATAAAATGCGGTAGAGAGTAAAATTATTATTTTTTTTAAAAAAAATTTCTACCGCACTTTTAAAGTCCGGTAAAGGGTGAGTGATATAAAAATAATTTTTTTTAAAAAAATAAAATTCAACCGCACTTTTGAAATGCGGTAGAATTTTATTTAAATTTATTTTTAATAATTAAAATATTAGATTGAAATTTAATTTACGTATTACCGCGATAATACGTAAATCACTTTACACATTACCGCACTTTTTAAGTGCGGTAATGTGTAAAGTTTATTTAATTATATTTATTTATTTAATATATATTATATTAATTATTTAATATATATTATATTAATTATATTTTTTTATTTATAAAATTTATAGATAATTATAAAAATTATATTAATATTAATTATTTAATATAATTAAAATTTAATATAATAATAATCATATATAAATTTATTTTAATAATTAAAATTATATATATAATATTATAATTATATTTATTTAAATATTATTTAATATAATTAAAATTTAATATAATAATAATCATATATAAATTTATTTTAATAATTAAAATTATATATATAACATTATAATTATATTTATTTAAATATAATATCATAATTATATTTATTTTATAAATAATATCATATATTTTATTTATTCATAGAATTTATTATTTTTATTAAAATTATATTTATAAATAATATTTAAATATTTAAGAATAATAAAAATTTTAAAAAATATATAAATAATTAAAATTATAGAAAAGGAGAATTTGATTTACGTATTACCGCACTTTTAAAGTGCGGTAATACGTAAATCACTTTACACATTACCGCACTTGTGAAGTGCGGTAATGTGTAAAGTTTATTTAATTATATTTATTTATTTAATATATATTATATTAATTATTTAATATATATTATATTAATTATATTTTTTTTATTAATCACTGACGGGGCAGAGACGAGTCTCGTTTCTGCCCTCTCTGCCAGTTCTACCGCACTTTAAAAGTGTGGTAAAAATTTTTTATTTAAAAAAAATAATAATTTTACTCTCTACCACATTTTATAAGTGCGGTAAAGACTACCGCACTTATAAAATGCGGTAAAGGCCTGATTTACCCTGATTTGAGAAAATTTTTTCCGCAAACTAGGATTTAGAAAATATTTTTTTCTTTTAACTTTATTTTACAAAAAGCCCAGAAATAGCAGTAAAGAGGCTTTCAAAAAGTTCTGGCCAAGGACTGAGGGAGTTCAAAAATGAAGTGATATTAATCGCTAAACTTCAGCACCGAAACCTTGTAAAGCTTCTTGGTTGTTGCATTCATGAAGATGAGAAGAAGTTAATTTATGAATACATGCCCAATAAAAGCTTAGACTTCTTTATTTTTGGTTTGAATCTGCACCCAATAACATTTAGGTTAATTTATTTCATTTATGAATCGTTCTGACACGTATGGGATATTGATAGATCAAATAAGGAGGAGATTACTAGATTGGCATAAGCGCATGCACATTATTGAAGGAATTGCTCGAGGACTTGTTTACCTTCACCAGGATTCTCGACTCAGAATAATTCACAGAGACCTAAAAGCCAGCAACATTTTACTTGACAGAGACATGAATCCAAAAATTTCTGATTTTGGGCTTGCAAGAATATTTGGGGGAGATCAAACTGAGGGCTTTTTGCCAAATAAAGTTAAAAAAAAAAATATTTCCTAAATTCTGGTTTGTGGAAAAAATTTTCCCAAACCAGGGTAAATCAGGGTTTTACCGTATTTTATAAGTACGGTAGTCTTTACCGCACTTATAAAATGCGGTAGAGAGTAAAATTATTATTTTTTTAAATAAAAAATTTCTACCGCACTTTTAATGTGCGGTAGAATTTTTAATAATTTTTTAAAAAAATCTACCGCACTTTTAAAGTGCGGTAAAGAGGTGAGTGATATAAAAATAATTTTTTTTTAAAAAATAAAATTCTACCGCACTTTTAAAGTGCGGTAGAATTTTATTTAAATTTATTTTTAATAATTAAAATATTAGGTTGGAATTTGATTTACGTATTACCGCACTTTAAAAGTGCGGTAATACGTAAATCACTTTACACATTACCGCACTTCAAAAAGTGCGGTAATGTGTAAAGTTTATTTAATTATATTTATTTATTTAATATATATTATATTAATTATTTAATATATATTATATTAATTATTTAATATATATTATATTAATTATATTTTTTTATTTATAAAATTTATAAATAATTATAAAAATTATATTAATATTAATTATTTAATATAATTAAAATTTAATATAATAGTAATCATATATAAATTTATTTTAATAATTAAAATTATATATATAATATTATAATTATATTTATTTAAATATTATTTAATATAATTAAAATTTAATATAATAATAATCATATATAAATTTATTTTAATAATTAAAATTATATATATAACATTATAATTATATTTATTTAAATATAATATCATAATTATATTTATTTTATAAATAATATCATATATTTTATTTATTCATAGAATTTATTATTTTTATTAAAATTATATTTATAAATAATATTTAAATATTTAAAAATAATAAAAATTTAAAAAAATATATAAATAATTAAAATTATAGAAAAGGAGAATTTGATTTACGTATTATCGCACTTTTAAAGTGCGGTAATACACTTTTAACGTACGGTAATACGTAAATCACTTTACACATTACCGTACGTTTGAAGTGCGGTAATGTGTAAAATTTATTTAATTATATTTATTTATTTAATATATATTATATTAATTATTTAATATATATTATATTAATTATATTTTTTTATTTATAAAATTTATAGATAATTATAAAAATTATATTAATATTAATTATTTAATATAATTAAAATTTAATATAATAATGATCATATATAAATTTATTTTAATAATTAAAATTATATATATAATATTATAATTATATTTATTTAAATATTATTTAATATAATTAAAATTTAATATAATAATAATCATATATAAATTTATTTTAATAATTAAAATTATATATATAACATTATATTATATTTATTTAAATATAATATCATAATTATATTTATTTTATAAATAATATCATATATTTTATTTATTCATAGAATTTATTATTTTTATTAAAATTATATTTATAAATAATATTTAAATATTTAAGAATAATAAAAATTTAAAAAAATATATAAATAATTAAAATTATGGGAAAGGAGAATTTGATTTACGTATTACCGCACTTTAAAAGTGTGGTAATACGTAAATCACTTTACACATTACCGCACTTGTGAAGTGCGGTAATGTGTAAAGTTTATTTAATTATATTTATTTATTTAATATATATTATATTAATTATTTAATATATATTATATTAATTATATTTTTTTATTAATTACTGACGGGACAGAGACGAGTCTCGTTTCTGCCCTCTCTGCCAGTTCTACCGCACTTTAAAAGTGCGGTAGAAATTTTTATTTAAAAAAAATAATAATTTTATTCTCTACCGCATTTTATAAGTGCGGTAAAGACTACCGCACTTATAAAATGCGGTAAATGCCTGATTTACCCTGGTTTGAGAAAATTTTTTCCGCAAACTAGAATTTAGGAAATTTTTTTTTTTAACTTTATTTTGTAAAAAGCCCCAAACATAGAAATAAAAAGGAACCAAATTTCCTTCAGATTTATGCCTCTATAATGGTAAAATTTCTGATTTTTGTTGTGTAGATATAGGATTGAGAATGCATAATCAGTTTGAATTAATGCAAGAAGAAGGGTATATGTCCAAATGAAGTGACTTTTACTATTCTTATCGAATATTGGGGCGCACTGTAGAGCTGGTTAAATTTATTGTGCTATGTAGTTTAATTTGATGAATGCAGGTGGTTGGAGACCTGGTAAACTTGTATACAACAATTTCACGAGAGGCCTTTGCAAGGCTGGTAAAATGTTGCATGCTGTTACGGTCTCAGTCAACGGATTGCATTATGAATCGCATTACGGAATGATGGATCGAAAAAAACTCATTGGGAACTTTTAACACTTTAATTTCATTGAAAGTCTTAATTAATCTGCTTATTTTATTGAATAAAAATGAATTCTTATATAGCGAAATTCATACTATTACACTACGTTTAATTAGAATAAAATTATAATACAAATAATTATTAAATAACAAACTCCTAAGGTTAAAGAATAATAATACAATAATAGGGCTTTTTATAAATTTAGGGGTGGAAAACTTTTTATTTGCGGATTTAGGATTAGGATAAAAATATTTGTGGATTTGGAGTTGGGGTGACAGGTGGCGGCCAAAAAGTTTGCTTGGCGCCTGTTTGATAGGCGCCAGAGCCTGGCGCCTGTTTGACAGGAGCCAAACCATTATTTTATTTTTTTATTTTTTTATTATTTTTAAATAGTCTGACGCCACTCACAATGGCACCATACCATTATTTTTCTAATTTTTTTTTTTCAAAAAACTGGCCTGACGCCACTCAAAGTGGCGACAGCTTTAATTTTTTTTTTTTAATTTTTTTAATTATTAAAATATTATAATTATATTAATTAATATATTATTTTTATATTATATTTTTATTATAATAATATTTTATAATATATTTTATTAATTTTAATATATTTTTATAATAATATTATAATTAAATAATATTAATTATAAATTTATTTATTTGATATTAAATATGTATAAAAATATTAAATTAAATAATTAATAAAAAAATAAATTAATAAATTAATATAAATATTTAAAATTATAAAAATTAAATTTATTTTTATTAAATTGATATTGTGCCGCTATACATAATCACAAAATAATATTAATTTTATGATAATGTATATAATTATATAATAATATTAATTTTATAATACTGAAATTATATAGAGTGACTAATATTTTTTGTTTAAATATTAATAATAAAATATATTAAATATTAATATATATTTATATTTTAATATTTAAATAAAATAAAATTATACAGATAATTAATTTATTATGTGATTAAATTTATTTATTTATTTATTTAGTTTTGATAAATTATAAATAATTTATCAAAAATAAATAGACTCTAATATTTTTAGTTTAAATATTAATAATAAAATATATTAAATATTAATATATATTTATATATTAATATTTAGATAAAATAAAATTATACAGATAATTAATTTATTATGTGATTAAATTTATTTATTTATTTATTTTTGATAAATTATAAATAATTTAATATTTTTATTTTATAATTATAAAATTAATATTATTATGTGATTATATACATTATCATAAAATTAATATTATTTTGTGATTATGTACAATGATACAATATCAGCTTAATAAAAATAAATTTAATTTTTATAATTTTAAATATTTATATTAATTTATTAATTTATTTTTTTATTAATTATTTAATTTAATATTTTTATACATATTTAATATCAAATAAATAAATAAATTTATAATTAATATTATTTAATTATAATATTATTATAAAAATATATTAAAATTAATAAAATATATTATAAAATATTATTATAATAAAAATATAATATAAAAATAATATATTAATTAATATAATTATAATATTTTAATAATTAAAAAAATTTTAAAAAAAAGTTAAAGGCTGACGCCACTTATGGTCTGACGCCATTGTGAGTGGCGTTAGACTATTTAAAAATAAAAAATAAAAAAATAAAATAATGGTCTGGCGCCACTTAAAGTGGCGCCAGGCTCTGGCGTCAAACAGGCGCCAAGTAAATTTTTTGGCTGCCACCTGGCACCCCAACCTCAAATCCGCAAATATTTTTATTCTAACCCTAAATTCACAAATAAAAAGTTTTCCACCCCTAAATTTACAAAAAGCCCACAATAATAACTGAATAAGATAAGAAACTAGCAGACAAATATACAAATATAATTTGTTTATTATGAATTTGGTCTATCTGTTATCCCATGCTTTGTCTCCCTTCTTTCCAATGCACAAGAGATGGTTTCTCCCAGACAAGGCTTTATATGAAATTTTACTGCATTGTTGTTTTGCTTGTTACTTGAGCATCCTTCAGGAGATTCAAAGAAATGCTGGCTCATATTTATGTACTACTCATTATAGTGCTAAGTCTAACTGGTTGCTTTGCTAAAGGAAGCCGAATGAAGCCCAAAAGCTGTTAAATGATGCAAAGAGAGGTAAATTTCCTGATGCATTGACAGGGAAGATTCTGATGCAAGCATCCTATCTAGATACTACACTACAAATTGCACCATAAGTTTTCTGGAATTCTTGTCAAAGAAGTTCAGAAAAGTGCTCTTGAAGTGGCAGTTGCTGGGATTCCTAAGACATTTGAATTGATAACGCTGTGAGTTTTTATCAATAATACTCTAATTTCCATGTTTCACAGTCTTATGCAGGTTTCATATTAGTCTCTTACAAAATATGTGGATTTTACATATGGAACCATTGCATTATTCGAATATGGGATTAATATAATTTCTAAAACTTGTGAATTCTCATAAATTCACTCAACTTTTATGAGAACAAGCAATTTTCAAAGTTTTCAATTGATAAGTTGAAAAGACAATAGATTCTGTGTTATAACTTTGTGAAATTCAAAATTAAAGCTGCTTCTTTGTCCCTGTGACATTCAAAACTAAAGTTGCTTAATTTGTGTCCTTTCTTTCTCTATTGGAGACATTAGGCATATATAGCTGGTCTCCCCATCAGATTTCTAAGTCAGAATCTGGCTTTAGTATTTTAATTTAGACAAAATCAAAGTTTAGTGAGTTGTTCTTTACAAACAGAATTTTACTTAAACATTCTGAGATAATGCAAAAATTTTAGTCACATCAATTAGAATTTCTTGTCTGGCAGTGCAAGTATAATTCAGTGGACTAAGGCTGCAAGTCTTCCAAAGAATGCTTTCAACTTTTGGTAGTTTTCTTGATCATCTGTAGGTTTTCCAATCAATGAATATAGCTATAGTTATTGTGAATTAACTAAGATCTCATTAGCCAATTCATTGGCCAACTTAGTAGAGTGATCATCTTGTCCACCAGCAAAGCTATAGGCCTGAAATGCTAACCGAAAAACTCTCCAAAGCAATCTACCACTGTCTTTCATTTTCCCTTCTGTGGCTCCAGTTTTTCCATTCCCGTTTGTTTTTGCTTCTCTCCTTTCCTAAAAGAGAAGCCAACACTTACTCCATCAGAATCAAGTAATCAAAATTCATGAGCCAGTTGCTTCAAAGGTGAGCAGTGTTTGATTTAAATCGAAATAATCGATCAAACTGAATCAATTCAGAAATTCAGTTTGGTTTTATATTTTTTTGTTCGGTTTGATTTTAATTTTCAAAAAATTCAATTATTTTAGTTCGGTTTTTATGAGAAAAAAATTTAACAAAACCGAACTGATTAGTTAGCAATACTATATTGTTTCAATAATATAGGAAGATCATACTCCAAGCAAGATTAAAATATTTCAATTAAATTTTAAAACACTAAAAATGAGATTTAAAAAAGGCGCCTAACTGACCAAACTAAATCAGACTGGTTAAATTCATATTGATTTCTCCTCTAATTCGATTCAATTTTTATAAATACTTAAATTTAAAATTTTGATTTATTTGATTTGAGTCGATTTTAAACTTAACCTACATGATACAAGCCTCTAGCTTTAACTACTTGTTATGTAAAATTTTGGTTGAACTTACCTTCAGTGCTAGTTCCATACAGCCAGAGGAAAGATCTATCACTGATTCTTTTACCCTTGTAAACATAAGGAAGTCAAACTCAATATTATGGCTCTTAAATTTTTTGGATTCCTCATCCTTATTTCGTTCAAATGCATCCACCTGTACTTTGATCTTGATGATCGAGACAAAGAAGCAGTTATGAATATATTGCTGTGAGGAGGTGCTCGTTTAAATTCATACCTATGTTTACCTTTCTGATATAGCACTCGACCTTATCCAAAAGCTTTGACAATGGAGGCACTATCTCCCAATTCTTCAAGGTAGCAACTATAGTTTCTAATTTTGAGTACAGTGCAGCTGCTGCCCTTAATGTTTCCAACTTCTGTGTGGGAAAATCTTCAAACTTTGCTAGCACCTGCAACTTAGAGACTTGATGATTGATCTTCTTGATTGAGAAATGAAATTATTAATATTAACAACTATGATAGTGCTGGAGAACTGACCTGAGATTCATCAGTTAGGACTCCAAGAATGGATTCAAAGTGGTTTCGGAACTTCAGTAGCTTTACCATGTCATTTGTTTGAAAAGAATTGATGGCTGCCTTCAACTCAAAGATCGATTTTGCATACTTCTGAATATCTTCTTGAATTTGTAGAAAGTATGTTGATCTAAACTACCAGGAAGGGAAAAAAATAGAAAATCATAATTTTCAGCTAAAAATTTTCATGTTTTATTGTTGCTAAGCAGAATGCTTCCTACAGTAACTGATATTGATAGAAGCAACCTTTTTGACAATTCTGCTAGCGTGGCAGACATTCCTTCCCTTCCACCACTAGAACCGCCAAGTTGTTTCGTTCTCACACTTGATGATTTAATAGTCAGATTAGATCCTTCCATCTTTTCCTTCAGTATCTGAAACAGGCTGGGCATCTGGGTGGATCTCTTCAATTTTGAAACGGCTTTTCTTTGAAGTAGAGATTTACCACCAATAGGGGGAGGTGGAGGGGGCCCAAAACCCTTTTTGACTGGCGTTGCAGTTGGTTTCGATCCTCTTGGAGGCATGACAGGTGGTGGGGGAGCACTTTTTGGGATGCCAGTTTCACCGGTTACATCTTCCGTGCCGTTGCTTTTCTGCAGGCGAGATTCAATTACGCCGGTGTTTACTGCTTTCACCTCTTCTTTGCTCTGTGGCAAGATGCTAGATTTCTGACAAACCTGAACTCCAGGAGGCGGAGGACGAGGCGGAGGACGAGGCGGAGAGTTGGAAATATCTGGAGACACTGCAGTACGAGCATAATTTTCGGCAGCAAGAGAAGTAGATTTGTTGCAGGGATGGGACTCTGTTGATTTGCCGGGTTGTTGGGTGTAATCCTCATTCAACTCTTCATCTTCCAGCTTATCAAACAGTTCTGCTGCTGCCTTAATCACAGAGTCAAGTGTTGCAAACACTACTATATCAACTTCAACAAAGTAAGAAATCAAAATGAGCTTCAATCAATAACAATAAATACATTGAATTAGTAAGATCTCAGAGACGAAAATGCACACCCAGTTGCTCTACATTTGTGCTGTTCATATTACTAAATTTATCCAAACCATATTTGGCCAAGCACTTGTGACTCATACTCCACGAGTCTCTGATAGATTTTAATGCCTTGAAGAAATATGCAACTTTCTGAAAAACAGCACATACCAATCGTATAAGCTAACAACGAACAATATAATCACTACTTTTTCAAATGTGACTCGATGATAAACCTTATGAATAGCAGTTCCTTTAATATCTGAAATTGGAATGTTTGGCAAGGCTTCTAGGCACAACCTATAGAGATCCTCCATTCCAGGCCTACGAAGGATTTGCTTCTCTTGCTTGGTAGCACACGATGATCAAGACCAGTGATCACCCTGCACACAAGGCTGCTCCAAGTCTCTATGAGTTTTGAAGATGATGGTTTCGTAGCCTGGCAGACTACAGCAAAGCGTACGAATTAAGAAAAGACTATGAATTAAGGTGCGAGTCAATTGGGACGCGCTGCACGTATCATGCTTGCTATATGCTTAATTAATTTCAGTCTCTTTGAAAAATCTCTAACCATGATGGATACAGGTGGTTGTTGACCACTGATTATAAAATGGGATGATTTGTGCTAATCACTTTGTCTTTAACAATTGATGATATTGATTAATCATCCATAGTCAATAATTCAATATGGTTGCCAAGTCATGGTTTGCAAAAGATGAGAATGCACTGTGTTATCAATTCAAGCGGTACCTTTTCTTTTTCTTTTTGATTAATTTACTGATACCAGTTGATTATAGTTTTTGTTTAGTAAGAAATGTGTTCTCTGCTGAGAAGTGGTCGTTTGTCTGCAAATTATACCAGTTTTTAATTTAGAAACATAACTTAATTTTTATTTTTTATATTTCAGAATAATTTTTCAAATAAACATGAATAAATATATCATTTAATTTTAAATTTTGAAATAAGTTGATTGATAATTATTTTTAAATATATGTTAATTTAATTTTTTAAGTATGTCCCATGGCGAATTTTATGAAGAAGTATCTTTAGTATATGGTGTTTAAGGATAGAATATACATACATTAATTTTGACATTAAATAAGTTATTTTACCCATAAAAAGGATAATGCCAAAAAATAAAGATAATATCCATGGACCATGACGGATCCGGTGTGACCCGATAACCCAAAAAAACTATTAAAGAAAAAAACCCACCGGCAAGCATCGCTCGCACTCTCATCAGTCTGAGGACGAGGTGACTACCGAGAACCAAATAAAAAAAAAGATTAAAATCCCATTACTGTGACATTCTCGCACTGTGATTACTTACTGATTACAAAATAAACGAAGAAAAGCTTCACACCATAAAATATTTACCGATCTCCACATCTACTTTCCTCTGAACAATGAGAAGGTACGATTCTTTTTCTCGGAAAATCTCTCTTTCCACTGGAAACAAACGGAGGTTCAACTTTTTTTATTTTGTTTTCTTTTTAAATTTTCTTCTGGTAACTTTCTTTGGTTGATTTGACGAGAGTTTTGGTTGTGCATCTGCTGAAAGGCTAGGGCACCACAGGCAGCATGGGAAGCAAGGAGCGGGAGGAGTGAAGGGAATGCTGGCCAAACTATCGATTGCTGTTATTGTTCTCTTGATCTGCACGCTCTCCTTGCTGTTTTCGACTACGATTAGTGGAAGTAGCGGATCAAGTGGTCCGTCAGAGGTTAGTTGGAGCTAAATGTTATAAATGATTTGAGATTTACTTTAGAATTGCGGTTCGGTTTGTTTCTGATAAAACGTCCTTGCGATTTATGGAGAATCTGATGTGGTGCTTGTTGGTTATGGAAAATTACTGTAATTGCTGCTGTTCTGGATTTCCTCATCTCTTTGTCGTGTCAGATCAATTTCTGAAGGGATCTTGGTTGCCTCCGAGGTTTGGTTTTTTGTAGGCTAATTATGAAAAGGAAGATTGAGGAAATGTTTAGGCAAAAATTTAGTGTAGGAAAATAGATTTGTCCCGTTTGCTTTTCCAAATTAGGTTACTAAGTGAATATGGCACGTGAGTTGTTACTCATCCATCTTGGGAAAGGTAATTTGTTTAAATGTTATTCTGTATGGATTATGCATATAGAAATTTCCTCTCCCATGCATCTTCCGTTGCCTTATCCTATTGTGTACTTGTTTACCAGATCCATACTTGTGGAATCTAAATGTTTCTCTATCACTTCCGTTCTCTTTGTTTAAGCAGATCAATGTTGAAGAACTTTGGGAAAGTGCTAATTCAGATGGCTGGAGGCCATCATCTGCTCCAAGATCTGATTGGTCACGTATGTAATCTCTGTTTCTGAAGTATGAAGATAGACTTTATAATAAATAAACTAAAGAGCTATAGCATTTCGGAAACTTGTGATTGCATAATTTATTTAATTCTCTCTTCATTTGGCAGCTCCTCCAAAAGAGAGCAATGGGTATCTACGTGTTCGTTGTAATGGTGGTTTGAATCAGCAACGGAGTGCAGTTTGTAACCCATTCTTAAAATCTCTATATATCAGTTCTATTTTTCCCCACATGCTGTACGACTGTTTGGCAGGGACACTTAAGAAGCCGAATAAATTCAATAAATCTAATCAATGAGTCTTGTTGTGTGATTATAACCATGCTAGTTTATAAGATGAGCTCAATTTGTCCAATACATTCATTAGGATGGTGATGCCGGTTCAATGGGTTTACTTGAAATTAATTGGAAATATTATCTTGGATGTTACAGATTTGTAATGCGGTTCTTGCTGCTAGAATCATGAATGCTACGCTTGTGCTGCCTGACTTGGATGCTAATTCTTTCTGGCATGATGACAGGTAACCGTTTATAGTTAATTTCTGTGGTATTTCTCTGTTAGTATAAGTGATATAACATTTCTTTTCCTCCTGAATATGTTAAATAAGATCATTAATTGAAGAATTTTTATAAGATCTGGTAGATAATAATAGTGTATTTGGACAGTTGTTCTTATGCAAATTCAATGGCACTTATACTGAATACTTAGATACTTTTTCTGCATGATGACAGAACTAGATAAGGTAGCATTTGAAGGATGGTATCTTCTTTTTTGCATTTTCTTACAGCATTGTAATAATTAGAATATGATTGAGATCCTGAAAATATGAAAAACGATTGTTTAGGATTGTTAGTCAAGTTTAGTGACTGTAACTTCTTTGCCATGTTTTTTGTATGACAGAATTATTCACATTCTTAAAAAGCCTGAGCATGACCCGAAGCATTATTATGTTTATTGGCAAGTTTGGAACATTAAATTGCTACAACGGAACCTTCCCATATTTTTTGCCTTTCTTTTGTTTGAAAACAAATTCTAGCAAAAATTGTTTACACCACTATGATCATCCAGTGGTGCTCGTTAAATTGTATTGTACCAGGACTTATGTCTGTCTTCTTGTGATGTGGATTAGAAACAAGCCTGATATTCTTCTTTTGGCACTTTCTTCCCATTTAATGATGTTGATGTTTTGGGTTTTTTTTTTTTTTGTGGTTTCTTAGAACTTGGAAATTCTTTTCACTGATAATCCTTGTATAATTCAAAGCAGTTTGTCTCTATAGTTTCTCATGTCTCCTAATAGGACACAGCTTTTGGTACAATGCCATTTTCATTCAAATCCTTGGCAAGATTTGAGTAGATTCATCTCTGTTGAGTCTACTTTATAAACTGTTTTGTTTGGCATTGAAGCTGGTTCATGATTTTGGCATAATATTCCATAGCATAATGGAATTGAAGCATATTTTCTTTGCTACAGTGGCTTCCATGGAATTTATGATGTTGAGCATTTTATCCGCTCACTGAGATATGATGTACGTATTGTTGAAAGCATACCAGAAATTCGTAAAAATGGGAAAATGAAGAAGATAAAGGCTTTTCAGGTATTGAATTTATAAATAATTTCATATTATCACCTCCTAATCAAACATATCAGAAATTATAATCTTATTAAGTGATTCTTGAAGTGCTAATTTCCTTATCCATTTTTTTTATTAAAAAAATTCCCTCCTGCCTCAGTTGCGGCCCCCTAGAGATGCTCCTATTGATTGGTATACAACTGTTGCACTGGAGAAGATGAAGCAACATGGAGCAATTTATCTGACTCCCTTTTCACATCGTTTGGCTGAAGAAATTGACAATCCTGAGTACCAGCGACTGAGGTGCAGGGTTAACTACCATGCCCTAAGATTTAAGCCGCATATTATGAAGCTAAGTGAGTCAATAGTTGATAAATTGCGTGCACAAGGTCACTTCATGGCGATACACCTTCGTTTTGAGAAGGACATGCTGGCATTTGCTGGGTACATTCTCAATTAATCTTCAGTTTTTTTTTTTTTTTTAAATTTCATGTGCATTAGCAAGTAAAAATTGACCTAGAACTATGTCTCATTATCCAATTATTTAACCATGCTTTTTGAGGTTTGCTTCAGGATAAAATTCTCAAGAATGCATTGAAGCATTAAAAATGGTTCTTTCTTTCTTTTCTTTTTTTTCAACCAAGGGTGGGAGAGTAAGGTTAAGAAATTGATGTGAATTCCTGCACCTCCACACCAGAGGTGACTCATCTAAGGAAGTTTTTTGAGGGTGTCGAATTGAGATGTCCTGATGATACAACGTAATATCCTAATATTTCTGCAGTCGCTTCTTCAATGGATTCTTGTTGCAATTCATATATCTGGACTTAGAGGTATTGGATCAATATGATGCAGATGATGAACCATTTTCTTGAAATTTCACAGTTATTAAACCAAATAAAAGAGACCTTTAGTCCTCCCTGCTAGTTATGATTATTTCACATATCTTGGGTATTTGAGTTCATAAAGTATTGGGAGCTAAGTTAATTTCTTCTGATTAAATTACTGTCACCTTTTTCTTATATTTTCTCCATATTTGAGCTGCCTTACCATTCTTTCTGGTGTTCTTGCATTCAAGGATTTATCGATTTCATGTCATGTGTCTTGTGCATGGGTTGAAAGAACTTTTTCTATGTTCGGGCTTATGATATTTGCTTGGCCTTACTTTTGGTGAATCATCTTCAATTTATGCACGTGTTTCATTAAAATTTTTTGTTCTTATCAATGAACATTTTACCGTCTCAATTCAAGGATTATTCATTAACAGCCTATTATGAGATAGGAATTCATATACCTAGTATGGAGATGTTTCAATTATTGTGGAAAAATTAATGTCATTCTGATTGATTGTGCTTCAATGTTTGCAGATGTTTTGACATATTTAACCCTGCAGAGCAAAAAATATTGAAGAAGTATCGCAAGGAAAACTTTGCTGAGAAAAGACTTGTTTATAGTGAAAGGCGGGCCATTGGAAAATGCCCCTTGACCCCAGAAGAGGTAATCTCCTTCTGTATGAATGTGTGTTAGGATTTCGGGTCATGGATCTAGTTGTGAGGCGATTTGGTGGAATAGCGGAGTTAATGGCTGATGGTGAAGAAATCTTTTTCTTTTTTCAATCTATGATGACAATAGCACAAGTTCATAAGAGAGAACTTGAAAATTTCTCACTCAACAACTTTTGGCAAAATAATGATGTCTCCTTTATTATTTCAGCTAAACTTAAATACAAAGGTAAGAGATTGCCTCATCCTATAAACAAGGAAAATTATTAACATGATCTCCTACAACTAAGGAAAGTGAAAGAACACAAAGTAAAACACTTAGTCAGCACCATTAACACATAGGAGGCAGCACTACTAACAAATAGGAGATCATGGGTGGTAACAGCATTTGCCAGCGGCTATTTTTTATCGACTGCATTAGTGACTTGTTTGGCATGCATTCCCTTCTTCCTTCCATGAGTAAATCTCTTGCAGATATGGAGAGGTCTGCTAACAATGTGTTTTGTGTGTATGCATGTGCGAGCTTTTTAGCGACTTCACCAGTGAGCTCATCAAGATTATTAATATTATAATACGCTTAAGTTGATATCTGTCTACCACTTTATATAATTTCTCTCTCCCTCCCACACACTCTCTCTCTCTCTCTCTCTCTCTCTCTCTCACACACACACACACACGCACACTCTCTCTCTCTCTCACACTCACACACTCACAAAGCACACTGGATTATTATTTTGAAGGAGTTAAAGCATACCTACGACATTGTTTCTTATTGCAGGTTGGTCTTATCTTACGTGCAATGGGGTTTGACAACTCCTCCAGAATATATCTAGCAGCTGGTGAACTTTTTGGTGGAGAAAGATTTATGAAACCTTTTAGAGCCCTGTTCCCTCGACTTGAAAATCACAGTTCTGTGGATCCAACTGAGGAGCTAGCCACAAACACACGTGGATTGTTAGGATCGGCTGTGGATTATATGGTCTGTCTCCTTGCTGACATTTTTATGCCTACATATGACGGACCGAGCAATTTTGCTAACAATCTCCTAGGTCACCGCCTCTATTATGGCTTCCGGACTACTATTAGACCTGACAGGAAAGGTCTTGCCCCAATTTTTATTGATCGAGAGAATGGACGCACAGCAGGTTTTGAAGAAGCTGTTAGGCATGTCATGCTGAAAACAAACTTTGGCGGTCCTCACAAGCGAGTCTCACCTGAATCATTTTATACAAATTCTTGGCCTGAATGTTTCTGCCAAATAGATGCTCAGAATCCTGCTGATAAATGCCCACCGGAGAATGTCATGCAAATTTTAGATAGCAAGTTAGAGAGTGAGGTGAACAGTGAATCAGAATCCTTGAAAAAATCAAATTCAACAGAATCTGAAAGATAAATGCATGAGCTTTTAGTAGTTTGTTCTGTCTCCTCGGGAATGAAAGGCTATATATGCCAAATTGGAGGAAGGGGTCCTTGCAACTATCTTCAGCCTCTCAGGTGGATTTTGAATCTCATAATTGTATAATCTGTGATGTTGAAGTGTCAGACATAACTTCAAAGTGTTCACAGTGATTCTTTAGAGTGCATTATAGTTTCATATCTAGCATTGTGGGTGGCATTAAAGATGATATAGGTTCAGATAAGAAAGTGAAGAGTAAGAGTCGAAAAACTTGCTAGACTAGAGTAGCTAGTATGCCATTGAAAGGACTAAATTATCCAGAAAGTCAGATTCATGACAGATGTTCAGGATATTCGAAGGAAGAATTGGCAGTTTGAACTTAGGAGCTGATATTTTGGTGTTTGGCAGACTGCAAGATAATTTCTCATGGAGCATAATATTATTAGAAAGAATACTGAATACTGATAGTGCAATTCACAGGGAATTCAAATTTTTATGCTACTTATTTCAATAGTTTGAAATGTCATCTCCTTTTAGCTTTTAGTTGGATTGTTAAGGTTCTCATTTTGATCTTATTGACATCATTCGAAACGATTCATTTAAATGAATTCTTACACAAATATACATAGTTTTACTTTTTTTAGTGAATTCTTTCATTACAAACAAGATGATTAACAAAAAAAGAAATCAATTGAATTAGATTCTTAAAAAAAAATTTTATTTCAAACAAGGGATTAAAACAAGTGTTGATGCATGAAAATTCTATTTGATGCTGCAGGTACATGCTATTCATGAGTTTCGGTATGCATTAATACATCATAGACAGAGGGTATTTTTATTTTTTGGCCAAAGGTACTGTCCACAAATCAGATCAGATGATTTTTCTGCCTGTATTAAATTTGTTCCTCTCTGATTGACATTGTACTTCTGAGTGTCATTGGAAGACATCTAATTTAACAGCGTCAGCGTCCTTGTGGTTCGAAAGAAAAATATTGTACAACTAATCTTATGCTGTAAAAGATACAATGTTTTTGAGGCTTGGAAAAACTGATTTGTGTTCATTTTCATTGGTGTATTCATGCTTGATGAATGAGAATTGCCTGAACCAGTTGAGGAATGTCAATATAGGTGCATTTCGATGTGAATCAGGTTAGCTGAAACACCTACTGTTTCTGGAAATTTGGTACCACCTTCAATTTCATTCTACTTTTCTTCTCCAAAAGTGAGAAGCTTCGAAGAATCGCAAATTCATGCTTCCGTCACTGGCAAATTCTTTTCGTCTGCAACAACTTTTAGCATACTCATTGCTTCATTTCCAAAGTTGGACTCGTTGTGCATCCTATAGAAAAAAACAGTGGTTTAGGGCCTATCTATTTCGTCATTTCTGCTGCCAACCATCTGGCTGGTCAGTTGTAGCTTGGTCCGAGCACTCCCAGCTCATCACAACAATCAATTGGAGTCTTCGCTTCATACAATAAACTATTGACTGCTCTAGTCCACATCTCGAAAAGGAGAGATTAAATTTGATGCTTTTCAAAGCCCACGTCGCCATTGTTTGCTGTCATTGTGATTGTTCCTCTCGTGTTTAGGTGGTTTTTCGGTCACCACTCTGCATCCAAACTGGTTCCTCTTATTTCATGCATCCAAGACAGCTAGCTCTCTACGTACCGTTATTCTATAATAGTTGATGCTTCTTCGTTCTTTCTTTATTAAAAGCAAAAACACAGCCAATCAGGAGTTCAAAAAAGAGTTTCTTTTATTTTTCTCAAAAAGAAGTGACCTTCACAATTGATTTGTTCATTATGCATTGTCAACGTTCCTTTTCACACCCAACTAAATCATGACGGGGTGGTCCTGTTATCTTTCTGTTGTCTGCAATACCATAAGCAAACAGCAAGGCTAGGCCTACTCAGTAGTCTAACTCTATTCAACATACAACCGAAAACTTTATGGATTCATACCAAAGAATACAAACCTAGACAGACCCGGAATACAGACAAAGCTGTGACAAACTCGCCTCCTCAACCTAGAATACAGAAGGGTAAAAGCAAAAGTAAAATTTTAAAAAATGCCTAGTCCAACGAGATGTAGCCAAGTACAAATGTCAGGCGATTCTCCCTCCATTCCAACCAACATTTACATCCAGTAATTTACAAACAATAGATTTCAAACACAAAAGCAAGGGAGGGATGAAAAGTAAAGCAGCGTGGCAAAAATTAATTAGCCTGATGGTTGAGCACGCAACTTGTTTGCCACATAGAGCAAATGACTGATGTTTGTAGGGGGATAGTTCTGGAGAAGCTTGAGATTAGAAGTGAAATCTCCTGCTAGCAGGCGCCTCCGAACGAGAATCAACATTGCACAACATATTCGTTGTAAAGTTTCCTGAAAGAGCAATTGTTTGTTAGCTTTCACATTTTCATTATAAACAGAAGGTACACAATCTGGACTACAGGCAATTTGACGCCGAGGCACTCCACTAGATAATTGGCCAACAAAGATAAACTGTGAATCTAACACAAATACTCGACTGGAAATCCCCACGAGGAAGGTGAGTTGGTTGGGGTTTCACTTAGCCTCAGTTGAATTATCAGAATACAGCTCAACGTCACATATCAGACTTGGACACTTTGCCTAGATGTAACCATCTTTGTCAAACTTGATATTATAATCTAAACAGACAAAAGCAAATTCTAGATATACTCGCACTACAATCACTGATGGTCCTGCACATCTCTTCATGTCGTGTAATAAATATTCAATATAGCATGCTACGTCTGGTGCAACTGTTGAAGTCTTTGGTTTGAGACCAAGAGATTGCATTTCGAATTATAACTGGGTAATTGCTTTATGTATCACTCATTAAACAGCAATTACACAGAAACTTTTAAGAACTTTCTGTTAAGAGTTACAACCAAATTGAACATGTTCCAGTAAGTGAATAACTACTCCTGCCATACAAATGAAGTATATCCCTCAAAATGGGACACTTTGTTCAATCATTAACATCAAAGAAAACATCCTATTATTGAAGGGCAGTCGTTTTCATTCGCTATTTTGTGGTCTATACCCTAGGCAGGATGGGCCTACAGCATACAAACTTCAACTTCAAGTAGAAGAACACAGAGGATATGAGTTTTACCTGTGGACCTTCAGGGTCGCTCAGAAGTGTGTCCCAAATATGAAGACTATCTGCAAAGTTGAATTCCTGAGTCAAGAGGAGAGTAATCCACCTAAATGCATAAAATTGGGGATTGACCTGTTATATTCAAAAACAAAGCAGCAAGCCATTAGAGACGAATTATCTAACCCAAAAATAAAGCCCACTATCATACATCTAACAATATTAAATATGCTACATAAGAAAGCCATTTTAAAATGCGTTCATACTTCAAAGAAAATGAATTAGTATTTTAAAATATATTACCTTGGTTGTGACCTCAAGATGGCGCCAAAGTTCTTCATCATGTTCCTTCAAGAGCTGGGACAACTTTGTAATAGTTGAACGAATACCAACAACACTGTTATCAAGTTGCTGGCAGAAATGATCCCGAAATCCACTCAATAATTCAACAAAACAAAAGAATGTGTCTGCTTCAGCAAAAACCTACAAAACTTAAAAAAGGAAATGATAAACCAAATGAAAATAAACAAAGCATCTGTTAGGGTTTCAGGAAATGGATCTAGTTATAGGGTGAGTAGGTGGAGTTGAAGGATTAATGGCTGATGGAGAGGAAATCTTTTTCTTTTTTCAACCTATGATGACAATAACACAAACTCATTAAGAGAGAACTTGTAAATCTCTTGAATTAAGTACTCAACAACTTTTGGCAAATTAATCATGTCTCTTTTATTGACTCAACTGAACTTAAATACAAAGGGAAGAGATAACCTCTTTCTATAAATAAGGAAAGTTATTAGCATGATAAGAAAATCAACCTCCTCCCCTCCTACAACTAAGGAAAGTGGAAAAAAAAAAAAAAACACCAACACAACTAACAGCACTATTAACACTAATAGCACTATTGATGCATAGGAGACAACACTACTATCAAGTAGGACATCATGGGCAAATGGTACTAGTTTTTCTCAACTGCATTAGTGACTTATTTGACATGCATTCCCTTCTTCTTTCCATGAGTAAATCTCTTGTAAATCTGGAGAGGATTGCTAACACATGCAGGTCATCATTTTAGCTTATAACAAATTAATGATGACAATCAGCATGTTGTACGTTGTCTTTAATCCCCCTAATTTGGGGAACATCAAATGGGAGGTGCTTGTTCTTACCATCTCTTCCCAAAAGAGGCTAAACCAAAGGAAAAGATATGATATTTCTATCATCTTCCCTTTTTCCTCCACAAAACTCTTTAACAAAGTCTTAGAAAATGGTATGCCTCTTTCACATGTTTGAGAAACTAAAGCCTATAGGTCATTTGTGAATTCAACCAAAAGGCCAATCAATATCCAATTGTTCCCTTATATTTTGCTGGAAAATAATTCATAATTAAACAAAAAAAAAAAATCATGTTCAAACAGAAACTCATTGAAGAAGGTAAATACCTAACAGGATAATTTATGAGAAACAGAATCATGATATACATTGAAATGGCCAACTGCAAAAATAAATACGTGCTTACCGCCATTTCCTCGTCAGGGTCATTTCTGAATACGTAAAAAAGGGGCGCCAGAATTTCATTCATCCCTTGAACATATCTTATGCCCGGATTTAATTTAGCAAATACAATCAATATGTTTTTCAAAGCCTCCTGAAGACGAAAAGCACATGTAAGTATGCTAAACAATTTAAGTTTGCATCAAATATCAAATATCAATAACCTGCACCAGTAAACCTGATTGGATTTTGCAAAAGATGAGTCCCCAGAAAAGAAGTGCATGTCTGGATGAGTGCGTTTCACATCTCGGTCAATTTGCTCCATGATCTCTGTGTCCTAAAAATTAAAAGGTTGGAGTCACATATTCACCAACTTCATCCTCCTCTCAACTCCATGAGAATTAAGTAGGTATAGGTTGTTGTTGATTTGAGTTATTTAAATGGACCAGACCACTTTGCGAATCAAATCTCAATATATTTTAAATAAATATGAAAATTTAGTCATCTTTCCCAAGAAGATAAAATTCATTAGTAAGTGAAAAAATTTATATTTAAGTCAATGTGGCAACCCAATCCTTCCTTTTCCCACAAAGAAGAAGAAGATGAAGACTCTCTTCTTGCAACTCTGTCAGCCAAACATTCAAAATACATGTTTTTACAGAACCCTGGAAGTTAAACCCGTGGAATTGGAACACAAGTTAATGAAGTTTTATTTTTTATTTACTAATTTATGTACTTTTACTTAGAAAATACATTTGGTAGTGAGGTTTAAACTATCACAACCCAAAGGACATAATTCGATACCTGGAAAAACTGATTCCAGACGCTGGTCTTCCCAAGGCTCAAAGGATGCTCTCCATGAGTTATCTGCGATCTTGATAGCATGCCACTGCTTTCACTTTTTGCCTCATCATTTTCACAATCCTCCAACCTCCTTGTGATTTCCGACTAACTAGCACAAAAATAATCAGAGATCCAAAACTATTTACAGGAACAAAGTTATAATCAGAAGGCAAAATAGATCCCTATTGCATGAAGTTGAGTGTCACCATCTCATGCTAGTTTGACAAGTAAAGCCTGCTCAAAACTCACGCCAACATATATCTGCTTTTGTGATTTAACTTATGCTCCTTTAAGTGTGGCCTTCATGGTTTAACTGTACTGTCAATCTTTTAAGGACTTCACAAAATCCACGGTTTGAAAAAGTTAACCAAGAGACAAGATTAAGAGAAACCTCAAAAAAAGAGGAATAGCTGTGTAGTATCATGACCATACAAGGATTTTAGTTTCGTATAGTCCTTTCCAAAGCAACAAATTGAGACTAACAAAACCAAATAAACAAAATCAACATGACTTACAGGATTGATTAAAAACTCCTCTTTAAAATGCTTGTACTGAGACCTCCTCTTAGCCAATTCACTTGACCAAAGGGAGCGATCAGCTGGTAGATACCCCAGTAAGAGCTGCCAAAATCAATTGAAAATTAAGTAACTATGGCACATTACCATGAGGTCATTCATCCTAAAGTTGCTCAACAACCCCCCCCCCCCCCCCCAAAAAAAAAAAAAAAAAAAAAAGAAAAACCAACAGAGAGAGAAAAAGGCACCAAGCTTGAATGTGAAATTCTTATTGATAACTCCAAAAATTAATTACGACAAATCATTAAAAAAAAAACACAGAAAACCTAAAATCCCAATTTCCTTCATATTCTCAAAGCTAGAAAATGAGCAACTTGAAAACAATAATTCACTTCAATCAAATTACGAAAGAAATGAGAGAACAAGAGAAACACAGAGGAAGAGGGAAGAGAGAGGAAGTACCTTCCAGACCGTAGAACGAATACCGGAGCCATCAGGTATCCCCTGACATGCAATTCTCCTCAATTCCCTTATATTCACCACCTTCCTTGACAACTACATTCACATTCACTGCCAGAATCAAAACAAGTAGGCATATATAGGCAAGATAAAGAGAGAAATTATAAAAGCAGCAGTTCTGACCTCGGTCAAGAACTGAGCCTGTATGGAAATATCCTCGGCAGATGGACTGGTCACAGAGGTCCCATTATCCTCATTATTACTATTATTAAAACTAGTACTACCGCTGTTTCGCGAATCTTTATCTTTATCCTTAATTTTGATTTCAGGCATCGAAGGACGAGGAGGAGGCTCCTCTATTTTTGAAGCGCGCGGTGACACCGGGACAGGTAGCCCATCGAAAGATTCGGTTGAGGTGGTGGAGTCAGCGAAAGTGGAGTGCTTGGACGAGTAGCGGTGAAGGCGATCGTCGTCGGCGGAGGAGGAAGGAGCGGTGGTGGACCAAAGTGAGCTGTTGAGCCAATCAGGAACATTTTTCTTCACCATTACAAGAGCGATTGATAGTTTGATGCACAGAGAAAGAGAGAGAGGGAGAGAGGAGAAGAGAAAGAAGATTTGAAGTGATTAATGGAGTCCTCTGGTAACTGAGCCCATGTTTGGAGTTTGTGTCTTTGTTTCTGCTTCGTAGAAAGGACAGATGGGGCCAACGGAGTTGAGTCACACTGCCGTTATGAAACGGTCGTCACGGTGCAATCGCCCAATTGGGAGAGGCCCTGTTACTGATTAGTTATTTACAATTGATTTTTAGAAAAATGTTCAAACCGACCTTAGAACTTTTTATTAAAGTTGAAATAAGCTCAATTCGATCTTCCTATCTTAAATTTCACTTATAACCTCATCTAATAAAATATTATTTTTTAATAATAAAAATTTATTTATAATATTATAAATCTTATTATTAAAAAATATTATATTAAATTAATATTTATTTAATGAGTAAAGTTTATTGATTTATTTAGTTAAAATACTGAATTAAAATTATTTAGACAATAATAAAAATTAAAAGTTAATTTGAATTTTTTTTCTTTATTTTTTATATGAAAAAAAAAAGACAAATGAAGTGTTAAATATGCAACACCTCAAAATTGAATTAAATTGTTTCAATATATTAGGAACATAGAATAAATGAGAGAAAAATCACAAAATTATCTTTAATCGCAAACTATAAACACGTGCACTGAAAAAATAATAAACATGGAAAAATTATTAATTGAATTAAATAATTTAAAATAATTTAATATGTATTTATTTTTAATGATATGTACTTTCTATTTTAATTTATTTTAAAAAAAATTATTTTTTTAAATAAAAATCAAAAATTGAAAGAATAGATTTAAAATACGATAGTTATACTTTCTAATATGTTGTTTATTCAATTTAAAAAATATAATAAATTTTATAATATAAATCAAATATACCATATTCTGAAATTTATTAATTTAGATAATATAATACTGATTTGTAAAATTTTATCACACTATGTCTTTGATGAGTCTATAAATTATATTTTAACATAATTATTCGCAATATACGCAGAAAAGATATTTAATAAAAATTATATTCTTTAAATATTTGAAATAATATGTGTGTATATTATATCTTAAATTTAAAAATAATTTACATAATTAATTAAATACAACAATATTGATTATTTAAAGATAAATTTTAAAAATGCCAAATTAATTTATTTAATTTTAGAACATATTATCTAAATTATTGAGTTTGTCATATCAATTGAAATAGAGATTTATTTCATTAGTAAATAAAAAAAAAAGCAAGTAAATTTTTGTGATTCTTTTAAATAAAAAAAATAAATTATTAATTGTACTAAACCTTTAATGTTATATTAATTTACTCTATGAAAAAATTGAATTGCGATCTTAAATAGATTTTAAAATCAGAACCAAATTACATAGCCTTGGTTTATGCTTTAAAAAATGTTTAAAATATTTAAAAAAAGGTATAGTTACGTAGCCCTAGCCCATACCTTTTTAAATGTTTAGAATATTAAAAACAGATTTCTATCTTCCATCATGTTATGTAATTAAGACCAAAATGTAGTGATTGATGCGCTAAAATTAATTTTTTAATATATATAAAAAAATTATGAAAGATATAAATATTAGAATTGAGTTTGTTATTTTGCTTTTTGCTATTTTTAGATTTTGATTCTAAATAGAAATTATCAAAATTTTTTGAATAAATTAGAAATTATCATTAAATTTAAATTTTTATTTTTCATATATACCTTATGCTTCTTTCTTTTGTCATGCTTATGAATCCATTTTTTTTAGGTTGACAACTGGTGAAAATATTTACCCACCTCCTTGAGGTACATAAACGGTGATGATTAAAAAAATAAAGTAAAATGTAAAATTAGAATAATGAAAGAAAAGGAATATAATAATAAGAATAATAATGGAGAGAGTTAGTGTTGAGAAGAGTACGAAATCATGCAAACCACCAAATGCTGCGACCCAAAAATCAAAAATACTTTGGGATCATAGCTTTTGTTGTCTTCAACTTTATTCAGAACCAAGTGTTTTGCATAATTACAATTTCCAGTCGCGCAAGTGGAGGGCACACAGTTTCTGAGAGACACCGAGATAGAGAATTGAAAAAGGAGGAACACTAGATATTTCATAAAGGAAGTTTCGGAATTGTATTAGTAAAGCAGTTGCTCGTATATAGAACGAGTGCTTCTAACCCATCTCTTGAGGCAAAAATGGTATCTATAGAGCATTACGTGATCACACACTCCACCGGGATTGAATAAATTAAGATTAAAATGGTAAAACAGATATTATTCAGTTTAATTTCAAATTAAAATTGAGTTTTATTTTCTTTTTTAGAAAATAAAAAACTATAAAAAAAAATCAATTATTAAATTTATTGGGATATCTATCTAACTCTCCTACTAGATATATTTTTTAACTCATATATAACTAGTAATATATATTCCTTTCCATACATAAACCTATTATTATCTTAGATTCCATAGGATTTTAAAATTATTCTTTTAAACATTCAAAAAAAAAAACCAGAAAATAACAGATTTCGCAGGTTCCAATCTGGCAGGAGCAAACATGCAAGCCATCAGAGGAGTGCCATTCAAACGATCAATGGCCATGGAAGTAACATTGCGGGGCGCCCTCAAGCTTGTGAGATTAAGGTTTTCAGAGGAAGCGGGCATGGAAGACATAAAATTTGGAAATCCAAAATCAGACAGCCATTGCTTCGAGCGCACTTGAAGTTTATCTCGGTTTATAGGGACTCCAAGGAGAATTTGGGTGAGGAGATGTACGTTACTGACAATTGTTTAACATCCAACCCCAACACATAATTAAAATGGGAGATGGCATTCTCAAAGCTGGAATTTTTCTGAAGCCACAAATCAGTGCATTCAAAAGAAACGAGTTTTAGAATGGTTGAGTTTATAAAGACCGCAAGAGAGTCGCCAAGGGGTTTGCCTAAAGATGACGAAGGGATCAACTGGATTGCGATGAGGCTGCTGGGAGTGAGATTGTGGAGATGGATTTGGAGAAAGAAATATAAATTGGGTTTTAAATGGATTTCCATAAGCTGCATCAGGAGGGTAAAAAGCTTGCCTTGAAAACAATCACAAGTACATAATATAGTAGTTGATGGACGACACAGCACGATTAAAATTAGTGGTGATGCTCTCAATTTCAACAATAAATTCATAAACGGTTACTTGCTTAAATCTAATCAACGAGGAGCTTAATACAATCCTTGAAAATACTATGCATTTTCTGAAAAATAACATTTTCCAGCATATGGAAGTCAGTTGAACTTAAAGCACACCAAAAAATGGATTACTAATTGCAGAATTCAGCTCAGACCCGGCAGAATTCAGCACAGCCATCTCAACCTTGTCCCTAGGTAAGAAGAGGAACTCATCGCCTTCAATTTTCTCAAAACCGCATATCTCCAAGAACTCGATGCCCCCCTTCAATGAACCAACTCTATCCTGTTTAATGCACAATTTGAATTACAGTGCATAAAAAACAATGAAAAATAAGATTTGAAGAAAAATAAGATTTAAAAAATTAGGGAGGTTATCAACGAGCAAATAAAAATTAACAGATTATATAAAACGATGCAATAAACAAGTAGGTAGGAGCCAACTAATCACGACCAATATCCATGAAGAACTATTAGATTTTGAAAATAAAATAAAATTATAAAATGAGTACACATATAAATATGAATATTTCATACAGCGGTTATCAAACTCATTCTCATACAAGGTCAAGATTATAATAACTGCACCCAAAAACACCTCCATTGATCCGCCTGCATGTAACAAGCATGCGCACGAAAGGGAAAAAAGATGCAAGAGGTTTGGTTAAGCATCTAAAGATTCTTAGCCTTGTGGAGTCACATCCCAAGTTCAAGTCATGCAATATTCCCATCCAGGATACCCATAATTTCAAGCAGGATTTGACCCCATAATTTCAAGAAGAATTTATCCCCATATTTCTTGGTATGTGCATAATAAGAGCACCAACATGCATAGTGTCTACATTCAAAAAATAAGAAATAGAAAACCATAGGCAGTGTAGGATTTACAATATCAGGAATAGAAGTTCCATACCAGAAAGGTTTGGTTTTTAACCCTAATTTTTCTGTACTTCTCCTCATTAGGATTTTTGGCAACATTCCCTATGTAAGTTAGGAGAGTCTCGAATGCCCTCTTCACTTTAGCATCATCATCCTAGTCTCAGAGAAAGCAAAGGTAATTGAGTCCATGTTATAATGCTAATGAGAAAGGAAACTGCATTACTAAATAGGGACACACACAGAGTCGTATTTACCTTGTGAGTCTGCTTAAGAGTTCTCAAACACTCCCTCATTTGTTCTGCTTTTGTGGCAGGCCTAACAGGCAAGGAGCTCTGCAAAACATTTGTGCAGTATGTTACTATGTTTCATAATTTATACAATTCTGAATGCCTAAACCAAACTACTAATAATTTGCCATACCTTTTTCTCCTCCGCAACAGATGCTGAAGGTTTTACAGTTGCCGGTTCTTCAGGTGGCAATCCAAGCTTCCTTCTTCTTTCTGCCTGTGAAACATCCGACCAAAATCAGGAAGCAACAACCCAAGAAAAAAAAAGAGAACCACTCCAAATATAAACTAAACAACAACTGGGATGCAGAATGTTGGACAGGCATAGAAGGATTGGTAGAATTTTTCATATCTGCAGACCGAGATCTCAAAAGATCTTGCTTTTTAGCATCCTATTTTAATACTCAGTGTAGCAAAAGAAGCAAAAGCAGAGCAGTGACCTTGTCCTCTTCCAACTTCTGACGAATTTTTTCCCTAGCCCTCTTCTCTTCTTCTTTCTCTGCCTTCCGGAGGGCCAACAAACTGAGAGAGAACAATGCATCTTTATTCAAACAACTAACACAAGAAAAAAGCATTGCGCCATACTAAATACCAAAAAAAAAACACATTAGATGAAACAAACCGTTTTCTTTCATTTTCTTCCTCAATTCGTTTAGCTTCTAGGAGTTCCCTGCCAATTCTAATTCTCTCCTAAAAACAGTACAAGATGTTCTTGAGATATGAGAAACATATAGATGAGGGTCATTAAGCTACAATTAACATGTCACAATGCAGAGTCTTCCTGTAGTATCCAAATAGAATACTAGTAAGAATTAACCTCCTAATCCCAAGGAGGCAAAAGCAAACAACGACATATAAATACCCACATTAAAGATTTGCTTGTTTTTACGAAAAGATGCTAAAAGAAAATATAAAATTCTATGAGAATTATGCTTTATATCTGCAGATGTCATTCAAATTGCTATTCAACTATTTCTGCTTGAATTCTGGAGATTATATTTGCAAAATAAAATATATGTTCATGCATATATCAGCAAGTACCAGGTTATATGTGAAACAATTCACAGTTATATGTTAATGCATCAAGCCTCGTGTTCTTTTTGTACTATATTTGTTGCACTAGCTGGCAGTGTCATTGTTCTAAGAATGGAATGGCAATGGAGTGATCTAAGTTGAGAATGTCTATGCTCTGTCAACATGAGAAAATCATGAATTAGCACTACTTTTCCCTAAAATGAATGCATTATGCAAGCTTTACCATGAAGAAGAAAGAAAATGTGAAAGTATAGCAGGCTGCTGCATTCAGACTTGTGACAAGGATAAAAACCAAACAAGACATTATCTCCTAAGGTTTTCAATATGCTCGTTGACACTGCAATTCATTAGTACAATGGGGAAAAACTGGCAACAAGCTTGAAAAAGTATTATTATACATAACTCTGATACTGCAAGTTCACATAAAAGAGAAATCATAAAGAAAATCATCAAGACCTTTTCTCTCTCTCTTTCCATTCTCTTCTCTTCCTCTTCCTTCTTCTTGCGGGCACGTTCCCTTCAAATCATTTACAAAAAAGATAAGCATAAGATAAAATCCTAATACAAGAACTTTGGAGGGTGGAGAGTGGAAGAAGGGTGAGGGAGGGCAGAGAGAAGAAATCAAAATATCCAATACATGTTCTTTCCTTCAAAGGTACCTTTCAAGGTCAAGTGTGTGGTTTGAGGTAGTTTTATGGTTTCTTCTCTAAAACCTACTTTGTTTTGCCGGAGGAAAAAAAAAAAAAACTAAAACCTTATAAAATTTATGAATTTTATCTCATAAATAATTACTGTATAAAAATATATTAGATTAATGAAAAAATTATTACACTGGAAAAAATATAAGTACATAATATTTCTTATAAATAATTATTATTTTAAATTAATAATAATGACACTACATTTTTTTTAAAGTAAATAATTCATTTCATTCTTATTAATTTAATATAATGTCCTATTATATCAATTTACAAAAGAAAATATTATACTTGTGTATATTTTCATAGTATATATTATTGTTTTTTCCATTAATCTACAAGTGAAGTGATTGTTTTACAAAGTTAAATAGCACTTTATGTAAAATTTGTGATACATAAAAGCTTCATGAAGTTTAAAGGGTTTCTTTTTGTTATTTAAAACAAATAAACCGTAGAAGCCACACTGGTTTATGTTCAAAACACCGAGTATACCCAAAAAAACAAATTTTTGACATTTGCAAGATGATTAATATATGTTATCATATAGACATGCAATTACACAAGACATAAGCAAACAGCAATGGACCTGAATGCATAGAAGAATCAGTGAGCAGTTTTTTTAGTGATCCGATAATAGCATTCCATAATAGTTTCAGAAGAAGCAACGTTACGATGCCAAAGGAAACTTAAAACGGGTCCTCAAAAAAAAATAGTTTTAAGATTTTCAGATTTCTTTCCACCAAAAAATAAGCCACCTTCTCAAAAATATACTTCAGAAGGTCAATGTCATACAAAATCCCACTACACTCATCCAATAAAAATCAAAGCTCAAAAAGAAAAAAGAAAGAAACATGTTAGAATAGAACCCATACTGAACCCAATTGAAAATCTAACTGATGCAAGGCCAAGCAGCATGCAGCACCAAGAACAATAATAAATAAAAGCACTGACAATATCAGCTACCAATAAACAATTAAATGTAAGAAAATGAAGCTAAAATTGCAAACTAATATATCTTACTTTAGCTCTTGTGCTTTGAGCTTCATTTCTTCGGGTGTAAGAGTAGGTTTAGGAGCCTCAGCTTTGGTGTTAGCAGGTATCTGGGCAAACATTCAAGAAAGTTAAATAATAGAGAAGCAATGTTCAATCAGAGGGACAATTGAGTTAATGAAATGGTTAAAGAAACTTAAGATTTCACCAATCTCCTAGGAGCTCAACTTTAAATCAGTAAGAAATTTTTTCGCACATGACAACAGTACTGTGCATGCATCGCCATATTAACTCTCAAAGAATGACGCAGAAAAGAACATAGATAGGAAGATGCACACAACGAGGGGAAATGAACAAGAATATCATACCAAGGGCATTTCATCAACATCTGGGTCATTCTCATGCTCAACAACCCAATTAACAGCTGCCTCAAGACTGATATTTCCTGAAGAAAAAATAGCCACAATGCAGCCAAGGCTCTCAGATTTCATTGCAATCAAAATATAGAAGCCAAAAAATAGATTAAAAAATGTAGACATCTCCTTCCTCTCATTTACCCATATAATATCTCTTCTGGTGCTTAGATTACATGCATAGTGTTTCAGATTCATAGACGTGCATGTACTTCCATTGTCTGCAAATCTAATTCATATGACTATGACTTGATGTAGCTATCTGCTGAAAGAGTTTTTGTGTTTCAGCAATGGAACTAGTACTCTAGGAAAAATTCCTGAAAAGTTCTGGGGCTGTTTCTGTGATTTATAAGAAATTGGAAACACAATGATTTTTTTTTTTTTTTTGAAAAAAAAAAAAGAAAAAGAGGGAGTTCCATTTGTCAATGAAAATCACAATTTAGAAACAAGACAAACCTTTCATGTCTCTCACCTCTCACATCAAACTCAAAAAGTCCTTTGGAGAAGCAAGAACTTTAAGAACACAGGTCTTGCATATAATTATTTGATAAGAAAGGAGTTAGTAAGAGATTGATTCAAGAAGGCCACAGAGGGCAAAGTGCACTTGAAGATGCCTTTACTATATATATATATACATATAGATTGATGTTTATGTATATAATATTTTTTAGAAACTGCTGTTTCCCTGCGTCCATTTCTGTGTTTTCCTGTTTCTGCATTTCCAATTTGATATTACATGGGTTGACAGTTTAACCACCACGCACTAGGATTACCCTCCAAACATTTGTATGTCAAATGTCTCTTTTCACATCTATGGGTATGTACGCAAGTGATGGCACAATTACTATGAATATGCGTGTATTGTAAGCGTAAAACAAAGTCATCTCATCAATTTGACAGAAATTGGTTACATCAATGTTCTCCAGAGCTTCACAGTATTGAGCTCCGCCTGACGTATGTATGAGCAGCTTATGCATTAGATCAACAAAAATAGCCATACTGCCTGTTTATACCCTAATTTTCACACACACTACAACTAGAACCAATTGCTGTATGTGGGATGTGCAGAAATAAACCGCCTTCCAACTAGCCAGCACTAATAATTTTCAGAAGATCAATAATGCATTGTTGATTGCTTTGAATTTACTCTGAATGCCTTAAGTAAAGAAAACTAAATTTATATAGAGAGACATGCATATTTTTTCCCACCTTACCCACAACCAAAATGGCTATCTCTACACATCAGAGGGGAAATAATAAGGTTACTGTCAATGGCCTTACCAGAATAATGAAGTGCCCGTGTTGCCCGTGCCTTTGGGAAACCCATTCCTTCCAGTTCCTCAAGGAGCTTTTGGTCAACCTCCGGAGCAACCATTTCTACAGAATGAACAGAAAAGAACATCAGTATGTTGCATAAAGGTAAACATGGCAATACAATTAAAGAGATTAAGATATTATGATTAAAATGGCAACAATGAGAGAACAAGAATATAAAAGGAAAGATTCATCCATAGAGAATTTTGAAATTTCAAAACATCCTGCATATGAAAAATGAGTAAATGATACACCACCAGCGCAGCAAATTAAGTCAGCCATGCATAATAGCCAAAGACATACAATTCCTGTCCTTAAAATGATCTTCTACTTATTTCACCGCACTTGAACAAGATACTAAGAGGTATCAAGTTAACAGCTTTTTCTTGCCTTAGCTAAAATATAAATCCCTGCAAGCCCATAACTCTTTCTTCAACAAACCGAGCTACAGAAAAGCAAAAGAAGGCTTTTGAACTAAGAGAGATGGGACAACAGATGGCCAATAACAAAAACAAAAACATCATATAACCCATCATTGACAGACCTAATCAATTTTAACTGATAAACGCTTCTGAAAAAATTAGGGGAAAAAAATCATGCAACCATTGCAGGACAGCAAAAATGTTACCTTCAGGCTGGGCACTGGAGCTTCCATCGCCAGGTTCATCCACTTCCATTGGTGCTTTTGTAACCTCTAGACTGATTGGTTTGGCTGCTTCAGAAGTCTTATCCGCAAACTCTGTATGCCCAGTTCTCTTCGTGTGCAGGTCACTTTCCTTCATGAAAAAACAAAAAAAAAAATCCCACAAGCTCTTCAGCTGAATAGCAGGAAAAACAAAAATTTCTAATAAACATCCTTAAATTGATTGATTAAGGTTTACTCTATCAGAGCATGAACTTCATATGAAATCCAACAAATACTAAATCAAGCATTCCACAGAAAAATAACTTGCACACTTTCGATTCACTACAAATTCCCAGAAATAAAATGCCCACTCGCATCCACAAAAAAAAAAAATTAAAAAAAATCCACACTCCAGAAAGACTCAATTCCGCACTAACCCCAAGTCCCCAATCCTGCCCAGGCCATTTCAATATTTAAAAAGAAAAAGGAGAAAAGTAAAATATCAATTAAGGGTAATATTGATTAAATCATACTGTTTTGGATCGGCAAGGTTTGCCGCAAGTAGTGCAGACGAGATTGAGCACAGCCTCCGTCGACTCGGAGAAGTTGGAGTGAGAGGTCAGCTCGGCGTGCTCCTGGGCCTCCTCTACAGACTTCAAGAGGGCCCCACAGTCCCCGCACTTCAACGATACTCCCGCCATTGATTGATCCGTCGATCGATCAGTCAGTCAATATGCGATGTGCAACGTTTAAACCTTAAAAGTGGAGAACTTGAGGCGAATCCTTGCGGTGATGGAGTTGGAACCTCGGTAGTTGGCAGTACAGGCTTTAGGCTTGTCGATGAGGAAACGTCAGGACGGTTGAAATAAAGGTGCGTTTGCCCCTAGGGAAATCAGCGTTGGTAAACCGGTCGGGAGATTAATTCAGCTGGAGAACCGGGTTGATTAATTAATGATCCAACTAATTGTTTTCTTTGTATATTATGCGAATATTTTATATTTATTTTAAAATTATATATCTTATAAAAATTCTGGTATAATTTTTTAATTGGTAAAATATTGTTTCATATTGACGAAGCAAGATCCGGCAGGTGACATCTGAATAGAAGTATGATTCGATAGGTTGATCGTTAATTTATGACTGGGCCAACGAGGGGTAGATGCTTTGGAGATTTTATAAGGATTCTCCCATGGCCGGTATTGAGGAAAGGGCTTGCAGAATACGGAAAAAAGATTAGCGGTCCACTGAGGTGTCTCAGTAAAAATCTTTCGATATTTAAGTCAGATCCTAAATCCTTTAATGGTGTTGAGAGAGAAATAAAGCAAAGAAGAGAAGAGGAGAGGAGAGGAGAAGAGAGATCCCTAGAGAGGAATGATGGATTTCAGCGAGAGAGAAGGTTTTTTCCTTTGGAGAGGAAGAAACCTTTTTGGAGTAAGTTAGTGATATATATATATATCTCTGATAGCTGACATCTCTAGTGTCGTATCCCATCATACTGGGCAGAGATGCTTTTATGCAGGTATGTCAGACGGCGCATTAGTGATGGGCAGTAGGACAGTAAATGCAATGCTGACCAATTTGTACTTTTAGCACGTGCATTTATGATCTATGTACCATACTAAGGAGATGACTAGTGTGTGGGAGGTCGACATTCTTACTTTGGCTTCATCAGGTCGGGCCTCATTCATCCGATGGCTTCATTAGGTCGAGCCTCATTCATCCGACCAATATGGAGATTAGTTCCTTTCGATCACTAAGGTCGATCACATCTGTGTTCAAAACCTCGTTGTAGTATGAGTTTTGAAGATGTCTACCTGTCTTCTCCGGGCTTTGAAGAAGTCTGTCTGTCTGTCTGCTTCGGGCTTTAGTAAACTCAGGGATGTCGGTGATCTAATTCTTTATACTCAATAGGTCAGAGCTTCCTACTGACTGGTCCGACCAGATAGAAAAATTCACATATCCCTTATGAATCACGTGTACATGTGTCATGATCTTAATGGGTTCTATTTTTTATATATTATCAGTTGCCCTTTTACTGCTCCGATAGTTATTTATGACGGAGAAGGAAACTTGGCCTGCTAATTCATTGTCACTTGTTCATTTAGTAAACACTCATGAATTTCAAAAGGAATTGAATTGGTCGACTTTAGCATAAATAGAACTAAGGGAGTGAATTTTGTATCTTGATAATCTTCTTTTTGGAAGATCTGATTTTGGTGGTTTTCTTCATGAAAAGTATGTCCTTGGTACTTTTTCTTTTGGAAGGTCCAACTTGGGTGCTCTACCCTTCCAGGCTTGCCTTTTCGACCTGACCTCAATGGTCTGCCATTTCAGGTCTTCTTTATGGGAGGTTCGACTTTGAAGGTTGTCCTTTCTGGCCTTGTCCTTTTGAGTCTTTTTTTGAGCATTTTTCTCTCAGACACCTTTCAGATTGTAAGACCTCGGTCTTTTAATAAGTGTATCAGCTAATTGGTTTTACGAGTGATTTAGTTCTTTATTAGGATATTTAGCCCTAACTATTTTTACGAGTATTTTAGCTTCTTATGATATTCCTCTGGGCTCTTAGCCCTGATATTTGGTCTGAGCACTTTTCCTTTTTGTTTTCTTTCAGGCTCTTTTAGCCCCAGACCTTAGTCTAAGCATTTTGCTCTTTAAGCATCTCCCGAGTTCTTAGTCCTGAGCATTGGTCGGAGTGCTTTTGGCTTTTCGTATTCTACCAAGCTCTTTTTAGCCCTAGGTATTCATCCGAGTATTTTGAAGCTCTTTAGCTCTCAAGCGCCTCTTCCGAGCTCTTTGACTTCTTAAGTGCTTCTTCGGAGCTCTACTGAGCTATTTTTGCCCTTACATCCGGGCATTCCGCTCTGCGTTTCTTCCGAGCACCTAGTTCTAAATCTACTTTCGAGCATTTTTATTTTAATTCTTTTCTTGTGCACTTTTGCCCTTTTCTCGTGCACTTTTGCCCTTTGTCATTTTTCGAGTTCTTAGCCTTGAAACTTAATCTGAGCATTTTGCTCTTTAAGCCTCTTCCGGGTACTTAGCCCTGATTTTTTATCCGAACACTTTGGCTCTCTTTTATCTTTCTGGCTTTTGTCCTAGACCTTAGTCCAATCTTGTTTCTTTCTGGTCAGCTTCGAACTCTTTAATCCTGGCTCTACTTCTAAGCGTTTTTGCTCTTTGTACCTTCTGGGCTATCTGCCTTTAAGCGCTTTATGGGATATTTAGCCTTAAGCCTTATTTCAGGCTCTTTAGCCCTCATTACTCTTCTAAGTATTTTTTCTCTTGAGCGTTTTCTAGGCTATTTACCCTTAAACCTTATTCCATAATAGTTGGATTTTTCATTTATTCTATATCTTAACTTGGCTTACTTGGTACCATGGATCGATTTTCTGAGGCCGACACCTGTCGTGGTTGGGTCTTCTTCATTTGATTCCTCAACTCGACTTTTGGTATCGGGGTCTATTTCTGAGGCCGACACCTGCTTTATTGGGCTTCTTTATTTCCTCAACTCGACTTTTTAGTATCAGATGTCTATTTTCGAGGCCGACACCTGCCTCATTAGGCTTTTTTATTCTCTCAACTCGTCTTTTTGGTGTCAGAAGTCTATTTCTGAGTCCGGCACCTACCTCATTGAGCTTCTTTATTTCTTGAACTCAACTTTTTGGTGTCGGGGGTTTATTTTCAAGGCAGGCACCTGCTCATTATGCTTATTTGTTTCCTCAACTAGGCTTTTTGGTGCCCGATGTCTATTTTCGAGGCTAGCACCTACCTCATTGGGCTCCTTTTATTTCCTCAACTCGATTTTTTGGTGCCGAGGTCTATTTCTGAGGCCGGTACCTGCTGCATTAGGCTTCTTCTTTGTTTTGTGGCCGTAGCTTCCAAGCTTATTGGCCTTGCTCTTACTTTTAAAATTTGTCTACAAAATTGAAGGTTGCACAAAGTACATGTAACGAGAATACTCATTGTTAATTTGAAATAGCAAGATATTTAGCTTCATATTTCAATTGAATGCAAAATATTAATTTTGTCTAACTATATCATCTCATATAATTCTAAAGAATCTAATAAATAATGTTTCTCATGCATAAATCACTTCAGCTTTCAAATCATAAAATAGCATGTTTTAAATTATTTTCTCAGTGGATTCATACTAATGTAAAATCATAGATGAGGACTTTTTTAAGTTATTTTAGTGCACTATCATATTTCAGGTTCATATACGCCCTTCATCTTAGGTGTTAAAATTTTTTGACTAGCTCATAATAGCAAAAATACTTTGAGATAAAGAAAGTAACTGTACAACTTAGGTAACTTGTGCACATCACTTCTCTTTCATGGCTGATGGATCATCCTTGCGTTGTTATTTCTTCATCCTCTCCTGTCTAATTTTTGCTATGCGGTTTTTAGATACAACTGGTGATTTCTGGATCTTTTCACCATCTCTCTTTATTTTGGGCCCTCTTGTTGTTTGGCTGTTAACTTTTCTTGATTTGCAATATGGATCTTACTGGATTTTGTTTGAAAACTCTGACGATAGGATAGACTCCTTCGCTCTCACAGATGGTGCCACTTGATGAGGCGAGATCCGACAAGGTGACTAGATGCAAACACCTGGACTGAGGTCTGAATCAATGGGTCAATCGTTGATCTATAACTGGACCAATGAAGGGTGGATGCAATGGAGATTTCATACAGTCCCTCCATGCCGGCCTTTAGGAAAGAGTTTGCAAAATATAGGAAAAGGATCAGGGATCCATCGGGGGTGCTCGGTGAAAACCCTCTGACACTCAAGTCAAATCTGGAACTCTTTAATGGTGTTGAGAGAGAAATAAAGCAGAGAAGAGAATAAGAGAAGAGAGAGCTCCTAAGAGAGTCTAAAAAGATAATATTTTATTGTATTTCATAATAGAGATTACAACCTATTTATACATGAGAGACGGTATCTAAACAGGAAGGAAAATCAAGTCTATGATTATACAATTCCTGAGATTAAGTAACAAACTCATCTATCAATATTTATTTCCTATATTAACATATTTACTTTCTATATAACCTGTAACACTCCCCCTCAAGTTGGATCATAGATATTTATCATGCCCAACTTGTTAGAAAAATATTCTATTTGAGACCCATTTAAAGTTTTGATGAATAGATCACCCAATTGCTCTCCTGTCTTCACATAACTGGTAGA
This sequence comes from Manihot esculenta, assembly GCF_001659605.2. NCBI lineage: Eukaryota > Viridiplantae > Streptophyta > Magnoliopsida > Malpighiales > Euphorbiaceae > Manihot > Manihot esculenta. The sequence continues at coordinate 27,417,317 of NC_035163.2, forward strand.
GATTAAATTTTCTTGAATCTTCTCACGGATGAAATGACAGTTGTAATACCCGGCTAGCGTCCGGCATTGGAATTCTACTTTCCGGTGGAATCCAGGATGTCAGAATCCTCTAGAAGGGTAAGATTTATGTTTTTCTAAAGCCTTTTAGTATGTTTTTATGTTTTAAGTATAAAGGAAATAAGTTTTTTTGAAAAAAAAGAGCCAAGGAAGAAATGCAAGGTTCGGCCGCCGAAGGTGAAAGTTCGGCCGCCGAACATGCATGAGTTTGGATTCACGTTAGGCCGCCGAAGGTGGTCTGGCCAGCCACTTATAAAAGGCCCTAGGTCGGTGAAATGGATAAGTTTCTTCCATTTTCACAGACCTAGGTGAGACCATGCTCTTCCTTGGGTGATCTTCATGACTTTTACAAATCTTTCAAAGTTTTGATGAGTTTGTATGTTGTTTTGAAGGTTTTGAGCTAAAAAACCAAGATTTTGAAGTTTGGAGAGTTTGAGAGAGAGTTGCTCCATATCTCCACGTTAGGATCACATATCCTCTAGATCTTCAAGAGGTAAGTGTAGATCCTTAGCTTCTTTGATGTTTTATGAAGGTTTTCTGAAGGTTTTTGGGTAGAGATGCATGATTAGGGTAAGTTGAGTTTTTGGTTGATTTGTGGTCAAAGCATGCTTATGTGTTTAGTTGTGATGTTTGTTGGGGTTTTGAGGTAGTTTTGGACCCCTTTGTGCTTTTGGTTGAGTATTTGTGTGTTGTAGAGTTGAAGTTTGCATGTTTGAGAAGTTTGGAGGAAGATTGCATGAAGTTGAGCTGAGTTCTGCCTTACTGGAGAACCCAGTTTCGGCCGCCGAAAGAGGGTTCGGCCGCCGAACATGCTAAGGAGGTGGTTTCGGCTGCCTAAGCTTGCCCCCGAAAGTTTGGACTTTCGGCTCTGGAGGGGAGGTTCGGCCGCCGAAAGTGTCATAGAACATGCATGAGTTTCGTCTCTGGAGAGGACTTTCGGCAGCCGAAGTGCCGCCGAAAGTGCCTGAGTTTCGGCTCTGGAAGGGACTTTCGGCCGCCGAACCCGCCGCTGAAAGTGCCCTGTCCAGCCTTCTTTTGCATGTTTTTCTTGATGGTTTTAGGATGTTTTAGGGGGTTTTTGGGGAGGTTTATAGAAAGGTCCTTGAGTTAGTTTGGTCCCTCATTTGAGTCCATCTGTGTAGGAACAGACCAGAGGAACCAAAGAGATCAGCAATGAGCACTGCTTCAGAGTTTCCAGAGTCAGCCAGAGGTGAGTGGAACTAAACTTAATCTTTTTAATTAAGAAATCAAATGCTTTTAGCATATTTCATGCATCATGGATATCATGATATGTACTAGGGTGATTGCATTAGAATCACGAAGATGTTGCATTGCATTTTATGTTGTTGATGTGGATGGAATGTGAGTGATCCATTAGTCTCTGAGAATGTCCAGGTGCCCATTCTACGCCCTGGCATGAGTTAGGAAGTCCAGGTGCCCATTCTACGCCCTGGCACGAGTTATCAGGTAAGACAGGAAGACTAGGTGCCCATTCTACGCCCTGGCACGAGTATAGGATGTCGGGACTAATGGTGACACATTCATCCTTGCTGTGGATTGTCTGTGATATGATGCATTTCATTGAGCATGTTTGTTAACATGTTTTACTGTTCTACTCACTGGGCTAGTATAGCTCACCCCTCTCCCTTAACCCCAGTCTTGCAGGATCAGAGGTCAGGGGAAGTTCAGCAGGGTACAGGAAGAGTAAAAAAATGTTGTAATAGCATATTGTGGACATGTATATGTTGTAAAGAGATGTAATGGTATTGTATAGAGTTTAGTATAGTGCTTGATCTAGATGTATTGTAAATCCTTTTGCTTATACATGATCTGTTTATTGTATGTATATGTTTTTTAAAAACCAGGCTTACTACAGTATGAGTTTAACCCGTCTAGAGCAAGCTCTAGTAAGGGGTTCTATAGTACAGAGATAGTGCATGCACAGATTGAGCCGTGGTTCAGAGCAGAGTTTTATGCTTTTACAGAAAATGTATGATCATGTATGGGATTTTACAGGTACACAGACAGTATAGCAGGCTTGCTATGGGTCCCGGCGACCTTAAGTCGACCTGGATCCTAGCGCCGATAGCGGTCCGATTTTCGGGTCGTTACAGATTGGTATCAGAGCCCTAGGTTCATATGGTCGGACCTATAGAGAGAGTTTCGGGCTCATAAAGTGTAGGTCAAGCACAATAGGAAATCATGTCCACTAGGATAGGATGTTGAGTCCTGTCTATATGATGATGTGTAATGCCATGATTATGCATGTGCATTGTGGTTATGTGAGGTTTATATGCTGATATGTGTTGTTATGCGTTGTTTTCTAGTAAGCTAAGATGAGAGGAACTCGTCGATCTGCACGATTGACTGGAGTCCCCCCAGTGAATGAGGGTTTAGATGCTCGTCCTCCTGCGTTGCCAAGGGCATTGTCTCAGAGATCAGGCAGGGAAGGTACGTCAAGGGACCCTAGAAGGTCTTTTGATGAGAGCAGAAGAGGAGCAGATAGAGGAGGAAGGTCAGAGGAAGTGAGGGAAGCTATGGATGTGGATCAGGGCAGAGAGGAAAGCATGGGTATGGACAGATCTGAAGAGGGTATGGGAGAATGTAACGACCCGGAAACCGGACCGCTACCGGCGCTAGGATCCAGATCGGCTTAAGGCCGCCGGGACCCGTAGCAAGCCTATCCTGAACTCTGTGTACCTGATAAATCCCATACATGATCAAACATAAACATAAAACCTGAAACACTCCAACGTCTTCAACCTTCAAAATCTTGCTCAAAGCTCACAACTCTTCAAAACAAGGAGAAAACTCATGAAAACCTTGAAAGATTTAAAGAAACATCATGAAAACAACCAAAGGAGAGCATGAGCCTACCCTTTGCACGAAAAGAGAGTGAATGCTCACTCCATTTCCGGTCAACGGGGCTTTTATAGGTGGCCAACCGCCTCTCCTTTGGCGGCCAAACCTGCATGCAAAACCTCACCACTTTCGGCGGCCGAAAGTGAGCCTCTTTCGGAAGCCAAACTTGAGCTTCGGAGGCAGCAAAACCATGCAATGTTCGGCGGCCAAACTTCACCTTCGACGGCCGAACCTTGCAAATGCTTCCTTGGTCTTTTCTTTTCCAAAAATCAATTCCTTTTGCATTGAAACCATAAAATCATATTAAAACATTTTGTAAAACAAAAACACATGTTACCCCTCTAGAAGACTCTGACAACTTCAGAATTTCAGATTCCAACGGAAAGTCCGCCAGAAGGTAGGGATTCCGATACCGGAATCTAGCCGGGTATTACAGAGAGTCTCTTGGAGGGGCTCAGGCCTCAGGATTTAGTTATCCACCCCAATATCCACCCTTTCCACAGGGCCCGGGGTATCCGATGGGGGGTACGTCGGATTACTCTAGTTTTACCCCATATCCTACCTACATGCCTTATATGCCTTATCCTCCTTTTTACCCACCATATCCCATGTATCCACCCACACCTTTCCATCCCAGTTCAGCATACCCAGATCCAAGTTCAGCACCTCCTCCACCACCAGAATCAGAACCAGTAGCCCCTGTTGTCCAAGTACCTCAACCTAGATCAGCTGAGGGAAGTAAAGTGAAAATGACAGAGTATTTGAAGTTGGATGCTCCCAAATTTAATACGGGAGATGATCCATTTGAGTACCTCAGAACGGTTAAGATGATAACAGATGAGTTGGGTGCTGATGATAGCAGAGCCATTGAGATGGCAGGGTTCACACTCAAATGTAAGAAAGCTCGAGAGTGGTTCAAGAATTATGTGGACCCCAGGTTGGACAGCATGTCATGGGGAGAGTTCGCCAATGAGTTTGCAGGGTGGGCTTTTCCTGACAGTTCCAGGGAGCTGAAAGTGATATAATTTGAGCAGTTGAGGCAGACCGAGGAGATGAGTGTAGATGAATACACAGACAAGTTCCTGGATCTGCTTCAGTTTGTGGGTCAGGCTTATGACACGGACCAGAAGAAGGCAAGGAGATATACCATGAGACTTCATCCCAGGTATTCCTCCTTGATTCTTCCAGCAGAGAAGGAGAGTTTCCACTCTATAGTGGATGCAGCCAGGAAGTTGGAGGCAAGTGCCATCATTCAGGGGACCGTAAATCAGCAAATGGCACAGCCTTCGGGTTCTAAGACCCCCAGTGCAGCAGCTTCAGACAGCAAGAAATGGGGAAAGGCAAAAGGTACAAAGAATAAGTTATGAAACAAGATCAAGTCTGGTCTGGGAATGGGTAGTGGCTTAAGCTCTGGCGCAAGCAGTCCAGTATGTGGGAGATGTGGGAGACCACACAAAGGAGTTTGTCGGTTGGGATCTACAGCCTGCTTTAATTGTGGGCAGGAGGGGCATTTTGCTCGGGAATGTCCTAAGGCGACCTTCATGGCACCATCCCAGCAGATGACTTCTGGCAGTGTGGCTCAGCCAGCAGCTTCAGCCATGCCTCAGAGTAGTGGCAGAGGTAGAGGGAGAGGGTCAGCCTCTTCTCCAGCAGCAGGTTCCCGAGGTGGAGGTCCTGTAGCCCCAGCACGGATCTTCACTGTGACTCAAGAGGAGGCAAACACGTCGAACATAGTGGTGTCAGGTAATCTCATCATTGGGTGTTCTGATGTGTATGCTTTGATGGACCCTGGTGCTTCTCACTCTTTTATTGCTTCTGGAGCCGTGGAGAGATTGGGTCTGATGATCTCTGAGTTAGAGTGTCCTCTCTGGGTCAGTGGACCCAAATGTGACCCATCAGTGGCAGAGTCAGTCTGTCGCTTCAGTCCAGTGTTCATAGAGGGTAGATGCCTTCCAGCTGACCTTGTGGTTCTAGATTTGAAGGATTTTGATGTCATTCTAGGGATGGATTGGCTATCTACATATGGAGCTACCTTGGACTGTAGAGACAAGGTAGTTAGTCTCAGAGACCAGGATGGGTCAGAGTGTGTCTTCAGAGGAGACAGGAGGGATACTCCTAGAGGTTTGATCTCAGCCCTTCAGGCTCGTCGGTTGCTTAGGAGGGGTTGTCAGGGGTTTCTAGCTCATGTGAGAGAGCTAGATAGTCAGGTGAGGGAACCAGCCTCAGTACCAGTAGTCCGAGAATTTCTAGATGTCTTCCCAGACGAGCTTCCAGGACTACCACCTGATAGGGAGATGGAGTTTGAAATAGAATTGCTGCCTGGTACCAGACCTATCTCTATTCCTCCCTACAGGATGGCGCCAATAGAGTTAAAAGAGCTGAAAGAGCAGTTGCAGGACTTGGTAGATAAGGGTTTCATCCGCCCTAGTACCTCACCTTAGGGTGCTCCAGTGTTATTTGTCAGAAAGAAGGATGGATCCCTCAGACTTTGTATCGACTACAGGCAGTTGAACAAGGTCACTACCAAGAATAAATACCCCCTACCTAGGATCGACGATCTATTTGACCAGCTAGCTGGAGCAAGTTGTTTCTCTAAAATAGATCTGAGGTCCGGGTATCATCAGTTGAGAGTCAGAGAGGCAGATGTGCCAAAGACAGCTTTCAGGACCAGATATGAGCATTATAAGTTCTTGGTAATGCCGTTCGGGTTGACCAATGCCCCTGCAGTATTCATGGATCTCATGAACAGAGTTTTCAGCGAGTATCTGGATCACTTTGTTATTGTCTTCATTGATGATATCTTAGTGTACTCCAGAGATGCAGAGGAGCATGTCCAGCATTTGAGGACAGTTCTGCAGACACTGAGAGAGCATGGCTTGTATGCCAAGTTCTCTAAGTGTGAATTTTGGTTGAGGAGCATTTTCTTCTTGGGGCATATAGTATCAGCAGAAGGTATTGAGGTAGACCCCAAGAAGACAGAGGCTGTAGCTAACTGGCCCAAACCCACGTCAGTGACAGAGATCAAAAACTTTCTGGGTTTGGCAGGTTACTACAGGAGGTTCGTGCAGGACTTCTCAAAGATAGCTGCTCCTATGACCAAACTGACCAAGAAGAACCAGAGGTTCATGTGGACGGACTAATGTGAAGAGAGCTTTGAGGAGCTAAAGAGACGATTAACATCAGCACCGGTGTTAGCTCTGCCTATCAGTAATGAGGACTTCACAGTGTTCTATGATGCGTCCAGAGTGGGATTGGGTTGTGTTTTGATGCAGAACGATAGGGTGATTGCTTATGCTTCTAGACAGCTGAAGAAGCACGAGTTGAATTACCCCACCCATGACCTAGAAATGGCAGCAGTCATCTTTGCACTCAAGATGTGGAGGCACTACCTTTATGGGGTTAAATGCGAGATCTTCACGGATCACAAGAGTTTACAGTACATCTTGAGTCAGAAAATAGCTGAATTTGAGGCAGAGAAGATGGGTAGAACTGCTCAGTGATTATGATTGCAGGATTCAGTATCATCCGGATAAGGCGAATGTTGTGGCAGACGCCCTAAGCCGGAAATCACTAGGCAGTTTGTCCCATATAGCCGCAGAGAGAAGACCAGTGGTGATGGAGTTTTACAAGCTTATCGACGAAGGGCTACAGCTAGAGTTGTCTGGTACAGGTGCGTTGATAGCACAGATGAAAGTGACACCTGTGTTTCTAGAGTAGGTAGCTCAGAAACAGCATGAGGACCCTGAGTTAGTGAAAATTGCCAGGACTGTTCAGTCAGGCAACAGTGCAGAGTTCAGCTTTGATAGCAAAGGGATCCTCCGCTATGGGAATCGATTATGTGTACCAGATGACATCAGTCTGAAGGGAGACATTATGAGGGAAGCTCATAATGCAAGGTATAATGTTCACCCTGGAGCCACCAAGATGTATCAGGACCTGAAAAGAGTGTATTGGTGGCCAGCCATGAAGAAAGAAGTGGCACAGTTTGTGTCCGCCTGTGAGGTTTGTCAGAGAGTGAAACTGGAACATCAGAAGCCGGCTGGAATGCTTAACCCACTGCTAATTCAAGAGTGGAAATAGGAGAATATAGCTATGAATTTTGTAGTGGGCTTATCGGCAGCGTCCAACAGGATAGACTCCATATGGGTGATTGTGGACAGACTCACAAAATCTGCTCATTTCATCCCTGTTAGGAGTACCTACTCTGTGGACAAGTTAGCACAGGTTTATGTGGACGAGATAGTAAGGTTGCATGGAGTTCCAATGTCTATAGTGTCAGACAGAGGACCTCAGTTCACCTCCAGATTTTGGCGGAGTCTGCAGAGTGCTATGGGTACAAGGTTGGATTTCAGCACTGCTTTCCATCCACAGACTGACAGACAGTCAGAGAGGACCATCCAGACCATAGAGGATATGCTCAGAATGTGTGTGTTAGATTTTGGTGGTTCTTGGAGGCAGCATCTACCTTTGGTGGAGTTTGCCTACAATAACAACCATCATGCTAGCATCGGGATGGCTCCTTATGAAGCTTTGTATGGGAGGAAGTGCAGATCACCTGTTTGCTGGGAAGAAGTAGGAGAGGCGGCTCTTGCAGGGCCAGAGTTAGTGGAAATCACCAGCAGGGTAGTGCCCATGATCAGAGAAAGAATCAGAACTGCTCAGAGTAGACAGAAAAGCTATGCAGATATCCGCAGGAAGCAGATAGAGTTTCAGGAGGGGGATATGGTATTGCTGAAGGTGTCTCCAATGAAGGGTGTGGTTCGCTTTGGGAATAAGGGTAAGCTAGCTCCACGATACATTGGACCCTTTGAGATCTTGCAGAAGATCGGGAATGTGTCATATAAGCTGGATTTACCTGCTTCTATGGAGAGAATTCACCCGGTTTTCCACGTTTCTATGCTCCGAAAGTTCGTGTCAGATCCGAGTAAGGTTCTTAGTGAGCCTGATGTGGAGATCCTTGGAGATCTCACCTATATAGAGCAGCCAGTGCGAATCCTTGACACACAGATCAGAAAGCTAAGGAATAAGGAAATTCCAATGGTGAAAGTTTTGTGGAACCACCATAATCTAGAAGAGTGCACCTGGGAGACACGGGAGTTTATGCTCCAGCAATATCCATATTTGTTTTAAGGTTAGTTTTCCCTTTTTTATGTGTTTATTTGTTTGAGAAACATTCGGGGACGAATGTTCTTAAGGGGGGGAGAATGTAATACCCGGCTAGCGTCCGACATCGAAATTCTACTTTCTAGTGGAATACAGGATGTCGGAATTCTCTAGAAGGGTAAGATTTATGTTTTTCTAAAGCCTTTTAGTATGTTTTTATGTTTTAAGTATAAAGGAAATAAGTTTTTTTGAAAGAAAAGAGCCAAGGAAGAAATGCAAGGTTCGGCCACCGAAGGTGAAAGTTCGGCCGCCGAACATGCATGAGTTTGGATTCACGTTAGGCCGCCGAAGGTTGTAACTGCCCGAAAACCGGACCGCTACCGGCGCTAGGATCCAGATCAGCATAAGACCGCCGGGACCCGTAGCAGGCCTACTATGCATCCTGTACAGTCGGCATAATCCCAAACATGGTCAAACATTTCCATAAAACATTTAAAACTTTACTTTTACCCAGTTTGACCTGTGTATGCACTATGACTGAACTCATAGAACCCCTAGGGTCAGCATACCTTATGTCAACTCGGTCCAACACATATATCAACATAATATAAAACTCATGTACAAAGGGATTATCCAACTCGGGCCAAGCACAATACTATAACTCAGAACATAATACATAAAATTATTTTACAATACAACTCTTTTACATCGTTACATAACTTTACATTACATCATGTCCACTACTATTCTATTACATATCATAACCATAGCCATAACCTGTTGACTTTCTGAACTACCTCTGACCCTGCAAACCTGGGGTTAGAGGAGAGGGGTGAGCTATAAAGCCCAGTGAGCAGAAACCCTGAAGAAAACAGTTCATTTTAACGTATGCTATCATGGAATGCATCACATCACAAACATATCACATCAAGGATGAAATTGTCACCAGTAACCCTCTACGTAACGTTACAAGTCCAACTGTGCCAGGGGCGATAAGGCCACGCCTGGTCTTTCCTTACTTACATAGCTCATATCATAACATGTCCGACTATACCAGGGGCGATTAGGCCACACTTGGTCTTTTCTTACATATAACATATTGCCAGGGGCGATTAGGCCACACCTGGTCTTTCCATTTCATGTCATATCATACCATCTCATGTCATATCATATCGTACTGGGGCTAGAGGATCATTCAATATTCATCCACATCACTTTCATCGTATTATGCAATGCATCATATTCGTGCTCTCTAATGCAACAACCTATTACATAACATGGTAATCATGGTGCATGAACATGCTTAACATTTGATTTATTTTAAAACATAAGGTTCAGTTCCACTCACCTCTGGCAGACGCTGGACTGACTTTGCAACTGCTAACACTGATGGCCTCCTCGGTCCCTCGGGTCCGATCCTGCACAGGTGGACTCGAATGAGGTGCCAAACACACTCTAAATAACTCATAAACAATTCCCCAAAAGCCCCCTAAAACATCATAGAAACATACATAGAAAACAACCATGAAAGGGCTGGACAGGGCACTTCCGGCGGCCGAAGGTCCCTTCCAGAGACGAAAGTCATGCAGGTTCGGGGGCACCTTCGGCGGCCGAACCCTCTCTCCAGAGACGAAAGTCAGGCACTTTCGGCGGCCGAACATCACCTTCGGCGGTCGAAAGTCTGTTCCAGCTCCGAAACACAACTTTCGGGGGCAAGGTTTGGCGGCCAATCCATGCATCCATAGGCAGGTTCGGCGGCCGAAACTACCTTCGGCGGCCGAACCTGAGTTCTTCCAGAACTCAGCCCTCGTGCATACAAGCCTCCCAACCCCCCAAAACAAGCATCCAACCTCTTAAAACATGCATAAACTTCTCAAAACCAAGCATGAACCCTTAACCATGCATAAAGGAGCTTAACAACTAGATTAAACTCCAAAAACAACATCCAAAGCATACATAGATAGCTTATGACCCACATAGGCCAAAACCATCAAAACATCCCACAATCTCACTTGCTCTTTCCCAATCATGCATGCACTCTCCCACATGCATAAACTAGCTTAAACCTTCAACATAACATCACATAAACATACATTGGGCATAAAGCCCACATAAACCCTAACATGCATACCTACCCATGCTCAACCATCAAAACATCATTAAACTTACTTAAAACTTCATTAAAACACTAGGAAAGCAAGGATCTACACTTACCTCTTGAAGATCGAGGGGTGGTCCGATCCCTAACTCGGAGGTGTGGAGGATCCAAGCTCCAAAAGCCTCCCAACTCCCAAAACTCCTTTTTAATCTTCAAAACTTCAAAAAAACAGGGTATATCTCATGAAAATCTCGAAGGATGGGTAGAGAAAAATATGAAAACGACCAAAGGAGGACCAAAACTCACCTGAGCTCGAGAATGGGGAGAAAACTCACCCATTTCCGATATGAGGGCTCTTTATAGGTGGCCTGCTGAACCACCTTCGGCAGCCTAATGTGCCCCCTAAACTCATGCATGTTCGGCGGCCGAACTTGAGGTTCGGCGGCCAAACCTTGGTTCATTCAAACAAGGCTTTCGGAGGCCAAAGGTGCTCCCAAAGCCTTCCCATGTTCGGCGGCCGAACTTAACTTTCGGCGGCCGAACCTGGCATCCTTGATGTGATATGTTTGTGATGTGATGCATTCCATGATAGCATACGTTAAAATGAACTATTTTCTTTAGGGTTTCTGCTCACTGGGCTTTATAGCTCACCCCTCTCCCCTAACCCCAGGTTTGCAGGGTCAGAGGTAGTTCAGGAAGTCAACAGGTTATGGCTATGGTTATGATATATAATAGAATAGTAGTGGACATGATGTAATATAAAGTTATGTAACGATGTAAAAGAGTTGTATTGTAAAATAATTTTATGTATTATGTTATATGTAATACCCGACTAGACTCCGGTATCGGAATCCCTACCGTCCGGTGGGACCTCGGATGTCGGAAACCTCTAGAAGGGTAAAACTATGATTTTATGAAATGTTTTCATGAATTTCATGTTTTTAAGTAAGAAATTTAATGAGTTTTTACATGAAAAGTCTTTGGAGGAAAACCCAGGTTCGGCCGCCGAACATGCATGCGTTTTGGAGGCACGTTAGGCCCCCGAAAGCATGAGTGAGGGAAGTCCAGGTTCGGCCGCCGAACCTCATGTTCGGCCGCCGAACATGGCATGCATGCGGAGGCACATTCGGCCCCCGAACGTGGTCTGGCCAGCCACTATAAAAGGGTCCCTTAGCCGAAAACGGGCGAGTTTTTCCCCATTTTCGGCCAAGGTGAGCTTTCCGCCGCCCCTCACCCATTTTTGATGTTCTTCCTCTAAATCTTTCAAGATTTTCACTTGTTTTCCCTTGGTTTTGAAGATTTAAGCTTTTGAAACAAGTTTTGGAGCTTGGAAGTCTTGGAGCTAAATCCCTCCATTTTCCGAGCTAGGGTCGTTCTTCCTCTCGATCTTCAAGAGGTAAGCTTCGATCTATGCTTCTTTTATGTTTTATGAAAGTTTTATGCAAGTTGATGGGGTAGAATGCATGTTTAGGCTTGTTGTTAGGTTTATGGGTTTATGTTGTGATTTGAACAATGTATGTTGGATATATGTTGTTTGAAGTGTTGTAGTTGGGGTATATTATAGTTTGAGACCCCTAGGTGTGATGTATGATGTGTATGCATGTGTAGAAACAAGTTTATGCATGTTTTGAGGCGTTTTGGAGGCTGTGGACACAGGGGAGCCAAGTTTCTGCCCTTCGGCAGAAACTCAGGTTCGGCCGCCGAAGTGACTTTCGGCCGCCGAACCCCCTTGTGGAGGCAGTTTCGGCTGCCGAAGCCTGCCCCCGAAACTCAAGTTTCGTCTCTGTCTGGGAGGTTCGGCCGCCGAAAGTGCCGCCGAACCTGCATGACTTTCGGCTGCAGAGGGACTTTCGGCCGCCGAACCTGCCGCCGAAAGTGCCCTGTTCAGCCATTTCTTGCATGTTTTCATGTGATGTTTTCAGGATGTTTTAGGGGTTTTTTGGGGAGTATTTTAGAGTCATATTCACGTATGTTTGGTCCCTCATTTGAGTCCACCTGTGTAGGTTCGGACCCGAGGAACCGAGACCCCCAGCAGTGAGCCAGCTGCTTCAGAGTCTCTTCAGAGCTAGCCAGAGGTGAGTGGAATAAACTCTAAGTTTTAAAGCAAATTAATGAAATGTTTTAGCATGATTCACGCATCATGAATGCCATGAGATATATTAGGTTGTATGCATTAGAATTCACGAATATGTTGCATTGCATACTTTGTTGTTGATGTGGATGGATGTTGAATGATCCATTAGCCCTTGTATGTCATGATAGCCTATGTGAGTCCAGGTGTGCCTGCTACGGCTCTACGCCCCTGGCACTATGACTGATTATGAAAGTCCGGGTGTGCCTGCTACGGCTCTACGCCCCCGGCATGTATAAGTAAGAAAGATAGGGGCTAAATGGTGACAAGTTCATCCTTGTTGTGAAATGTTTGTGTTATGGCGCATACATGAAAGCATGATTTAAATTGATGTTTTATTATTCTGCTCACTGGGCTCTAGTAGCTCACCCCACTCCCTTTATCCCCAGAGTTGCAGGTACAGGATAGATCAGGAAGTCGGCTAGAGTGAAGTTAAGTCATGTATGTTGTAATAGATAGTAGTGGACATGAACATGATGTAATGAGTATTTATGACCATGTAATGTAATGAATGATTTGATGATGTATTGAGGATTATAGTAGTGCTTGACCTAGAGGTGTGTGAATCCCCATTATGTACAGAGTGTTTAATGAGTAATGATGTTAATGACCATGATTATCCAAGCTGATATGTATGATGATGATACCCCATTGGAGTATTTGATGAGGACTCCAGTGTGGGGTTTATGTATGATTTTGTGCATGCACAGGTTTTGCTTGGATAAGAGAAAAGAAAAATTTTTACAGATCATGTATATGTTGTTATGTATGGGATTCCACAGGTTTACAGGAGGTATGTAGGCTTGCTACGGGTCCCGGCGGCCTTAAGCCGATCTGGATCCTAGCGCCGGTAACGGGTCGGATTTCCGGGTCGTTACAGAGTGGTATCAGAGCCCTAGGTTCATATGGTCGGACCTAAAATGTCGGGCTCATAGATGTTCTAGAAGGTCAAGCACACTAGGAAAATCATGTCCACTAGGATAGGATGTAGAGTCCTGTCTATATGATGATATGATATGCCATGATGATATGCATGTGCATAAATGCTATGATGTGATGCTATGTATGTGATGAGGGTTCATGTGTTTCCACATGAACCATATGATGCTAATGATTGCTTATGCTATGTGCTGTTTTTCAGAAGATAGAATGAGAGGAACTCGTCGATCTGCACGATTGACTGGAGTGCCACCTCAGGACGAGGGCGCTGATGCCCGTCCCCCAACATTGCCTAGGGCAATGTCCAGTAGGTCCAACAGAGACAGAGTAGCTAGAGACCCTAGAAGGTCTTTGGATCTGGGTAGAAGCAGATCAGTAAGGGGAACAGTGCAGGGAGGAATGTTTGAGGATATGGAAGTAGATCAGAGGAGGGATGGCAGTCTCGGTGTGAGCATGCCGGAAGAGGGCATGGGAGAATCAGAAGGAGGCACTCAGGCCTCGAGTTATGTCCAGCCACACCACTACCCACCCTATTCACACCATCCCGGGTATTCGATGGGAGGTACATCGGATAACCCCAGTTTTAGCCCTTATCCTCCACATATGCCATACCCACCTTACTACCCACCATACTCTCAGTACCCCATGTACCCACCTCCACCTCCCTATACCAGTACAGCAAACCCTACCCCAGGGGATGTTGCACCTCCACCACCACCAGTACCTACTGTCCCGGAAACGCAAGTACCCAAACCTACCTCGTCTGGAGGGAGCAAGGTCAAGATGACCGATTACATGAAGTTGGGTGCTCCTCAGTACAGAGCAGGCGATGACCCATTTGAGTATCTGAGCAGGGTCAAGACTATTACAGATGAGATAGGGGCTGATGACAGTAGAGCCATTCAGATGGCTGGGTTCACACTGGGGTGCAAGAAGGCACGTGGTTGGTTTAAGAACTATGTGGACCCGAGAGCGGACAATATGTCCTGGGAGGAGTTCGCAAATGAGTTTGCCGTATGGGCTTTCCCTGAGAGCTCTAGAGAGCAGAAGATGATAGAATTCGAACAGTTGAGGCAGACTGAACAGATGAGTGTAGAGGAGTACACAGACAGGTTCCTGGAGTTGTTGCCATATGCTGGGCAGAATTTGGACACAGATCAAAAGAAGTCAAGGAGATATATTATGAGGCTGCACTCCAGGTATTCCTCTTTGATACAGTCAGCAGAGAGGGAGAGTTTCCATGCCATAGTGGATATGGCTAGGAGAATGGAGGCTAGTGCTATCGTTGAGGGGAAGGTAAAACAGTCAGTGGCACAGTCTTCTGGTTCCAAGACCCCAGGTGGGGAAAGGTTAGATTCTTCTTCTCTGAGTGCAGCAGTTGCAGGCAGTAAGAAGTGGGACAGAGGCCACAGAAAATCTAAGAAGAATAAGTTCTGGAACAAGATCAAGTCAGGTCTGGGTTTAGGCAGTGGCTCAAGCTCTGGCGCAGAGGTTACAGCATGTATGAGATGTGGGAGACCACACAAGGGAGTATGTCTGGCAGGGACAAACACATGTTTCAGGTGCGGACAGGCGGGTCATTTGGCTCGAGATTGTCCTAGAGCAGCCTTTGCAGCACCGTCTCAGCAGACAGCCTCCGGCAGTGTGGTGCAGCCAGTAGCTCCAGCCGCAACACAGGCCAGTGGCAGAGGCAGAGGGAGAGGGTCAGCCTCTTCATCAGCAGGATACAGAGGTGAAGGTCCATCAGCTCCGGCACGGATCTTCACTATGACTCAGCAGGAGGCCAACACATCCAACACTGTGGTGGCAGGTAATCTCATCATTGGTTGTTCTGATGTGTATGCCTTAATGGACCCGGGTGCATCTCATTCTTTTGTTGCTCCGAGAGTCGTGGAGAGGGTAGGATTGATGGTCTCTGGGTTAGAGTGTCCCCTATGGGTCAGTGGACCCAAGTGTGACCCGTCAGTGGCAGAGGCAGTCTGCCAATGTAGTCCAGTTTTCATAGAGGGAAGATGCCTTTCCGCCGACCTCGTGGTTCTAGATTTGACAGATTTTGACGTCATTCTAGGGATGGATTGGTTATCGACCCATGGTGCTACCTTGGACTGTAGAGACAAGGTAGTCAGATTCAGAGATCAGGATGGGTCAGAGGTCGTCTTCAGAGGAGACAAGAGGGGTACACCTAGAGGTCTGATCTCAGCTCTTCAGGCTCGTAGGTTGCTTAGGAGGGGATGTCAGGGATTTCTAGCTCATGTGAGGGAGTTAGATAGTCATGTCAGAGAGCCCGCCTCAGTGCCTGTGGTGAGTGAGTTCTTAGATGTTTTCCCAGACGAGCTGCCAGGGTTACCACCTGCTAGGGAGATAGAGTTCGAGATTGAGTTAATGCCTGGTACCAGACCGATCTCTATCCCTCCCTACAGGATGGCACCAGCTGAATTGAAAGAACTGAAGGAACAGTTGCAAGAGCTGGTAGATAAGGGTTTCATCCGACCGAGTACTTCACCTTGGGGTGC
Source organism: Manihot esculenta (assembly GCF_001659605.2). Classification (NCBI taxonomy): domain Eukaryota; kingdom Viridiplantae; phylum Streptophyta; class Magnoliopsida; order Malpighiales; family Euphorbiaceae; genus Manihot; species Manihot esculenta. Next base: position 27,433,020 of record NC_035163.2, read on the forward strand.
TCCGGTTTTGTTTGTGAGGAAGAAGGATGGATCCCTCAGACTTTGTATCGACTACAGACAGTTGAACAAGGTCACTACCAAGAACAAGTACCCTTTGCCGAGGATCGACGATCTATTCGACCAGCTAGCAGGAGCAGGTTGTTTCTCCAAAATAGATCTGAGATCAGGGTACCATCAGTTGAGGATAAGGAATGAAGATGTACCGAAGACAGCTTTCAGGACCAGGTATGGGCACTATGAGTTCCTTGTGATGCCGTTTGGGTTGACCAACGCCCCTGCAGCATTCATGGACCTCATGAATAGAGTATTGAGTCAGTATCTGGATCACTTCGTTATTGTCTTCATAGATGATATCTTAGTGTATTCCAGAAATGCAGAGGAGCATGACCATCACCTGAGGACAGTTTTGCAGACCTTGAGAGAGCATGGCTTGTATGCCAAGTTCTCCAAGTGTGAGTTTTGGCTCAGGAGCATTTCATTCTTGGGGCACATTGTGTCAGATCAGGGTATTGAAGTAGACCCCAATAAGGTAGAGGCTGTAGCTAACTGGCCTAGACCCACCACAGTGACCGAGATCAAGAGTTTTCTGGGTTTAGCAGGTTACTACAGGAGGTTCGTTCAGGACTTCTCAAAGATTGCTGCTCCTATGACCAAATTGACAAAGAAGAATCAGAAGTTCATATGGACCGATCAGTGTGAGGAAAGCTTTGAGGAGCTTAAGAGGAGGTTGACTTCAGCACCGGTGTTAGCTCTGCCAAAAAGTGATGATGACTTCTCAGTATATTGTGATGCGTCCCGTGTGGGACTGGGTTGTGTGCTAATGCAGAATGAGAGGGTGATCGCTTATGCTTCTAGGCAGCTGAAGAAGCATGAGCTGAATTACCCCACACATGACCTAGAGATGGCAGCAGTGATCTTTGCACTCAAGATGTGGAGGCATTACCTTTATGGGGTAAAGTGTGAGATCTTCACAGATCATAAGAGCCTGCAGTACATCCTGAGTCAGAGAGAACTGAACTTGAGGCAGAGGAGATGGGTAGAGCTGTTGAGTGACTATGATTGCAAGATTCAGTACCATCCGGGTAAGGCGAATGTTGTGGCAGACGCCCTAAGCCGGAAATCACTCGGCAGTCTATCCCACATTTCAGCAGAGAGGAGGTCGGTGGTGAAGGAGTTCCACAGACTTATGAGTGAGGGATTACAGTTGGAGTTGTCTGGCACAGGTGCCTTAGTGGCTCAGATGAGAGCGACACCCGTGTTTCTGGAGCAGGTAGCTCAGAAACAGCATGAGGACCCAGGGTTGGTCAGGATAGCCAGAACGGTTCAGTCAGGCCAGAGTAATGAGTTCAAGTTTGATGATAAGGGGATCCTCCGCTATGGGAACAGATTATGTGTGCCAGATGACATTGGTCTGAAGGGAGATATTATGGGGGAAGCCCATAATACCAGGTATAGTGCTCACCCTGGAGCCACCAAGATGTATCAGGATCTGAAGAGAGTGTATTGGTGGCCAGCTATGAAGAAGGACGTGGCACTGTTCGTGTCAGCCTGCGATGTGTGTCAGAGGGTGAAACTAGAGCATCAGAAGCCGGCTGGAATGTTGAATCCACTACCGATTCCAGAGTGGAAATGGGAGAATATAGCTATGGACTTCGTAGTGGGGTTACCGGTGACGTCCAACAGATTGGACTCCATATGGGTGATTGTGGACAGACTCACCAAATCTGCTCACTTCATCCCTGTCAGGAGTGGTTACTCTGTGGACAAGTTGGCGTAGGTGTACGTAGATGAGATTGTCAGACTGCATGGGGTCCCGGTATCTATAGTGTCAGATAGAGGGCCCCAGTTCACCTCCAGGTTTTGGCGGAGTCTGCAGAACGCTATGGGTACCAGATTAGACTTCAGTACTGCCTTCCACCCACAGACAGACGGACAGTCAGAGAGGACCATCCAGACAATAGAGGATATGCTCAGAATGTGTGTGCTAGATTTTGGCGGTTCTTGGAGGCAGCATCTACCTTTGGTAGAGTTTGCCTACAATAACAGCTATCATGCTAGCATAGGGATGGCTCCATATGAAGCTTTGTATGGGAGGAAGTGCAGATCACCTATCTGCTGGGAGGAAGTAGGAGAGAGGACTCTTGCGGGTCCGGAGTTAGTAGAGCTTACCAGCAGGGTGGTACCCATAATCAGAGAGAGGATCAAGACTGCTGCTAGTCGGCAGAAGAGTTATGCAGATATCCGCAGAAGACAGCTAGAGTTTCAGGAGGGGGATTTGGTTTTGCTCAAGGTGTCTCCTATGAAAGGAGGGGGTTCTGTAGTACAGAGATAGTGCATGCATAGATTGAGCCGTGGTTCAGAGCAGAGTTTTATGCTTTTACAGAAAATGTATGATCATGTATGGGATTTTATAGGTACACAGACAGTATAGCAGGCTTGCTACGGGTCTCGGCGACCTTAAGTCGACCTGGATCCTAGCGTTGGTAGCAGTCCGATTTTCGGGTCGTTACAATCTGAATGAACTAATTCAAAAGCAGACTCAGCTTGTTTATTGACTCTAGGACTTAAATAGATTCAATGATGTTTTGCAAAATGACATGACTCACATTCCATTAAAGATACCTTATGAAATTGAGGGTATAACTTCTTTAAAACCGGTAAAGAAGGGTGTCCCAACCGACAATGTGCTTCAAACGGAGACACGACACTGGAGCAGGCAACAGGCTGAGGCACCCATGCATCCAAAATGTAGAGACCCCCAGATACATGTCCTTTACTAATAATCTGCTTCGTCACAAGATCCTGAATAAGACAATGATCAAGAAAAAATGAAACATAACAATTTAGGTCTTTGGTAAGTTTACTCACAGAGATTAAATTGAAGGCAAGATTAGGTAAACTTAGCACAAATGATAGGGTAATAGAAGGAGTAGGTTTAATAGTCCCAGAACCCTCAACATTATAGGTTGACCCATCAGCTATAATAACAGGAGAATGTGCTTTATGAGATCGAAAGCTAGTAAAAATATGAGGATTACCTGTCATGTGATCTGTGGCACTAGAATCAATGATTCATTTATATGAAGATGAAATAAGACACGTTTTACCTGTTTCAGCGACTACTGAAGACGTTGGGATAATTTTAATAATATGGGTCTTACTGTCAAAAACTATTTCAACCAACACTCTATACTCCTTTACCTTCAAACGAATTAAAGGAAGATAACCCAACACCCAAACGACAAACGAACCACAGATCTGACAAGCGGGTTGCAAGGCAACTAAACGTCTCCACCCAACACCCAAACGGCAAACGAACCACAGATCTGACAAGCGGGTTGCAAGGAAATTTCTACGTCCTCTCTGGGTGGATAATGAGATACAAATATTACCCCAGATGGGTAACACAAAAGAATAGGAGCCCTAAGTCTCCAAAAATTTTAAAACTTGACGAGAGAGAAAAAAATTAAATCTCTACGAGAATGACTCTGATACCATGTAAAAAGATAATATTTTGTTGTATTTCACAATAGAGATTACAATCTATTTATACATGAGAGACGGTATCTAAACAGGAAAGAAAATTAAGCCTATGATTATACAATTTATGAGATTAAGTAACTAACCCATCTATCAATATTTATTTCCTATGTTAACTTATTTACTTTCTATATAACCTGTAACAGAGAGGAATAATGGGTTTTAGGATTTCTCTTTGTGTGATGAGAGAGAGAGGGGTTTTTTCTCTTGAAGAGAAAAAACTTTTTTAGATTAAGTCAGTGATATATATACCTCTGATAGTTGGCGCACCTGGTGTTGTGTCCCCATCATACTGGGTAGGAATGCTTTTGTGTAGGTATGTCAAGCAGCGCATTAATGATGGGCGGTAAGACAGTGCACGTGCATTTATGATCCCTGTATTGTACCAAGGAAATGACTAGTGTATGATCCTTACTTTGACTTCATAAGGTCGAGCCTGGTTCATTCGACCTACATGGAGATTAGTTCATTTCGGTCATTGAGATCAGCCACCTCTGCGTTCAAAGTTTTGTCGTAGTATGAATTATAAAGAGATCTACCTATTTTCTCTAAACTTTGAGGAGGGTGGTCTGTTTGTTTCGGATTTTGATAAACTCAGAGATGTCGATACTCTGATTCTTTATACTTAATAAATAAGGGCATCCTACCGCCTGATCCAACTAAATGGAAAGATTTGCATGATCATTCTAAATTACATGTATAAGTGTCATAATTTTAATAGTTCATATTTTTTATACGTTATAAGATATTATAAAGGTAAAATTCCTTTTTTTTTTAATTTTTATAATTATAACCTGTGTTTGTATAGTACTATTTATTTTTAATATCAAATTGATTTTTTTCTTGAAAAGCTCAAATCGATTCTAAATCAGTCTCCATTGCTAAGTTTTAACCATCTACGTTCAACTTTGATTTTGTTAAAAAAAACGTGCATTATTTTAAAACTTTACATAAGTATGCTAATACCTTAATTTGATTTGATTAAATAATTAAAAATAAATATTGTAACCCACTTCTGTTTTGTTGAATTTTATTATACCATATTTAGATAATATATAATTAAATTTAGAATTTTAGAATTCTTTATAGATTTTGTTAAGATTTAAATTTTATATATTGAGTATCATTAATTTTTATATAATTAATTAATTAATATAATATAAAAATATGTTTTATAATAATATTTATAAATGTGTGATATATTTATTTAAAAATTAGAATTAAATACTTTATGAAAATTTTGATTTTTTAAATATATTCTTATATAAATTATTAATTAAATATATAAATTAAATGAATTAAATATTATTTAAACGTTAATATTAAATTTATAAATAATTAAACTAATTTAAAATAAATTTTAATCGACTTTGAGTCAAATTCTAATATTTACAATATTAATCTTGTTTATTCGGCTATTAGCATTAATCGAATAAAATACCTAAAATTTTAAATAAAAAAACGAAGTCGGTGGCGTTAGCGCTGGGTGGGCTACTTGAGCAAATATGTCATTTAATCTCATACTAGTTGGACAAAATCGTAAATAACTAGACATAGTCATCTCAGAGGAACCCTAACCCATACCTCACTATAAATAATTACATTGCTACTCATCCTTCGCTCTATACTGCTTCTTTCCCGGCCCCTTATCTCTCTGTTTTCCTGTTTTGAGGTACTGTATTTGATCTTTCATTTGCTCCGTTTTTTCAATTTTAGTTTTGTTTCTTATCAATATCTGATTATCCATTGATTTATGGTGAATTCTGGCTTCAATCCGGATGTGCTTGTATGCTTTATATGATTTTTTAATTCCATGTTATCGTTTAGCTTTCTGTGAATTATACTCGGATCTCGCTGGGTTCATGTTTCATATGCTGATTTACTGGTGGCTTGTGGATCCCTGAGAGATTTGTCGTTTTTACGTAAAAAAAAAAACCTTGAATACGAGGAACTGCGGGGGGTGTTTTTGATCTCTAGGATTTGATACCCTTTTTTTTTTTAATTTCCTGTCATGCAAACTTCTTCCGTTTTGAATTAACTTGCGGCATGTTGTTTCTCTTTGGATGCGTAAAATCAACTTCTTTTTGTCTGTTTTTCGTCTTCTTCATCACTTTCAATTTTTTTGTCTGAAACTTTTTAGTTAATTTCTTGCTTCGAATTATTATTGTCATTACTGTAATTTGCACATATGATTTAATTTGTTGAACCTAATTAGTATTGACCTTAATATGTTTACATTCTTGCTCCTGAATTTTTATTCGTTTAGCGTACTCATTTTTGAATGAGTTGATTTTGTTATTATTTTTGTGATGCTGTTGGTCTGTATCAAACCGTTTCCACTGCCTGCCTGATAATTGTATTATTATTACTTTTTGTGGTTCCCCTTATTAGCCATTTCTCTTTTGCTTGTGGATTTCTTTCACTGGACCAAGTTCAAATTAATCTAACTCTACACTTTTTTTGCAGATATCTTTCATATCAATCTTAGACCTCTATAATGGGTAAGGAGAAGGTTCACATCAACATTGTGGTCATTGGCCATGTCGACTCTGGAAAGTCCACCACCACTGGCCATCTTATTTACAAGCTTGGAGGTATTGACAAGCGTGTGATTGAGAGGTTCGAGAAGGAAGCTGCTGAGATGAACAAGAGGTCATTCAAGTATGCCTGGGTGCTTGACAAGCTCAAGGCTGAGCGTGAACGTGGTATCACCATTGATATTGCCTTGTGGAAGTTTGAGACCACCAAGTACTACTGCACTGTCATTGATGCACCTGGCCATCGTGACTTTATTAAGAACATGATTACTGGTACCTCCCAGGCTGACTGCGCTGTTCTTATCATTGACTCAACCACTGGTGGTTTTGAAGCTGGTATTTCCAAGGATGGTCAAACCCGTGAGCATGCTCTCCTTGCTTTCACCCTTGGTGTCAAACAAATGATTTGCTGCTGCAACAAGGTAACAATCTATGTGCAAGTTGTGTTTTTGTTGGTATGCTCCCTTTTTTTTAAGGTTCAACCCCATTGGGGAACAACATTGTTGAGATTGTGGCCTCATTAGTGGCATTTATGGACATGGTTTAAGTAATATTGAGTTTTTTTTTTTGTTATTTCCCCACAGATGGATGCTACTACCCCTAAGTACTCCAAGGCCAGGTACGACGAAATTGTCAAGGAGGTCTCCTCATATCTCAAGAAGGTTGGCTACAACCCTGACAAGATTCCTTTTGTGCCCATCTCTGGGTTCGAGGGTGATAACATGATTGAGAGGTCCACCAACCTTGACTGGTACAAGGGCCCAACTCTTCTTGAAGCTTTGGACCAGATTCAGGAGCCCAAGAGGCCCTCAGACAAGCCTCTCCGACTCCCACTTCAGGACGTCTACAAGATTGGTGGCATTGGAACTGTCCCAGTGGGTCGTGTTGAGACTGGCGTCCTGAAGCCTGGTATGGTTGTGACTTTTGGACCCACTGGACTGACAACTGAAGTCAAGTCTGTAGAGATGCATCATGAGGCTCTCCAGGAAGCCCTCCCTGGTGATAATGTTGGGTTCAATGTGAAGAACGTTGCTGTGAAGGATCTCAAGAGAGGATTCGTGGCATCAAATTCTAAGGATGATCCTGCCAAGGAGGCTGCCAACTTCACATCACAGGTCATCATCATGAACCATCCTGGTCAGATTGGAAATGGTTATGCTCCAGTGCTAGATTGCCACACCTCTCACATTGCTGTCAAGTTTGCTGAGATCTTGACCAAGATTGATCGCCGATCTGGCAAGGAGCTTGAGAAGGAACCAAAGTTTTTGAAAAATGGTGATGCTGGTTTCGTGAAGATGATTCCAACAAAGCCCATGGTTGTGGAGACTTTCTCCCAGTATCCTCCACTGGGGCGTTTTGCTGTGAGGGACATGCGCCAGACTGTTGCTGTTGGTGTGATCAAGAGTGTCGATAAGAAGGACCCAAGTGGAGCCAAGGTCACCAAGTCTGCTGCCAAGAAGGGAGGGAAGTGAATCATGCGGTGCAAAAGTATTAATTATTTGGAGAAAATTGTATGTTGCCATACGAGTCTTTTGAGTTGTTATAATTGTATTGTTGTTTTGACTTTTACCCAGAATTGGGTGCTGGACCGTCGGTGGCATCACATTTAATATTTTCTGACGGTTGGTTTGTTGCACGATTTTGATGTGGTGTTTAACATGGAGGTCGGAGACATTTTCCTTTCATGCTTCCTAGTTTTAGCTCCATCGTTTCATTCTGGCTTGTTAGAGTGTTCGAGACAATTATCTTTTTGTGATCTTGTGCAACATTTTGAAATATATACTTCTCTTACCAGGTTACTACATTTTAATGTCTGATCTATTTGGCTTATAAAATACATCTACGTGTCATAAACTGTTCATTCATGACTGGCTGCTATGTAATGCCTTCTTGTCAAGTGTGAATCCTCTTGGTTTAAGAGATGAAATTAGATTAGAGAGTACATTTTAAAGTAAGCTAATCCTGTAAGTATCTTTCTACGAATGAGTCCTCTTTTAGATCGGTATCCATCTAAGCAGACGGGTGTTATTGAGCAAATGGTTAAAGAGATGTTGCAGGCAGGGGTTATTCTACTACTGTAGTCCAGTGCTTGTCAAGAAAAAATATTTGGTTCTTGGAAGATGTGTTTCAATTACGGGGCTCTTCACAATGCCACCATCAAATGCAGATTTCAGTACCTGTTAGTGAAGAAATTATTGGATGAAATTATTGGATGAGTTGGGTAATTTTAATATAGTGATAAGTTCATCTGAGTAAATCTGAGAGATTTCAGATTTTGCTCTCTCAATTTTTAGTTTCCATTAAAAAAAAAACATATAATGTAAATGTTCTTTTCGGTGCACACTAGCGGTCATGTTCTTTACGGTGCATACTAGTATCTCGGTCATATGATCTCAATCAATGGAGTTCCATACAGATGAACTAAGTTAGCTACATTACAACACTGGAAGGTGCCTACTTCAGTCAAACAGTTTGGAGACTGGTTATTATGGACGATTTTTTAAGGACTCCAGTAAAATTGATAGGCCCTTAACTAAATTATTAAAAAATAAGTTTTTGAATGGAACCAACAAGCTTAGTTGACATTTGAGACTCTTAAAACAACTCTGGCCAGAGCTTTTGTTTCGTATTGCCAAATTTTAAAAAAACCTTTGTGTTGGAGACTGATGCTTTCGGAGAGGAAGTAGAGCAGTTCTTATGCAAGAAAGGCATCTGTTTTTCCATTAGAACGTCTCTCTTCTCAGAATTAGCTTTTACTATTTTATGAGAGAGAGCTATTAGCTGTTATGTTTGCTGTCAAAAAATGGAAGTACTATTTGCCTCCTCATAATTCATTATCAGAACAAATCATTAGCCTTGAAGTACTTGTTAGATGAGGGGCTTTTTGTCCAGCAAGTTTAAAAAAACTTATAAATTCTGATTTGAAAAAATTATTTTTTCGACCAAAATAAATTTGAAGTTGACTTTAAAAATACAGTAAAATTTAAAAGAAATTAAAAAATAAAAATAAAATATCTTACGGTAAGATATTATATATATATATATATATATATATATATATATTAAAAGCTTATTTACATTATGATGTTTGAAAATTTAATAAAATTTACAATTTAATTTATATTTTTTAAATAATAAATAATTTAATTTTTAAACTTTTATTTTATTAATAAAATATATATTTTTAAAATTTACTATTAATCACACCACAAACTTTAATTTTCTTAATTTTTAATATATATCAAAATATTTTATGGTAATTTTTATTAAATATTTTTCTACTGTATAAATCCAAAAATTTTTAAATTCAAAATTTTTAAATTTTTAATTTATATCAAGATATGTATAGCAGTGTTGTATTAAATAGTTTATCATTAAGTAAAACTAAACTCTTAACCTCTAATTTATTAAATTTATATTAATAATTTTTTCAACACTATTAAAGTAAATTATTTTTATAAATTTTATATGATTTTTCAAATATAACTAAACTGTTATAAAAAATAAAATTTAAACGATCAAATTATTATCCAACAATAAATTTTAATGAGATAACTATGTTAACAAAATAAAATTTTTTCACATAGTATAATAATATTCCATTAAATTTTTTAATATATTAATATAAACAATTTAATTTAATTATTTGTATTAAATATTTTTTTATCGTATTGATATAAATAATTTAATTTTAATGTTTGTATTTTATTTTTATTTTATATATTTAATCATTTTAATATATTTTTAAAAAATTATATAAATTTGATTAAAAATAATTTATTAACTTGTATCAAATTTATTTATCTTAATAAAGCTAAGAAAATATTTAATACAAGACTATAATAAAATATCTTGATATAAATTAGATATTAGAAAATTTAGTGGTTAAAATGTGGGGCTTATATAGTAAAAAAAACTATTTAATATAAGATTGTTATAAAATATACTAATATATATTAAAAATTAAGAAAATTGAGGGTATAAATTCAGAATTTACTTATTTTTATATAACTAATAGTAATTTTCAAAAAAAAAACTAATAGTAAATTTTAAAAAATGTATATTTTATTAATAAAATAAAAATTTTAAAATTTATTTATTATTTAAATGGTATGAATTAAGTTATAAATTTTATTAAACTTTCAAGGGTACTGTGTAAATCAACTTTTAATATATATATATATAATCCCTTACTGGTATTTTTTTTTTGTTTTTTAATTTTTTTTTTATCACTACCGCACTTATATAAAGTGCATTAATTGATTTTTTAAAATGCTTGAAACTTCAAATGATGTAAATTTTTTTAAAAATTTTTTACAGGCAAAAAGCCCTCAAATAAGAGTTTCTACTTATCAGCAGCAGGCTTGCTAGCTTAGTTACAACAATTTGATTATGGAATTGTTTACAAAAGGGGCAGTGAGAATGCTGCTACAAATGCTCTTTCTAGAGCTATGTTCTCTTGCAGCTATCGTTTTACTTGCAGCTCTTTTGCAGAAAATATAAGCTATCCAGTCTTCAGATGATAAAAGAAAGAAGATAAATTTCAGCCAAGGAGTCTAATTCTTCTTTCCATGAGAATTATGTATGACTTTATGGTTGGAAGTGTTCCTGTATTGCAGACTCATTTGGTAAAGTTTTTCCATGATTCTGCACTTGGAGCGTACTCTGGTATACATGCCCCTGCAAAATGTTCGACTGCTGTTGTATACTGGAAAGGCATGAATTTTGTCTGATATAATTCCTTAATCAAATAAGGAAACGGCGGCAGCATTCGAGCTTAGCGAGGAAGTGAACATATTGTGTTTGTGCATTGTCCCAAATGACACTAATAACTTCCAGTGGTTGTAGGATCTGGAGCAGCTTTGGAGTTATATTGGTTTAAGGAGTCCAGGACCACGCCATGTAAATGAAGATAATCTGATCATGAACTTGGCTAGGAACTTCTTCATGCAAAGGTACATTTTTTTAATGCAGTACCTTGCCTAGACCTTGTTGATTCCTATATTTGATTTGCATAAACCATGGTAAATTACTTGAAGTTCATATAGATTCTTCTTTGGGGTTCTAGAGCGCCTAGTTAATTATGAAAGAGTTTTTTTGGGGTCAAATCTGTAGCTGTATTAACTTCTTTATTTTGGAACTACACGGTTATAGTAAAATTCCTAGAGTTATGACAGGAGAGGTCAGGTAGTTTTCACTGTGGGCATTCAGGGGGAGGCGTAGGAAACCTTTTGTGATCAGTGCAGTAATCATATATCAGATACTTCCTCTTAACAGTTTGATATGCTTGTTCTTGGCTGGGATCTAATTGCCAAAATTGGTTTCTATTCCACCAGTACTTAGTGGAGGAGCAAGGCCCCATGGAGTTTTCGGTAGGGCAGCCATAGATGCTGAAGCTCCGAAAACCAGCTGTGAATGGTGCATAGGTCCAATTAATCTTAGTTTGGCCACCATCTGTTGCCCAGCTGTCTCCATTCCATATACTGCACATTATATTCATGGGTTGTGATGGGAAGTCAACTCCTATATTGTGCTTGTTCTTGAACACCCGGATAGGATATTTATCCACGAAAAATCTGTAAAACACCAACCCACATCAAAATATCTTAGATATCTGGTTTAAACACATGAATTTTTTGCTTAGAAATGTTGACTTACACGATTTGATGTCGATTCCAAAGAATTCTGTAGCTGTGGTGGCTGCTTGTAGGGTCAAACCATAATGAGATTCTCTGTTCTCTGTCTCCTTTACCATCGGCAATTACATTGGTCTGGAGATAGTGGGGTTTCCCATCATTGTTGCCCAAGAATTCAAAATCCAACTCATCATGGTGGTTTGATGAGGTTGAAGTTAACTGCGAAATAATCCAAGGTAAGTTAACATAAATACTTCACCTTTTTTATGCTAATTTTCAGACAGATTACATTTCTTACATAGAAAGCTGTAACAACGCCACCAGAGTTACTGCCTGGTAACTTTATGTTGAGATGAAAGAAACCTGAACCATACTTTCTCTTGGATTGAAAACCTGCCCCTGTTTACCAGGAAAACGTCAGTAGCTGCTGGAAAACAGAGCGGGAAAGTTGAAGGGAAATAAAATGAAGAGAAAAAGACCAGAAACTTGGTCGAGGAAGATCTGAACATTTTTGCCTACGTTAGAGGACCGAACATGATCAGATCCCCAAACAACGTTGTAGTTGTCATACATGCTTGGATCATCAGAAACGACACTGGTAACCCCTTGCTCAATAAATACTGATATTACAATTGCTCCTACTACGAAACTCACAAGCCGATTTGAATCCATTACTCTAGCTTTCCCTTCCCTTCCTCTCCCCTTTCCTCCATGTTATTATAGTGATTGGGGGATTCAAGAACAAGGACACATGCAAAATTGTGTGACCAAGAAGACAGGCATGCAGTTAGCTCTGGCGACAATGACGCATTGGGAAGAAAGTGATGTGACCACAAACATCATCTAAATCTATACCATATATAAAAGTGGAAAGATAGAAGAATATTGGATTTCCGATTATACCCCTATAATATTTATTTATTATATTTTAAATAATAAATAATTTTAAATTAATAAATTATTTTAAATATTATTTAAAATGATTTTAGATATTTTCATCTAAAATTAATGCATGTTTAAATTTTTTATTTCTTAATTTAATCAATTTTATTTAGTAATTAGATTGGATAATTATTAAAAATTAATTATTTTGATAATATTCAAATTTTAATAAAAAATAAAAAAATTTTGAGATAAAATTATTAAAATAATAAATTTAAATATTATTAAAAATATTAAAATATTAAAATAACTATCGCAATATTAAATTATTAGATTTCAATTTTTCAAGTTTTGAATTTAATTAATTTTATTTAGTAATTAATTAATATTTAAATAAATTTTAATAATAATTATCTTAAGCTTTTTTATATTGATTTTTTTATATAAATTTAACATTAAATTAAATAATAAAATCATTATCCATAATAATATATGTTTTCATTCATATATATATATATACATACATATATATATATATATATATACATACATATATATATATACATACATATATATATATATATATACATACATATATATATATACATACATATATATATATATATATACATACATATATATATATATATATATATATATATATATATATATATATAATTAAAAATTATAATTTTTTAAATAAGATTTAAAGAACAAATTATTATATATGTGATAAAAATAATTATCGCATTATTAAAATATTAATTAATAGTTTTAAATTTAAAAAATAAAAATAATAAGATATATCAAATAAAATTATCAAAAAATTAATAATTTTGAAAAATAAAATAGTAAAGTGATTATTTTAATTTTAGAAACTATCTTAAATTTAAATGTTAGTAATTTTAATACGATCTAAATACTTAAAAACTGATTTTATTTAGTAATTAATTAATATTTAAATATATCTTAATAATTATTATCTTAAAATTTTCAACTTTATTGTATTTCATACATTCAAAATTTTAATATTATTTAAAAAATATAATAATAAATTAAATTATTATAAAATCATCACCCATAATTATATAAATTTCTATCCATATATATATATATATATATATATATATATATATAAATATAATTTAATTTAAAAAATTAAAATTTTTTAGTTATTGCTAATATTAAAATATTAAATAAATAAAACGGCCTTTAGAATATCAAAATCAAGTTTACAAAAATTAGAAATATAAATTTAAAATTAACTATAAATTATGAGCAATCAATCAAATACAATAAAATTTTCTAAAAAATATCAAATACAATAAAATCAGGGAGGAAAAATAATCTTAGATAATATAATATATGAATAACAAACTCAAATTTAAATTAGCTTATATATTTCAAAAATTTTAATAAATGTATTAAAAATTTCAAATAATTTTTTTATAAAAATAAATTTGATAATTTTTTTATATGTTATTATAATAAATTTTCATTTATTAACAATATATATTTATATTATCTTTTATCTATTTAATTCTTTTATTTTAAATAAAGTTAGATTATAATTTTTAAAAATTATATTTTTCCTTAGGTAAATAAAATATACTTTAAAATTCCCTTGATAAATGAAATCAGTATATTATTATAAGATTATAATATATAAGAAATTATAAAAAAAATCTAAATAATAAATTATAATAAATATAAAATGTACAGTAACGTTGAATAAATCTATATATTTATTTATTTATTATGCTTTAAATTTAAAAAATATTTTTTAAATAAAAATTAAATTAATTAATTTCATTAAATTATATATATTAAATAATGATGTGATACAATAATAATTTAAAGTACCATAAAATAATGCTACGTGATGTTCTGAAATCCAAAAAAATAGAGTTTTATATGGTAGTTTTTCTTTCAGCTCCTCTTATGAGAAGGATCCTTTTTTCTTTTATTTTTTTCTTCTTACTTGCAAGTAAAGTCTAATGGTCTTTCTGCTACAATGATACCCGTCTCTGTCGAGTAGGCCTGTACGTACAGTAGCGTCAGTCTCCTTACCTATGTCTGGTGGCCATTTAATTTTTTCCAGTACGCATGTGAGTAGGGCTGCGAAGGGACTGGATCTGTTTGTTCCTCACCACGTCCCATCACCGGGCTGGCTTCCTTCTTACTGGACTTGGGCTCGCGGGCGACCCGACCTGCCATGCATGCCGAGGTCCAGGCCTAAGCTGCGGGACAGGCCTGCCTAGGAAAGTTTCGAACTTTGGGCCTGATATGCTTTTGTGGGCCCTGACTCGGCCCAAATTGGTACGAGACCCAACGGTTATCAATTGCCCCTTTACCTCCTCAGCAGTTATTGCATGAGTGATGAGGGAGTAAATATCAAGAACCCATTATGACCGCGCGGCCGGAGGACGGTTCCCATCAAAACGTCTCTTCTTCACTTTTCTGTTTTCGAAATTCAAATTCTCCCAATCTTCACAAAACCCTTTTTCTCCTTCTGCTTTCTGCGTGCTCCGTTCATCCTGTCCTTCTGCCCCAATCGTCTTTAAGGTACATTTTTCATACTGCCATGGATAGCCCAAGACTTCCCGATGTCATGAATCTAGAGTCTAATGTCACCTCCTCTACCCAGTAAATTTCTTTTCTCGAGAGTATATGAATACCCATCTTTTTCGTATCCGGGCTCTCGTTCCCAATGAGAGGACTGTTCTTCCCGATTCTCCTCCCTTTGGTCTAATCGACCTCCAAAAAGACTATAGTTTGGTTTTTTTCGTCAAGCAGCGTGAATACGGCTTGACTTTTTCCTTTTCTCCCTTCGTCATTGAGGTCTTCCAATACTTTAGAATAACCCCTCGGATGCTTGCTCCCAACTCGATTCTTTTCATGTGCTCCTTTGAGTCTGTTTGTCTGAGCTGGGGTCTCACACCTACAGCTCGTTTATTTTCAACCTTTTTCTGACTGGTCTGGGCTGTCCAGTGCTTTTACTATTTTGCCTCCCGAGGAGGGTTGTCTATCTTCTCGGGTCAGAAAGACTCAATCAAAGGCTGGACAGAGGGGTTCGCTGTGGTGGAGCTTAAAGGGGGCTCTGGGTCGTCTTGGCAGGTGGACCTCCCTTGGAGGGAAGTGCCTATGTGCAGCAATGACCTCCCCCAGCTATCCCTCTCCGAGCAGGTCGGCTTTCTTCGACTGAATTCTGTTAAGCAGAAGTATGACGTCGAGAAATGTATGTTCGTATCCAGTCTTCAAGACTGCAGGGATGCAGGTATTTTATTTTGCTTTTTTATCGTCTTATCTCTCTTTTTATTTTTGTTGAACGCCTTCCTGAACTGTTGGATATTATTTTTGCAGCTTCCAAGCATCCCATGGATAAGATTAAGCCCCCGAAGAATTTCGTTTTGTCTTGGGAGAGCATGAGGGCTGCTCTGGATGCTTTCCGAGCTGGCCAGTCAGTAGCTGATGCGACTCGGAAGGTCGTCCAAATTATCTCCCCTAGGTCAGCTAACTGATCTATTCCCCCTGCTCCGGTCTCCTCTCGTGCCCCAAGGCCGAGCTCTAGGGATCGTCACTCGAGGGTTCACAAGTCCTCCAGCCGCAGCAAGTCCAGCACTGCCTCTCGATCTCCCCCGGCTTCCAGATCTAGGCAAACCTCAGCTCTAACCTCCCCAAAGCTCGTAGTTATTGATGAACCAGCTGAGGACGTGCAGCCTATGAGGACCGAGGTCGCTCCTACTTCTGAGGGTGCTCCTAGTGAGAACATCGAGTTTATCCCTACTCCCGGTGTTGCTCCCCAGGGTGGTGCCGAGGTCATTCCAACCGAAGAGAGGGCTTCTAAGGGTGGAGGTGAAGTCGTCCTGTCAGGCGAGGGCGCCCCGGAGGCTGAAGCTGAGGTCGTACCTATGGGCAAGGACACCTCTATGGATGGAGCCAGATCCAAGTATGTTCATGCTGCTCCTTGCCCTAAGAAGGCTGCTGTAAGTGGTGCTGTTACCCTCAAGGGGGCCACTGGTAAGTGAGCTCCTCCTGTCGAAGTTCCTCCTGCAGCTCCGTCCTCAAAGAAATCTCGCGTGTCTCAGCTACCTGCCCCCGCGCTCCTTCCTTTGGAGAAGGAGAAAACGCCTGTGGGGCTTTTGTCCTCTGCCTCGAACAATGACGTGTTGATTGCAGACGAGATCACTCACTAGTCCTCGGCAAGCATTGTCGTCGAGTTGTTGCGGGAGAGGATGTTCGATAGGGTCATTGAAGCTTCAGATCCGCGTTTACTTGCTCTCACCGGCCTCCTAGCATGTTCTACTCGAGAGCAAGTGGCTTTTCATTCTCAGACTAGGGACAAGCTTAGGGATACAGTCAGGGAGATGCTCCTCATGGTGAGCACTGTTTTTTCGTTTAAGTTATTTTTGTTTTCTTTACTTTCTAACTTGGTTGGTTCTCTTTCCTGACAGGAGATGGGTGTTTTTATGGAGATTGACGCCTGGGACCAGTCGCTCCGGAGCACTGTGGACTGCCAGATCAAGGAGGCTCGCCTTGAGGAAAACCTATCGGCGACCAGTGACGCTCGAGGTCAGCTCACTGTGGCTCAGGAGCATCTGAAAACCCTCCAAGAGGAGCTGAATTGGACCCGTGATGCTGTCAAGAGGGCTGATGAGAGGGCAGCTGCAGCAGAGACTCACCGCGATGAAGTATTGGCGCAACTATCCTACTTGGAGGATGCCCGTCGTGAGAGGGATGAGGCCATAGCCTAGCGCGACGAGGCCTGGCATCAGTATGAGAGAGTCAAGGCAGA
This sequence comes from Manihot esculenta, assembly GCF_001659605.2. Classification (NCBI taxonomy): domain Eukaryota; kingdom Viridiplantae; phylum Streptophyta; class Magnoliopsida; order Malpighiales; family Euphorbiaceae; genus Manihot; species Manihot esculenta. The sequence goes on from NC_035163.2 coordinate 27,450,410, forward strand.
CCATGATGATGTCCAGGCTCATTGTGGGACGGTGATGTCCCAAAAGGATGAGGTCCTGGCTCGAATTTTCATCCTCGAGTAGGAGCTTAGCAAGCATATTGAGAGCCTGAAAGACCTAACCTTGGCAGCAGAGGAGTCAAAGCTTCAACAATAACAGCTCTGCCAAGAAGTTAAGGTTCTAGAAGGAAGATGTTCTGCCCTGCTTGAGGACGCCAAACTCACTGAGGACAAGGTCCGGTTGGCGTGCGAGGAGCGCCTGTGGGAGTACCAAGAGTCTGCTGAGCTGAGAGCAGAGATCGATCAAGCTTGCCAAAAATGTTTGCAGGAATATAAGGGCTCTTTGTAGTTAAAAACTGAAATCGAACAAGCCTGTGAGGATCATCTTCAGCTCTACAAGGACTCCCCTGAGCTGAAGGCCAAAATTGAAGAGGCCTGTGAGGCACGACTTGTGGATTTCAAGGCTTCTGATGCAATGAAGAGCGAGATATGGAGCAGAGCCTTCCGCATGTTCGCCTCTGGGTTCAACCAGGGTCTAAATGAGGCTAGGGATTCCATTGGCTCACCTCCAAGCTCCTGAAGTAGATTCTAACGGTGAGGAGGTGTGCTATGGGGAGGATGACAACCCTCTGCCTAAAGGAACTTCTCGTACAACAACTGGACCTCTAGGAGAAAGTGCTGAGTCTGAAGGGGGAGATGGTGGTCTTCAAGGAGAGAACGCCGGGACTCAGGGGGAAGGTGTTGAGCCGCTAGGAGAAGGTGTTGGGCCTCTAAGGGGTGAGATTGTGCTCTTTGTGGGTGCTGAGGGGCAGGAGTCAGAGGGTGCTGGACTCTCAAGGGATAGTAGTGTAGACAATAGTATAAATAATAATAATGTAATTACTGATGTTAGTCCTCTGAGGACGATCTTTCCCCCTATAATCCATGATGACTAAATAAAATAGTGTTTGGTTGCTTTTTGTATTTGTGTTACACTTTTGCCTTTTATTTTTAATGCTTAACTGTGTGCTGAGCTTCAATGAATGAGACCTTACCTTTGTTTGCACTTGTGCTTAGGCTATTCTTTGTTTCTATCTGTGTTGCTGATTTTATTGAACTTTTTTAATCCTTTTAAGACTTAATTTGCTTCCTTCATTCTAGCTTGCCAACTTCTTCTGACCCTCCTTGACTTAAACATACAAGTTTTAAGCTATATGTTTACTCAGCAAATTTCAAGGAGCTTGGCTGTATTGGACTGGTCAACCAAATTGTCTCTTATTGGGCTTTCTTCCATTGAATTAACCCGAACTAGGAGTTCGGTGCTTCACTAGACTTCTGACTTGCGAGTTTTTCTCGTTCTTGAGGGCATCCTTGGTTTCTACCTCGTAGCTTTGTCAGTGCCACGGGCTCGGATGTATACAGAAATGTTTCGTTAGTTTTAGTTACTTCATTCTTTCTGAGTATAATCTTCTAACTACCAGACTGGGTTGGACCACGTGCCTCATTGAGATGGTGAGCTCGGACTTCTGGTGTCTTTTCTTCTTGGTTGATTTTTGTTAGTTTTTCACATGTTGGGCGTGGATTTGGGCTGGGAGTTCATCTTTTTGCCTTTGTTTACTTTTTGTCTTTTTAATTTTGTTTGAGTCTTTTTGTGTGCTCTACAGTCATGGGCCTCTTTTCGTGGACTGCCCCCTCCGTGGTTGGCTTAATCTTGTCTCATTCAGTTTGTGTGTTACGGGTCTGCTCCGATTTTGGGCCCGTTTAGTTGTCAAGATCGTGAGCTCGGATCCCAGCGTTTCTCTTTTAGATGCCCTGTATTTGTTGAGCTCGGGTCCCAGCCTTTTTTTCTCTATGTTGAGCCATGCTCAGGTTGCAATTTTATTTGCGTATTCATGTTCTCGTCTTGCCCTAGTTACTTGGGAAAAAACTTCGTAGCCTTTATTTTACTAGTTGGCCTTCTCTAGCTCGGCTCTTCTTGCATTTGATTCTCCCAAGATCAATCTCGTGTGACTCAGTTCAGGATTCAACCCCTTTTAGGCCTGATTTATCCCTTCCCTTTTTTCTAGACTTTGCTTGAGATTCAGGCTCTTTGGTCTTACTGTCGCTTCATCATCTCACCCAGTTTTGTGGTGCTAGAGTCATTTTTTGAGTCTGGTCACCTACCTCACTGAGGTCTTGTGCAAGATTCAGGCTCTTTGGCCTTACTGTCGCTTCATCATCTCAGCCGGTTTCGTGGTGCCGAGGTCATTTTCTGAGCCCGGTCACCTACCTCTCTAAGGTCTTGCGCAAGATTCAGGCTCTTTGGCTTTACTGTCGCTTCATCATCTCAACCAGTTTTGTGGTGCCGGGATCATTTTTTAAGCCCAGTCACCTACCTCACTGAGGTCTTCCGCAAGATTCAGGCTCTTTGGCCTTACTGTCGCTTCATCATCTCAGCCGGTTTTGTGGTGCTGGGGTCATTTTCTGAGCCCGGTCACCTACCTCACTGAGGTCTTGCGCAAGATTCAGGCTCTTTGGCTTTACTGTCGCTTCATCATCTCAGCCGGTTTTGTGGTGCTGGGGTCATTTTTTGAGCCCAGTCACCTACCTCACTGAGGTCTTTCGCAAGATTCAGGCTCTTTGGCCTTACTGTCGCTTCATCATCTCACCTGGTTTTGTGGTGCCGCGGTCATTTTCTGAACCCAGTCACCTATCTCACTGAGGTCTTCCGTAAGATTCAGGCTCTTTGGCCTTATGGTCGCTTCATCATCTCAGCTGGTTTTGTGGTGCCGGGGTCATTTTCTGAGCCCGGTCACCTACCTCACTAAGGTCTTGCGTAAGATTCAGGCTCTTTGGCCTTATTGTCGCTTCATCATCTCAGTCGATTTTGTGGTGCCGAGATCATTTTCTAAGCCCGGTCACCTACCTCACTAAGGTCTTTTGCAAGATTCAGGCTCTTTGGCCTTACTGTTGCTTCATCATCTCAGCCGGTTTCGTGGTGCCGGGGTCATTTTCTGAGCCCGGTCACCTTCCTCACTGAGGTCTTGCGCAAGATTCAAGCTCTTTGGCCTTACTGTCGCTTCATCATCTCAGCCGGTTTCGTGGTGCCAGGATCATTTTCTGAGCCCGATCACCTACCTCACTGAGGTCTTGCGCAAGATTCAGACTCTTTGGCCTTACTGTCGCTTCATCATCTCGGCCGATTTCGTGGTGTCGGGGTCATTTTCTGAGCCCGGTCACCTACCTCACTAAGGTCTTCTTTCCTTTTTAATGCCTGTTCTGGATAAGGCGAGTAACGACAAAAATGACATTGTTCGATTTGAATTGTGTTATCTATTTCCTTCGCATTGTTCAGGATACAAGTGTTCATATTACATTATCTATTTTTCAAGGAAAATACCTCTTCAGATGTTGAATGTTCTATGCATGAGGCTCTAGTTTTCCTTACATATCTTCAATTCGATATACACCTGCCTTGACCACTTTGGTTATCTTGAAAGGGCCTTCCCATGTCGGTGCTAGCTTTCCCACTACAGCTCTTTTTCCTGTGGCTTCTAACCTTCTCAGTGCCAGATCTCCTACTTTCAGGTTCCTTTCTCTGACCCTCTGATTGTAGTAGCGAGCTGCTTTCTGTTGATAGGTTGTAGTCTTACTTGTGCTTCATTTCTGATTTTCTCTAGGGCATCCAGATTGCTTCTTAACTTGTCACCGTTGGTATCTTCGTTGTTGAACCGAACTTGATGAGTGGGAAGTTGCAGCTCGATGGGGACCATGGCCTCAGTGCTGAATGCTAGCGCAAAGGGCGTCTCCTTGGTAGGTGTTCGAGGGGTAGTCTTGAATGCCCATAGAATGTTGTTGAGTTTGTCTGCCCAATTCCTTTTTGCTCCATCTAACAGCTTTCTCAGCCCTTGAAGAATGGCTCGATTTGTAACTTCTGTTTGGCCATTGGTCTGGGAATGAGCTACTGAGGAGAGCTTATGCCAGATTTCCATGTTTTTGTAAAGTCTTTGAAGGCCTTACAATCAAACTACTTACCATTGTCTGATATTAGCACCCTCGGTACCCCAAATCTGCAGATGATGTTGCTCCAGACGAAATCTATCATTTTTCATGCTGTGATAGTGGGAATGGCTTCAGCTTCCGGTCATTTTGAAAAATATTCCACAGCTACTACTACAAACTTCTTTTATCCTGTGGTCTTGGGGAAAGGGCCCAGGATATCTATACCCCACTGAGAGAAGGGTCATGGACTAGATATATTAGACTGTGGGTGTAACAGCCCGGAAACCGAACTGCCACCGGCACTAGGATCCAGATCGACTTAAGGTCGCCGGGACCCGTAGTAAGCCTGCTGTCCTGTTTGTATACCTGTGAAATCTCATACATGATCATACATTTTCTGTAAAACACATAAAACTTTTCTTCATTCCAAGGCTTAACCTGTGCATGCACTCTCTCTGTTCTCTACTAATCCCTACTAGAGCTCCTCATGGCGCTAGGCGGATCAAACTCAGAATGTTAAGTCTGGTTTTGCTCATAAACATACAACAATAAAGAAACATACATAAACTGATCATGTGACTCTACAAAGGGATTACAAGTCTTATAAGTCAAGCACCATTCTATACACTATACATATACATTTACATTTACATGTCCACACTAGCTATTACACTACTCGGTACTCTTCCTGTCCCCTGCTGAACTGTCTCTGACCTCTAAACCTGCACAACTGGAGTTAGGGGAGAGGGATGAGCTACTATAGCCCAGTGAGTAGAATAGTAATAAAATAATAGGTGATAAAACATGCTCTCATGGAATGCATCACATAATCACATCACCTCGGCCGGACGGATCAAAACTCCCTCTATCTCATCTGGGGTACCGGAGTACCATGTGCCTGGTCCCCGTAGGGCTGTTCCAGGTCTTTGTGCTTGGTCCCCGTAGGGCTGTTCCAGGTCTTTCCTCTGAGGGCTAATGAATCCTCACGAAGTCCGTGCCGTCTCACATAAGCAATGTACAAGGAGCCATGCCAAGTACAAGGATACATGCAATGCGTCATATTCGTGTACTCTAATGCACTCACCCTATTGCATAGTCATGATGCATGAAGCATGATAAAATATTCAGTTCTCATATTAAAACATTAAGTTAAGTTCCACTCACCTGTAGTTCTCTCTGAACTGACTCTGCAGGTTCTGACACTGGACTCACTGCTGACCTCCCTGATTCCTCTGGTCCGTACCTACACAGGTGGACTCAACTGAGGGACCAAACTCACTCAAGAACATCTCTAAGAAACTCCCTAAAACCCCTCTAAACAATCCTAAAACTATCACATAAACCATGCAAAAGAAAGCTGGACAGGGCACTTTCGGCGGCAGGTTCGGCGGCCGAAACCCCTCTCCAGAGACGAAACTCATGCATGTTCGGCGGCACCTTCGGCGGCCGAAGGTCTCGTCCAGAGACGAAACTCACACCCTTTCGGCGGCCGAACTCCCTCTTTCGGCGGCCGAAAGTCCCTTTCTAAACAGAAAGCCTAGCTTTCGGGGGCAACCTTTGGCAGCCGAAACTGCCTCCACAAGGGGTTCGGCGGCCGAACCTTCCTTCGGCGACCGAACCTGGTTTTGCCCGAAGGGCAGAACCCTGCTCTGTTTCATGCAAACTTTGCCTAAAAACCTACAAACATGCATATCAACTACTCCCAACTAGCATATACACATATATATGCACAAAGGGGTCTAAAACTACCCTAAAACCCCAAACAAACAGAGCACATAACACTTAAACATGTTTGACCACATCAAATCACCAAAAACCTCACCTCAACCTAAACATGCATACTACCCATACAAACTGCATCAAACCTTTCAAAATCATCAAAGAAGCTCAGGATCTTCACTTACCTCTTACACAACTTGAGGATGAAGGATCCTAACGTGGAGATATGAAGAAAAGCTCTTCCAAAGCTCCAAGCTTCAAACCTTGGTTCTTTTGCTCAAAACCTTCATAAGTCACCAAAACTCTTAAAACTCTTGAAAGATTTGATGAAAATCATGGAAAACATGAAAGTCAACGTGGGAGAGGCTGAAACTCACCTCTGGCTGCAAGTGGAGGAGAAATAACCTCCTTCCACCGACCCTTGGCCCTTTTATAGGTGGCTGGCCAGACCACCTTCGGCAGCCGAACGTGAAGCCGCAACCATGCAATGTTCGGCGGCCGAAAGTGACCTTCGGCGGCCGAACCTTTGCAGTTCTCCCTTGTTGCTTTTCTTTCAAAACTCACTTCTTTTACTACTTCAAACCATGAAAACAAGTGACAATACCTTAGAAAACATATGTATTACCCTTCTCGAGGGTTCCGACACCCGAGATTCCACCGGACTATAGGAATTCCGATGCCGGACTCGAGCCGGGTATTACATTCTCCCCCCCTTAAGAACATTCGTCCCCGAATGTCCCTAACACAACATAAACACATAGAAAAGGGGAAAACTAACCTTAAAACAGATATGGGTATTGCTGGAGCATGGACTCCCGAGTCTCCCAAGTGCACTCTTCTAGGTTGTGGTTGTTCCACAGCACTTTCACCATTGGTATCTCCTTGTTTCTCAGCTTTCTGATCTGGGTGTCAAGGATCCGCACTGGCTGCTCTATATAGGTGAGATCACGTAAGATTTCCACCTCAGGTTCACTAAGAACCTTCTCTGGATCTGACACAAACTTTCTCAACAGAGAAACATGGAATACCGGGTGAATTCTTTCCATAGAAGCCGGTAAATCTAGCTTATACGATACAGGCCCGATCTTCTGCAAGATCTCAAAGGGACCAATGTACCGTGGGGCCAGTTTACCCTTCTTTCCAAACCGAACCACTCCCTTCATCGGAGACACCTTAAGCAATACCATATCCCCCTCCTGGAACTCTATTCGCTTCCTACGGATGTCTGCATAGCTTTTCTGTCTGCTTACAGCTGTTCTGATCCTCTCTCTGATGATAGGCACTAACTTGCTGGTTATCTCAACTAACTCTGGCCCTGCAAGAGTTTTCTCTCCTACCTCTTCCCAGCAAACAGGTGTTCGGCACTTCCTCCCATACAGAGCTTCATAAGGAGCCATCCCTATGCTAGCATGATGGCTGTTGTTGTAGGCAAACTCCACCAGAGGTAGATGCTGCCTCCAAGAACCGCCAAAGTCTAACACACACATTCTCAGCATATCTTCAATGGTCTGGATGGTTCTCTCTGACTGACCGTCTGTCTGTGGATGGAAAGCAGTGCTGAAATCCAACCTTGTGCCCATTTCCGTTTGCAGACTCCGCCAAAACCTGGAGGTGAACTGAGGTCCTCGATCTGATACTATCGACACTGGAACTCCATGCAACCTTACTATCTCGTCTACATACACCTGCGCCAACTTGTCCACAGAGTAGTTACTCCTAACTGGAATGAAGTGAGCAGCTTTCGTGAGTCTATCCACAATCACCCATATGGAGTCTAGTCTGTTAGACGTCGCCGGTAATCCCACTACAAAATCCATAGCTAGGTTCTCCCATTTCCATTTTGGAATCGGCAGTGGGTTAAGCATTCCAGCCGGCTTCTGGTGCTCTAGCTTCACCCTTTGACATGTCTTGCAGGCTGACACGAACTGTGCCACTTCTCTCTTCATTGCTGGCCACCAATACACCCTTCTCAGATCTTGATACATCTTGGTAGCTCCAGGGTGAACGCTATACCTCGCATTATGAGCTTCCCTCATAATGTCTGCCTTCAAACTGCTATCATCTGGTACACATAACCTCTTACTGTAACAGCCCGCTTACCGGACCATCACCGGCACTAGGATCCAGATCGGCTTAAGGCCGCCGGGACCCGTAGTAAGCCTACTGTCAACTCTGTGTACCTGATAAATCCCATACATGATCATACTTAAGCTTAAAACTGTTATTTACTTCTCTTTTTTTTTTGTTTTTCTTTGCTTGACTATCTTTTCTTTCTGTATACTTCCACTAAGTCTGGACTATGCATGCTCTGTCTGTATGCACTCGAAGAGTGATACCTGCTATGGTACCATACAGTGACTACAGAGATAGAAAGACTACCATGCACAAACTTAGCTCATCATCATCACAACATTATCTCAATCATATATAACATAAAAGGATCATGTGCAAAGGGATAACAAGCACTAGGGCCAAGCACAATTCTATAACTCACTATATAACTTACTATTACATCATTTCTATACATTACATAAACTCGGTACTGTACATCATTATCATGTCCACTATTCTATACTATTACATATGCCTTTTACCCTTGCTATCTCTTTCTCTTTCTCTTCTCTGAGGCCCTGAAAAATGGGGTTAGGGAGAGGGATGAGCTGCTAAAGCCCAGTGAGCGGAATCTATAAAAAATCACATTTAAAACATGCTATCATATGATGCATCACTGCACAAACATTTCACATCTCGGATTGGACATGATCCCAAAACTCCCTCTGTCAGTGCCCGGCCCCCAAAGGAGCTCACACAGGTCTTTCACTAACTACTCATGGTGCCCGACCCTATAAGGGCTCTCACAGGACTCATCCAAGGTAAATGCCCGGCCCCAAAGGAGCTCACACAGGACATACAAGAATGACAGACTTATGGGCTATTGAGATCGCCTCGGTCCAATCCACATATACAAGTAATAATGCAATGCATCAACTTGGTGAATACTAATGCAAAGCATCCTACATAAACATGGCATTAATGATGCATGAATCATGCTAAAACAGTTCTTAACTTTTAAAATAAAGTTCTGTTCCACTCACCTCTGTCAACTGCTGAGCAGTCTCTGTAACTCTAACTCTGTGGGCCTCCTTGGTCTCTCGGGTCCGTACCTACACAGGTGGACTCAAATGAGGACCAAACTTACTTAAACATAACTCCTACTATCTCCCCAAAACCCCTCTAAAACATCATAGGCATGCATGGAAAAATGGGCAAAAGAAGGCTGGACTGGGCACTTTCGGCGGCTGGTTCGGCGGCCGAAACCTCCCTCCAGAGACGAAACTCATGCATGTTCGGCGGCACCTTCGGCGGCCGAAAGTCTCATCCAGGGACGAAACTCATGCACTTTCGGCGGCCGAACTCCCTCTTTCGGCGGCCGAAAGCCCCTTTCTCACCCAAAAGCCTAGCTTTTGGGGGCAAGGTTTGGCAGCCGAAACTGCCTCCACAAGGGGTTCGGCGGCCGAACCTTGCTTCGGCGGCCGAACCTGGATTCTCCAGAAAGGCAGAATCCGAGCACAACTCATGCTCTCAGCCTCCAAAATCCTATCAAACACCCATAACATGCATACCAACACTTCTCAACTAACATATAACATATCTCATGCATATAGAGGCCTAAAAACGAGTTCAAGCCCCAAAAACAACAACAAAACTCATATGAGCAACATATGCTCAAACTCATGCTTATACCCCAAAACATGCCATAAACCTCTCCAAAACTTCTAAAACTTGCTTTAAACATAAGGGGAGGTGAGGATCCATGCTTACCTCTTGAAGAACTAGAGGATTGATGATCCAAGCTTGGAGATGGGGAAAAACTCAATCAAACTCTCCAAGTGCTCAACTTTGCTTCCTTTTGCTCAAATCTCTAAAACAAAGCTCAAATCAAGTTAAAACATGCAAGATTTGAGGAAAACATGAAAAATCACACCAAGGAGAGCTTGAACCTACCTTTGACCCAAAAACAGAGTGTTTACCACTCAAGTCTCTGGCAAAGGGGCTTTTGTAGTGGCCAACCGACTCTTCCTTCGGCGGCCTAACGTGCATGCGAAACCATGCAACTTTCGGCGGCCGAACTTCACCTTCGGCGGCCGAACCTGGCTTTTGTCCCCTTGGCCTTTTCATTTCAAAACTCAATTTTCTTAACTCAAAACATGCAAACATGATAAAAACACTTAAAAACATCTTAAAAACCTTTCTTATACCCTTAGGGCAAGCTCCGACATCCTCGAATCCCGACTGCCAACGGAAAATCCGCCGGAACGTAGGAATTCCGATACCGGGGTCTAGCCGGGTATTACACTTACCGTGCCGAAGAATCCCCTCACCGTCAAATCTGAACTCTACACTGTTGCCCGACTGAACAGTCCTGGCAATCTTCACTAACTCGGGGTCTTCGTGCTGTTTCAGAGCCACTTGCTCTAGAAACACTGGTGTCACTCTCATCTGTGCGAGCAAAGCACTTGTACCAGATAACTGCAACTGTAACCCTTCTTCCATGAGCTTGTAGAAATCCTTCACCACCGGTCTTCTCTCTACTGCAATGTGGGATAAACTGCCAAGTGACTTTCGGCTTAAGGCATCAGCTACAACATTAGCCTTGCCCGGATGATACTGGATCTTACAATCGTAATCACTGAGTAATTCGACCCACCGTCTCTGCCTCAAGTTTAACTCTCTCTGACTTAAGATGTGCTGCAGGCTCTTATGATCCGTATAGATCTCACATTTTACCCCATAGAGGTAATGCCTCCACATCTTAAGTGCAAAGATAACAGCTGCCATCTCCAGATCGTGTGTCGGGTAATTCAGCTCGTGCTTCTTCAGCTGTCTAGAAGCATAAGCTATCACTCGGTCATTTTGCATCAACACACAACCTAATCCCACTCGGGATGCATCACAGAACACTGTGAAATCTTCATCACTGATCGGCAGAGCTAACACCGGTGCTGAAGTTAACCGTCTCTTCAACTCTGCAAAACTTTCCTCACATTCCTCTGACCACACAAACTTCTGATTCTTTCTGGTCAGTCTGGTCATAGGAGCAGCTATCTTCGAGAAGTCCTGAACAAACCTCCGATAGTAGCCTGCCAAACCCAGAAAACTCTTGATCTCTGTCACTGTAGTGGGTGTAGGCCAGTTGGCTACTGCCTCTACCTTTTTGGGATCTACTGCTATACCGTCCTCTGATACAACATGTCCCAAAAAGGAAATGCTCCTTAGCCAGAACTCGCATTTGGAGTGTAATACCCGGCTAGACCCCGGTATCGGAATTCCTACGTTCCGGCGGATTTTCCGTTGGAAGTCGGGAATTCGAGGATGTCGGAGCTTGCCCTAAGGGTATAAGAAAGGTTTTTAAGATGTTTTTAAGTGTTTTTTTATCATGTTTGCATGTTTTGAGTTAAGAAAATTGAGTTTTGAAATGAAAAGGCCAAGGGGACAAAAACCAGGTTCGGCCGCCGAAGGTGAGGTTCGGCCGCCGAAGGTGAAGTTCGGCCGCCGAAAGTTGCATGGTTTCGCATGCACGTTAGGCCGCCGAAGGAAGAGTCGGTTGGCCACTACAAAAGGAAGCAAAGTTGAGCACTTGGAGAGTTTGATTGAGTTTTCTCCTATCTCCAAGCTTGGATCATCAATCCTCTAGTTCTTCAAGAGGTAAGCATGGATCCTCACCTCCCCTTATGTTTAAAGCAAGTTTTAGACGTTTTGGAGAGGTTTATGGCATGTTTTGGGGTATAAGCATGAGTGTGAGCATATGTTGCTCATATGCGTTTTGTTGTTGTTTTTGGGGCTTGAACTAGTTTTTAGGCCTCTATATGCATGAGATATGTTATATGTTAGTTCAGAAGTGTTGGTATGCATGTTATGGGTGTTTGATAGGATTTTGGAGGCTGAGAGCATGAGTTGTGCTCGGATTCTGCCTTTCTGGAGAATCCAGGTTCGGCCGCCGAAGCAAGGTTCGGCCGCCGAACCCCTTGTGGAGGCAGTTTCGGCTGCCAAACCTTGCCCCCGAAAGCTAGGCTTTTGGGTGAGAAAGGGGCTTTCGGCCGCCGAAAGAGGGAGTTCGGCCGCCGAAAGTGCATGAGTTTCGTCTCTGGACGAGACTTTCGGCCGCCGAAGGTGCCGCCGAACATGCATGAGTTTCGTCTCTGGAGAGGGGTTTCGGCCGCCGAAAGTGCCCAGTCCAGCCTCCTTTTGCCCATTTTTCCATGCATGCCTATGATGTTTTAGAGGGGTTTTGGGGAGATAGTAGGAGTTATGTTTAAGTAAGTTTGGTCCTCATTTGAGTCCACCTGTGTAGGTACGGACTCGAGAGACCAAGGAGGCCCACAGAGTTAGAGTTACAGAGACTGCTCAGCAGTTGACAGAGGTGAGTGGAACAAAACTTTATTTTAAAAGTTAAGAACTGTTTTAGCATGATTCATGCATCATTAATGCCATGTTTATGTAGGATGCTTTGCATTAGTATTCACCAAGTTGAGGCATTGCATTATTACTTGTATATGTGGATTGGACCAAGGCGATCTCAATAGCCCATAAGTCTGTCATTATTGTATGTCCTGTGTGAGCTCCTTTGGGGCCGGGCATTTACCTTGGATGAGTCCTGTGAGAGCCCTTATAGGGTCAGGCACCATGAGTAGTTAGTGAAAGACCTGTGTGAGCTCCTTTGGGGGCCGGGCACTGACAGAGGGAGTTTTGGGATCATGTCCAATCCGAGATGTGAAATGTTTGTGCAGTGATGCATCATATGATAGCATGTTTTAAATGTGATTTTTTTTATAGATTCTGCTCACTGGGCTTTAGCAGCTCATCCCTCTCCCTAACCCCATTTTTCAGGGCCTCAGAGAAGAGAAAGAGAAAGAGATAGCAAGGGTAAAAGGCATATGTAATAGTATAGAATAGTGGACATGATAATGATGTACAGTACAGAGTTTATGTAATGTATAGAAATGATGTAATAGTAAGTTATATAGTGAGTCATAGAATTGTGCTTGGCCCTAGTGCTTGTTATCCCTTTGCACGTGATCCTTTTATGTTATATATGATTGAGATAATGTTGTGATGATGATGAGCTAAGCTTGGTGCATGGTAGTCTTTCTATCTCTGTAGTCACTGTATGGTACCATAGCAGGTATCACTCTTCGAGTGCATACAGACAGAGCATGCATAGTCCAGGCTTAATGGAAGTTATACAGAAAGAAAAGATAGTCAAGCAAAGAAAAAAAAAAAAAGAGTAAGTAACAGTTTTAAGCTTAAGTATGATCATGTATGGGATTTATCAGGTACACAGAGTTGACAGTAGGCTTACTACGGGTCCCGGCGGCCTTAAGCCGATCTGGATCCTAGTGCCGGTGATGGTCCGGTAAGCGGGCTGTTACATGGAGAACTTGGCATACAAGCCATGCTCTCTCAAGGTTTGCAGCACTATCCGCAGATGATGGGCATGCTCCTCTGCATTCCTGGAGTACACCAAGATATCATCAATAAAGACGATTACAAAATGATCCAAGTACTCCCTGAAAACCCTGTTCATGAGATCCATGAATGCTGCAGGGGCGTTAGTCAACCCGAACGGCATCACAAGGAACTCATAATGCCCATATCTGGTTCTGAAAGCAGTCTTGGATACATCTCCTTCCCTGATCTTCAACTGGTGGTATCCGGATCTCAGATCTATTTTAGAAAAACAACCTGCTCCTGCCAGCTGGTCGAATAGATCATCGATCCTGGGTAAAGGATACTTGTTTTTAATAGTGACTTTGTTCAACTGTCTGTAGTCGACACAAAGTCTAAGAGGTCCATCCTTCTTTCTGACAAATAATACTGGAGCACCCCAGGGTGAGGTACTCGGGCGGATGAAACCCTTAGCTACCAAATCCTGTAACTGCTCTTTCAACTCTCGCAACTCTGCTGGTGCCATCCTGTAGGGAGGAATAGAGATCGGTCTGGCATTGGGCATCAACTCAATTTCGAACTCTATTTCCCTATCCGGTGGCAGTCCTGGAAGCTCTTCAGGAAACAAATCTGGGAAGTCTCTAACAACTGGTACTGAGGATGGTTCCCTAACCTGACTGTCTAGCTCTCTCACATAAGCTAGGAACCCCTGACACCCCTTCCTTAACATCCTACGAGCCTGGAGGGCTGATATCAAACCCCTAGGTGTCCCTCTCCTGTCTCCTCTGAAGACACACTCTGACCCATCCTGGTCTCTGACACTGACTACCTTATCTCTACAGTTCAGGGTAGCATCATACGTAGATAACCAGTCCATCCCTAGAATGACATCAAAATCTGTCAACTCTAGAACCACCAGGTCAGCTGGAAGGTATCTACCCTCTATGCACACTGGACTGAACCGACAGACTGACTCTGCCAAAGATGGATCACATTTGGGTCCACTGACCCATAGAGGACACTCTAACTCAGACACCATCAGACCCAACCTCTCTGCAGCTCTAGAAGAAATGAAAGAGTGAGAAGCACTGGGGTCCATTAAAGCATACACCTCAGAACACCCAATGATGAGATTACCTGACACCACCGTGTTCGACGTGTCTGCCTCCTGCTGAGTCAGGGTGAAAATCCGTGTTGGGGCTGACGGACCTGCACCTCGGGAACCCATCCCTGATGAAGAGGCTGCCCCTCTTCCTCTTCCTCTGCCACTGCTTGGTGGAATGGCTGAAGCTACTGGCTGTACTACACTGCCCGTACTCATCTGCTGGGATGGTGCAACCAAAGTCGCCTGAGGACATTCCCGTGCATAATGTCCCTCCTGCCCACATCTATAGCAGGCTGTGGATCCCAACTGACAAGCTCCTCTATGCTGTTTGCCACACCTCTTGCACACTGGAAAATCTGCGCCAGAACTGGAGCCACTACTCATTCCCAGACCCGACTTAAGCCTGTTCCAAAACTTGCCTCTCTTTCCTCTGAATTTCTCCCATCTCTTCTTACTTGCACTTGCTGTACCCTGTGAGGAGGAACCTGGTTTAACACCAGAAGACTGTGCCTTAACTACACCTTGACTTATGGCACTGGCCTCCATCTTTCTAGCAGCATCCACAATAGAGTGGAAACTTTCCTTCTCCGCATGAAGAATCAAAGAGAAATACCTGGGATGAAGCCTTGTGGCATATCTCTTTGCCTTCTTCTGATCTGTATCATATGCCTGACCGACATATGGCAACAATTCCAGGAACTTATCTGTATAGTCATCAACGCTCATCTCCTCCGTCTGTCGCAACTGCTCAAACTCCACAACTTTTAGTTCCCTGGAACTGTCAGGAAAAGCCCATCCAGCACATTCGTTGGCGAACTCTTCCCACGTCATACTCTCAAGTCTTGGGTCCACATAGTTCTTGAACCATTCTCTAGCTTTCTTACACTTTAAAGTGAACCCTGCCATCTCAATGGCTCTACCGTCATCAGCTCCCAACTCACTTGTTATCATTCTAACTGCACTGAGATACTTAAAGGGATCATCTCCTGTATTGAATTTAGGAGCATCCAACTTTAAGTACTCGGTCATCTTCACCTTACTTCCCCCTGAAGAACTGGGTTGCTGTGCTTCCACAACAGGGGCTACTGGTTCAGGAGGTGGTGGTGGAGGAACTGATTCCCTCACTTCAGGCTGTACTGGACTTGGATGAACAGGTGGGGGTGGATACATATGATATGGTGGATAAAAGGAAGGATAGGGCATATATGGCATGTAGGGTGGATATGGGGCAAAGCTGGAGTAATCCGACGTGCCTCCCATCGGATACTCTGGGCCCTGAGGAAAGGGTGGATAGCCAAACCCCGAGGCCTGCATGCCTCCCTGGGACTCCCCCATACCTTCTTCTGACCTTCCTACACCCATGCTTACATCTCTACTCTGATCCTCTTCCATCACACCTCTTTCTTCTATTGACCTTCCCCCTCTGCTTACTCCTCTCCTGCTCTCGTCAGAAGACCTTCTAGGGTCTCGTGACGTTCTTTCCCTGCTTGACCTGTGCGATCGTGTCCTTGGCAAGGCAGGTGGACGAGCAGCTGTACCCTCACTTACAGGTGGGACTCCAGTCAATCTCGCGGATCGACGAGTTCCTCGCATCTTCACTCTCTGGGAAACAACAAATCACATAACACATCAGCAACACATCAAAAACATGCACATGCATAACTCATGGCATTGCACATCAGCAGAACATCCTATCCTCGTGGACATGTTTTTCCTATGGTGCTTGACCTGCTAAACCTCTCTATGAGCCCAACTCTCTCTCTCTATAGGTCCGACCATATGAACCTAGGGCTCTGATACCAATCTGTAACAGCCCGGAAACCGAACTGCCACCGGCACTAGGATCCAGATCGACTTAAGGTCGCCGGGACCCGTAGTAAGCCTGCTGTCCTGTTTGTATACCTGTGAAATCTCATACATGATCATACATTTTCTGTAAAACACATAAAACTTTTCTTCATTCCAAGGCTTAACCTGTGCATGCACTCTCTCTGTTCTCTACTAATCCCTACTAGAGCTCCTCATGGCGCTAGGCGGATCAAACTCAGAATGTTAAGCCTGGTTTTGCTCATAAACATACAACAATAAAGAAACATACATAAACTGATCATGTGACTCTACAAAGGGATTACAAGTCTTATAAGTCAAGCACCATTCTATACACTATACATATACATTTACATTTACATGTCCACACTAGCTATTACACTACTCGGTACTCTTCCTGTCCCCTGCTGAACTGTCTCTGACCTCTGAACCTGCACAACTGGAGTTAGGGGAGAGGGATGAGCTACTATAGCCCAATGAGTAGAATAGTAATAAAATAACAGGTGATAAAACATGCTCTCATGGAATGCATCACATAATCACATCACCTCGGCCGGACGGATCAAAACTCCCTCTATCTCATCTGGGGTACCGGAGTACCATGTGTCTGGTCCCCGTAGGGCTGTTCCAGGTCTTTGTGCCTGGTCCCCGTAGGGCTGTTCCAGGTCTTTCCTCTGAGGGCTAATGAATCCTCACGAAGGCATATTAAAACATTAAGTTAAGTTCCACTCACCTGTAGTTCTCTCTGAACTGACTCTGCAGGTTCTGACACTGGACTCACTGCTGACCTCCCTGATTCCTCTGGTCCGTACCTACACAGGTGGACTCAACTGAGGGACCAAACTCACTCAAGAACATCTCTAAGAAACTCCCCAAAACCCCTCTAAACAATCCTAAAACTATCACATAAACCATGCAAAAGAAAGCTGGACAGGGCACTTTCGGCGGCAGGTTCGGCGGCCGAAACCCCTCTCCAGAGACGAAACTCATGCATGTTCGGCGGCACCTTCGGCGGCCGAAGGTCTCGTCCAGAGACGAAACTCACACCCTTTCGGCGGCCGAACTCCTTCTTTCGGCGGCCGAAAGTCCCTTTCTAAACAGAAAGCCTAGCTTTCGGGGGCAACCTTTGGCAGCCGAAACTGCCTCCACAAGGGGTTCGGCGGCCGAACCTTCCTTCGGCGGCCGAACCTGGTTTTGCCCGAAGGGCAGAACCCTGCTCTGTTTCATGCAAACTTTGCCCAAAAAACTACAAACATGCATATCAACTACTCCCAACTAGCATATACACATATATATGCACAAAGGGGTCTAAAACTACCCTAAAACCCCAAACAAACAGAGCACATAACACTTAAACATGTTTGACCACCACAAATCACCAAAAACCTCACCTCAACCTAAACATGCATACTACCCATACAAACTGCATCAAACCTTTCAAAATCATCAAAGAAGCTCAGGATCTTCACTTACCTCTTACACAACTTGAGGATGAAGGATCCTAACGTGGAGATATGAAGAAAAGCTCTTCCAAAGCTCCAAGCTTCAAACCTTGGTTCTTTTGCTCAAAACCTTCATAAGTCACCAAAACTCTTAAAACTCTTGAAAGATTTGATGAAAATCATGGAAAACATGAAAGTCAACGTGGGAGAGGCTGAAACTCACCTCTGGCTGCAAGTGGAGGAGAAATAACCTCCTTCCACCGACCCTTGGCCCTTTTATAGGTGGCTGGCCAGACCACCTTCGGCAGCCGAACGTGAAGCCGCAACCATGCAATGTTCGGCGGCCGAAAGTGACCTTCGGCGGCCGAACCTTTGCAGTTCTCCCTTGTTGCTTTTCTTTCAAAACTCACTTCTTTTACTACTTCAAACCATGAAAACAAGTGACAATACCTTAGAAAACATATGTATTACCCTTCTCGAGGGTTCCGACACCCGAGATTCCACCGGACTATAGGAATTCCGATGCCGGACTCGAGCCGGGTATTACAGTGGGGTAGCTGGGATGTTGATGGTATTGGCAAACCTCTGGCATATGTCACATCTCCTGACGAATTCTTTTGTCTCCTTCTTGACTGTGGGCCAATAGTACCCTTGCCTAAAAATTTTGTTCGCCAATGTCCTTATCCCTTCGTGAGCTCTGCACATTCCTAGATGAATCTCCTCCATTACCCGGGTTGACTCTTCTGGGCCTACACATTTGAGCCACGGGCTGGACTTTCCTCTTTTGTATAGGGTTCCCCTTACTGCTTGGTAATTGGCCGCCCGAGTTGCAATTTTCCTTGCCTCGGCTCTGTCTTCAGGGAGTTTTCCCTTTTCTAGGTAGTCCAGGTATGGGGTCATCCAGTTTTCCCCCTCATTGATCTCCATTATTGCGGCATGTTTTTCATAAGCGGGAATGCAGATGTGTTGTATGTATACCTCGTCTGGGAGTTGTTCCAACTCTTCTTGGGACAATCGGCTGAGCAGGTCTGCCTCTTCGTTCTCTTCTCTAGGTATTCTCTAATATTGCACTGGGATTCCCTGCTCACTGAGCTCAGCTTCTATAGTTTTTACTTTTGCCAGGTACTTCTGCATAATGGGATCTCTCGCTTGGTACGCCCCGGTTATCTGGTTGATCACTAGCTGAGAATCACTGTTTATTGCAAGGTCGGTCACCCTTACCTCCATCGCTATCATCGTTCCGTTTATCAAAGCTTCGTATTTGGCTACATTGTTGGATGCGCTGAATTCTAACCGTAAGGCATAACAAACTTTGAACCCTTCAAGTCCCTTCAATATTATTCCTGCTCCGCTGCCCCAGCGCTGGTTGCTCCGTCTACGTACAACCTCCAGCTGAATTCTTGTAAGGATTGCCCTTCTCCCTTTTTTTTCATTGCTTCTAAAGGTTTAAGTCCTGCCTGCTCTTCATTGAAGGAGCACTCTGCTATGAAGTCAATAAGGGCTTGAGCTTTTATGGTTGTTCGAGGCCGGTACTCAAGGCAGTAAGGGCCAATTTCAATGCACCAAGCAAGCATCCGACCTGACGTCTCTAGTCTGTGCAGGATTTTCTTCAGGGGCTGATCTGTCAT
Organism: Manihot esculenta; assembly: GCF_001659605.2. Taxonomy (NCBI): domain Eukaryota; kingdom Viridiplantae; phylum Streptophyta; class Magnoliopsida; order Malpighiales; family Euphorbiaceae; genus Manihot; species Manihot esculenta. The sequence goes on from NC_035163.2 coordinate 27,469,534, forward strand.
CACCACCGCTTGATGGCCTTCAAGGTATACCTTGAATTTCCTCACTGCTAGCAACAGAGCGTAGGCTAACTTTTCAATGTTCAGATATCTAATCTCGGCGTCCTTGAGTACCTTGCTGACATAAAACACGGGCTTCTGCTCCCCTCCTTCTCTTACCAATATTGCACTAATGGCATGTTTTGAGGCTGACAAGTAGATCAGGAGCTCCTCCCCAGCTAGGGGGCTGCTAAGTATATGCGGAGAGCTAAGGTATTACTTGAGCTCCTTGAAAGCTTGTTGGCAGTCCTCATTCCATTCAAAATTTGGAACTTTCCTCAGCTTCTTGAAGAACGATAAGCACCTTTCTGCAGACTTTAACATGAAACGGTTGAGTGCTACCACCCTCCTTATGAGTCTTTGCACATCCCTTACACAGGTTGGTTCAGGCATTTTCAATATGGCTTCTACCTTTTCTGGATTGGGCTTAATGCCCTTTCCACTGACCATGTAGCCCAGGAATTTTCCATCCCTTATGAAGAAAGCGCATTTTGCTGGATTTAGCCTCATTTTGTACTGCTCCAATACTTCGAATACTTCCTTCAGATCTACTAAATACTGTTGGAAGGTCAGACTCTTTACCACCATATCATCCATATATACTTCCACATTCCTTCCAATCTGGATTTTGAAGATTTTGTTCATCAGTCTCTGGTATGTTGCCCCAGCATTCTTCAACCCAAAAAATATGGCCTTATAACAATAAGTCTCATCTTCTGTTATGAACGAGGTCTTCTCCTCATTTGACTTGTCTATTAGGATTTGGTGGTAACCAGACATTGCATCCAGAGTTGACATATAATCGAAACCGGCCGTAGAATCGACCATTTTATTAACATCAGGGAGGGGTAACAATCTTTGGGGCATGCCTGATTCAGGTAAGTAAAATCTATACACATCTTATACTTGCCATTGGATTTTTTCACTAGTACAGGATTTGCTAACCACTGCGGGTACATTACTTCCCTGATGAACCCTGCTTCCTCTAGCTTATGTACCTCCTCCCTGGTGGCTTGCTGCTTCTCTTTCCCCACTACTCTCTTCTTCTGCTTCACTGGTTTAGCCTCGGGAAAGACGTTCAGCTTGTGGGTCATCACCTTAGGGTCTATCTCGGGCATGTCAGATGGCTTCCAAGTGAAGCTCGAGGCGTGACCTCGGATCAGAGCCATTGCTTCTATTTTATGTTCTTCAGTTAGGCTGGTGTTGAGACTGAAAACCTTATCTACTTCTGCTTCTGATAAGGGGAAGGTTTTCAGCTTTCCCACTGGTTCTTTCCTGACTTCTTTCTTTTCATCTCTGACTTTCATGACCTCTAAGTTGAATCTCTCGTCAGCCGAGCTCGGTTCTGCCACAGTGGCCATGTATCCCACCCTCGCTTCCTCCTGACGTCCTCGAACTACTCCCACCCTTGTCTCTGTTGGGAACTTCATGGTCAGGTACCTGATGCTAGTCACCACCTCAAAGTCATACAGCACAGGCCTTCCCAGTATGGCATTGTAGTTCAGAGGGAGTTTCACTACTAGGAACACGACGTAGTGAGTCCGAGACAGGGGTGCCTCTCCCAAGGTCAGAGCTACCTTCATTTTCCCTTCTACGGGTACTGGAATTCCTCCGATTCCCTTTACTGGGGCCTGATCCCTCACCATCTATTCTTCTGGTATCCCCATCTACTGGAAGACCCTGTAAGGTAGTAGGTTTACTTTGCTTCCATCATCGAGCAGGATCTTCCAAACACGGAAGTTATGAATAACAGCTTCAATGACGAGGGCATCATAGTGAGGCGTCTAAATGCCATGATCATCTTTTGGGGAGAAGGAGATGACCATTGGGGAGTGTTCTACCACCTGCATGACTTCATTGTCGCTTCTCTCCCCGTCTCAGCTCCTTTTCCTTCCTCTCCTGCTCATCCGACCTCCCGTTCCTCCAACAATCATGTTGATGGTCCCGCTGGAGCCATCATTAACCGGTCCTAACCTTCGGGGCTTCTCCGCTGCAGGGTTCTACTGGGGTCTTTCTCTTTCGGGTTTCTTCACGAAGTTTTGGAGATGACCCCTCTTGATCAGCCTTTCAATTTCATTAATCAGCTGGTAGCAATCATTGTTATCGTGGCCATGGGTGCGGTGATATTGACAATATTTGTCAGGATCTCTCTGGCTTGCCTCCGCTCTCATGGCCTTGGGCCACTAGAGGAACTCCTTATCTTGAACTGCCACGAGCACCTCGGCTCTGGAGGCATTGAGGGGTGTGATTGCTTTTGGGACCCGAGGTAGCGTTGGTCTTTGCTCTCTCCTATCCTAAGATTGTCTGTATACCTCGGGCCCCCCATTTGGCCTTTTCTCGTGTTTGTCCGACCTCCTTTTCTCGGGAGCTTCCCCCTATCTGTCGCTTCCTTAGCGAACCTGCTGTTTGTCAAGGCATCATCTTGCCTTATATACTTTTCTGCTCTCTTCATCAGTTCTGCCAATGAGGTCGATGGCTTTCTACACAGGGAACCAAAGAACTCAGGGGAGATGGTTCCCTTCTGCATAGCTTCCACAGCCCGGCTTTCATCCAGTTCGGGGATATGAAGGGCCTCCGTATTGAAACGGGTTGCATATTCTCTCAAGACTCGTTCCTCCTTTGCTTGACTGTCTCCAAGTAATTGGTCTTTCTGTCAGCCGGTACTCTTGCTATGAACCAGCTGATGAAGATGCTGGCCGGGTCACCAAAACTTCTGATACTCCCTGCCTCTAGACTGTTGAACTAAGCCCTTGCTGAGCCTGTGAGCGTCGCAGGGAATACCTTGCACATTAAGGCATTCGATAGGTCTGTAACTCCATAAAGGTTTTGTAGTTGAGGACGTGCTCTCTTGGGTTCCCTGCTCCATCATACGTCGCCATTGGTGGCATTATGAATTTTTTAGGGATGGTCTCCTGCTGAATCCATCCCGAAAATAGTGACAATGTGGGCAAAAGGGTTTGGCCGTGGTCTTTTACCCCCAGCTTAGCCAGCAGTTGTTCTTTCATTCTCTGCAACTTCTGATCTATGCCTTCCTCCTCCTGTCTAGGCCTCTTCTCCGGGCGGTATCCTTCCCTCCATTCTTCACTTTTTGTTTTCCCGGCTGTTCCCGTGAAATAACTCTTTGCTTCGTCATTCTTTATAAGCTCTCTCACCCTTCTTCCGTGAGCTCTGGCCATTGGTTCTTCTTCCCTATCAGCTCTCCTATCTCTTTCTCCTATTTCTCTACTACTTTGCTGAGGGATCGGTTGGTTGAAAGTTGGTTGGGGTTCATTGGCTTGGATCCCTTCGGCTATGGGTGACACGTTCAATGTGATATTGAGACCCCTTTGCTGCATTATTTGCCCTAGCCATTGGGCAGTGTTTTGCAGCTGAAGGGCAATGGTTTGAAGGTCTTGGTTGGACATGGCTGCTGCAGGTGCATTCCCTGTCGAGCTCGGTGAGGGGTTGAACAGTATTGGTGGTCGATTTGTAGGACTAGAGAAAGGGAACTGCTGCCCCTCTTGAGCAGAGTTCAGGTCATTTGGGGCGTTGGTAGTGTGGTTTCGTTGTGGTTAACAATTGTGGATCTCAGTGGATGTAGTGAGAGTGAAACTCCGGTGATGGAAAAATCTCCTTCATCCCCATAGACGGCGCCAATTGATGTTTTGATATCCAGAGAAATAGGGTTTTACGATAGTTTTTCTTTCAGCTCCTCCTATGAGAATGGTCCTTTTTTTTTTTTTATCCTTTTCTTCTTGCTTGCAAGTAACGCCTAACGGCCTCTCTGCTATAGTGACACCCGTCTCTATCGGGCAAGCCCGTATGTACAGTAGCGTCAGTCTCCTTACCTATGTCAGGCGACTATTTAATTTTTTTCAGTGCGCATGCGAGTAGGGCTGCGAAGGGACTGGGCCTGCTTGTTCCTCACCATGTCCCATCACCGAGCAGGCTTCCTTCTTACCGGGCTTGGGCTAGCGGGCGACCCGGCCTGCCATGCATGCCGGGGCCCAGGTCTAAGCTGCGTGGCAGGCTTGTCTAGGAACGTTTTGAACTCTAGGTCTGATATGTTTTTGTGGGCCCTGACTCGGTCCAGGTGGATACGAGGCCCAACAGTTATCACTACGTAATAAAAATTTGAGAATTTAATACACGGTTTTGTTAATGGAAGGAAAGATCCAAACACCATAGTTTTTAATTTTTCACCAAGACTGACCTCTCCTGAGCATAATGAGGTTTCCCATTTAGATAACACAACTCAATATATTTTTATTACATTTATAATTATGGAATTTTTTATCTAATAGCCGAATTTATAAAATATTTAATAACCAACTCTATTTTTTTATGATATAAAATTGATAAACACAAAAATTAAGGTACATATTATTACATAATTATTTTTTAAGTTATAAGTAGTTTATTACACTTATTATTTTTCTCTAATTTACTAACTTGAAATAGCCCAGCTCTAGAGTCAATCAATTTTTTTTTTATAAATTAACTTACAATTTTATTTCAATTATATTAAGTAATAATATGATTTATTCAAGTTTTTAATTGTAAAAATTCACTCACGAAAAAAAAAATAAAATGCAATGTCAATTTTCATATTACTTGATTTAATAAAATAAATTTTTATATATGTGTCTACTAATGTTGAGCTACTTCAAATTTTGATAATCAATCGACATGTATTGGAAGCAAGATAATTAATACTAAATAGTAGTAAACTACATAATTAAAATTTTAACAAAACATATTCACCTCATTATTTTTTAATATACTAATTTAGTTGATAGCAAATTTTGTTTCATTTATTTTAATTTAATTTAATTTAATTCAAGTTTAATTTAGATTTTCAAAAACTCAATAACAACAAAAATAAATTAAAGAATTGTATATCACATTATTTTTCCTTTTCCAAAGTCTGATTCGTATTTTTCATGAAGAAGGTTTTAATTGGATGACAGAGCAAGATTAGATTTTTTTTTTTTTTTTTATCATCATATCTAACAAACTCCGTTCGAGCCAAATGAGCAACGTCACTATATTGTCATCAAACAGAACCCAGTTTTTTTATTTGTATTTTTTAATTAAAATATAAACTTTAAATATGAAATAGAAAATAAAAAACGAAATTGAACATTTTTTTTTATCTCAAGTCAAATCATATTATTCCATAAGAATGATTAATTCAATAAAATTAAATATATTTGTTTAAAATTATATATTTATATATTTTTTATTAATTACACACAATGACATAAATATTCAATTTAATAATTATTAAATTTATTTTCATTGGATTTATATTAAATTCATCGAATTAAAAAATATAATAAAACATACAGTTCGTTTTAAGGCTAAATAACAGAAAACCAATTAAAGGAATTATTATTATTATTATCCAAGATTTTTGAAACTAACATCAATGCAAGAACGTTAAAATTGACATTAACTTAACAATTAATAATTAATAAAAATTAATGCTTTATTTTTATAAATTATGATTAATTAAAAATATGATAATTATCTATAATTAATTCATTATATTGTCAAATAAATTTAAAAATAATATACTAATGCACTAATTAATTTATTTAAATTTAAAATAAAAAAATGGCATTAAGTGTAAAAAAAGGATCTTTAAGTTAATGTATTCTTTTCTATAATGTTAAAGTCCATAATTTTTTTTTTATTAATAAAGTCCATAGATTATTATTAGGCTATTAGAGTGTGTCTATGCCCAAATAATAAAATATTGTTATTTAAATTTTAATATAAAAACTTATAATAATTTTAGTTTTTTTTTACTTCAAATAAACAATTTAAAAAAATTGACTTAATTTATGAAAATTAATTCATAAATAATAATTGCATATAAATTATTTAAAATTTATAAACACTTAAAATTTTAAATAATTATTCATTTAGTTAAAATGCTTATTAAATGATTGATAAGAAGATAATAATATTTAGTAATAATTAACTTACGAATATATTTATTATTAAAATTATTAAAAATAATATTAAATAAAATATAAGATAAATTTAAAATTATTTAAAGATAATATAATAATTTATTTAATTGAATTAATTTTATAATTTATAAACTAATTTGATCCGATAAGACAAATAACTGAATGTAGGAAATTCTTTCCCTGCGCCAATGGAAGGAAAGAGCCGTTACTTTCAAGAAAGTTCAGAAAAACATCAAATTGATATATAAAATTTTAAGTCTTCATAAAGACTTAATCTTAAGCAAAGAAGACCTTAATTTTTATGATATCCTAGTCTGTTCTACTTGAGCAAATATGTCATTTATCTCATGCGATTGGACAAAATCGTAATTAAGTTACATAGCCCGCTCAGAGGAACCCTAACTCATATCTCACTATAAATAATTGTATCGCCACTCATTTCTCACTCTATTGTTTCCACTCGGGCTTCATATTTCTCAATTTTCTTAGCTTGAGGTATGCTCAGTTTATTCCATTTTAGGTTTATCTTCGTTTCTTATAATCAATATCTGAATTATCCATTGATTCCTGGTGACTTTTGGCTGTAATCCGGATGTGTCTGTATGGTTAATTTTCCTTTTATTTTCGTTTTATGGTTTAGCTTTATGTGAATTATGCTTGGATCTTGTTAGATTCGTAGTTCATATGCTGATTCATTGTTGGCTAGTGGATCGATAACTAAGAGATTGGTGCTTTTTTTAAAAAAAATTCGACTGTGTTTGCTTTATTGTTTTTACATAAACAAAAACTTTGAATCCAGTGAACTGATGGGTGTTTCTGGTCTCTAGGATTTGAACTATGTTTTTTTTATTGTTATTTTCTTTTATGCAAACATCGGTTTTGAATGAATTTACTGGTTGTTGGTTTTGTTTCGAGGTAAAATCCGTGAAATCTCTGTTTTTCATCTTCTTTATGGCCTCCCTTTTTGTCTGAAACTAGTTAGTGAATTACTTGCTTTGAATTGTTATTATCATTATTGTTGGAGGTACTAGTTAGGAGTTGCTCATATGGTTTGATTTGGCGAATCTAATAAGATTTTATGCTTTTTTTTAAGAAAAAAATAGTATGAAATATTTGTTGACCCTTCTATGTTTATATTCTTGCTCCTCCATTGTTATTCTTTGAGTATCTTCACTTTTGACTGGGTGGATTTTGTTATTATTAGTCTCTATCAAATCATGTCTATTGCCTGCCTGAAATTTATTACTAATATTATTTATTTTGTGGTTCCCCTGTTAGCTATTTCTTTTTAGCATGTGGATTTCTTTCACCCTACTGATTTCAAATTAATCTAACCTTGCTTTCTTTGCAGATATATTTCAGCGGGAAGCTTAATATTTCATATCAATCTTAGACCTCTATAATGGGTAAAGAGAAGTTTCACATCAACATTGTGGTCATTGGCCATGTCGACTCTGGAAAGTCCACCACTACTGGCCATCTTATTTACAAGCTTGGAGGTATTGACAAGCGTGTGATTGAGAGGTTTGAGAAGGAAGCTGCTGAGATGAACAAGAGGTCATTCAAGTATGCCTGGGTGCTTGACAAGCTCAAGGCTGAGCGTGAACGTGGTATCACCATTGATATTGCTTTGTGGAAGTTTGAGACCACCAAGTACTACTGCACTGTCATTGATGCACCTGGCCATCGTGACTTTATTAAGAACATGATTACTGGTACCTCCCAGGCTGACTGCGCTGTTCTTATCATTGATTCAACCACTGGTGGTTTTGAAGCTGGTATTTCCAAGGATGGTCAAACCCGTGAGCATGCTCTCCTTGCTTTCACCCTTGGTGTAAAGCAAATGATTTGCTGCTGCAACAAGGTAACAATTTATGTTTGTTTTATGATGGTCAATCTTCTTAAAAGAAGGTCCTTGTTGTCAAATTCAAAATCTCAGAATTTTTTTGGGCATTTGTGGACGACTTTGAAGTATCATGGTCGTTCACTTAATTGGAAAATGTTTGTTTGTACTCTACTAAGATGAAAGAGAGAAGTTTATTGCTCGGTGTGAAATTGGAAGTTATTTAAAATAATCTTTTGAGTGTTCGATTGTTTAGCCAATTTTATGCCAATTGTTTCTTAAATGCTTCTTTGTTTCTTTGATTTCAATTTTTCTCTGATGCTGAAATGAAAATTAATATTTTAATCATGCTTTCCGTGATTGATTTTCGGGCTTATTAGCATAATTAATGAGTGGTATTGCATTTTTAGTGTGAAGGCATTTGCCTCCGATGCTTATTGTGCTGATTTTCGGTTTTCTTTCTTTACTGTCTTGGACTGTTATTGTACTTCATGATTTTTAGTCCAGTTTTTGCTTGACATCTAGGTTACTATGCACCTTTATCAAAATCATATTTTCTTCTCATTTGAGTTTCAGAGCATGAATTGAAAATTTTCTTATACTTTTATCTGATAACTCGTGTAATTTTCCTGTGTTGTGTTATGTTTTTGTTTGCAGATGGATGCTACAACCCCCAAGTATTCCAAGGCCAGGTATGATGAAATTGTCAAGGAAGTCTCCTCCTACCTCAAGAAAGTTGGTTACAACCCTGATAAGATTCCATTTGTACCCATCTCTGGGTTTGAAGGTGATAATATGATTGAGAGGTCCACCAACCTTGACTGGTACAAGGGTCCAACACTTCTTGAAGCCCTGGACCAGATCCAGGAGCCCAAGAGGCCCTCTGACAAGCCTCTCCGGCTCCCACTCCAGGATGTTTACAAGATTGGTGGCATTGGAACTGTCCCAGTTGGTCGTGTTGAAACTGGTATCCTGAAGCCTGGTATGGTTGTGACTTTTGGGCCCACTGGACTGACAACTGAAGTCAAGTCCGTTGAGATGCATCACGAGGCTCTCCAGGAGGCACTCCCGGGTGACAATGTCGGGTTCAATGTGAAGAATGTTGCAGTGAAAGATCTTAAGAGAGGTTTTGTGGCATCCAACTCCAAGGATGATCCTGCCAAGGAGGCTGCCAACTTCACATCACAGGTTATCATCATGAACCACCCTGGTCAGATTGGTAACGGATATGCCCCTGTTTTGGACTGCCACACATCCCACATTGCAGTGAAGTTTGCTGAGATCTTGACCAAGATTGATCGTCGATCAGGCAAGGAGTTGGAGAAGGAACCGAAGTTCCTGAAGAACGGTGATGCTGGTTTTGTTAAGATGATTCCCACTAAGCCAATGGTTGTTGAGACCTTCTCCTCGTATCCTCCATTGGGTCGTTTTGCTGTAAGGGACATGCGCCAAACTGTTGCAGTTGGCGTTATCAAGAGCGTTGAGAAGAAGGACCCAAGTGGAGCTAAGGTCACAAAATCTGCTGCCAAGAAGGGAGGAAAGTGAATTGTTCATCTTCATCACACAAATTCTGTTGAGAACATTTTATATAGCTGTTCCTGTTTGTTTAGATGTTTAGTTAATGGTGTGTTGATTTTCCTGGATCCACTGTTTTCCACCCACAATTGGGTGTTGGGCAGGCTGTGGGCAGACTGGATTCATCTTCATGCATTGGATACTTGAGCGTAGTCGACTTCTTTATAGTTTAGTGTTTTTAGATGTTCAGTGCGAGTATTTATTCAAAGTGATTGTTACAATTTTTTTTCTCTGTTTCTCTATCGGCTGGCCTATTAATTTTGAAGTATTGATTGGTCAACGTTTTTTTTAACTAAAAGTTGGATTAATCTCTGTCCAATTTGTTAAATAAACATTATTATATTATTTAAATTTTGTATATTAAATTTGATTTATGTTAACGATAAAACATCCAGCAACTAAAATAGTATCAAACTATAAAATTAAAAATCTCAAAAAATCTATCCTTTTGTTTTGTTTCTTTGATAATAAAATATATCTTTTGTCGTGCGAGGATTGGTTAAGGTTAAATTAAATATTTTTAAAATTATATATTTATTGAACACTTTTAATAATTAATATTTAGTTTAATGGTTATTATTCTATTTTCATATAAATTTGAATTATATTACATTCAATAATTGAAAGTATAAGAAAAAATACATTTGGTTCAAGACTCGGTAGCAAAACCAAGCCAATTTGAGAAATTAATATTATTATCTAAGATTGTAAAAACTAACATTAACGTTAGAATTATTATTATTAATTGAGGCTGGTTTGGTGTTTATCTAATGGATAATTAGAACGGATAATTGTTGTTGATAATATACTAATTATTATATATAAAATAACTAATAAAAACATACATAAATTTATTATTTTAATAAAATTAATATATGAGTTTTTTTAGTGCACAACATACATAATATTTTTTTTAAAAATAAAATTACTTATTATATTAATAAAATTCTATTAAATAAAGAGAGATATTATTTCAAACAGATAGACGATTATACTCGATAGATTCTTTGGCCAAAATATGAGCAGTTAGAGTAGAATTACGACGAATTCATCTAACAAAAATATCAGTTCTAAAGTCTAACAAAAATTTACAATCATTCAAAATCAAACCCTTATATAAGATAATTTGATAAAAATATTTCTTAAATGCCTGTTTAAATTTCTGCATAAAATAATTTGACAAAAATACTTCTCATTTTTTCTCATCTATCGAGCATAAATCATTAAAGTCTCCAAACAAAATCACAGAAAAAAAATTCTACGAAATAAAATTCGAATAAGATTTCAAAACTAACGTCGGCGTTGCGATTTTGGAAATCCATAATAACTAGTAAATCTCAGCTGAACATTATCTTCCGAAACAATTGAATCAATAAAATTTGAAGAAAAGTCAATCACAAAAATAGACCCACGACTCTTCCATATTAACGAAAGACTTCATCTCAATTTTTGTTTATTAACTAAGAAGCAACCATAAAAATAGAAAAAATTACAAAAAAATTCCATACGACAATTAAGAACTTTTGTTTTCATAAAAAATAAAATGTTCGGCTTATAATTAGGAACCAAATCCTTCAATGCAATAACTGTTAGAGAATTACTGTCATAAATCTGCCAATAAGGTCTGCATATTCTGAAAATTGATTGGATTGTATGTAAAAAATATCCCCACTATACATAAATTATAAGTGATGATCGAAATATCTCTAAAACTTTTAATAAGGATAACAATATATTTTTCTTTATCGATAGTCAATTGATGCAAATCGTCATTTATGGAGAAAGAGAAATAAAAGGTTAGGTTTAAATAAGAGAAAAAGGCGAGAATATCAAGTCATAAAGGAACCAAAGAGAAAAACTTAACATGTATAATAATTAAAAATATAATTTTTAAATATAATTATTTTTCTATACGAATGTGTATAATTTTTCTTATATGATAATAAATATTATAATTAATTTAATTATTATTTATAGTATTTTTAATTTATATTTTATGTTTTAAAATTATAAATAATTTACTGATATAAAAATTATAATTAATAAAATATAAAGAGATAATAAAGTAAAATAAAAAATTAAAATAATTGTCGTCTAGATTGGAGTCTCAAATATTATATTAATTTTTGTTGTCAAACGATAATAATTCAAAACATGCAGAATAGTATTATTATTTCGAACTACAACAATAATAATTGAAGAAAAACTGATATTTTTAAACTATATCAATGCATTATTATTAAATTTTAAAGTCTTACTAGAAAAAAAATAATCGGATCTCATATATAAGCTTATATCGAGAGTGCATGATGGAGGAGCATCAAATATATTGCTAATTTTTCATAAGGAGATGATATATTTCCTATTTATTTTGATTATTTGAATTTTAATATATAATTTAAAGATATGCTACAAAATAAGATCTAAAAATTTATTGTTAGCTATATTTATGATGATTTAAAAAAAAAATTATTATGATTTATGAAAGATAATTAACTAGGTAATGCTACAATTAATTATAAATATAAAATTTAGTTAATTTTAAAAATAAATGATTACGTATTTATAAAAATAAAAATAATAAAAATTCTCATTGATAATTGTTAAATTTTATTATAAATAATGGTAAATTATTAAAAGATGTTATTTAATTGCACAAGTTACTTGATATAAACAAAAATTTTCATTTTATTATTAATTAAAAATTATTTAAAAAAAACAATTTCAACATAGATTATTGAATATTTCAAATATTAGTATCACTAAACTCCTTTTATTATACAATATGAAAAATATTTTAAGATATTTAAAATTTTTTATCAATCAAAAGAATTAATAAATTAACATCTTAAAATTAATGTTTATTTAAGTTTAATTTGTATTAATTAGTAAAGCAAAGTATAAAATTAATAACAATAAAATGAATAGGTAATTATCTTTTTTGATAAATTTATTGAATTATAATTTATCAAAATAAAATAATTTTATCTAATATTAATTTTTAATTTATTTTAAAAAAATGATGGTGATGGAAAAATAGAAAAATATGGAAAATAATATAGAAATGATTTTTATTATTCTAACAATCCGAAAATTTATCCTAGCATATTACTTAAATTATTTTGAAATAAATTAAAATTAAATGATTAAAATGAAACAAATATAAAAGATGGACGGCAAATGGTGAAAATTTCCCATTGAAATCTCATTTTATCTGATGCGGTGAGGTCGCTCGCGTTGACTTTAGGTGGGCACCTTGAGCAAATATGTAATTTTATCTCATACAAGTTAGACAAAACCGTAAAATCACGGAGGAACCCTAGCTCATATCTCGCTATAAATAATTGCATTGCCACTCATCCTTCACTCTATCCCGCTTCCATTGCTGCTCCATATCTCCCATTTTTCTTATCTTGAGGTAAATTATTTGATCTTCCATTTTAGTATTGTTTCTTTTTCTTTTCTTATAATCAATATCTGAATTATCCATTGATTTCTGGTGAAATTTTGGCAGTAATCCATAGGTGTTTGTATGGTTTATATGCCTTTTAATTTCGTTTTATCGTTTAGCTTTATGTGAATTATGCTTGGATCTTCTTATGCTGATTTACTGTTGGCTTGTGGATCTGTGTCAAAGAATTGCTGCTTTGTTGTTTTGACATAAAGAATATTCAACACTGTGAACTGACGGGGTATTCCTGATCTCTATGATTTGATTTTTTTTTTTTTTAAATTTCCTTTTCATGCAAACTGCTTCCGTATCGAATGAATTTATTGCTTGTTAGCTTCTTTTCGAGGTGTAAAAATCTGTGGACATCTGTTTTTCCTCTTCTTCATCACCTCCTTTTTTGTCTGAAACTTTTTAGTGAATTACTTTTGCTTTGAATTATTATTGTCATTATTATTATTGTTCTTTGAGGTAGTAGTTGGGATTTGCACATGTGGTTTGATTTGTTGAACCTTATCAGGACTTTATGCTACTTTTTTTTTGTTTTTTTAGTATGAAATTTATCGAGGACCCTGCTAATTATATATTCTTGTTCCTCAATCGTAATTCTTTTAGCATCTTCAGTTTTGAATGAGTTGATTTTGCTATTATTTTTGTGATTTCAGTTTGTCTGTGACAAATGTAGTCTATTGCCTTCCTGATAATTTATTATTATTATTTTCTGTGGTTCCCCTATTAGCTATTTCTTTTTTGCTTGTGGATTTCTGTCACTATACTGAGTTCACATTAATCTAACTCTTCATTCTTTGCAGATATCTTTCAGCTGGAAGCTTAATAATTCATATCAATCGTAGCCCTCTATAATGGGTAAAGAGAAGGTTCACATCAACATTGTGGTCATTGGACATGTCGACTCTGGAAAGTCCACCACCACTGGCCATCTTATTTACAAGCTCGGAGGTATTGACAAGCGTGTTATTGAGAGATTCGAGAAGGAAGCTGCTGAGATGAATAAGAGGTCATTCAAGTATGCCTGGGTTCTTGACAAGCTCAAGGCTGAGCGTGAACGTGGTATCACCATTGATATTGCCTTGTGGAAGTTTGAGACCACCAAGTACTACTGCACTGTCATTGATGCACCTGGCCATCGTGACTTTATTAAGAACATGATTACTGGTACCTCCCAGGCTGACTGCGCTGTTCTTATCATTGATTCAACCACTGGTGGTTTTGAAGCTGGTATTTCCAAGGATGGTCAAACCCGTGAGCATGCTCTCCTTGCTTTCACACTTGGTGTCAAACAAATGATTTGCTGCTGCAACAAGGTAACAATCTGTGTCCATGTTGTTGTTCCCTTGATATGCTCTTAAGGGGCAACCCTATTAGGGTTCAACATTGTTGGGATTTTAGCCTCATTAGTCGTATTTATGGACAAGTTTTAAGTAATGTAAGTTTGCATTATTATTGTTTGTCCCCCACAGATGGATGCTACTACCCCCAAGTACTCCAAGGCCAGGTACGACGAAATTGTCAAGGAGGTCTCCTCATATCTCAAGAAGGTTGGCTACAACCCTGACAAGATTCCTTTTGTGCCCATCTCTGGTTTCGAGGGTGATAACATGATTGAGAGGTCCACCAACCTTGACTGGTACAAGGGCCCAACTCTTCTTGAAGCTTTGGACCAGATTCAGGAGCCCAAGAGGCCCTCAGACAAGCCTCTCCGACTTCCACTTCAGGACGTCTACAAGATTGGTGGCATTGGAACTGTTCCAGTGGGTCGTGTTGAGACTGGAATCCTGAAGCCTGGTATGGTTGTGACTTTTGGACCCACTGGACTGACAACTGAAGTCAAGTCTGTGGAGATGCATCATGAGGCTCTCCAGGAAGCCCTCCCTGGTGATAATGTTGGGTTCAATGTGAAGAACGTTGCTGTGAAGGATCTCAAGAGAGGATTCGTGGCATCAAATTCTAAGGATGATCCTGCCAAGGAGGCTGCCAACTTCACATCACAGGTCATCATCATGAACCATCCTGGTCAGATTGGAAATGGTTATGCTCCAGTGCTAGATTGCCACACCTCTCACATTGCTGTCAAGTTTGCTGAGATCTTGACCAAGATTGATCGCCGATCTGGCAAGGAGCTTGAGAAGGAACCAAAGTTTTTGAAAAATGGTGATGCTGGTTTCGTGAAGATGATTCCAACAAAGCCCATGGTTGTGGAGACTTTCTCCCAGTATCCTCCACTGGGGCGTTTTGCTGTGAGGGACATGCGCCAGACTGTTGCTGTTGGTGTGATCAAGAGTGTCGATAAGAAGGACCCAAGTGGAGCCAAGGTCACCAAGTCTGCTGCCAAGAAGGGAGGGAAGTGAATTCTGCTGTCCAAAAGTTGCATTTATGGGGAGAAAATTATGTGTTCCGAGTACCAGTCTAGGTTTTCGAGATGTTTTTATTGTATTGTGATTTTGACCTTTACTCAGAATTGGGTGCTAGACAGGCGGTGGCATCACTTGTCATATATTCTGAGGTTTTTGTTTTGTTGCACGATTTTGATGTGTTGAGAAAGGAGGTTGGAAACGATATCCTTTTCTGTTTCAGAATTTTAGCCCTACTGTTTCATGCAGGTTATTGTCATATCTGCCCCATGTCCGACAAGTTTCTACAGAAAATACCATCTATTCCGTCAAAATATATTGTTAATTAGTTCTGAGATTCATTCATTGCTGACTGCGTACTAGAAAATAATTCTTGCTATGTCTGTAATCCGTGTGGTTAAATGAGGAAAGAAAATTAAAGATGGTAGATTTTAATTCCTGAAATTGCAATTTTAAGATGTATTTTTAATATAATCAGTTTCTTGGCAAGGATTGTCCATTCTCACTGGCGGAGGCGGCTACTCTCATCCTTGCTCGTTAGCAAGGACGTGGGCTGGAGTTTATAGATAATCTTTTACCTCTTTTAATTTTCGCTGCTCCCCTGCCTCGATTGCCGGGACGTGGGCTGTCTCTCTCCTTTTTGGTTAAGTTTGTAGATAATTTTTTGCCTTTCTTAATTTACAAATGAGCTGGGCTTGAAATATGGGAGTTTTGTTTTGGCTCATTTGGTTCTGTTGCATTCTCCTTTTTCTTATTATTTTTCAAGAGATGGTTTCCATATCTTGTGCATACCTAGAGGAGAGTGGATTTCTTCTTTTCTCTTCTTTATAGTTAGTTTCATTAGATTTGGAGGTTTCAATCTTGGCTTTTGAGACATTAATCTAATGCGATCGTGGAAGGGTGGTCTTCCATTTCTTAGACATTCGATCTCTTTGTCTCCATCCAATCATTGGTTTCTCTTCTTTTTTTTATGGAAGCCTTGTGATGATGCTTTCCTTGTTGTTGTCTTGCTCTTGATGGGCTTATCGGCAGGAGCAATCAGGAGGTTTTAGAAAATAAAGCGGTGCCATGTTTCTGATAGTCGGGTACGGGTGTCAGGTCACCCAATTTTTTAGTCTTTAGGATTGTATTTTTTTTTACTATTATTTGTTTGAATCTTTAAGAACTTTGTACTTGGTTCTCTGTAATAGGTTTCGACCTTCTCTTTTAGTGAATAAATTTCTATCTTGTGATAAAAAAAAGTTAATTAATATAAAAAAGTTTAACGTTTCTGCATATTGGCATTTTAATCAAATTCTTTTAATTTTAATTTAATTGATTCAACTTTTCCGGTTTAATGCAATTTTAATCAATTTATAAAATTTTAAATAATGAGTACATATCTGATTTTACAAATGCTATATATATTTATTTATTTATTTTAAATATATATTAATTTATTTTAATCTCACTCTAATAATTATATTTTTTAATAACTTTAACTTATTATAAAAATTAAATTAAAAGAGATGTGTTTACAACTCTTATAAAAATCACTTTAACTTTATTTTAAACCGATTTGAAAAACATTATTTTTTTAAGGAACCGAGATAAAATCATACTCCATAAAATATTTTTTTTTTTAAAGGAATCCAGATAAAATCATAACCAATGTCATGCGACTTGTAAGTGATTAGCTGTCATCATCCTTTTTTTTCTTTTTCCAAATCTTGAAATAATGAAGGCATTACTAAGTTGTCAAAGTGCTCTCAA
This sequence comes from Manihot esculenta, assembly GCF_001659605.2. Taxonomy (NCBI): domain Eukaryota; kingdom Viridiplantae; phylum Streptophyta; class Magnoliopsida; order Malpighiales; family Euphorbiaceae; genus Manihot; species Manihot esculenta. The sequence goes on from NC_035163.2 coordinate 27,486,520, forward strand.
CCTTTTTGTTGCTTGTCTACTTCCTGCAGGGATAAGAAAACCCTGTGCTATCCATTGTTGTATCAAAGCGTCCTTATCCATCTTACCCCGATCCTCTCTGTTCTTCCCATAGAAAGCAAATCTGCTAAACAATGACCAAGAATCCTTGGGCGATAACTTCCCTAGGAAAGCATGTAAGCAGCTTCCATCATGATTGAAGCTCTCTCATTCCTTGTTGTCACCAAAATTCTACTTCTCAAAGCTGCAGATTTGAGGGAAATTTTTATTGTTTACCAAATTTGAAAGTCATCAGTCCTTACATCATCCAACATACGCAGGAACTTCTTTCCGTTGATACAACTGTGCAGATCAAAGTATGTGTGGATGGAGTATATCAATAGCTTTAATAACCACTCTTACTATCGGCTCATAAAATGGTATCTTTCTTTTTTTCCTTTGTAATGGAATCTAACCTTTCTGTTAAAAAATGAAAAGGAACTCTGATACCATCAATAAAATAAAAACAGAAAAATTAAAAGTTCTGAATAAGTTGGATTTAAAACATAATATAGATATTAAAATTGAAATTAGATATTTAAAAATAAAAAATAAGTATTTAAAATCAGATAGAAATAATTTAGAAAACATAATACTATGAATACAAATTGAAAACTAAGGTATTTTAATGTTTAAAAACAGATGAAAAATTAACATTTCATAACTTTTCAAGTTAGAAAATAGATAAAAATAAAAAAAAATAAAAAACTTGAAAAACCGTCATAAAAACATTAAAACAGACCTCTCAAATATCATTTAAGCTATAATATCATATTAAAAAATCAAAAGTACCTCTAATACTATTATTAAAATAAAAGCATAAAGTTTAAAAGTTTTGAATAACAGGTTCGATTTAAAATAAAAAATACATATTTAGAACTGAAATTAAATATCTAAAAATAGAAAATAGATATCTAAAATAAGACGGTAACATTTTAAAAAACTACAAATCAAAAATTAAGATTTCTGTAGAATATGCAACATTAAAATAAAGATGAGAATGACGAAAATTTAAACTTAGTAAATATATCTCAAAATATGAGATTATCTTGACAAAAGAGAACAAAAGATGAAGAAAATAACAAATATCATTGAAAATAAAAACCGAAAAATACAAATTCTTTTTTCTTTCTTCTTTCTCATTTTTAACAATTTCTAACTGTGATACACCATTTTTATAAAAAAAAATAAGCTTTACAGTGTCGACAAAAACCCACACCCAGAGATAGTTACATTACTTGCACTTTCTACAATACCCTTCATCTCAGTTCCAATATCACGACGCATTACAGCTTGGTTGAAGCAAAAATATGGAGAAGGAAATTAGAAAGGCATACCATCTTGTTGGGAAGGAAAGATTTCTTGCCAATCCTCTCAATTTTGAGTCCATATATCTTGGTATTCCACGCATCTAGCAAGCCATCCAATTCATAAGATATGGCTTTAAGCTATTCTAACCAAACCTTGACACTACTTTCGCTTTTTCTCAGCATCATTGAGCACAACCCAGATTGTAGTAAGCTTTTGAACCTCTTCTTGTCCTCCAAAAAAGGGTCTTCCCTCTTGTTGAATCTCAGCTTCAAGGATAGAAGTCAAATGTTGCAAGACTACTGACACAAGTGCATCCGCCATAACTGGAGTAGAAGGAAAATGAGCAGGCGATTATGAAGTGAAAACTTGTTATCTTCGATGATTTCCACTGGGATAAAGATGATCTATTTTCCTTTCAATTTACATGAGAAAGAAGAGGAGGATTCTCACTCCCTCTTCCCTTTCTTTCTTTTTTTTATTTTCTAATTTTTATTTTATTTTATTTATAATTTGATCCTTTTATGCATTATAAGGCAAGTGAGATATGTTTGTATAGAAAACATGTTTTTAGGAAGAGATGAAAGCAAGAGATGTGAATTCGAGACGTTAAGTCTTTTTGACATTATTATTGGAGCTGGTGTTGAAAAACTTTTTTTTTCAAATTTTTTTTTTTTTAACATTCAAAATGGCTATTTTTTTTTTGAAAAAAATTTTTTTAGCCTCTAAACATTATGATTTTGTGCATTGTGAATGGAGAAGTCATCTCCTCTCGTCATTTGCTTTGATTTTTTTCTTCTTAATCTCCTCGTAACTTGACTTCGATTTTTTTTTTTCATATACAAGAACATTGCATAAATGTTGTACTATGTAATTTTTTTTCAAAACATCTTCATCTTTTTTTTTTTTTTGCTTTCCTCATCTTGATCTCCTCAACTTTAACAAATTAATTCTAATACAAATTCTTGATTTTTAAGAGAGGAAAACAAGATAGGTGATTTTGAAAATTATATCATAATTTTATCCATCATACTACTATTTATATATCTAAATATAATTAAAAAATCTAAACAAAATCATGAACAATCTGAATTTTAAAATAAATCTTAACAAATAAAAACAATGATATCAATTGAATTATTTAATTTAGCATATCTTTCAAGGTTATTGAGTCAAATATTCAACAAAACAAGACAAATGTCTATTGCTTTTGCAATTCAATCCTCCAACTAATACTATAGGAAATACTTATCCAAAGCATAATAATTAATGGAGTGTATATACAATTAAGTAAAGTTCATGTATAATACATTAAATTCATATACACAACTATGCTCATCATGTCTCGTTCAGGGTTCCAGCTTATGCGTTTGTGGTGCATTTAAATGTCCATGGAAAAAAAAAACAAAGCTACAGAAGTCCAGAAGATAGAACACAAGATTTCCATAATACAATGGTGCTATCAATGGTACTCATCAAATTAATTTTCATACCGAAGAATATGCAATAAATACATTTGCTGTCAGAAACAATGTAATTGAATATGCATGATGAAATTTGCTGTGTATATTATATTCAAGGTGAGACCCCTACGCCAGAAGAATGAAAAAGTTTCTATGGCTTAACAAGCCCATATCAAGCACTTCAAATCTAATGAGTATGCATTCCTCTGGCCTGCAGAAGCGCAAATCACTCAAGCGGGTAACTCAAGCTTCACATTGTTCTTCCAGCTGCAAATTAACCATATATAATATCATCATTTTGTGCAATCATCAACACAACCCTTGATGGTTTATAAAGGCGGAAGCACTTACCTTCGGAAGTAATAATAGAAGAAATCAGCATATAGTAATGTCTGGACAATTCCTGATATCCAAGCTGCAAGAGAAGATAAATTATGAAATTCAAAAATACACCAGGGGAGGGTGTGAGGGAGGCAAGGGAGAAGCAAGACACACTTATCCAGTGGACATAGTGTTCCTCAGTAAAGTAGCGATAAGTCCAGTTTAATATGTAGAGTGCTCTATATGCCCTGCATCACAACTCAGACATGGACAGGTTAAGAACATTTAATCTCTTTAGACATTCAGAGAATTCCAATTTTCTTTATCGGGGTTCATGCCCACATAATATTAGAAACTCTTTTCCAATGAAAAAATCCCATTTCCTTGGGGAAATTCAAACTTTTTTCATATGTGGATATGTTACTTGGCGAGCACTAAAAAGAATTATATACTCCTCAATATAAAAAATATACATAAAGATGCATAATGCAATACAAACATACCCAAGGAGAAAGACATATTGTCCTGTCAAGTTGTCAATGTTTCTTGTTCTTTGCAGCAAAACAAGCTGAGGAAGTATTGCAACAGCTTCCAGATACAAGGAAAACGTCCACATTATCTGCTCAAGCATAAAATATTACACCCTTATTAATTTCTCAATAGAGATACATTCATCTATATCAATGATACACTGATTTCCTGTTTAATTAGCAGTAACTATTATAAGAACAAAAGATTGCAGAAGAATGCAACAGAATGGAAAGATGATCTCTTACCTCTGTGAAGGTAAACTTTTCATGAATTAATAAGGCCAAAATTAGGCAGGGCAACACAAGAAAATAATGGCGAAATGTGTCTTGGTCCTTGTCATAGGATTTTCGAACCAGCCTGTGTCGTCGTATGTACCAAACAATAGAGAAAGAGCTTCCGAGGAATATTAACTTCATCACGGTATTATAAAATGATATGAAACTGGTAAATATATCCAAGTAGCGAGTTACAAATACAAGGGCATACAGTTCCTGAGTCTTCAAAGAAATCCCTGTAAATGGCAGGAAGGTGAAAATTACAAGACTGCAACAAATGAATAACATAAAACAGCTTGTCACAGCCATGAATAAATGCCGAAAATAAAAAGGAAAAAGAACTCTAGGAAATATTACAGAGAAAAAAAAAACAATTCCAATCAAGTACATAAATGTATGAGACAATTGTCAATCGATGCACGAACGATAATTATGCACGATAGTAACCTCCATTATTCTACTTGTAAATTTGGCATTTTTATATAATGTTTATCTATCTTATCCATTATATCTAGCCAAGCAACAATGAAGCCAAACAGTGTTCTCAACAAAGTTGCCTGCAAGACATTCATAAACACATTGCATGATTGGCATAGAACTGGGAAAGTTTTATGGTTTCTTCAGATTTGAAATCAAAACAAAGACCCACAAACTTTATCAACCGTTAAAATTTTGCCAATGGATGGAAGTTTCTACATGCCATTGATTGGTAGCTAAATTGCAGGAAACAAACAAAAACAAAGCTGAAATTAAACACAAATCCCGCAAATAAATTTATCTAATTAAATGAAAATAAATCGTTCAAAGAGTCTAAAAAACACAACCATTGGGGACAAAAAATCAAAGAGAGAAGAAAACAATGTAGATAGATACCAGCACAGGATTTGATGGTGTGGATCTTGAGGAGCAAAACAAGAACACTGACCAAATGGGTCATGTCCCCAGCGAATCTGAACAAATTCATCTTCGGTAGATTTATAATTAATTATGATATATGTATAGCTCTCTGCTTTTGGGGTCAACCGGAAAATGCCTCGCCGGAAAAATCCAGCTTAATTTTCTCAGATCTCCGATTGACCCAAAGCATAAAAGTAAAAAAAAAAAAAAAGCTCCCAAACTGTTTTTCCGTTTCTTCTTCCTCTTCACTGTATTTTTTTTTTTTTTTAAAAATGGAAATCAGATATCTCTTAATGGGCCAGTTCTGGCCCATCTTTTTTTCAGCTTTGTCTAATGACCCGTAATGTATAAAGCTTAAATCCGTTTATAGTAGTCTAACCCGTTTAGTTTTTTTTTTTTTTTCATTTTTTTATAATTTATTTTATTTATCTTTTGTATTCAAATATTTGTCTGTTTTAATTTGTGATTATATTTTAAATATACTATTATTTGGTATACTTTAAAAATATTTTTTTTATCATAAGTATAATATATTAGAGTTGTAATTTATGTATTATGCTTATTAAAATTATGTATTTCTTTGAACTTCATAAGATTAGTTTTCTTATAGTTAATTTAATTAATGTACATTTTTTTATAATTTATTAATAAAATTAATATGTAAATTTGAATTATAGTATTATTTTTGTTTAATTATTTTAATGTCTAAAATTTTCAGATGTTCGGTATTTCAGATGTTTGTTCGGTCAATTTGGCCGCTATTTTTTTTAAAGCAGAAAATGAAAGATCAAATGCTACACCAGTAAGCTTAGATGGTAGAAACAAAGAGGACTTCAACTTCTAACAAAATTGTACAAGCATCTTTCTTCAGATGAGGGCAATATAGCTCCTGCTTAAAAGCGAGACATGAACTAAGAAGTAAATGAGAGGACAAGTAATAAAAGGGAAATGGGTATCAAGTTTTTTGCTGTCATTAGCCCAATTGAAGCTTTAGAATTATCTGTAGGTAGTGGTGGAGTCATCCCACTTCCAGGATTCAGTCCAGCAGTACCATCACCATATGCTGGTGTGGTGGTCATCGGTGGCATATTTGGGTTGTTTGTCGGCGTCGTGCTTGTAGTTGCCCCTCCGGCGGTGCTGGAAATTTGCATGTTCAAGTATCATAAGCAACTTTCTTTTGAATGCATACATAACACAGAAAAATCTTGAACATTATGTGAGTAGAGAGTATTCAATAACCTAACTCAGATAAACAAAACCAGTTGGACGGTGACTATCTATGTCTGTCAGAAGAATCCTAAGAACCAGAGAATTGTCCAATATTATATTGTCATACATGGAACCAAAGCACAATATATCAGATTTTATTGCCTGTTTACACGAGACCAAGAGAAATGTCAATCTGGGAGAATCCACTTGGTAGAAAAGAAACTAAAGATATCAAGTTCAAGGACAGACTACTATAGTTTTAGGACCCATGTGAAAAAGTCACCAAAAATGGTCCTAAAAGTAGATTCTTTGGAATACAATCTCATAGCATGTTCGAAAATTTTTCAATAATCACATAACCTGATAGCCCTTCAACAAGTTCTCATGGCACTAACATAGTACATACTTTGCTCTCAAAGACAGCTCTTGATTATAACCAAGGGTGTTGCTGAGTGATGAAGAGCAGTATAGTAGTTTCTATCAATGTGATATAAAGACAACTACCTCATCTAGTTACCAGAAACATTAAAGATGCATCCCATGTTTGAAAAGAATTGGTGGGAAACTGATTTGATTGGAATCTGGATTCTTCATTTTCCTAAAAGGCAAAGCAAGTTTGAAGAGCATCCCAAAGAAAAAAAAAGCATCTTTGCCATGCCTTCCCATCGATCTCTAGTCAAGTAGCACTGGCAAAGTTGTAGTTCAAGGTGACTTTTAGGACCACCAACAGGAGCGTCCAGGCTCCCAAGGCGCCCTTACAGCTCACATATTTCTAATTTTGGCCCATGCAGAAGGTAAAATAACAAGAATTATGGACACTATCATTGGACCCTGAAGCAAATTTAAGCAAAAATGATCCCTACCATAGATGATGGACACTATCATCTTCCCTTGTTAAATGTGGGAGCATTTTTATGGAGCCATTATCTGAAAAGCAGTGCACATGTCTCCAGTTTCATCTTGAGATTCCCATGACGAAATGCATATTGTTTTGAGTCTTTAATATTTTGATAAGTTTAGGACAAGCTCAGTAGTTTACTCATTGGTAGTTACATTATTGTCTCATTGTCCTTGTCTGCTTGGAAATTCTTCTAAAAAGAAATTTTACGGGAAAAGGGACTGCAGCGTGTCTGTTTCACATTTTGTTTTGTCCCGAGAAACGCACGCTAAATGCTTAGTCCCCCTGAAGCTTTGTTGCTGTGATCATGAGCCACAATTACCTATACTAGCAAAAATTATGCAGTTATTTTTCTCTAAACTCGGTTCACATGGACTAATCCGCAGAGGATGAAATAGACATTTTGATACGTTTTTAGTCTATCGAAGACTTAATCAAGCATAAGAACAGTAATTTCTAATCAAAGACACAAAACAAGCCAGTACTAGCACCTTGTATATATTTTCAGATCTGTTGTTTATTTTTAAGGACAATAGATGGTTTCATATGCACAAATGACAAAGACAATGGCCCACAGGAATACCTTCCCAGCCCTCTCCCCAACGCAATCAATATGCATAGACAAAGCTGAAAGGTCATACTGAGGACAAATACTGCATCGATATAGCAGCAGCATGTAGCCTGCAACCTGCAGGCCTCAAAACCAGAATTAACCATACCCATGTTGAATTTAATTGTCTGTTTGTTGGAAATATCAAATGTTCTAAAACTGACTAGGAGTCTTGTCCAATCATGGAGACCATGCATTCAATAGGGGAGAACAAATTGAAACTAGTGCCCTCTTAATATGAACGTTGGACGCTCAGATGGAGAAGAGTTGCATGCAAGAAGACGCGTGTGATACATCCACGAGAGGTTGATAATAGAAAAACTAATTCACAAATATTACACTAATTAAGAATAAATCAAAGAAACATACCTTGGAGAAGATGGATACACACAAGATCCATAACCTACACAACAGAAACAAATAAAAGAGAATTATAAGAAAAAATACCCATCAACAACAGCAGAAAAGGAGAAAAAAATAAATAAAAACAGGTAGACTAACTGGGGTCAGTTTTGGCAACAGTGGCAGTGCCAGAGAAGTCACAAGAACCAGGGGCCATGGCCTTGCGTTGGAAGTAGCTATTGAAGGCATAAGAAGCATGAGCTTGGATGGTGTTGGGGAGGAAGCACAACCCATTAGATTGAATGGGGATACAGTCAGCACCAGCACTACATGCATAGTCTATAGCAGTTTGCAATGCCTGGTTGCTTGCATCACTTCTTGCCACGCACCAGTTCCCCTCCGCCGTCGGTAGAATGGTAACAGTCTCAAGGATGATGATGATGACAAATAATATGAAGATGAGCTTCTTTGAAAGTGCTTCCATGGAGGAGAGGACTGTGGGTGTGTGAGTTATAGGATGCTGAGCTAGTGATGGGATTAGTTGGTAAAGGAAGAAAGAGAGAAGTGGGAAGAGAGGAGGCTTCTTTATTCTTTCTTTTACTTCTTTTTTGGGCTTTTCTTTTTATCTTTTTGTTGGATATTTATTTTTAATTTTAGTATGGATTTTATTATTTTTAAATCCACTTTGATATGTCTTTAAAAAAATAAATTTGAAATGAAGAATGTTTACAGAAGAATGAGAAATGACTGCCGGACTTTTCATTTTCTATATTGAGATAAAAGTTAGATCCTTAAAAAAATATTTTTTAAATTCATACTATGTCAGTTTTTCCTTATGCAAATCAACGTATTCTTGTAAGTTCTAATCTAGACGTACGAGTAGGTCGAGTCTATTGTGAGTACAAATTCAACAAAAAGTAATCCAGTTCGGTGACGTGATGCGAAGGAAAATAATCGGTCCAGTCACTTTGCAGTTTTGATCGCATGCGCATCGGAGAATTAAATAGCTATCTGGCGTAGAATGTAGAACTAACAAATCCGTAAGTACGTACGGATCCGTGTAATATAGACAATCGACAGTGTAGCAGAGAAGCTATTAAGCGTCACTAGTAAATAAAGATCAGAAAGAAATAAAAGAAGAGGGATATTCTCTATTTATCTAAATTTATAAAACTATTATAAATCTTATTTTTTAAATCTCATAACATTAAATAAATTAAATTTTTTCTTTCATTTAAAGTGTTTTCATGTATAAAATAAATTAAGCCAATCAAATGCTATCTTTAATACGGGAAAATTGTTTGGGTATTTTTAAATGCCACTCACGAAAAAATTATTGTTTTTAAAAATATTACTTTTCATAATATATAAATGTATTTTTTATATAAAAAAATTAAAATAAAATTTATGAGAAATACTATTTTTAAATATTTAATATCATATTATATAGAACAGATTTTTTATATTTTAAAACCAATTAATTTTATAAATATAATGAAATTGAATTTTAGTTTCTTTAAACTTAAATAAATAAAATATTAGTTCTGAAACATTCCGTAGTTTTCCAAAGATCCATTCATTTGACATAACAAATTTTCTATCGATGTGTTGCTGGTTTCAAATTTTTTGTGATTAAATGTCGCTGGGATTAGACTTAGAAATCAATGGCAAAAAATGTTGAATAATTTTGATTTTTAATTTACTGAATTAAATTAAATTAAATTATTTAATTTAATTCGATTATATTTTTAATATTAATTTAATTCAATTTAATTTAATAATTATAATATTTTTATTTTTTAATTTTTTAATTTTAATACAATTTAAAATTAAATTAGTCGAATACTCCCCTAATCTCTTATCCTTTTTCAATGTCTTTAAAAACTAAAAATATTTCATCTCCAAGAAACTTTTTTTTAATCTTTTATCAGAAAATTGTCTAATTATATTTTATTTAACTATTGAACTTTAATAATATAATATTGATTTCAATTCTAATAACTGAAGTGGCAAAAGATCAAGTTCCGTTTCTATTTATTTTTTCAAAAAATACATTAAAAATTAATTGAGAAAAGCTAAAAATTGTAATCCCATACTCATATATATCTATATAAATAACAATTTTTTAAAAACTAAAAATACATGTAGACACCTAAAAATCTCATAACATTATTAATTTTTTAAAATATTAATTTCACATCTATACTTTTAAAAATAAAATTAATTAATTCTCAAATGTACCATCAACATCAAGAGTGCACCAAGAGTGAATACACGCTACAGAGACCGAGAAGTTTTAATTAATTTTGACATGAAAAAGAAATAAAAGATTCTAGTTACTTTTTCTTCTTCCCAAGTTTCTCTATTGTTATTCTTCCATGCTCCTTGGTCAATTTCTCTCAAAATCTTGAGACTCTCAACTTATACTTTTTGTACTTTCTCAGTAGCGTCTGCTCAATGATGGATAATAAATCTAAATATGCACAAGCCTTTCTCGTGTATCTTCTCAATGACGTCAAGTCATAGTCAATGTCTGTAATGGTTTTCTCTCACACCATTTATAGGGTGTGCTCTGTAAATTTAACGAATTTCTGATAGTTCTTCTCAGCAGTGTGAAGTGAAGCAATATGGATAATCTTCACTTGAGTTTTTGCTCAATTCTTTCTCAATGGGTTTGTACTCTTTTTTTTATTATTATTTTTTTGAGTTAATATTCTCTATTGTTGATTGTGAAAAAATATAGATAATGAAATTAATTTATTTTTATTGACATAAATCTTCAATTTATCGTTGATTATTGTAAAAATATGAAGAAATAAGAGAATGAATCTTAAATACCATGTCTATTGGCATTTGTTAATCATTGATTATATAAAAATTTGATTTTGTTTATTTATTGTGAAAAATATTAAATGTACTTTTATTTTAAATACGGCAGAGCGAAAAGATGAGAAATGGATATGTAATTTTCCATTTGTTTTTTAGAAGAATTAAAAAGTAAAGGAGAAGAAAAAAAAATAAAATAGAAAAAAAAGAGAGTTATTGCATAAAAAATTTTAAAAAATATATATTTAATATATATATAAAATAAGTATCCAACAATTAATACACATTAACATCATTTTTAATATGTTAGAATGATGGTATAGCATACTTTTTTTAATTTTTAAACATAAAGTTTAGTTAATTTAAATTTTTTAAAAATAAAGTGTGAAATGAGACGATTTGAAAAATTAAGTGTGATAAAATTTTTCTGAATTTATGTATTTAACTTTTTTTAAATAATTAAAAAAAAGCTTGTATCTATTTGAATATAAATAGTAATAAAAGTAAGTGCTTCAAATACAATTAATAGGTATATTGAATTTTCCCTGCCTCACACTCAATTATTTTTAAATGGGTAATTCATTTTTCTATTTTATTAAATCATTTGTACAAATAATATAATATTTTAGACGGTTAAAAAAATTATTTGTAATATAAAAATTAAAGAATAGTAAACAAAAAGAGAATATGAAAATAATAATAATAATAAAGCAACAGGAAAGAGATAATAAAACGGAAAACTCAAAATTATGAAAAGCCTATAACCTATTAGAAATTTATGGAGGAAAAAAAACACGGTGATTTTATTAAAGAAAAAATTAAAAAAGAAATTTTCGTCGCCTGAGAGATTCGAACTCTCGCGGGGAAACCCCATGTACTTAGCAGGCACACGCCTTAACCACTCGGCCAAAGCGACTTCCGTTGCTAAGCGAGAATGAAAAGCTCTTGCAAATTTCGGAAAAGCTGGTTCAAACTTCAAATGCTCACTTTACTTCGATCATGCTACAGCTTGAGCTACAAATGCCGGTATCTACAATGGAAGATTAAGAGAAGAGTCATAAGTATAAGCCCTACCGCTTTAATGCCTTGATTAAAGACAAATTGAGCTCAAGGATAGCTGAAATCTGCATATTATAGAAAGATTCATGAGTAAATTACACACAGGGATGTAAATTCGTTTATCAATCACATAGCAGGGAGGATAGATTCCATAAAAGTGAGAAAACTTGAAGAGGACTTTTTGTTTCTCTTCTTTCTAATTGCCCTTGAAAAATACACGAGCAGAAGAGAGTCACAGCCAAGCCATCACCTGCAGCAATTAAAGAGGAGTAGCGGAACCAAATAGATCTGCAAGTGAAGGAAAAGAGTCCATGGAAGATGCAGCTCGTGCCTACGCCGCCACCCTTGCATTTTGCTTGAATTGATTTATAATTAGAGCCGTTCATCCCACAAACAATCATTGATTTCAGTGACTTGGTTCCACCAAGAACTCAACAACATGAATTTACCCACGAATAAGCTATTATTTCGTTATGATGATCACATGCTTCTACTTCCCCCTCCTTTGGCCCCCTGATGAGATATTTGGCCACTGGAGAAGATGTATAATTAACCATTTTCACTATTTCTGCTGCAATGCTCTCTGGCAGACAGGGCATTTCAGCGGCTCAAGAACCCAGTCTTTGCTGAGGTGATGTGATGGTGATGGTCAAAAGCTTGGTTTGGTCTGCCCGAGGTGAATGTCGAGAGAGCTGTGTCAAGTTGAGATGTGGAATGGATTTTTCGTGTCGAGGAAAGGGTTGAATCGAACCAGATCAATTAGAATTTATTTTTCACTTTAAACTGAAAAACGCTCTCCAAGGAAGTTGAGGGTGAAAGGCAGCTGAAGAGGGAGAGAAGCAGTGAGGAAAGATCAGGTGAGACGAGCACTGCCATTCAAGCTGCGTTCACAGAAGTACCTTTTCAAAAATATTATTTTAAAAATATTAAAAAATAATTTAAAATTATTTTTAATATAATTTAGTGAGTAAAATAATAAGACATAATTACTTTCATATTTTTAAAATATAATTTAATTAATTAAAATATATTTTATCATTTAAAAATTATATTAAAATATCTCTGTATTTTAATTTCATTACTTTCATAAAATTAAATTTATTTTTTCTCGATAGTTCAAATAGAATAAACTCTTTATTCTACTCAATAATAATAATAATAATAATAATAATAATAATAATAATAATAATAATAATAATAATAATAATAATTTACATTCTTTTAATCTTTATATTAGATCCTACATGGTACACATAGATTTGTTTCCTAAAAAATTGAATCCATTGTTAACTAATTAACCAAATATCTGGCCGTAATCGAATCGAACTAAATCGAATTTTAATAAATTTAAATTCGATTAGAAAATAAATTTAAAAATTTAAATTCGAATTCGACTCGAATTTCATTTATAAGTTCAAGTTCGATTCATAAAATAAATATTAAATTCGATTTCGGTTCGAACTCGATTCATAATAAACTTGTTTATCACGTTAATAAGCCAACTCAAACTCCGTTCAAAAAATTCGAATTTAAATTTATTTAGTTTCGAATTTGAGCTCGATTATATTATAAACAAACTCAATATAATTCAAGTTTATTTATCACGTTAACAAACTAACTCAAACTCCGTTCAAAAAACTCGAATTTGAGTTTATTTAGTCTCAAATTTGAGCTCGATTATATTATAAACAAACTCAAAATAATTTAAATTTATTTAAATTATAAATAAATTTAAATTATAAGATTATTAAGAGACTTTTAAATTAATTTTTTTATTTAATTGAGATCTTTCGAATTAAAAACTAATAAAAAAACATGTAGAAGAGTTATTTTTTTACGATTTTTCATATTCCTTCAACTTTTGATGTGAGATTAGTGTTAGTAAAAAAATTTATTCGCGAGCCTAAACGAGTCGAATACTATTAAGTTCAAGTTCAGCTAGTTTATTAAACGAGTCTAAAAAGTGAGCTCGAACTCGGCCGAGTCCGATCGAGTTTTTATCGAGTCGAGTCTCAAATAGCTCACGAATAGTTTAGTTCATTTACACCCCTACAAATATCATTATCAAATTTTAAAAAAATGCTAAAAGATAAAATTTTATCCTTGAATTATATAAAAAAAGTTTAAAAAATGTAAAATCTTATGTTGTGATTTAAATTTAATCATGAGCTATTATTAAAAAATTAAATAAATTTAAATTGTCTCTTTAATAATAATTCAAAGATATTTTAAATTTTTTTAACCTTTTAATAATAATTTAAAGGTAAAATTTAAACTAATGAAATTTAAAATCTTTTATTCTTGATATAATTTAGAAATAAATTTATTTTTTTTTATAAAAAAATCCTTAATTTTATTATGATTATTTTTAAAAAAAGAGTTTATATGTAATAACCAACTAATATACGGAGTTAAAAATATAAAATTTAATATTTTAATTTAATAGAATTTTAGAATAATTTTTTTTGAAAAAAAAATCTTTCATTTTATTATGATTTTTTTAAAAAAAAAAAAAAAAACCTAAATGCTATAGAGCAATCAATGAACAGAATAACAAAAAATGCTAGTTATATGTGGGATTATACACACTTCTACCGAATTAAATTTTAAAGTTGCATAAAATTACAAAGTAGTTTTGAAATTACTTCGATTTAAAGAGGAATTAGAATCGTAAAAGTAGGAGTAAGAGTTTTTGAATTAAATCTCCAAAACACACAAGCCTTTGTTTTTCAATTACCAATAGGCCTAGAAATTAAAGCTATGAAAAATTGAGATCCTGTGTATATAATTTAGCCAAAGATACATTCAGCAGATAACACATGTTTCAGAATGGGCTGCAAAACAATCAGCAGAATGGTACGCAAATTGCATTAGGCCATTCATATTTAGCAACACACATCACAACAGAAAACTCAATCAAGAGAAGCACAAGGGGAAAAAAATAAATTATAAATTTTCTCCTGATGTAATTATCAGAACTCATTACATTCAAAAAATGGGTATATGAAATTTATAATGATTGTTGTACACTCGCTTCTCTTCTCTCTCTCTCTCTCTCTGTGTGTGTGTCTCCCTCTCCCTCTCCCTCTCTTTCAACCCCCCAGTTCACCCATTCGGGGTTGCTAACAGGCCCCACGCTATATCAAAGAAGAATCAAATGCATGGAGAAAACAAATTAAAGTCAGAAATTCAGAAATATCATACTTTCTCATAGAATAAGATGTAGGCCTCGCAATGAAGAACTTCTTCCAAGGAAACCTCACGCACATATACATCACTGGCATGATACCACACAGAGCCACCATTTTCATTCTCTGCCTTGCCTTGGCTTCTTTCACCTCCTCTCACATATGCCACATAGTGACCTCCTCTCATTGTTCCCGAATGCTCCACTACCCCAAGCAGACGATACACATGTTTTCCTCTGTCTGCACACCTGTAAATGCTCAAACATGTAGCATACTGTAATCAATTACCAAGTCCTTGTAGATGTAGGATATCACAAAACATAATTCATCAATTAACCATAGCAAACCAGAAGCCATTAAAGAAGATAAATTGGCAACCATCGCATAAAAGAACAACTGCCCATATGGCAAAACCAGAAGAAAATTTTATCTTACTTCCTGATTATGATAGCTGACTGCCATTTTAACTGACAAAATTTACATTACACCGTTCCTTCATAAAATTAGAATAAAAAAGCAAATGAAGTAGGAGAAATTGAGAGATGCATAGCTACAGGTCCGAAAACAACAGTCATGAGTGTGCATCAGTATAGGCATCAAGTGATGCATACTGGTACCTGAGTTCTAGAAATAAGTGCACTTCTATGCACTGAATAGCCAAACTCCATAACATGCATGAGCATTACTGTGATTCATTGTTCAAAGATCTTTGACAATTTTGATTTGCAAGCAGACACGTTATAAAATGAAATGCTTCTTTATTTCTCTGCTCCCCTCTTGCATATAGACCGGGAAGCAAATTTTTGGTAGTTCCTCAAATTTTACACTGATCAAGAGGGCAAAAGAAAGCTGTTACCTCTATATATGGTTACATTTCTATCCATTTAAGTACAAGTGCAGCTGCTACCAGACCAATACGCAATTGATATTGTTTCATCCATATGCTGTAATAGTGACATAGCTCACTATTCTGTATGCGACTATTTGTGATTATTAAATAACCTTAAATGAAACAAACTAACTGAAACTCAGATTGTAATATCAAATCAAACCTAAGAAACCAGGTAGGGAGTTAACTTTTCTTTTCTTCCGGAGTGAGCAGCGGAGGTAACTCATAGGAATCCTTATAACATCAGTGAGAATATCTGGGTCTCTATTGCAAGAACATAACCTTAAACACTACAGAAAAGAATACAAGGAAGGATCCTTACTTAAGTTGCCTTAGCAACTATAAAATCATAAATGCATACTACAAAGCCCCATAAGGCCATCCAATTTTAATAACAAGGTAAGGATAGACATGCTTGAAGTTTCTATTTGCCTTCTTTTTCCTAAAGTAGTTATCCTTTCCTAGATGTTGACCAAGAAGCCTACAAGTTACAACTTCATCAAAATCAAATTATTTTCAATATCTTATTAACCATACTTGTTATAAGAGCTTGGACAACCAATAAAGCATAAATGACCAGAAAATATACATAACAGTTTTATTTCGTAGTCATAGAAATATTAGAAAAAAAAAAGAGCAGATCAAGTATTAATGACACAGAACTTACTTATTTCCATCATTTTATTTCATTCAACCAATAAAGCATATATGACTGCAAGAATTGGATTGTTGCTGGAAATTTACTTTATGTCTGACACATACCCATCATACTAGATCCAAGGAGAAAATATTCCTACCCGACTAGTCAAACACGTTATCATGTAAATACCTGTATACCTCATTGACCCTATAATCTCAATGTCCGTGACATTGACACCAACTTTCTACTGATTTCAGTGAAATTAGTTCATCTAGTGCAATTCCTTGAAAATTGACGCACATCTGGTGCTATAAATGCATCAAAGAATTAAAATGTATGCCTCAAACATAGAAACAATGTGTTAGGTTATCTTTGTAGTTGCACTAACAGTTGTCATATTCAAGAAAGCATAGCTTTTAAGGAAACAGATTTAGAGAGGCAAACAAAATTAACAAAAGTAATGGGTACATGGTAATAAATGGTTCAATAAACCCTGAGAATGTAATGAATAGGTACCTGGGATCCATGTAAGGGGTAAGATCAAGTACATCTCCAAAATTGACGTGGCCATTTAATTTACTTAAACGACCACGAGCATCTTGGCTGAACCTCTTTAGATGAATAGTCAAAATAGGTGGGGCTTTATCAATGAGGACTCTCTTAGTTGCGTCCCTCTTCACTTTCACTTTTCTTGAAATTCCTTCCTCATCTTCCTCTTCCCCGTCTCTATAATTTCCAGAGGTCTGGGGATTACCAAGCTGATCTTTAGCATTTGCATACCCAGTGCTACTTGGCTCATCAACACCAGAAGAATCAGCAGCTGGACAAGTGAAACTTTCTTGACTGCATGAATTGTAGTGAGCAGAATAATGGGATTGCTCGACATTAGCAGCAGTCATCTCACCCTTCTCTTCATCATTTTGAGAAACAATTTGTTTTAGCTTATTCGTCTGACTAATTTCAGTTTCTATGCAACTTTTATTAGAAAAATCAAACTTCCCATTATCCAAAACCAAGCTTTCACCTGTGGAGTTAATAAAAGCATCGGTATTAATATCTCCATTATGAAGATTTCTGACTTCCATAGTACACAAGATGCCGTTGTCTAAATTTGGTGGGTGACTTTGGAATTGAGTCTCACCTCCATTTATCATAGTTTGCAATGAAGTTTTACCTTGCTTTTCCTTGGCTTCCAAGTTTTGCAGGGTTTTTGAACAGTTGTCACATTCCCAAGCGTTATCATCAGAAAGAAGCTCTGGCTTTATAAAATGAGCCAAACAGCTCTCAACAGACACTGGAGAATCACTATTATCAACTTCATCTGGATCAGACTCACTGCTGTTTGCTGCCGTAAAACCATTTCCCGCAGTTTCATTGGCTAATGAGGGGCCAGCAACTGGTCCTTGATAAACCTCAGGCTCATTGAACAAATCTCCAAAGCCATCAAAGTCCACTTCATCTTCTCTGCAGCCCACAACACTTGAAGAAGCCTGACATTCTACTTTAATTATCTCCCCATCAGTAAAATTCTCCTCTTTATATGGAAGCAGCAGAACTTCTGAGCTTCTAACTTCTAATGGGACCTCATCTTCCCAAGGATTCACGGAAGAAGAACCTGGTTTTAGATGTGGTTCCCACTCAACAGAACATACCTGACTATTCTCCATTAAATCATTATTCCTAATCATATTTTCCGAATACTGACTAGTTGAAACATCATCATTTTGTGAAGGTAGAATAGTTTCAGTTTCAAGATAATCCATCCAGGTGAAGTCCTCAAATGAAGCTGCTGTTTGCTCCAGTGTAGCCTTGACAACTTCCACAGTTTCAGTATTTTGAGCAGCTGATGCTCTCTGTGAGACTAGCTCACTTTTATCAGGCTCTGTAATTAAGCATACACACTCTGAACCTGCGGCATCACCTGAAGAAGTCCCCACGTTTTCTGCGTGAGGTACAGTTGCATGTGTTTGGTTAGAATACTCGTTGCTAGTTGAGGGGTTTGAACTTTGTGCTGACACATAATCTGTGTCTTTGTTTACTTTTCCTCGAACCTTTCCCCCTCTCTTCGGTGGCAGCTTTGTTTTCTTTGGTCTAGAAACTGGTTGGATCTTTTTAGTTGGAGGTTTCTTGGTTGGAACTGGTAGAGAGATATCTAAAAATGGCTCATACACAGTTGAGGAGTGCCCACATTCAATACAAGAAATAGTATTAGAAATGCGACCCCCAAATAGAGAATCCACAAAGGTAGGACCAGGTCTCAAGGAAATTCCATCATCCTTTGAACTTATTTGTTTTTTCACAGCCAACTCTTCGGAGGACAACCCATCAAGTAAACAATGCAACAATTCATGACTGTCTTGCTGCTGGTATCCCCTAAACTGAGGAGCTTTCAAACAGATACACCCGAAAAGGGATCTTGGATGGATCACATTCTTTATACCAGTCTCTGGTTTTGTTTCATTATAGAGCTTTTTCAAAGCAATAGTGAGTGGCCCAAAAGACGCGTCTTGATTGAAGAAGAAATCTCGCAACTTATTCATACCTAATAGATTCTGCATCACTGAATTAAAGAAGCAGGTATTCCCAAGATTAACCAGGCCTCTTACCATGTAACCATCTCTTCCCTCTAAGCTGCTTGATGTAGAGCTTTCTGCTTTGATTTCACTTGCAACACTAGCACTTCCAAACCAAACATCTTCAACGTTCACCGGAGACTTCTCCAATGATCGTGACTTGATTAATTTTACAACATCAAATAATGCATCCTTTTTTTCACCATTTTCTTCTGTTATCTCAAATGGAAGTAGTGTATTACATTGGAAGCACCAACGAAGATGAGGGTTTTCCCATTGGATCACCAATGGGTGACGGGTTTGTCTAGCATGCCTAACTGCATGGCTTTGGGGAACTGTTGGCAAACCAATCCCTCCACAGGCATAATGCCCACAATCTAAACAAACCCAAATGGCTTTTGACTCACATTTTGAATCAACTGAAGCTTTCTTCTTGCCTTGTTTACCTTTCCCCTTCGCTTCGCGGCAATCCTCACACCGTATAGGACATGAAGACCCAAGTTTCTCAGAAAAATTGTCTATATTAAAACCCTTGTCAAGGTGGGCACATGGTTTTCTCTCTATCAGTATTGGTCCATTTTCAATGTTACCAACACTGGGATTGATTTGTTCAGGTGAATTTTTAGGAGAATGGGCTGTAACTCTCTTCTCCTTCTGCAGTGAACGGCTCTTTTTCTTCACTCTTTTCCCCATTGGTCCCTACAAGATACACAAAAACCATTGAATACTACAAAATAAACGCAAGAACAAAAGCAAAGGCAATAAAGAATCAACTAGAAATCAACCAACATATGCACTAATCACAAATAACTCTCTACAGCAAACATGTGTCTGAAAAAGGAAAGAGGGGAAGTAACTACATAGCTAAAACCAACAATAGGAGCAAGTAGCCAAATATTCGAAATAATCAAAAACCAACTCAAACAGGAGCTGCGGGCATATAAGAAATAAGAAGCAGCAATACGGAGAAAAAGAGAGAGAAGCAATCCAAACTCACTACCCACAAACACACAGTCATCAATACTCGGGAAGATTTTCTGATAACAAAAATAAAATGGGGTTCTACATAGGACCCATATAACGATTTAGATTCGAAAGTACAAACAAGTGCTTCAAAGCAATCTAGGAAATGAAGCAAAAGCACATATCAAGCATCAACCATAAATTGAAAACAAAGAAAGTGCATCACTACGATGAATTAAAAATCTTGATTACCTCTAAATCTGGAGGAATAAGATGACCAGATAGTGGTTAGAGAAAAAAATTTAAAAAGTAAAAAAAAAAAAAAAAAAGGAATCAAGAGGAAGTATTTACATGGGCTACAAAAGATCAAGATTAGAAGATTTGGGGAACAGAGATTAGGATCCAAGAAGCAGCGTTAGAGTGAGAGAGAGAGGGCAAAGGAAGGGCGATAGAGTAATGCGTGGAGGCTTTAATTGGTTTGGCGCACCACCCATTCCCCGACACTATACTGCACAGGGACAAGATGAGTGGTAGCGCTGGTGAAAAACGGCGGTAACCGGTGAAACGAAGACATAGGGTTTAGGGAATAATGGGTTAAATTTTAATTATTTTATTCGTTTTCAAATTATCATAATTATTATTATTAAGTTTACATATAAATGCCAATACCCATTTAAGGCAAGATATTTCAAATTTCATTGTCTTAAAGGCAAATTACAAAAAAGTTAGAAATTAAATTCCAGATTTTATTTGAATAATTTATTATATAAATCCTACTAATATGACGAAATTCTACATATATATACACTAAATATTCTTTTAAAAGTAATTTTAAAATATTTTTATTTTTAAATAATTTAAATGTGTGAATGGGATAGTATTAAAGTTTTTTATTAAATTTTAAAAATGTAAATATGTATTTTCATCTACTTCCTAACCTAAACCACTTGAAATCCTGCTACAGCTCCATGACAAGCTAAAGTTTTTAAAATTAGGAGATATTTTGGGCTGGAATTCGTTTACAGACGCAACATAAGGGAATTTCTAATGCTCGCTCAAAGCAAATATCAAATTAAATTTAATGACATGATCCTTGAGAGAGCTCTAAAATCTCAATTTCTTTATTTGAAATAAAAAATTTTATAAAAAATTAATTAAAAATATTTTTTTATTAATTTTTCTATTTATAAAATTTTTTATTAATTTTTCTATTATAATAAATTATAATATTACAAGGAATTGCCCTTTGTATGTGTATGTTAGCTTTTTGTTTTTTACATATCAAAAAAACAAAAAGATATTTTTTATAAAAATAATTATAATTTAAATAATTATAACTCAATCAATTAAAAATTGTTAAAAAAATTAAAAAATTACATATAAAACAATTAAATATTAACGGAAATATATGCATAAAATAAAACCGTTGAAAAACTCTCTCCATCAAAAAACTATTATTACAAAAAAAAAATTATATAGACTTCACTCCACAGTATATAAAAAAGAAATTACAATTGAATCAAGAAAAATAGATTTTTTTTTATGTTCGGTGGGTAGAAAAAAATTAAATATTACTGATAAAAAAAATGAAAGGATTTTCTCTCCTTACAATAACTAATCTATTAAATTTTAAAAATAAAAAAATTAGATTAATTTTCATAATGGTAATGTCATATTCCCATCCGAGATATCCTACATCGGATTGGAATATTTACGGAACCAAACGCAGCCTCAAAACGTCAAGCGTCTGGTTTCTCTCTATATTCTACGCCACGAAATTGACTTTTCTTGGATTAGCTACCTCCTCCAACAAGGGCCGAAAGATTCTCTGTCTCTCCTTTCTTTGCTCGTCGACGCCAATAATGACTCATATCCTTTCCTTTTCGTTTTCATTTTTCGTTTTGCTCTTCGTTTTTTCTCTTCTGTTTTCGATATTGTGCTTTGTGAATCAATGATTTTGTGTTTTAATTAACTGAGATCCTTCTGCACGCGGAAACCAAAGGGAGCGCGATCGTGAACGATCTCAGTCTCGTTCCTCCGGCAAGGGCAGTAAGGGAAAGGACGACGGCTTGACCCCCGAACAGCGTCGCGAAAGGCATTAATTCTCTCAATTTTCCTTAACCTTTTGGAATAACGGTTTACTTCTAGTTTTCATTATTTCGGAATTTATTTGTTCATTGTTCAATCTGGTGTGAGATATTATTAAACTGTGTAGGGACGCCAAAGCACTGCAAGAGAAGGCCGCGAAGAAAGCTGCCCAGGCTTCAGCGGGAGGTGAACCTTCGGGAGGTAAAGGGAAAAATGATAAGAAATAAACATAAGTTTGTTATGCCCATTGGGTATCCTTTTTTCTTTTTTTTTTTTTGAGATTGTAATTGTTTTGTTAAAATTGGGATTTACTATATGTGATCAATGATCTGAAGTGGATTTGAGATGTAGCATGTTTTGGAGTTTCAAACCTTGATAATGCTGGATAACAGTTTTTGTTATTTAAGAATCTCTTTTTCTCATTGTTTTACTTGGTCATTGAGTTGGTTTCAATTGATTTTAGTATGTGTGTTGTAAAATATTTGTTGTTCTTTCTGACAACTTGATCCACTATTTAGGTGTTTGGACCTATGATAATCATGGGAATCCGCGGCTGGAAACTTCTCAAATTTTTGTTCTAGGGTTCTTTTATCTAATATATATGTGTGTGTGTGTTCAACTCTTATTGGACATGGATTGGCTTGCTGTCTTTATGGGCTTATTTTAGAATATTTTATTTTTCATTCCGAAGAACCAAAATGCAGATATAATATGAAAACTAAGTGCAGATTTGAGCAACTCTACTTTATTCTTTTCCACCTTGAACTCAAAAAATTGAAAGTCTGTTTTCTGATTTGCAGCCCTAATTTCTTATCTAAGTAGCATATTGTAAGTAGGCACCAAACTATTTTAAACCATATATGGCACAGTATTTAATTAGTGATTAAGCTTTTGGTTGGGAGGATGTTTTTAAAATAACGGAAGGTTTTCTCAAGATTTAAAAAACTCGAAATGAGGTTTTTCTAGTAAGATTAATAAGAGATTTAAACCTCCATTTGGTAGGTTAAGGAGATTTTCAAATACCTAAAAGAACTTTACATTCCTCACTAATAATCATAAAAAAATAAAAATAAAAATAAAAATAAAAAACTCTATTAGACCTCTCAAAAAAAAGCCAAGAGAAAATCATGGGGTTCTATGATGTAGCTTAACAGTTAAAATCCTAGGTTGTTGGTCATGGAAACTTTTATCATTTTGGGAATCACTAGGTATAAATTCATGGAAACTAAGGTTGATCATGGTGTTAATTCTTGATCCTCTATGGTGAACATGGTTGGCTGTCCGGTTCTGGTAGTGTTAACTGTGAGTGGACTGAAGGGTGCACTTTGGTTCCAGTTTGGTTTTGGTCAAATCTTGTTGTTAATTTTTAAAAGAAATTTCTTTTTATTTTTTTAGTGAATAAACAGATTTTGGCCAGTGCTGACAGATTTAGTTAGTTGAAGGCCCTTTTTATTTTTGTCAATCCAGGTTTGACAAGTTTTCGGTTCTGGATTGGACTGGTCTGTTTCCAGTTTCAAACCAGATCATGGCCATGGATACTCCATGGTCTAGTAGTAGTAATAATTCTTGAACTTAGCACCTGAAAACCAAGAATTCAATGATTTGGAGGCTGAAGCCACAAATTAGAATCCATGATTTCCATTTCTTAGATAAGTATTTGTTAGGAATCCCCAACAGATCTGATAATCTCAGTGGTAGTTACTGAGAATAACAGAAAGAGAAAGAAGAGAGAGAGAGAAAGAAGAAAGGGAGGGAGTTGAGAGAGAGAAAGAGACAGAAAGAGAGGGAGAGAGAATTTTAGGGGTGAAAACAGTTAGATTTATTGATGAATGATTGCCCTGAATAGGCCTTTCCAGCGGTTCATATACAAGTCAGCTGGTTAAAATAACTGTTCCCGCCAAAACTATTACTTATTTCTATACATAGTTCTCCTATATGTAACAGAAGTCTGCTTATGATAAGTAGAATGTTGTTGGGACTTGTAATGTGAACTCCATTAGACTAAACTGTAATATCATAAATTATAGTTTTTCGATATCCTAGGAACTAAATTGTGGAATCGAAGTAATTGTAACTATGGCTTTCATCCAAGGAAAAAAGAAAAACTACGGCTTTCAACTTAAGGCATTATTTCCATTATCTAAAACTTTTAAATCTTATTTTTTGCCTTAGATCTAACTGCTAGATTACTAATAGGTATGTTCCTAAGTAAGTTGTATAGGTGTATATTTTTAGTTGTAGATTACTTGTTACCTTTTGTGTAATTTCATAGATTTGGGTGGTTACCTGGTCTGTTTTGTGTATTTGATATAGTAGGTTTTGGGAAAGTTAAGGATATAGTCTCTGATATAACGTCTGACTAATCATGAAGCTAAAATTTTAAGAATGTTGAGGTGAAACGAGAAGCAATCAAGCAACCTCTAGGCGAAGCTGGAGACTTGGCTTTGGGTGATGTGTCAAGGGCAAAGTTGAGAAAAGATGCATGAGATTTTTTAAGTTACAAGAGAGGGGTGCTTGTTTTTGAGCTCAACAATGGCATGATGCCGCTATAGTTCACTAGGAAGCTTGAAGAATTATGAATTTTAGGAATTGTATTGGAAGGGAGGGAGAAAGAACTACGTAGTGCAACATCATATTAGAAGACTGAAGACGGCGATTTATCAATTCTAACCATTCCAAAGGGGACATGATATTATCATATGCAATTAGGCTGCAGATGTCGGGCATATTTAGATGTTCAACATCTGATATAGTGATGCAGTAATAACGTACCATGTCCTGGCCTTTTTGTTTTTTACGAGACAGCAAGAATAAATCACTGCATGGCTTTTCCCATGCATCTACCTGTAACAAAGCGCATAATTCCTATCGAAACATGTGTGCTTTTTAGTCTTTCAAAAAAAAAAAAAATTAGGCTTCACCGTAGTGTGGTTGTTTTGTCAATATGATTGCCATTCTGCTTTACACCTAACTTGCTGCGAGAGGGAACAAAAAATTCTGAGTTTTTTTGAGTTGGGAAAAATAATCATCCGACTTCGATTTTGTGGAATGTGATATCTCTTCATTCTAATTAGCTATTCTTTTATTTATATTAATTTTAACAACAATTTGTTATATAATAATGACAGCATGTTTAACATTTAATAAACTTATAAATTTGAGTGAACTTATTCCATGTGATCTGCCAGAACAACAGATTCATTATGAAGTCTTCCGACTATTATATTATATATGCTTTAAGATGGGAATAATGGTGATGGTATAGTTGCACATGAAATGGAATGTGAAAATTTAATTGTGGTCCTTTGAAATTTTGGAGCTGCATAATAACATTTCCCTTCCTGGCTGGCTGTATTGCAGTTAGAATTGTTCATACTCAGGTTTACCTGTGTTTAAATAGCACATCACTAATTTAGTTTCGGTAAATAAATTTACTTCCATTAAGGCTCGCCTGTTTCACGGAATTTTTTTTAAATAAATGTTTTTCATATTTTTTGAAATTTAAAATTTTCTAATTAAAAAAAATAATGTTTTTCATATTCACTCTTTTCTTGAAATAAAAAGAATATTAATGTTTTCTTTTTCCAATTTTTATATCGAATAAGTTAATACGAGTTGTCCTTACTCTTGAGAAAGATCTGCCATGCACAGGTCTCAAGAGCCTTTCTCTAGAAGAAATATCCTAGAAATAATTAATCATATGTATATATTATTGTCTCTACTAATTGTTTATTTGTGTCCCTCCCAGAAGAGAAAAACATATAAAAATAGATAAAATAAAAAAAAAGAGTGAACTACTCAAGGGTAGTTGCACCAGTCACAAGCATGTTTTTATGGTTTGATGGGCACCAAAAGTTCCTAAAAAAACCATTTGTTTATTGCTAAGCCTTCCCCCATAAGGCTTAGGGGTAGTTGTGAAGTTTAATTATGACTTGTTTAAATTTAACACTCTCTCTCATACATCAGCCTTCACCCATAAAAGGGACACTGGATTTGTATTGACCAGTAAAGCTACAGCTTTTCTAAAAAAAAACCACCGTTTTGATTTTCAGCACCACTGAACCAAGAAGCTGTATTACTGTAGTTTTCATTCTTTGTTAGGCTGATGAGAAATGGGGAACAAAAATAAAAGAAAGAATCAAGGCCAAATCACAAGAGCCTCATACTTAGGTACTCATCATATCTCCATGCATGCTTTGTCATCAAACTCCAGTTCCACATGCTAAATCCTTTTTTTATTTTTTAAAACCAAAAGGTGGTATTGCTGATGCGTGGAAAGAGAAAGTTTCTCCAATAAGGGGAACAAGGCAAAAGCAACATTGCTGAAACATGGCCTCATGTCTCTATTAACTTACTAAATCAACAAGTAGACATAAATAATAAGGTTTTTGCTTAGACAAGACCACATGCTTCCTTTGTATAAAATAACAATTAGTGACATATTCAAACTGCACTATTGGAAGAAGCTGAACTAATATAGCTAGCCTCATTTGGAATCTCTTTTTCTAATGTTTTTTTAGAATAGTTACTCCAAATGTAATTAAGTAGAGCTTGAGATGACTGCAAAACTAAAACCACCCAATAGCAATTCTAATCATCTGAGGCACAAAATTTGGACATAGCCAATTGGTTGCCCCAACTTTTTACAACTTTCATAGTTTCTCAATTGATCCAAGAGGTGCTTCATAAGTGGCTTTAGAGCATCTCAAAAGACAGGTGGCTGGTGCTCCAAGAAAAGCCAAATTGATACTGAGGAATTATTCTCATGTTTCTATACTCAGAATTCAAATTCGAGATCAAGATCTTTAATTGAGGGAAAGAAATCCGTAGCATTCCATCTCACCCCTCGAACGTTGAGAGGTATCAGTTTTTGATCGGTAAATTTAAATAAAAAGGTCTGTGAATGGAAAGAAATTATGTGCATTGAAGTTGGAGATATTATATTCAGTTAGATGATAAGTTAATTTCCTTTATTACGAGCAAAGATTTTTGTCAAATAATTATTTTTCTGCTAAGGTTTAACAATACGCGTGATTGTCTCGCATGACTGCTGCTTTATGATAATTATATATAGCACATAGAGTTCCTTTATGCGCATCATTTCAGTGCATGTTATCTTCTCACACAAAAATTTTCTAATATGGAGGATCAGTTTCCTAAAATGGAAACCTTCAAGCACGAGGACTTGCCTTGTTGGAAAAGTTTCCATGGAATGGCTACAGGATCCAAATATTTTCATGATTCCATCATTTGGGGAGCTTCAACTGACATTACTACTTATCCCGACAATGGGACTAGTGGCAACAGACCAACAACAAAATCATTAATAGAAAGCTCCAACATTCCCGTAAATTTCTTGGAAACTTTTCCAGAAATAAACCAATCTCAAGTATCTGAACCATTGAGTTTGTTTTTGCAGCAGGAGCTAAGATTCTTGAATCCATCCGAACAAATGAATACTACTGATTCATTAGGTGAGAATCAGAGATTTGAGCCTATGTGTCTGTTTCCAAATACTTCGTTTTGCATGCACCAGCTTGGGCAAATTCAGGGCCAACCAAGCGAGGAAAGGCTCAAAATCAATCCCACAAAAGGCTTCAATGATCATTGGCTTGGCACTACCAAGACGCAGCTGATGAAATACACCGGCCGAAGATTGCAGAACCAGCATCATCAGAAGTCGGCATCGTCACCGGGAAAGTCGTTTAGAGGAGTGAGACAAAGACACTGGGGCAAATGGGTGGCAGAAATTAGGTTACCAAGAAACAGGACAAGGGTTTGGTTAGGGACATTTGACACAGCAGAAGAGGCTGCCGTTGCCTATGATACAGCTGCCTATATGTTACGTGGAGATGATGCACGCTTAAATTTCCCAGATCTTAAGCATCAAACTAAAGCCAATTCTCTGAATGGAACAACAGCAGCTCTTCTTGAAGCAAAATTACACGCCATTTCTGGTCAGGAGAAGCACAGTATTCATATTGGTCCACCATCACCAGAGAAGCATGCACATGACAATAACACAAAGCAGCTAAAGGGTTTTGGCCAAAACCCATCAAGAAAACAGTGGCAATTTGAGTTGGAGAGCAAAGTTGAATTTGATTGTCAAGTGAATGCGAAGGAGAATGCTCAGGAGGTTGTAGCATTTGATAAGGATGCTGTTCAGTTAAACAGAATCCCTTCCTTGGACATGGACTTGATCTGGGATGCTATGTTAGTTTCTGATTCATGACAAAATACATTCGCCTTTCACTTTTTATAAATTCCCAAAATGAGTATATATGGTGCTCGAATTGCCTTAGATTTGATAGCTGTTCTATGTTTATGCCTTGAATTGCATATTAATTGAGTTTTTCTTTTATTAGCTAAAGGAAGCTCATCAATATGTTTCCTTTTTTGCTTAAATAATTCTCTGAATTTAAGATCTAGCAACCAATACCATTACCAAATCTACAATAAAAAAAAAAAACGTGGACCACTAGTTATGATTTAGGAAGAATATGATTCCGACCAGACTGGTAACCGGTAAATGACCGTTGTTACTAGAACATGAGCGACAAAAAGAATCCGAGCTAATTGGTGAAATTTTAACATCAATTAAGCGAAAGCAAATATAAAGCAAAGACAAGCACAATTTAACTAATATTCTAGCTAAAAGTGATCAAGAATAGCATTGGAAAACAGGTACAAATTAATTAGCTGCAGCTGCAGAATCTCACACTCACTTACATTTCACCAGAATTACCATTAGTAGCATTCACAATGGCAAAGCATAGGCTGAGAAGCAACCACAATGTTAGTTCAACAAATGCATCAAAGTTTTCTCCTCCCTACAAAACTGTCACAAGTCAGCCAAAACTTCTGCACCTCCCTACATTACTTAACACTAAAACTAAGTATGCACGATGGACTAGAAACAATTAAACGCAAGTTCTAGACGAACAGATGTAATATCAAGAGAAATATCTTATCTAGTTGTAGCCATGATTCAGGAACGCTATAATGAACA
Source organism: Manihot esculenta (assembly GCF_001659605.2). Classification (NCBI taxonomy): domain Eukaryota; kingdom Viridiplantae; phylum Streptophyta; class Magnoliopsida; order Malpighiales; family Euphorbiaceae; genus Manihot; species Manihot esculenta. The sequence goes on from NC_035163.2 coordinate 27,515,645, forward strand.
CGAGTTAAATCCTACTTCAAGTAAAATTCATTGTTCTTTGCTGGGTACTTCTGTGTCTGTTTCAACTATCACATTCTCCAAGTTTTCATTGCCAACCATCCTCTGCACTCCAATATTTCCTTCCCTAGTAGATGGCTCAAAAGCAGCTGCTTCAGCTGAAGCTTCTACTCCCACATGACCACTGTGAACATTAAATTGCATCCCAAGAGATGCTGCCCTATCCAAATCCTTCTCTGCCGTTTTATCTTCATCTTCAGAATCACTTTCACCACAACTACTGTCATTATCCAGATTATGAGGAGAGTCCCCTCCTTCTGCTTCATCAGCTTTCATGTTAGCCTCCACCATATCTATATCCCGCTCAGGTAGCCATTGCTGTAGTGGTACTGCATCACTAATAACTCGCCCTGTCTTCAATCTTTCCCTGTAATCTTCCATTTCTATTCTGTATCTTTCTTTATCTTCAATAGCTTTCTCCTGATAAACCTGATCAAATTAAAATTAATGAATGTTAGAAGGAATCATGATTCATGAGTAATCTAAAGGAAAAGAAGTAGAAATATAAGAGTTAATATACGAAATATAATATATCCCTTACTGCTTTCTCAGATTCCTTCAACTTGTTCCATAGGTCACCAATCATTTTACTGATCTCTCTGTCCTTCCCTGGGTAAAGGGGCTTCAATCTTGCATGCTGCTCAGCAAAAAAGAAATTATAACCACTTCTGTTTGGCTTTGGATGAGCAGGATCCCTCCTTTTTATCTCATTCTTCTTTCTTCGCCGGCGCCGTTGTGTGCCTGATACAGCATGGACGTTACCAGTATTGTTGGCAGAGACATTATAATGCTGTGACATTGGGTATGATTGGTTTTGTGGTGCCTGATAAAGAACACCTTTGAGCTTCTCAGTCCCTATTGTTACGGTAACAAGATATCCACTCTCAAACTTCCCATCAATTACCCCAGTGACTTGAGAACTTCCTGATGATTCTGCCCTAGCCGCAAACAAAAATATAATTACACAGAGGAGAAAAGGCTCACTAAAATAAAAATTTAAAGACGCTGCAGACTTTGCTGAGATTATTTGTGATTACACATTATGTCATATGGAAAGGCCACAAAACAAGCAGGAGCAAAATATAAGGAGATGCATCAAAAGTCTACAAGATGAACATAAACTCTTCCAAACAAATTTGTTTCTGTCCCACTCTTTTAATCAATCAAAAGAGCAACACGATATAAAGTTCAAGTGAGGAAACGAGATAGACCTCCACAAAACTCTGCAATGTTTGTCTTTTGTTGCTGAGCTGTAGCTGCTTGATACTCTGGTGATGGCTGCACGGTCACTTGTGCTGGAACCCGTGATGCAAATGGGCTGTGCAAGGGAACTACAAGAAAATGCATTCTATTAAATTATGAACATCCTTGAACACAATATGAAGAAAGCTTCAGCGTTCAATGCACACACCAGGTGAGCTGGGACCGGGAGTCCAGCCCTGGGCTTTAAAAAAGTAAAGCTGCTCATAGTGGTGAAGCAAAGAGCCATAGTACTTGCGCAGCACAAAAGATGCATTTGTAGCAGTAGAAGGAAAGTTGAAAATGCTGGTCACTTCCTTCCATCTTCTCTCTCTAATAACCTGGACTCCAAATAAATAATCATAAACACATGACTATGCAACATATCATTATTACAATCATTCAGCTAATAGTTATTTTGCTTTGAAATGTAAGATGATGAAGTAAAGCTAGAATCATCTATAACGGAACTATTGACCTCTTGGTCTAGTAGTGCTTCCTTTCATACTAAAACATGTGCTTCTTTGATAGTGTACCACCTACTGGATCGTCAATAAAATTGAAGAAGAAAATTTAAGTTTCACATCTTGATGCTGTACACTCTGGTCATTGCTTGCACAAAACAGCCACAAACATTTATGGCTACTACAAACTAGCAGAAAAAATGTACTTCATCTATTCATAATTTTTGTCCACGATTAAGAAATGATGGGTATTTTATTTAAAATACAATTTTTTCTATTAACTTTCCAATTAAGCCCCTCTTTAATGTAGAATGATAACATTTAAAATGATTGAAATAACAAAATCATTACCAATAACATATGGTTTGAATTAAATGTTAAGTGATAGTTTGAATTCTTATATGTAAAAAATAAACACTTAATGAGGGATTATCTAATTATTGAATTAAACCTTGCAAATGAAATTAGCTGCCTGATGAAATTTGTTTTATCTTTCCTATAGTTAGGAATTCCAATTGTCTTAAAGTTTTAAACTAGAATTCCTTCTTTGACCAATTTATTTACAACACCCTAACATAAACCCAAAAAGGCCAATTGCCATTTTTCAAAAGTGTCTGAAAATGAGACAAATTTGATCACGCGATGAGAACTGGAGGAACCAAGGTTCAATTACATCTTAACCATGGTTGCATCGTGCAGAAGGTAAATTATGAAGAATGCAAGTAACACCTGTAAGCGGTAGAGCTGAACGCCCAGAGGGAGAAAATAGTAGAAATAAAAGTTAATGGTCCACATTAAATGAGGAATCAAGAACAGTTATATCAAGAGCAGGCATACTTGTAGCTTCATATTTAACAAATTTCAGTAGTGGGTTGCCAAAAGAAAATATCATAAAGTTGGGGAAAACACAGGAATGTTTGATAGGTACATGAACACACAGCTTGGAGGAAATGTTCCTTCTGGCATTTTCAAATTAACCCTGCTGACGCAACAGAGAACACTTGAATTCCAGGGAATTTTAAATGATATGTAATGACACTTCGAATTATCAAAAGAGATATGAGCTTCTTTAGACACTTATTGAAAACAGAACAGATTTCAGTTTCTAGAAAATTTTGGGGAAAATTCAACAAGGTCCACACTAGAGTAACACAGAAAATATAAGCAGAAGTGAGAAGATTGAAAATGATGTCTGCAGCAGGCAGTTATGGTACTAAAATTAAAATTTTCTTTATATTACCGATGCAAGAATCTCAGAAACAATATTGAATCTAAACTCATCAATTTATACAAAGCTAATAATCAGAATAGAGCAAGTAGAAAATCAAGCAACCAGTGAATGTTATCATGTTACCTTCTCAAGACCACCACGAGAAGTTACCTCCACAAAGAGCCTATGCAAGTCCAACTCCCTTCCGCCAATAATGGGGATCCTGCAAATCAGTATTCATAACAGGTTAGAATATGTTAATCGTGTTCTTGAAACAGAGTTCCTGTCAAATATGGGACAGCTCTTTAAAAAAAAAATGCAACACAGGTTAGGAGATACAGATAATACATGTTTTTAAGAGTTCCTCTACGAGAAGAATAAATCAGTCATTCACCAAGATTCTCTAATTTAAAGCAAAAATACTTGCTAATTTCACTCTTGAAGCAGAACTGGCATGTAAAAAGTAAACTAATGGGGTTAGGCAAGTCAAGTGACAAACACAGTCAGTACACAGTTTCTTGAAATGAACCCATTAATTGTTAGATTACTTAAGTTTCGTGTTATGGATCACAGTCTGCAGAAACCACACCCAGGAAAACAAGATATAAAACGGTTTTAGCTACTCTGGTGTCCCATTCACAAAAATAATTGAACAAATAAATAAAAAGCATGACAAGACACTAGAACCCACCATCTCAATGGATGTTATTTCGAGAAATCAATTACTGGACGAAAGCCTGATCAAAAAAAAAATTCAATTCCTAAAGGAAAATGATACAGTAATAATACTCTTCAATTGAAACCTTGTATGAGTATAGGCAGTACAAGAGAAACATTACATTATTAGTCAGTGTCACAACCCCCTAACTAATGCAGTTACTACCGCTCCATTCACATCCTAACAAACTTATAACAAACAAATATTCAGCAAATTTCTTTATGGAGACCTGAAAATTTCGACTGCCTGCAAGTAAACTAGACAAGTTTGCGCCAAGAGTTGCTCACAAAAGTAACTAGCCAACAAAGGCAATATCCTACGACTAAATACTGAGACCTTGACACAAGATTTGCAAGGTACATTGCTTACATTCTTTGAGAAAACCACTCTGATAAAAACAAGGAACACAGCCACGTGAAGCAGTACAAAAGAAAATAGAGGAAACTTTCTTACCAGCAAACCCATTATCAAATCCACAGTAAGTCGCATGAAAACGTGGAACACATATGATAGAGAGACAGAAACAACTGATCATTATTGGTTTCCAATTGATACCCTAGGATTTAAAATAGCAGCTTCCTTGCATTTAAAGAGAGGCTTGTAATAGACATGTAAAGGACGTTGTGAAGCTTACATGAACTTGGTTCCCATAGAAGCATGGAGCTTCTCCAAAGTAGCCATGAAAATCTTAGGGCTGGCAATAACATCCTCATATCTTGCCAGAGGTGCTGGGTATTGAAGATAGTTCATCACTTGTTCTTTCACAGGCACTGGACTCTGCTTGTTACAAGAAGCTGATGCCATTGCCGTCTACTTTTTCACCAACCCCACTTCACTATTCAACTATCAAAATCTTCATACTATTGGCTTTTTTCACTGCACTGCAGAGAAATACAAAGGGAAAGAGACAAATCAAGAAAAGAGGAAAATAAACAGTTCAGAATCAGAAAACATAGAAAATTGCAGATAGAACTAACTGCATGAAGAAAGCAAGAAATGGAAAGGGAGCTCATCAGAGACAATGAGAAAGTAGAGAAAGGCCAAATATCAAATAGATGGTGACAAACACATACATATAAAAATATTTGAGTACAATTTAATGAAGAAACCAATAGGTAGCTATTGCAGTTGAGAACAGTATTAAATTAGTAGAAATACATCAGTAAAAGATACTTAAACAACAACCTTTGTTTTTGTATTAACTCCCCATAACAAAGGTTAAATTCAATGCCCAAGAAAAGCAAACGGTACATTAAAGCTGTCATGGCTATGAACTCCGCCAGAGCCCTATAGATGTAACAGCCAATAAAGCCAGTTTCAGTCCTTCCAACAGCCACACAAAACCAAGAGAAGAGACACCTTTTAGACTTTTGCAATAAACACCCAGATGCTAAAAAAGTCTCCTTTTTTCTCCCTCTTAAACCACAGTTCACAGGCCTATACAATGCTATATTAGCTGCAGCTATTTTCTTGTCTGACATTCTAAAGATATACTGACATCTAAAGGGTACTTGAAAGATGCAGCAACAATATGCACATATGGATTGTCTGTGTGAGGGTGTATTTAGAGCAAAGTCCTCTCCTTTCTTCCATTATCATATACCATTGTGGGGTTTGTGTGTGGGAGCAGGCAAGACGTCCATCAATCAAGAATGTAAAGCAAAAGCATCAATGTAAAACCCAAAAAGAAGCAAAATCCACCTTTGCCCCAAAAGACCCACCTTCTTGAAATTTCAAATCATAATTGTACTTCTTCAATCTCTCCTCTCTCTCCATAGTGAGGACAAAGAAATATCACAATAAAACAGAAATAAAAAGATTGCCCATAATAGAAACAGAAAAGTACAATATTGAACTGTTCATTACTTTTTCTTTAATATAAATAAAGAATAGTATTGTTTTTCTTTCTTTTTATACTTCGGAAAGATTTCTTGTTCATATGTTTCTTATTTTATATCTCTCCAAGAACCGATATAAATAATATCCAGATGAAGAAATGAGAGATTTAAAATAAGAAAAATAATTACAAGAATTATTTAAAAAATGTATAAAAAAAAAAGACTTACCTATAGTGAGATGGGGAGAGTTGAGCATGCAAAATGAAATGACAATATGGAAGCAGCTTAAGCCTAAACCCTTATTAATAAACAAAAATGGAGAGATTATAAATACATATATTTTTTTCTGTGTGATAATTTTTATATGGTGATGGGAAGTAGTGGAGAAGAAAAGACAACCCAAAACATCAAAGATAATAAAATTGCAGATCTACCCCTCATTGCCTTTGTGTCTCTATAGAAATTCAAAAGGGCAGTAATGGGTTTTCATTTGGATTTAATGAGGATGGAGTGCCATTTTTATCAAAAATAACAAGTTTAGGTGCCCAAATCAAATAAACTAAAAATGGAAAATAATCAAATTGAAAATATAATAAAAACCCACAAATATAAATGTAAAAAACAAAATATATTTATTATTATGGTTAATGGCGGTGATGGGTAATATTAATTGAAGTTGGTGAAAGTGGGAGTTGAAGAAATTAACCAATTGGGTGGCCAAAACGTGTCCTATTGACTTCCCGACTGAAACGGCACTTTCTTTTTTAATTTTTTTTTTTTAAAATTAAATATCTCAAAACTGATAAGAACCAAAGAAAAATTAAAAGATAAAAAAAAAAAGAAGAAGAAATTGAGATATGGGTGCCGTAACAGCAGCTTACTTAAATTTTAATTAAGGTAATTATTAATTAAGGCATTTAAGGACTTTGGAATAAGTCCCAACCAATCTCCAATAAGTCATTAATCTTCTTATTTTAGCATATATTCTTAGAAATGTCTATTTTTTTTATATAATAATCACAATTAATCATCATTGCTACCAACCTTTATTTTCTTTATTTTTGTGTGAAAAATTAGGGTTTTCTATTTGGGCAAATGGGTATTTTGGGTTAATGTGGGTTTTGTGTCATTCTTCTTGTAAGGTTGGCAATGTGGTAGGTTAATGATTTGGCTCCATTAGCATGTAGACTAAGAGAAATTATTTAGTATTGCTAAATAATGTGATTTTTTAATTATTAAAATTCATTTTTTTTATTTATATGAGATAATTAAAAGAATATCGATTCATATTATATATTTTTATTCACGTTTCTTAATATAAATTGATGAAAATATTATTTTACCGTGTCATCCAATATACTAACAACAAAAAGCAAAATATTTTTATTTTTAAATAAATAGAAAAATTAAATAATTAAGGGTAAAAATAATAAATAATAAATGGTTAATTGGGTTAAGAATATAGAGATTGTTTTAATAATTTTTTAAAATATAAAAATAATAGTTAGTTTCAAATATGGCAATATTTTTTTCTTTTTTTTAGGAATAAAGTTTATTTTATAAAAAAGGAATACTAAACGATTAGGAGGTTTGAATTTTAATGGATAATTTACTCTTATCTTTAATGTGGAATTTTGTAACCGAAATTAAATGCATTAAATAACCTTTTAATGAGGTGATATTAAAATTTTACTGTTATTATATTTATTATATTTATTATATTTCATGAGTTAATGTCTATATTTTTTTGTAATTAAAATTTAATTTTTTAAAATTATTTTAACTGTATTCTAACTTTATTTTTACTATTAAAAATTAACAGAATTATCGTGTCACTCGCCACATTAATGCTATCAGCATACCACGTCAATAAATTTTAGGATAAAATTAATAATAATTTAAAATTTTAAGGTAGGATTAGGATAAAATAAAAAATATAAAAATTTTTTATAATTATTTATTTTATTAATTTTTAAAAATTCACTTTCAATATTAATATAATTAAAAAAAGATAAATTAATATTATATTTAAGAATTAAAAAAATAATTAAGAAAAATTCCTAAAAATTTATTTTTAAACTGAATCATAATTTTAAATTATTTTTTAGTATTTTATAACTAATATATTTAATAAGATTATTTTTTAAAATAATTTTTAGTATTTTATAACTAATATATTTAATAAGGTTAATAAGCATATTAGTCAGATTAAAAAAATTAATTAATAATGATTTTACTTAAAATAAAATCAAGATAAATTATTATTATTATTATTATTATTATTATTATTATTATTATTATAAAATTATTGATAAAAATTAAAATAAAATAAAATAATAATAATAATAATAATATAAATTTTTAAATATACTTAATAGTGAAAAAGAATAATTTTTCAACTATACGATCAACAATAATTCCATTTGATTAAACATTAAAAAAATTTAATTAATAAAAAATAAAAATAAAATATAAAATTTTGATGATTAATTTTAAATTTTACTGTCTGCGTGTCAGATAGTATTAATATGGTAAGTCACATAGCATTCTATTAATTTTTTAACGGTGTAAGTGAGGGTAAAATGCAATTGAATTAATTTTAAAAAAATTAAATTTTAATTGAAAAAAATACTGAATATAATTATAATAAAATAAAAAATATAACTTTTTTGTCATTAACTCTAATTTTATTTTAAAAAAAATTATTTAATTTTTTAGAATTATAATATTATTATAATATAATAATTTTCAATAATTAACCTATATAAATAATATAATTAGAAATAATGGTTTACAAAATATATTTTAACTTTTTTAAGATTAATAAACTAAATATATAAAAATTAAAAAAAATATATATATTATTAAAACATATTATCACTTCATTATCTTATGATCATTTTAAGAATATTGCAATCTAACAATTTTCATATATTATAATAATTATCTTAATTTTAATAATTATTTTGTTAACCCTTTTCAAATTTATCTAATATTAATAATTATTTTAATAACCCATGCTAGGCGAGGCTTGATTACGAACCACCAGCGTTTCTACAAATGTGGAAGCACTGTATGGATTCTTAAGAAAGCAAGCAACTAATATTCCCTTATTATAGTGTAAAGGTAATAAGAGTACAAATTTCAAGTTACCCCTTTTTAAAACTCAATTAAGCTGCTTACAGATTTTATATAACTCGTATTTTTTTAATATGGAAAAATTATTTCTTAGTCCCTGAGATTTAACGTAATTAATATTTTTGTCCCTCTATTTTGGCGACCCAACACTTAAGTCCCTCACTTTCTCTTCCGTCCAAATTCGTAGTCCTTCCATTCATTTAAACCGTTTGGTCAAAAAGTCAAAAGTGAGAGGTGATAATTTTTTTCAGAAATACCCTTCTCTTAATGTGAAATTTCTTTTTTTTTTCTCTTTCATGTTTTCTCCGGTTGAAGAAGAAGAAGGAGAAAGAAGAAGAAGAAGAAGAAGAAGAAGAAGAAGGAGAAAGAAGAAGAAGAAGTTGCAGAAAAGGGTAGGAAGAAGAAGGAGAAGAAGAAGAAAAGGCATTTGGGTTTGGATTTAGTGAGGGTTAATTTTGTCAATTCACGTGTTCCAAACGGCTATTTTGGACGAAAGGACTACGAATTTAGACAGAAAATAAAGTGAGGGACTTAAGTGTTGGATCGTCAAAATAGAGGGACAGAAGTGTTAATTACGTTAAATCTCAGGAACTAAAAAATAATTTTTTCTTTTAATATTTACTGACTTAAATATGAAAATGATTAGTTTATAAATACTATAATCTTATTCTTTTTATAAAAATATAAAAAATATTATTTTATTTTACAATTTAAATTAATTTTCTGATAACTATTTCTCCCGCATAAGAGAATTAATTTACTTAACTAAAACTCGATAAGTTACGCTTTACTAATTAATTTGTATTAAATTTAAAAATTTATATATATATTTTTAAAATGAAAATTAAAAAGTAGAATATGAAACCTCTCACGTTGTACCAAATTAAAATTTATCTTTTCAAATTTGGATGGAGGATGTTCCATTTCCTGTTTTACTTTGTGTAATTTTTCTACAAAAAATGAAAAAAAAAATCAAAAATATTCCACATCCAATTAAATAAATAACTACATCAATAATAATAATAACAATAATCAAATTCTTATATGATTTATATTTAATTTAAAATTTTTACTCCAAATTTTAATATTTATTATATTTATTAATGCAAAAAAATTTAAAAAAAAACATTGAGGTAAGTTAAGAAGCATGCAAAAGAATAAATGGATTGCTTGATTAACAAGAAAAGGGATTATAGTTTCAGTGAAGATTAATAGTGTCATGTCTTTCAGAAAGAAGCATCTAAAAAGTACTCCATCATTGGATTTGGCAATATTTAGTTAAAGAGGTGCAAAAATTAAAAGAAAAAAAAAGGTTAATTTACAGAAGAGCAAGGAAGCGATTCCAGATGATGAGCATGCTTGCAGCAAACTTCAAGTACATTTTCAGGAAAATTTCTTTTAGCTTTGTGAAGAGAATCTGTAATGCTGCAGCTCCCTCTTTAGCCGCAAAAACGTTACTAAAACTGCAAGTTAACTAGTTGGTATAAAGAAAATTTACTATTTAGTCTCTATGTCATGAGAAATTTTATCAGTTGGTCCTTTGGTTTTGAAAACTATATTAAAATGCCTTAATATTTTAAAAAATCTACTAGTTAGTCCTTCTATTAGTTTTAATATTTAAGTGTTTTATTATTTAGTTCATATAATTTGAAAAAACTTATTAGTTGATTTCTCAGTTTTATAAGAAATCTATTAATTAGTCCCTCTATATTGAGAGTATTTTAAACTTTTTTTTGCAATAATTAATGGAACGACTAATTAGTAGATTTTATTAAAATGTTAGGGATGTTTTAATATATTTTTCAAAATTAAAGGACCAACTAATGAATTTTCCTATAATATAGGGACTAAATAGTAATTTTTCCTTTTGGAATCTACTATCAGAGGTGTGCAGCTGATACTGTGCAAGATTCTGATGAAGCAGGCCTTTGCTTTGTTAACTAAAGAAGCATTTTCACATTATATGTTTAAGTGAAGAAAATTAAAGGAGGACTTGGATGCAAATATATACTTGTGTGTACTCATTGAGGAGATGCAAGTTTTGGAAATGGAAGCAAATGGGATATTTGATAGTGTGATGAAAGGGAGGTGGGATGAAGTTGTAGAGGCATATGAGAAGAATCCCAGTTTTCAAGAGGCAAGAATAACAAGATCACAAGATACTGCATTGCATGTAGCAGTATCTAATGACCAAACAAATGTTGTGTTGAAGCTTGTGGAAATGGCCGGAGAGAATTCATCAGTAATCCTGCAGATGAAAAATGACAGAGGAAACACACCTCTTCATCTAGCAGCAAGGCTTGGTAATGTTAAACTCTGTCATTTTCTGGCAACAAAAGATAGAAGCCTCATTAGATGTAGAAATTCCGAGAGTGAAACCCCACTTTTTCTCTCAGCTCTTCATGGCAAGAAAATGGCTTTTCTTTGCCTTCATTTTCTTTACAAAGAAGAATACAGGGAAATTGATTATTCATTGTGCAGAAGAAGTAATGGAGACACCATTCTTCACTCTGCCATCTCTGGAGAATATTTCAGTAATTTCTTCTATTTCTTCTTCTTCTTCTTCTTCTTCTTCAAACTCTTTAACTAAATTACTGTAACTGAACCACTGCAATTTCTGTTAATAGGCTTGGCGTTTCAGATAATACTGTATTATCCATATCTTGTCAGTTCTATTAATGAGGATGGTCTATCTCCTCTGCATATCCTCGCTAGTCATCCTAAAGCTTTCAGAAGTGGCTGTAATCTTCCACCAGTCAGTCGTCTCATTTACTACTGTAAGAATTATTACCTCATCAGCCATTGTCTTAAAGAGAGAGAGACATAGAAGAGCTGTTGAGCTATAGATTTTGTTTGTCATAGGTGTATTGGTTGATAAGCTTGAGGAGGAAACACATGAACCTGAAGCATGCCTAGACAAGCTACGAGTCCAAACAGATCCCAAGTATCCACAAAATTATGAAACTTGCATGGACTTGTTCCAAGCGACCAGGAGTTGCTTTAAAGTATTAAGTGAGTTGATTTATGCAGATTACACTTTGTCTTCCTCATTGATTTCTGCAAGTGTTAATATTATTATTATTGTTTATTATTTTCCAGCTAGAACGAAGGAGAATAGCTTAGGCCATCAAGTGAGACAATTTCTTTTTCCAGCAAAGATTGAAGATGAAAATTCTGACTCACCAGATGAAGAAATGGCACAAGAAACATGCAGATTGTCTCATGGTAAAAATTACTTTTAGTCTTCATTGAAATTATTATTATTTTTTAAATGATAGCTTTATTTGGACTCTGCTGTAACACAAAATGAAGTAAAAATTCTAAAAATCAGATGATTTTGTGATCTTCTGCAGGTAGGAACCAGCAAAGGAAAGAGTCCAGAGAAAAACATTTGCTTCCTCCCAACTATTCAACAATTTACCATATCTTCAAGTTTATGGTTAACAGTTTGCTGATCATTCTTGGATTTGGTAAATATTTCCCTCTACAGCCTTTCATCAAGAGTGAATATGTTTCACTTTAAATGTGTATATATCCAATTTATTTATAATTTTTCATCTTTAGGCATTTCAAAAATAAAGAATATCAGAGTAAAAAAACAGACACACGTATGGGCTGTTCAAATAATGACAGAACTGGTTGAAAGAGCTTCTCTGTACAACTACGAAGATGATGACTGGAATCCCAGAAGTTCATGGCCTAAAAGAGCTGGAGATCCACCTGAATTTCTTCCAGAGGTTGACAATAAATCTCAGAGCACAAATGCTGAGTATTCTGACCAAAATGGAAGAGATGAGCACAGAAGAGGTAGCTTAATTCATTTTATCTTACTAATAGCATAGCTCAAATATCTTCAGATTAACCAAGTTCACTGATTCGTGAATGCACAGGAACAGAGAAGAATCAGAAACACACACCAACGGATGCACATCCATCTGCAAACCAAGAGTTGAGCCCACAACACAAAAATCTTGTGGACCTCAAATTTAAGGATACTCAGAGATGTTTGAAGAAGGAAACGCCTCTACTGGTAGCAGCTAAGATGGGAGTGACTGAAATTGTGGATAAAATATTAGACACATTTCCTATAGCTATTCAAGACATGGACTCTGAAAACAAGAATGCAGTGCTCATGGCAGTTGAGAACAGACAAACAGATGTCTACAATCTATTGCTGAAGAGGCCAATGCTTAAGGAAAGTGTGTTCCAACAATTGGACAATGGAGGAAACAGTGCTTTACACCTTGCTGCTAAATATGGAGATAACAGGCCTTGGCTTATTCCAGGGGATGCCTTGCAGATGCAATGGGAAATCAAGTGGTACAAGGTATGCAATCTTGATTCCGGCCCAAACCGATGCAAATAGAGCATACAAGCTTCCCATGCTGGGAAGAGCTGTGCTGAATCATATGTAATTGCTAAATTAGAACCGAACAGGCCTAAATTACTTTCTAAGCTGGCCATTATATACCATACAAATTTCCTATTCTGGAACGATGTGGGAATCCTACACTGTTATGCATTCTCTGGGCACTAATGTGTGCGTACTCTGTTTTGCAGTTTGTGAAGAAATCCATGCCGCAGCATTTCTTTGTTAAACGCAATGGCAAGGGCCAGACAGCAAAAGAAATCTTCACAGAGACACACAAAGACCTTGTAAAAAAGGGCAGTTTATGGCTCACAAAAACCTCCGAGTCAGGCTCGGTTGTCGCAACACTCATCGCAACTGTTGCATTTGCAACTTCAGCAACTGTACCAGGTGGTGTCGACGAACGAAATGGTGAACCAACTCTTAAAAATGAACCTGCATTCAGTATCTTTGCCATTGCATCCATTGTAGCTCTCTGCTTTTCTGTGACTGCACTCGTCTTCTTTCTTTCAATTCTCACATCTCGTTACCAAGAAAGTGATTTTGCAATGGACTTGCCAAGGAAACTTTTTATCGGTTTAACATCGCTCTTCGCATCCATAGCTTCTATGTTGCTGTCATTCTGTGCAGGACATTTCTTTGTCCTCAATGAAAACTTGAGATATGTAGCTTTTCCATTATATGCTGCCACATGCTTGCCAATGGGCTTTTTCGCTCTTGCACAACTCCCTCTCTACTTCGATCTTGCAAGCGCTATCTTCAACAAGGTGCCTGAGCGTAGCTACAAGCACAAGATTTCTTTAAGCAGAGCCATACATTCTTGAAGCTCCTTATGTGTTCAGGATCAACTTCCTATTTTAGTTTTTGATGCGAATGTTAAAGAGTGAGGTTTGCACGTTGTTTAAGAGTAACTTCTGATCTTGTGTTGAAATAGTAAATCAACAATGTAATTTCTACTCTGTATTTGTGACAAGGATTGCTTCCTATTTTTCACCCAAGATCCTTCAGCTCAACCTCACAACATTATGGTATGGCCCGGCCAGCCAGTAACTATTAGGTTTCAGGGGTAAAAGATACTAATAAAGTTCAAATCATTATGGAAATTCAGTAATGGAACCTAAACTAGGAATGCTTTCTTGTATCTATTGGCACCAATTTGTTTTCAACCTTGCATAGACGATATTCTTAGATGATTAGCATGATGGTTAACGAGTAAAGCATAAAGAATTTCTCTCTGCATCTTCCACAGCTGCCGAGGCCACAGTTTGGACTATTGACGAACCGAAAGGTTCGGAGAATTGATTGGGCAGCATTCAGATCCAGTGATTCCGCAAGTTAAATGAAACACGGTTCAACCTGATATAGCACAAGCATGCCATCTCGGACCAATCTAACCAGTTTGTGCAGACCTAATTATCTACGTAATTGAGATATTATACCTTAATCAAAGCAAAATTTTGGGAGAAATATAAGCCATAACAATTCAAATTTATGCAAACTAGGGTAAGAAAATTTCAGGACAGACTTTAACCACTTAGCCACAAAATTTAAACTAAAAGACCTGAAACCATTCATTTTTATTGCAACTGTAATACAGCAGTACTGAACCTAAAAATTATAGAGAAAAAACTGTAAAGTTTTTTGTAGTAGAACTTTACTTCTCAAGTGGTACTCGCATGAACTGTTACCAGATTATGTGAAACTTCAGTAAGTGGCAGGTACAAGGCAGATAGGCGTACAAAACTGAATTTCGGAAACAATAACAATGCAATTGCTCTGCATCTACTGTCATTTATTGCATATAATCCTTCTGGCAGCTTCTATCAAGTTCTGATAATACTGGTTACTCTGCAGATAAGGTGTCAAGCAAATTTGTCAGATAATTGGCGTAGTTCTGCCCTGTAATATCCAAAGCAACTAGAAGCTATTTCTCCTTAGACGAGCTTACTTGTCTGCACTCTGCAGAATGCCGAGTATCATAACTAGCTCCAGTAACTCCACTATCTTAATGGTATAGAACATGGTTTAAGTGCTTTTTTGCACTTCTAAAGAAACACTTCGCCACCGCCTTTTCTTAGACATGATCTGAAAATATGAAGCTTCTTGATCAGCAATAACAAATAAGGAACTAAGTTGCATCACAAGCATCATCAGCAGGTGTAAGAGAACATAAAAGTTGAAAACGAAACTTCATTGTTGTTTACACCTTGAATAGGCAGTTAGCTCGGAGACCAAAATTATCTCAATATTTTGTGGAAAAGAAAACAGAACTTTACCACAGATGAACCATGTTTATTATGTGACAGAACATTAAATGAATGGAGAAGAGGTACATTTAACTACCATATTTTTTTTTATATAAATGAAACGAAAATGCAGAAAACAAAATCAGATATATTATGTATCAATCAGAATGTAAACCACACACTAAATGACTCGATAAACACCACACCTTACAGGATGGAGGAGGCAATGAAACTTGGCGAACAGTCTTTCCAGGTTGTTTTAATTGTTGAATCTCTCGAAGCTGGCTCACAATATTCTCCAAAAGTTGCAAATGAATTTTGTCTTTTTCCCTGTGCTCCATAGAAATATTGAGCTTTCCTCTACCCTCTTGCACAACCCTTAGCCTTTCCCATAACCTTCCAACTTCATTGTCAATTTTTAACCTTTCATAATCAACTGCAGACATGGAATTTCTCCGGAAAACAGAAACCAAGGGTTTTCTTAGTGTGCAACCCAGAGGTGGCAGTCCACTAGTTATGTCTGAGCAACTTCGGCTGATGTCCTTCTCAGTTTGGGAACTGCTCGTGGCTGGACTAGCACATGATACTGGGATGTCTAAGGCAGTATTCACCAACAGTTTTTCACTTCCATTTCCTCCGACATCACAACACAGATCAAACTTATCATCAATCACATGAATATCATGAACATAAGCATCCATGTTTAACTGTGTATTGCATGAAAATTGGTAATCCTTATTTGAGTCATCACAATTATGTGGAAAAATATTATCAGTCTTGTTGCAAGTTTGAATTATTTTTGATGCCAATCCTCCACTTGTACTAATGGTACCACTTTGTCGCTTTACTTCCTCAATAGCCCCAACAGGTTTCTCATGCAAAATATATCCTTCAGCAGTTGACAAGTCAAATTGTAATTGCATCTCTCTTTCTTGAGGAAATACTTCATCCAACTTTGGGATTGGTAACTCTTTCCCAAAGGCAAGAGTATTGTCTGCATTTTCCTTCTCACAAACAGATTCATTAATCCTCTGCGTCATCTGCAAAGGATCCTTACCTGAATATTGCAATGTAGACGGCCTTTTTTCAAGTGAGGTTCCTATGTCTTGTGCATCATAATGCATCTGCTCACTTCCAAATATCATTTGCCTATAAGTTTCAACTTCCTTCTCCAAGAAATGCTTTTCCCTTTCCCTTCTCAGTAGGATCTCTTTAAGAATGTTCATTTCTTCAAGATCATAAGCAGATTTTTCTTCTATCATCCGCTGGTATTGCCTAGCTTCCATTTCTATTGATGCCTTCTCCTCTTGCAGACGCAGAATCATTGCCATGGCCTCATCTGCAGCAGTAGCAGCAGCATTCCTCTCTTTCTCAAGTTCAAGGTTCAAAGCAGCTCGAGCTGCATGCTCTTCTTTCAGTGCTTTTTCCAAAAAACTAATTGCATAGTTTTCATCAGGATCAAAGGAAAGCTTCACTTGTTCATTAAATTTCAAATCATCTTCAGGTGATGCAACCTTCTCCATTGAATTATTTTCACTTACAGGTTCATTTGATTCAAAATCAGGTGGCTCTCTCCCCAGCAAACCCATGTCCATTGAAGATTCCCTGCCATCTAATTTCACATAACCATGCACATTAGAAGCAGCATCAACTATGCAGAAGTAATATTAAAATGTGCATGCAGTGTTCAAAACATTTTTTTGTTAAAAAAGCAAGGGTTATGAGAAGCAAATGTCTCAACAGGGGAAAATCAGATTTGAATGCTATCACTTCAAAAAGGTATGGTTTGGAAAAGACACTAAGTTCTTCCTTTGCTGACTTATTAAAATCAGAATTAGGGTAATGACAGGGATGGATATGCTACTTCTATTCTATATTCAACATTAGGTTATAATGGGAAGGTTCAATATCACCATTTGAACCTTCTCGTGAGCAATGAAAAAAAAAATAAAATCCAAATGCGTGAAATATAATGTGGTAGAAACCTTTACACTTTGCTTGGGAGGAGTATGGTAAAGTAAGGTTTTGTAAAGTATGATATTATAAGGAAAGGTTTTCATAATTTTTAAAAGAAAATAAAGTTTTTAAAAATATTTGGAGGTTTTCAAGAGAAACTTTTCTCAACTCACTAATTTGGTGGGTGAAATTGGAGGTTTTAATTTTTTAAAACCTTATTTTAGAAACCTTCACTCTCTCCCAAATACAGCTGGATAGTTTTTAAACCTTAAAAACCTTTCTTTCATTCCCTTAAACAACTTCCTCCGTTAAACTCTTTTCAATATGCCTATAATTCTAACATAAAACACAAATTTATATATCTTCCAGAAATGGTTCAAAATTTAAATGCAGAATTAGAAGGGAACCATAAATAATTCACAAAAAAGATTCAATAGAATTAGAAATAGAAAATATTTATGCAAACTTATCTTGACACACTCACAATTCAGAGCAAGGCCGCCAGAACTATCAGGTACTATGCTTTCTTCATTAGCCTCATTCACCATTTTACTGACACTGGCGGGAGACGGACAAAGAGCTTGTGCATCCCACTGAAAAGGATCACATGATGAAACAGAAGACATCCTCCCATTGTCACTAGCACCTTTCCTACGACGCCTAAGAGCATGTCTCGACTTCTGATTCAAAACTCCCTTCCCCTTGATATCAGATCTCTCTTCTTGCACATCCTTTGCATCCATTACACCGCTCCCAACGCCTCCTTCACTTCTCTTGCGGAATGAGCTATACGATGCTTCATCATCAAAACCAAAACATTTATTTTCACAATTTTTCTGATTCAGGTTTTTATCCAATATTGAATCAAACGGGAACTTGCTCATAACAGAGAATTGAACAGAGGATATCTTCTCTGATGGACAGTCTACAAGCGCTCTTTGCCAGCAGTTATCACTATTGGGGTCACCAAAAAGTCCATTGCAAGGGCATGGCAGAGACAATCCAAATATGCCCAGAAATTTCGAGGCCGAATAAGCAAGGGTTGATGCACAGAGGAGAAGATATGCAATGGAGAGATCAAGAAATGCACCCACTAGCCCACTAAACGTCCATGATTCTACCTCATTACACGGCATTTTTGCAGGAAAATATTCTTCAATAACCCAGTTGACAAATCAAACAAACTGGTTTACCGTCCGATTGAGAGAAAACTGAAGAAAAGCAGAGAGGTGATATGTCAATTGCAAGTCTAACTTTTGCCGTCAAACATTTTATTGAATTAAAAAAGGATGCAAAAAAAAAGCTAGCAAATATTGCACAAGAAAATGCAGAAAAATTACGAGAGAGATTTCTATTCATTGACTTCGTTTCCTGCAGTTTCTCAGCAACCAAACAAATCCAAAAATAAGAAACTCAGCATTAACATGGTTTACAAGTTGACTCACCGCGTTGCTACTGAGTGGAATCAGTCATGAATTCTCTCGGATTACGGCCTAAGAGAGTTGCTATGAAGTTTCATTTCGTAGAAATGGACAAAGCTACTGTACTTCCAAAGAAAACGTTTGTAATTTCAAACCTCTGGAATTGGCAACATTCCCAATGTGGATACGACGCCGTTGCTTGTGCCCACAGACTTTTGATGGTAGTCGAGATTCGTCAAGCTCACGCGCCATTTGTCCGTTCCGCATTTTACAGAATCATGTCCGTCAAAGCGCCGTGAGAAAGTGTTCGCTTGATTAATGATTATGGTATGATTTCCGTCACCGTGGGCGTTATGAGACGGAGAATTGAATGAAAGGAATAATCGTAGCCATGTGCTCGGATAACGTACAATCGAGTTCAAGACAAATTTGAAATTTAAATATTTATATTATTAAGTTGAAATTTTATGTATTAAATATTTATTATTAGAATTTATTAACATAGATAATTAATTAAATATAATATATATTAAATAATGTTTATAATATTTATCTGTTGTTTAAATAAATGTATAAATAACACTTAAAAAATTATAAATTATTAATAAATATATATTTTATAAATACCATAAAATATTATTCTTTTTATCTTCTTACATGAAAAAGGAATATCAAATAGTTATATTATAAAATTTAATTGATTCAATATATATATACATTGAATCGATTAAACTTTATAATATAACTATTTGCTAAAAAATTTTATAATATAATTATACGATTTTATATAGTATCATAATTAATATATAATTATTGTATATATAACAGCTGCATGCAATAATTTACTTTCAATGAATAAATAAATAAAATTGCCAGTGAGGTTCAGAACAAATTTTATTACAAATATAAAGTCAGTACGTAAAATCAGGTTAAAATGAAGAGAAAGCAATATTATATAATTGGAGATTCAAATTTACTTGTCAGGTTAACTGCTACCATACATCCAGAGTATCACAATCCACAAGTTCAGTGATCAAATAAAACTATATTACAACTTTGTAAGAGATTGCAGAATCAAACAATTGTAGGTACTGTCCAGAGCCGTGAAGATTCTCTGCACTATCTTAGACGCTTCCTTCCACCAGCAAAGGACCACTACGCCAACGTCTTTTCTTGGACATGACCTGAAAATTAATGCAATCTTTAATTTTTCTGATAATCAACTCAACTGTGGCATCTATTATTACAAAATTGGATGTAATAAAATTAGAGGAGTAATACATTGGAGGTTAAAGGAGGCAATGAGGCCCTGCGGGCTGCCTTTCCAGGTTCTGTCAACTGTCGAATCTCTCGAAGCTGACTGATGATATCTTCCACAATTTGTAGCTGAACTTTCTCCCTTTCCTTGTTCCCTTTAGTGAAATGTAGCTTCTCTCTTCCTTCTTGCACAAATTTCAGCTTTTCTCTCAGCCAACTAATTTCACTGTCTATTTTATACCTTTCAATATCAAATGCAGACATGGATTTTCTCCTCATTTCAGAACGTGAGGATCTGCTTCTTGAACTACCAGTTGGTGGCAACCCAATGGGAATATTTGGATTTTTTGAGTTAGCAGAAGCATTCGTCGAAAGCTGCTTATTTTTGTCTCTCATGACCTGCTTATACACAGTGGCTTGATCATCAATGACATGAATATCATGAATATCACCTTCTTCACTTTCTTTGTTATCAATAGCTTTCTCATGCAAATTACGTGGTGGAGTAATCTTAGACAGGTTTAACTTTGAAGTTGCATTTATTTTCTGTGCTTTCCTTTCCTCATCAGTTTCAGGAATTGGAATTCCCATTTGATTTGAAGAGTTATTATCTTCACTTAATTTTGTACTTGGTAAATTTTTCCAGTTTCCTTTTTCTGTCTTCTCCTCCTTGTCAGTGGAATCACTAGTGTTCATCTGTGGCATCATCAGCATTGAATCTTCATCGCTGGAATATAATGTTATTTCTCCCTTAGTTGCAGGGACACCATACATTTCCTCATCGAACTGCTCATTCCCAGAAATTATTTGCCTGTAGGCTTCAACTTCCTTCTCCAAGTAATACTTTTCCCTCTCTCTTCTCACTAGAATCTCTTTCAGAATGTTCATTTCTTCAGCATCATATGCATATTTCTCTTCTATTATCCTCTGGCATTGTATTGCTTCCATTTCTAGGGACGCCTTCTCCTCTTGTAGACGCAATATCATAGCCATGGCCTCATCGGCAGCAGTAGCAGCAGCGGTTCTCTCTTTCTCTAGTTCGATATAGAGGACAGCTCTAGCAGCATGCTCTTCTTCTAGTGCTTGTTCCAAGAGTCTTATTGTACTTTTTGCATTGCAATCTGAACCTGGATCCCCATGTGAATTTAACTCATCAACAATTGATGCATTTTCGTAAATGGGTTCATTCTCATCTACAGATTCATTCAATTCAAAACCATCTGAAAACTTTCTCTTCGAACCAATGTCCACTGGGGCTTCCTTTCCATCCAAAATTTCACAATCATTTACATCACAAGCTGCATTGCATGTGAAAAAATAATGAGAAATATATATGCTAAGGAGTTCCTGCAATAAATTTTCTTTCTACGTCCAATTTTCAAGCACATTGTAAGCGGAAAAAAGCCATCACCTGATTCACCTTCAAAGTCAGCAGGATCGTTGCCATCTTTACCTGTGTCTTCATCTGAATTACTGAGTCTGCTAGGAGCCGAACGAGAAGTATCTGCATCCGACAATAAAGACTTGTACGATGGAACCCAGGGTAACTTCCCATTGTGATCAAAGGAGCCTTTTCTACGGCGTCTGAGGCCATTTCTTGATCTGTGACGAGTTACCGATTTCCCTTTCAACTCATATCTTCCCTCTTTCACTTCCGGAAAATTCACTGTACCCATCACAAAACTCTTTTCTTTCAACTTAGCCAAATCTCCACCTGTAAAATTGTTTCTCCTCCTCTCTGAAGATGAGATACACGAGACCTCATCCTCTGATCCAACACCCTCGTGTTTATCATCATTCCTGTCATTTTCCTTGTTGAAATTTGATTGCAAATCGTTTCCTATTGGACTGAAAGGGAACTTGCTCTTCAAAGAGCATTGAGTAGTGGAAATTTTCTGTAAAGGGGAATTAAGTAATCGTGTTTGCAAGCAGATTTTGTTGTTGTTGTTGTCGTCAGGAATTGCAGAAAAGCTTTTGCAAGGACACGGTAAGCTCAATCCAAACAGGCTAAGAAATTTGAAGGCGAAATACGCAAGACTTGATGCGCAAAGGAGAAGGAATGTAATGGAAAGATCAAGAAATGCACCCACTAGCTCACTAAATGTCCATCTACGAATTTCATGGCAAGGCATTTTCTTCCCCCAGAAAAAAAATTGTGTCTTGCTTGTGATATGGATGGAATTCAATGAACTAATCCTCTGTTTGGTTGCAGAGAAACGCCAAAGGAAGCAACAATCATCGGCTTCACCAGAGGATTAGGTAGTGAATCCCCTCGCATCTGTCATCTCACAAAAACCCCTAGTTTTGGACGGTTGGTTATAAATTTGGCGAATTTTGGGGGAAGGCGCCCCACAATTCTTGGAAAGACGAACAAAATCGAAGTTCCGTTGCTTTTCAAAATAAACAAATTTGAAAATAATATATTTAAGGGAAAAAAAAAAACAAAAAGAAAAGAAAGAATAAGAACGCTCTTTTAGAATTTCTTTTTTGGAAAAAACTCAAGAAGTTTAATGGCTGTTAAACTTGTCATAGCCCAAAAAGCCCAAGGCGATGCGGGTGCTAACCAAAGGGAATGGAAGGGAAATTCTTCCCTACGAGGGTGTATATACCTATCAAATTGATAGCTGACATATCATTTAAAATTAAAAAATATATATATTATTTAAAATATGATAAAAATTTGTATATTAATATAATTTTTAATTTTTAATTGATTAAATAAATAAATTATATATGAGGGTTTTCGAAAATAAAATACTAAAAGTTCATAATTAATAAGTAATACACATTTCCAATTCAAATTAAATTAATAATTTATGCATCCAATATCTGTTACTGAACTTGCTTATAAAAATAAATGGATTTATTTATAAAAGTAATTGTTATCTACAAATTAATATTTGCAATATATGGCTGTTACTCGCAATAAAATTAAACTTATTAATTAATACTGTTGTTAATTTTACAATAATAAATTTTTTAAATAAAATTTAATTATCATATTTACCATATAATAAAAAATTCATCAAAATAAAATATATAAAATATGATAATAAAAATTAAAAATAATCACTATCAAAATTTTAATTTCTTACAACATCAATATCATATGTAGTATACCGTAAAAAGTATCATATAAAATTTCTTATAATATTGATACTATTATATATTTTAAAATATATTCAAATCAAGAAATTCAAACGAAACTATTTTAAATTAGAATTATTTTTAAATCAAATCATTTCAAGTTAAAACCGTTTCAAACTGAAATCAAATCCAACTAAAACCAGCTCGTCCAGGTGTAATTAAGGTTGTCAATTCTCAAATATTACATGTAAATAAGAAAAATTCAAATAATTCATTTAAAAAAACAAAAAATAAATATCTGGCATTTTATTATTATTATTATTATTATTATTATTGAATTTTATATGTGGGCCAAGACAAATAGGTGGGAATTTTCGTTTCACATAACCATCAGGTGCAAATTCAACTTGCAGCTGGCCTTTGCCTTTTAGTTGTATTTTCTATCAATATCAATTTAACTTCTTTTTCTAAATATTTAGAAATATTTTGTCAACTTTGTTTTCATTTTTTACTAATAAATAAATTAATAATTAAAAATATTAAATAACGATTTTTTATAAAAGTTCAATTTTGAGCCCACTTACCCAATAAATCTAACTTAGCATCCACCAAATCAGAGTAGATATGTGGGGTAAGAATGTTAAAATAAATTCTTGATGTAGAAATTTGATCTCTTGAGTATGTCATAGTTTTGATGAGTAGGTGAAATTGCAGCAGTTGTAAATCTTGTGGTGGTTGTTGAAACTCTATACTCATCAACTGCCTAAGATTTCATTCATATCTTCTTTGTTCTTAGAGGTCAGATGGAAAGGGACTCAGCAGAAAGGAAGTAAAGAGTACCCCAGACCCAGAATTCAAAAATTAGTCTATCCTGAGCATGACTCCAATTAATAGGCAAATCCACTCCTTCATAGAATATGTCGTGTACTCATGCCTTACAATTAATTAGGGATTTCCGTTTCAATTACGTCTCAGTACTCCAATGGGAAAAGCTTTTTCCCAAACCGGCTTCAAACCAATTAGGGCATGTATAAAACCTAAATTGAAGTATATAACAAAATGGGAAAATCAATTTCAATCAAATCATACCAAGTGTGAAAGTAATTGCAACATTTTTAATTGGATTTCAGTTTAGCTGGATCATCTCAAGCATGTAACAATTAATTTTCAATATCATAATTTTACATATTTTTAAATGAATTTTATTAATTAAAAAAATTGAATTATCTCTTTTTTAAATAAAAAGATTAATAAAAAATAAATAAATTAAATTAAATTATTGTGAAATTTTGATTATGATATTAGTTAACTACTTATTAGAATTAAAACTGCTAGTGTTTATCATAAAATGATAAAAAAAATTTAATTATATAATCTAGCATAATTAACAAAGAAGATGAAAGAGAGTTAAATTAATAGTTTCAACTAATTATTTATCTTGAACGTCGTGCACATATTAAAATTTTTTATATTATTATTATATAAAATAATATAAATTTTAAATGTATTTCATATTTAAATTTTAAATTCAAAACTGTTATCAATAGAAGGTAAATTTAAAATAATTTAAAAAATTAATTTTTTATAAAATAATATGTTCAATTTTATGAATGTATCTTGTTCTGTATAGAGATTAAATATATAATCTATTACTTGCAAATAAAAAAGATAATAGTGGGAAAAAAAAATTAGAAATCCAACAAATTAATACAAGTGATTTCTAATTCTAGATTAAAAATTTTAAAAACTTTGAAATATTAATTAAACACAAAATTATAAATCAACATGTATCAAACAAATTAAAAATTTTAATATTTATTATTATATATTATTAATATTTAATAATATTTTTTATTTATATATTACACTGTCCTTAAACCCATGTGATACTCTAGCAATATTTTAGCAAACATAAGCACAAATTAATTTACTTCAAAACTATCACTATTGTTCATTGGGGATTTGAGTTTTAATTCACTTATCCAAAAGTTGTTGCCGCGTCCCACCATCTTGGGCGGTAGACTTCCTGCAGCTTCTCAAAATTCGGGCTCTTTCTTCGCGTGTTCAGTTTGGTCTTATATTTTCTAGCACTTGGCCAAGTTTGCTCTGGATAATTTCTGTCCTGGCTGGCTTTCGGGCTCTTTCAGATCTAGCATACTTTCAGGCTCCCGAGCTTTTAGGTGTCTAGACGCTCACTAGCCATGCGCGCACTTAGACATCATCTAGCCCTACAGGCTTCCGGACATCCGAGTACTCCCTTGCCCCATGCAGGTCTATCAAGTGTTATTAAGGGCAAATGTATTTTAACAGTCCTAAAATTAACACTGTTTAATTTGAAAATTGAGTTTTAATGTATATATATATATATATATATATATATATATTATAAACCTATATAATAAGAATTTATCGGATACGAAGTACTTGCAAAAGATATGATGGGGATCATCTTAGTTTACGTACAGACACGTTGCAACTGAAACCCAATCCTGTTAGTTGCATCTCAACTGCTACACTGTACTAAATGCCATCCACCAAACCCCACTTTAATTACAAGTTCAATTCATCCAAGATTTCAATGTTTAATCCGTTCCATTTCCAATAAAAGGAATTTCATTAAATTCTTAATAATTATACATCATTTATTTTCAAATTACAATGAATTTTGAATTTTTAAGATTTTACCACTCTAAGAAATCATCTTCGATTCAATGGCCTCAGTCCTAAAGAGACAAAATTAGTCCTGACAATATTCCCTTTAATTAAAAGTAAATTTCAACTTATTTTTTAAATTTCTTTCTAAAACATAATATTTTAATAGATATATCCTGTAAAATTTGAGATGTATTGTGGGAATTCAGATTAATTGGAATATGTACGAAAGAACGCGTACTGTGTTCCTGCTTCCTACCCGGTCTAAAGGTGTTTGTGCAAGATCAAGACACCTCGTGTGAACTGAAAGCAGACTTGGAATTTTTCAGGTTTGTCCAGCAAATATAGAATATAAAGTTGTAAGGATGTGAAGATTTTCCAATGTTGAGAATCTTCCATGGTGTGATGTATGCAACTGGTAGGTTCCTTGTTGCGAGGTTGATGAATACAATTCAACCATGCAACCTAACAAAGTTGACTGAAAGCACCCCTCTCAAAAAGTTCCAAGCTTTATAAACAAACGTTCGAGAAAGTATTCTCTATTTTCTTCTTGTCATCTTTCCTTCATTCCATGTCTTTATAGCCGCTCCCTGCTGCCACCATCTCCATGAAGCTCAACCGTCTTTGCATCATCTTGCCGGCTGACTTGGATGAAATCGCACAATATGGCCAACCCAGGCTCCCTCCACCACCTGCAAAAGCAGAGGCGAAAAAACACCACCACCACCACCACCACCATGGTTGCGGGAGTCAAGTTGTAGCTTTCTTTGGTGACTCACTTCGCCGGTTGTATGACTCGAAATGGGTTGGTTGTTGTCAGCCTGATAAGCCAAGAAAACAACCGTCTGGTGCGTTTTACGACCTTGACGGAATTCAAATGTCTGAGAAGGTTGGTGGTGACAATCCGAGGATTTTCAGTTATGCTGAGCTTTTTATAGGCTCTAATGGTTTTAGTGAAGATGAAATTCTTGGGAGTGGAGGTTTTGGCAAAGTGTATAGAGCCGTTTTACCAAGTGATGGTACTGTAGTTGCTGTGAAATGCTTGGCTGAGAAAGGGGAACAGTTTGAGAAAACTTTTGAAGCCGAGTTGGTTGCTGTAGCTAACCTACGACACAGGAACCTCGTCAAGCTACGAGGATGGTGCGTTCATGAGGACCAGTTGCTTCTGGTTTATGATTACATGCCCAACCGCAGCCTTGACAGGGTGCTCTTCAGAAGGCCAGAGAACTTCACATCACCAACTCTTAATTGGGAGAGGAGAAGGAAAATAATTGGTGGCCTGGCAGCTGCACTACATTATCTTCATGAACAATTAGAGACTCAGATTATTCACCGGGATGTAAAGGCGAGCAACGTGATGCTCGACTCCCATTTTAATGCTCGGCTAGGTGACTTCGGCTTGGCACGATGGCTGGAACATGAACTTAAGTACCAAACCAAGTTGCCTTCAATGAGAAACCGCCAATTTCGCTTAGCAGAGTCAACAAGAATCGGCGGCACAATTGGTTATCTGCCACCTGAGAGTTTCCAGAAAAGAAGTGTTGCTACTGCAAAATCTGATGTTTTCAGCTTCGGGATTGTTGTGTTAGAGGTGGTATCTGGGAGGCGAGCTGTGGATCTCACATGCCCAGAGGACCAGATTATTTTGCTGGACTGGATCAGGAGGCTATCAGATGAAGGGAAGCTTTTACAAGCAGGAGACAACAGGCTCCCAGATGGCTCCTATGCACTCTCTGAAATGGAACGGTTGATTCATCTCGGGCTTCTTTGCACCCTTAATAACCCACAACTCCGGCCGAACATGAAATGGATTGTGGAAATACTTTCCGGCGACATTCCCGGCAAACTGCCACCGCTCCCATCATTTCAGTCCCACCCTCGGTACATTTCTTTATCATCCCCATCTAATACTAGCACAAGTAACACCAGCACCACCAGGTCCACCTCCACCCCCAGCTCCAACACAACAATCACATCCGCTTCTTCAAACTTTGTGACAGCCATTGGAGAAACTATATATGCAACTGCAGAATTTGGAAACCATGACTTTAGTTCTTCTAACAACAGAAGTCATCGACGAAGCACACACTTCATGGTGGAAACTCCAAGAGAAATATCCTACAAGGAAATTATTTCTGCTACAAACAATTTCGCTGGCTCACACAGGGTAGCAGAGGTGGACTTTGGAACTGCCTACCATGGCATTCTCGAAGACGGCCACCGAGTTTTCGTGAAGAGGCTTGGCATGACAAAATGCCCCGCAATCAAAACTCGATTTTCATCTGAACTTCAAAATTTAGCCAAGCTCCGCCATAGAAACCTAATACAGCTCCGTGGATGGTGCACTGAGCAGGGAGAGATGCTTGTTGTCTATGATTATTCCGCAAATCGTCTCCTAAGTCACCTCCTTTTTCATCATGATAACAGAGTTGGTCACTCTATCTTGAAATGGCGTCACCGATATAACATTGTGAAGTCACTTGCTTCTGCCATTCTTTATCTCCATGAAGAATGGGATGAACAAGTTATCCACAGAAACATCACCTCTTCTTCAGTCATTCTTGATCCAGACATGAATCCAAGACTTGGTAACTTTGCCCTTGCAGAATTCTTGTCAAGAAATGACCATGCCCATAAAGCAGCCACTAAGGGAAATAAATCTGTTCGTGGGATTTTTGGTTACATGTCACCGGAGTACATGGAATCTGGGGAAGCAACACCAATGGCTGATGTCTATAGTTTTGGTGTTGTAGTGCTTGAGGTGGTCACAGGACATATGGCAGTAGATTTCCGGCGACCGGAGGTGCTAGTAGTCAACAGAGTTCATGAGTTTCAGGCACAGAAAAGACCACTGGAGGAACTCGTTGATATAAGGTTGAACTTCGAGTACGATCATAAGGAACTGATGAGACTTCTGAATTTGGGAATTGCATGCACTAGATCCAACCCAGAATCAAGGCCAAGCATGAGGCAGATTGTGAGCATTCTCGATGGTAATGATAAATTCTTCACGGCAGCAGAGCAAAGGAAGGAAAGTAGAGAGGGATGGAAAGAAAACAATGCTTCTTCCTTGTCACTGATTAAGAGAATCCAAGCTCTGGGGATACAATGAGCAAACAGTTACAATTTTTTAGTTTTATTTCTTTTCTGTTTTTGTAACCTCTGTATACTCTGTAGATGCTTTATTTTACAATATATTTTTTCTTTTTTTTTTTTTTAAACGTATCCATTCAAGCACCCGAGTTCTTGAAAGGATTCTGATGCAAACTATGCACTGATCTTTGGCAGAATGGGAAAGATTTGCAAGTTATAAGATAAAGCATCCTCTTAAAATCCAAAAAAACTATACAGACAACCAATGATACATTTGATTTAGGTTACCATGACGTTTAGATCTACTAGACATGAAAAACTAACCCAAAAGAGAAACAAATAAGTTTCTTTTTTTAGGATGGAAACGTCTTTGCTATTCATCCAATATTACTCATCATCCATTCTACTTCTTGCCGGATGTTGCCTTCCAAGGGTACGGAGTCTCCATTACCAAAAGCAGACCTTGGTCTTTTCTTTATGGAAGCAGCGCCAGCGCCGGCGGCCTGTGAGCCAACACCCATTGGAGAAACTGGGCTCCCTGTTGAAGTCAAGCAGCTTTCAACTGAGCAATCACCAATTCGAGCTGGCAAATTTGCTGTACTTTTGTTCTCCAGAGCTGCAGCAAGTTCAGATAATGAAGGCATTTTTATGTTATCCATTGGGACAATTCCTTGGCATTCATTGGAAACCTTGATTGCTAGTTCAGATAGCTCCTCCCTGGCAGCTTCAAGCCCAGCAGATGCTGCAGCCTGATCATTCAGTGCTTTACAAGCTTTCTCAAGAATTGACTGTAGGTATTTCCCCTGTGCTTCAATTCTAAGTTGAAGCCGGCGCTGCACCTACTTACAAGAAAAACCCTCAAAGAGTTAAAATATTTAAGATAATAATAATAATAATGAAAACAACTAAGCTAATACTCTATTAGTATTAAACAAAATTGCTGATTCTATGAGACTATCCAACAGAGTTATATACTTGATTCATTTATAATAACCATTTGCAAGAATCCATCAAATAAATGCTAGCTCACGAGGAAAATTTTTGCAATTCTCAACTGCTGCATGCTAACCTGAAAAAAGTTCAAAACCTATACTTTGTTGGCTATTCCGGATGCAAGGGCAAGAGTAAAAACTAACCTCTAGCTGCTCGTGCAGTCTTCTCTGGACTTCCATCTGTACCCGCAAAGCCTCAGTAACCTGGTAGCCACTGTTTGGAGGATGAAAAGCAGCATTTTAGTGGCACGAAGAGATAGGACAAAGTTGCTCAAGAAAGGGGAAATATGAATGACATACTCATTTAGATCCTGTGCTATCAATCTCGATGATGTTGATGTTGATGAACCAGTATCCTGACTTTCTGCAACAGATGCTGCTATCCCAACTGCACATAATTACTAAACAGATCAGAATGTTAACTGAACTTTTAAAACAGAAATTCATTTTGCACAAAAGAGAATGGTTTCCCTAATTCTACCTATCCAGTCACACTTCCCATCCCCATTTTCTACTCGCCCTCAAAAACATTATGATTTTGCAGGTCTATAATCATCTAATGTACAAAAACTATATGTTGTGGGGATACTCAAGGATTTTGAAGAAATTTTCATACCATCCTTAGAATTATCATTTGATTCCTTGCAAGATTGCCTACCCAACCTGTATTTCTGCATTCAAAGCAAGGAATAACAATGAAATCAGAAGAAGATAAAACACCTCTAATATCAAATGATTCAAGAAATAATTGCATCACAAACCTGCAGGTGAGATTTTAAGTGATACAGGGTAAGGCCCTTCACCCCCATTGTTCTCATGATAGTCTTTGGTGTTGCTTCTGCAATACATGTCAAGAAACCAGAAAGTTTCCATAATTAATCAACAAGAATTGCACTGAATAGTAATTCAGGTACATTTAACATGCATATGTTAGCTGATCATAATTGGATTTCAGGATTCGAGTTGACAATAGATGGAAACTAGACAGGACAACTTAAAGAATTGCAAGTTTATAACTATCTTTCTGCTTGAAACCAGCTGAAACCACCACACTGATAGAAAAGCACAGCACGTATGAAGTCTGCAGCACTAAAACCGATAATAGAAGCAACTGGCATCATTTCTAACAAACCGGATCCAACTTTTAGCTAATCAAATTCAAATATCAAGGGCCTTATACAGCATTTTCCAGGTTTGCTTCTAGCCTTTGAGGTCAGATTATTACATGAGCTTGTGCACGTTATTTGACGACTGATTCTCAAGGCAGACCTTGATGCCTATGCTCAAGGCATCAAAGTAGGCCTTGCATGCATCATATGAACACCCTATTGTGGATTCATAGGATGCTGCATCAACTAATTGGGATTAGGGAACTACACTGCGTGCAGCATTTGCATATGACTTACTTTTAGAGCAGCTACAGTTCCTTGCAACAACAACTAAAAACAAACGTGAACTATATTGAAGTTATTATAAACTATTTTTTGTTGGTGAACTAAAATGTGTCAAAAATGAAAACAATGGGTTGAATAAATCTAAGATCAACATCCGAAACTGTCTTTCTAATAGGTTGAGCAAGCTTAAGAGGAATTATTATTACAACCATCTGGATAACATCCATGAGAACCACTTTAACAACACAGCCACACCACATCTATTACACTCCTACACTTCAACTATGAATGAACACTCAAGCCACCACCCACATTCCTACTTTTGAATGTTCTCTGCAAGTGTACCATGTTAAACTGCATGTATTTTTTTTATGCGCCTTTTCCTTTATTTATTTCTCTTATTTCATAGGCATTGAACATCACTATAATCTAGCATTGAAGCAAAAATATGAAGTTGGAGCACATATGACACTCATGATAATGTAGACAGCATATAATAACAATGTAACATCTGTTCTCCAACCCAACAATTAATTTGAGAGCACGGGTACCACAGATACTGGAGAGGCACTTGAAAAAGCAACTATACATCAAGGTGTAAAATTTACGTTGAAAATATGAGGTTAGTTTGTGTTCCAAATGTAAATTTGTAAGGAAGTATCACCATGTTATCTGGCATTTATCAATTTCCCAATGAGGCAAACTCACAATCCCCATACCCAAAAATAAATAAATAAGAGTTGACAAGGAAGCACTGCTTGCAGAAGCATGACTGTATAATATATATTTAAATAAAGCTTTCACCTTTTCTTCGTAAAGAAAGGAAAGTTTTAGAAAATGCAACAGATAAATAAGTATGGATAAAGCAGCATCTCTATGTCATGCCCTATAAGAAATTATGAGACCAAAGATGATGGGATGCCAGTTAGAATTTGAAGAGAAAAGGGAAATGCTTTCAGAAAGATAAGATTTACATAAATCTCATCACCTT
This sequence comes from Manihot esculenta, assembly GCF_001659605.2. Lineage (NCBI taxonomy): Eukaryota > Viridiplantae > Streptophyta > Magnoliopsida > Malpighiales > Euphorbiaceae > Manihot > Manihot esculenta. The sequence continues at coordinate 27,547,767 of NC_035163.2, forward strand.
CAAAGATATAATTGAAAAAATAAAAAAGGCAAGGCAGATTGCGAGAGGGTTTGGTTTACTTCTACGCTACCTCATGCTCATGGTTTGGCAATTACCATCCTAGAGGTAGCAATTGCAATTAGACGAAAATGAAAATGATTGTAGCAAGAGTTTAAAAATCCACATGAAGACTTGAAGTTTGAATCTTCACTGGTTTCAAGTAGCAGGTTCAACACAAACACTCAGATTTCTATGAAAGATTTAACAAAACAAAAAAGATTAAACAAAGTACCCCTTACTTTCTTTAATTAAGATGTGTTTTCCAGTAGTCTTCTATATACTGAGATTCATATGTTCATAGGAAGTCATAACCTCCAATTATTTATTCACAAAGACAATTTACTAGAGTTCTTAGTTAACTAATGATGAAACATAAACAGACATTAAAAAAAGAAAATCAGTGGGATGAAGGGATCAACATAGCATAATGCAGTTTAGATCAAACAATACAGTGACAGCTCTTGTCTGCTAAAACTGCCACCCTGCACCCAGTAACCAGAAGAAATTGATCATCTTTCTTACAGATTTTGACTCACAAAAAAATTATCAGGAACACCATCTAGATAAGAAAACTCACACTTCCATTGGATTTTTTTTATCCTCTCTTTTTGGACATGAGTAAACATTTTTTTAATATAGATCCAAAATATCATTTAATAGCCAATACAATCATTGAAACAAAAACCACATTCAAAAAAATCCTGAAAGTTGAAGCTTTTGAACACCTTGGAATTAGTATTCTGCAGTTCAAATACATTGCATAAGTCCATCCAGGACTTCAGGTTCATAAAACCTATCATTTCTCAAATCCTTCCTGTGACTACTACGATTACCATTTGCACTGGAAGGTTCTAAACTCTAAGAACAGGTAACAAGATGATAATAGCATGATGAGCTTGTATTAATGGTTCTTTTGTTTAACTAAATGTAGAGAAGCAAAAGTTACAGACCATGAATTAGTTTTTTTATTTCTCAATATAATATCCATTCAACAGCTAAATCATAAACCTTTACTTTAAAAAAAAAAAAAAAAATCTTTCCCAAGCAAAGACAAACTTCTATGGTGCCTATTTGTCCTTTTTGTTGTATTTTCTGGGATAAAAAAGTTAGAAATGCCCAACAGGCACATAACAACAACAAAGAATTAACAAAAGAATGAACTAGAAAAACAACAAGCACACAAAATCAAGAGGGATTAATTGGTCAACTAAAACCAATTGATACGCTAAAGATAACACTTCTTGCAATGTCAATATCATATCCTCTTTTTTTTTTCCAAAAAATATCATATTAAGAGGGAAAAAGAAAGCTGTGGGTCATCTCCACTAACACAGTGGGAAAGAGGAATAGAGAGCAGCAACTTGATGGACACATGATCACGTTAGCAGTAACAAGGACATCAGTGAAATTAGCCACTTCACCCAAATTAAATACATGAAAATTAAAGTAACCCCTGATAAAAAAAATAACCCCCCAAAAAATAGTTTTAAGAGAAGGAGAAAAGGGCAAAAACCCTCCTAGTAAATAAGGAAAAAGGCATTCCTATAATCACCCAAATTTATCAAGCAGAAGTTAGCCACATGTGAAATCTCCACATCAATTGCTGCAATCACCCCATTAACAGGTTTCCAACAAATTAAATACACAGAATCACAGAAAATTAAAAGCAACAAAAGGCACAAACCTCGGATTAGTAGTTGTGTCGATCACAAGAACCACTGAGCTAAATTAGAAGATTTGCACCCAAACTGGGTTATTATTTCTTTTTTTTTTTTTTAAAAAAAAAAAAAAAAGGGAAGAAGGACAAGAAGAATTTTCCTCTCATTAAATGAACTCAGAAACACAAGTTTCAAGTTCTAGGAATAAACAACAGTACAAAGAGCAGCAAGCACCAAATCAAATTCAAAACCAGAACCGGTAGCTGAACGCAGACTATATATTATACTCAAGTAAAAAAAAATTGTATCTACAAGTGAGAATCAGCACCGCCGTCGGGTCAAACAAAACCACATTCTATTAAAGAAGCAGGAGATAAAGAACAGCAAAGTTCAGCAACCCAAAAAATAAAAATAAAAAAACAGATAAACGCAGCAAAAAAAATGCAAAAGTAAATGAAAATGGAGAGTTAAAACGCACTGTCAGGTCCACCCAGCTGGGTGACAGCATCGACAAATCTCTCATGAAGCTCGGCGGTCCACCGGAGGCGGGGCTTCGGATCCGTAGTGAGAACCAAGCACGCATCCCCAGGCAAGTTGGTCCCGTCAAGCGACCCCTGGAAGTCCCCATGTCCTACACTTCCATCCAGCGGCAGCGAGTGTATCGACGAGTACATTTTGCGTTGATAAAAAGAAACCTCTGAAGAAGAAAAAGGGCACGGGAAATGCAGCAGAAGATCCAAATCGGGTTCCAGAGTCGGGGCACGGAGCCCCGAGTGAGAACAGAGGAAGATAGAGAGAGAGATATCAGTAAATGGGCATTTGTGTGGAAGAGAGAGAGAGAGAAAGAGAGAGCTTAAGACATGCAGAGGTTAAGACAGCGATGGGCTCGTTTGGGTGATGTGTTGTGTCTCTGTCTTTGGCTTTCTTTTTCCTTTTTCCAATTTTTAATTTATTATTTAATTATTTAACTAATTAATTATTTATTAATTTGAGGGATAGTTGTGCAGTGTGTAGGGAAAGAGGAGGACTCTGCTGACTGGGTGGCACATGGTGGTGGTGGCCTGTTTTTCGCCTGTGATTAAAAATTAAGGCGGCCGGAAAGTTAATCGGAGCTTAAAGTATCAAATCGATGCATTAATGATTTAATATAATTAGATAATTATGAGCTTACTTGCAAATACATCTTAATCATCAATCTGGATTATTTCCCCTTTGTTTTTTACGGATGACAATTATTAGGATACTGACTTCAAATCCAATTCATAATTTTAATACTGAAACTTCCTTTTATTGAAATTTAAATATTTTATAATTTAATTATTTAAAGTCATCTCAAATCTAATTTTGATATGTAAATTATGTTTTTTATTTACAATTTATATTTTAAAATCTCAATTTTTTAAAATATCTTTTAATATTTAATAAAATTTAATATATTTAAAATGAATATAATTAAAAAATTAATAGAAATATTATCTTTTCAATATATATAAAAAATAAAATAAATAAAAATTATAGAAAAAATGATATTTAATTATAAAATCATTCCAAACTCACATTAACATGATTTAGTCAAATTAATTACTCAAAAATACTTGATTTATTTTCATTATCATCCTCTCGATGCTTAAAAAATTAATTTTATTCTTATGTAATAGTTAAATCAAATGAGTTATGTCAAATAACCCATTCAATTAATTAAGTTACGTTTTTATTTAAACTAAATATAAAACCTAAATTAACTTTTTTTTAGTTCCTTAATCTAATTTTATGATTTCAATTTAATAATACGAAAGAAAAATAATTGACAAAAAATGACATTGGCATCTAATTTATTTGGGTTAATTATTTTAAATTCGAATCTTATTATGTTTAATTTTTTAAGATATGCATCAATCTAATATACATAAAATTAGTTTAAATATTACTTGATTATAATTTTAAAAAGAATGAAAATCAATAATTTACGCAAGTAGATAATATATAAAAAAGAGATGTGAAGTGATTGATGTCATATAATTATTGTGAGGTTTAAGTTCATGTATATTTTGACTGGGCGGATAAAATAATAAATAGTAAATAACTTGAATAGGTTAAAATTGTGTAATTTGAATTCTATTAATGCTGCGTTTACATATAAAAATAAAATTTTAGTTAGTTGTTTCACTGAGTGTTTGAAAAATATCGAAGAGTAAATAAGAAATCTAATAATTGTAAAAATTAAAATGATTATATCATCAATAATAATAGGAGATATAAGAAGTTCGGCTTTGTTTATAAATGGCGAGCCATAAAGTCTTGTTACTCGAGTGTGTGAGACACGAGAGATCAAACTCCTATATTCAAATGTACGAATCATAAATATATAATATTAAGAGTTCGATGAAAGACTTCTAGCGTGTAAGGTCCTATGGATAAATTTTAAATTTTATCAAAAGTCTCATGAATATTTGATTTTTCAAATTCGAATGTTTAACTTGTTGTATCTATATTAGGCATGCATATGTGGCATATCATGATTAAACATCCCTTTGTCATTTCAAAATAGCCTATTTTCACCCGTATAAAATACCTTAATTCTCGAATTTCCATTTACTCTTTATAAATTCTTAAGTTTTTTCACCGTTGCCATTTTTGCCTTCATATTTTCTCCTTTCATTATCTTCGAGCTCTCTCAAAGGTAATTTACTTTTATTTTTTTCTTTTTTATCTTTTACCTGCAACAAGATGAGTCAATTGTCTATCCCCTTTCGAATCTCTACTCAATTCATCAAGACTTATTTTTTTTAGAGTTCTCAAAATACAACTCAATTCATGAGACTTATTTTCTTTGAATTTTCAAAATACAGCTAAATTTTTGAATCCTTCTCAAAGTTTTCTCATCGCGTCTGTATCCATTATACTACTAATTCAAATCCTTGACGATAGGAAGGCCTCTAATCAACAACACCCCTTCATTCGTTTCAAGAAAAACATAGCAAAAATAGTTTTTATTTATCATATTTTTTTTAAATTTTTTGAAACTTTTACTCTTTAAACAGACAGCAAATCGTTAGACCTATTTCTAATTATGATACCATAGATATCTATAAAGGGCATATAAAAGTAGGTTTGAGACAAATTTTGTATAGAATTTGATTTCTCATGTGAAATAAATTTGATTTGATTGATTACTTATTATTATTCTTTCTAATACTAATGTACCTTATCTTCATTTTCTTTGAGTCAATATAATTTTTTTATAGATTAAAATTAAAGTATATTAGAAAAAATATTTATTTAATTATGAGAAACAACATTTTTAATAAGAGTGATTATAAATTTCAAGAAATTAATATTTTATACATCATAAAATAAAAATAGTAAGATATCAGTTAAAAATAGCAAAAAATCACATAAAAATATAAAAATATAAGTTAAAAAAAAATAAATTTCTTAGTATTATAGTGATACACTTTAAGATACTTAATCAATAAAAATTAAATTAATAGAGAATTAAGATAATCATCTATGCAAAATCGTATTTATAAAATGTGTTATCACAATTACAGATATTTTGATTTATAGATTGATGTGATATTTACATGCCATCACAGTGACTAGATAGATATGATGGATATACATAAAGAGTTTTAATAATTATTTATTTTGATTTGATAAAATAAATTATTTATATAAAAATTATAAAAACAAAAAAAAATTATATTAACCTTTTTTCTTAGTCAAAACAGACATTCTTTATTTTTTGAAAAAAAAAATCATAGAAGATAATTATAATATAAGGTCAAAGTTGTATGATATCTGAACTCTTATTCATTATTATCTCTTTCTTCTATCAAACTACATGTGAAAATCATGGGATTTTCTATGCGATTATACATTAATAGAAAAAAATTACGCCACATATCAAATTATTATAAGAAATAATTTATTTAAATTAAACAAACCCTAAATAGTTAAACTAATTAAAGAAATTACAACACTGTAATTATGTGATTGGTGGATTCAATTGAATCCAAAATTTTGGCCCACAGGAGAAATGAGCAGAGGCCTGATGCAACAGACGATTGTGGGGGTGGTGGGTAGATAAAAGAGAGGAATCGGGGACAACTGACAAGGTCAGTCCAAGGGCATTGGAGGCCATAAGAACAAGGGCGGCCAGTTTTTGGACCCCACAAACTTCTTCAAGCAACAAATATATATTTATTTAAATGGTTGCCATTCATTGAATTCTATTTAAAGATAAATAAATAAAAATAGCAAGTATATAGCAGTACAAGCTGACAATGAGCCTTGAGACAAGAAAATAAGTTTGCAAAATTTTCCCAGTTATGGTGATTGCAGTGGGGCTTGGCTTGCTTCCTCTTGTTGCTGACAATTGACAATACAGATTTTTTCTTTCTTTCTGCTTTGCTTTCACCCAACTTGCTGCAAAGGACATCACAGGCAGCAAGCAGTAGCTGGATATAAATGAGCTGCTTCTATTAAAGCCTTTGATTGATGAATTTGTTTACTCTCATATTGTTTCTTGTAGAGTTAAAGTTTAGGCTCTTTTATGTTGCTGACAATTTGCAGTCATGGGTTAAATCAGTTGAATCAAACCAAAAGACTTTAGATTCTTTTCCTTATTCTCTGTTTCACCCACTTGGTTGAAAATCTTCTTCACCATCCCTATATCATATCTCAGACAGATCATGGAGATTTTTTTCTCCCTCTTCTTTTCATATTACTGAAAGAGAATAATTGACACGTTAAATTCAAATTAAAATTTTTAAATACTACAATTTTTTTAAAGAAAATCTTTAAATTTTGTCACTAATAATGATTTGGCAAGTTATTTATCATTGTTCTCGTAAAGGAGATATGATAATTATGTAAAAAATGGCCGCCCATAGGCATTGCATAGGATGAGTGACAAGTTAGTAAGGCAAGCAGCAGGCAGCCTTAGCTGCCAACACATTAAAAAAAAAAAAAAATTAATATCAATATTATTTGAATTGGGAGAAAGAAACATTTTTAATCAATCTGGATAAAAATCCACTTTCCTTTTTTTAAAAAAAAAACTTAAATCATTAAAAATTAGTTTAGACAATGATTAAGTGGCTTAATTTTCTTTATTACATACTGAGTTTGTTAATGGGTCCCCTCTCCTCTACCTAATCCTTTTTTAAAAGAAAATAATAATAAAAATTTGCTAGCACCCATCACTCTCTAGAATAGGACATTTGTGAAGGAGGATGCCATCTTGTTCTTTATCAAAGCCAACTTAAATTTTTTAGATGGTTGTGATTGCGAGTCAACGACTCAAGTCTGTTCATCCAACGGCTGGAGTGAACCGACCACCTTCTCAAAGTCATGCTCAATATTCATAGTAGACTCCCACACATCCACCAACTATAGGAATTATTTGAGGCAAACTCTTGCTAGTTGACTTTAAATTTGACAAAATTAATATTTTTATATTATATTTAAAAAAAAAAAGAGAAATACGTATCAAACAATGATATATAATTTTTAAATTAATTATAAATTACTTGGAAAATTAGTGAAACAACTTTCAGATTAGTTGTAGATTGATTTGCATGCATGTATATTTATGTGTTAGATTAGGTAGGGCAATTAAGTAATTAAAGCATTGTCAACAATAATGTGTAGCACAAGATGTCTATAGTTGCGTGCCTTTGTTGATGTGCATGAACAAAATGTGTATGATAATTATCATATTTTTTACATTATATCACTTTTTTTTTCTTCTTAATTTTTTTTTCAATTCAACTTTTTAAAATTTTATCGGAAACAACTGCAATCGAAAAGTACTAAAATTTATAAATAAATATTAAAATTTTGGTATTCAATATAAGAAATTGTTCACTTTTAATGTCGCAGTTTTGTGATTCCTAATAGTCAAAGTAGCGAATTTTAACTTCATTAAATATTTTAATGATAAATTTTATATATTTAGTGACTTTTTTTATTTCTACTAAAAATTTAATTTTTTATGCTGTATAAATATTTTAAAATAAATATTAAATATGTTAATATATAATTAAAATAAAACTGTCTCGCGATTGGTTAATTTGTAAGAAAGAGAATATGAAATAGTTGATAACTACAGTGTTTTTATGTTCAAATAAAGATAATTTATAAGAAAAATAACGTGAGATAGTTGACAGATACGGTATTCCGACGCTCAAATTAGCTGAAAATAAAAGACGGATGTAATGTAATGTTATAAAAAGCGAGTGTAATGTAATGTTTTGAATTTAACCGTAGTTGGATAAGAATGATCTATCTTAATCACTATAATTATTAATTTTTATACTATAAAAATATAAAGTTAACTATCATATTTTTTCAAAATTTAATTGATACCATTAATTGATAAGAAATCTGTGATCGTAAACGTAACGGAAATGTAATATATAATTTTTTTTAATAATAATTTTAAATAGAATCTCGTCCTGTAAATTGAGAATTTTAATAAAAATTTTGAGATTTAAAACATTCAAAGTCTTTTTTTTTTAAATATCAAATATTATCTGATCAGATACTACTTTGAACTATTATTATATTATATCAAGAATAGATTTAATTTTTCTCTCCAAATTCTGACTTCTATTATCCCTTTTGTTGATTTTACTTTTTCTTTTTAACGTGATTTTGTTGTGCCTTACTCATGAGATGAGATATTTGATGATTTAAATATTATAAGAATATATAATATTTTTGGATTGCTTCACAATTATGAGGAATTTTAAGGATGTAATTTCCATTTTCAGCACAATTTTGAATTGAGCTCGGTTTTTGAAACTTTGACTTGACGTAGTCGAGCTTAATTTTTTAAAGTTGATGAGTCTTGAAATTATAAGATACTCAAAATTATAATTAAAAAATTTGTAAAATAAGTAAATAAATTTAATTCGGCTTGAGTAGGACGATGGTGAGATATATTCACATGCCCCAATGTTATTAGGTTTATAAATTAAATCTTAAAGGAGGTTAATTAATTAATTAAATGCCTAATATATAATGATTGCAGAAGGAGAATTAATAATTTATTATGAATTCTTTTTTTTCTTAAAAAGGAAAGAAAGAAAAGAAAAAAAAAAGCAAAATCCAGGTGTATCACATGGCGCAGTGGTCTCTGAATAATAAAGGACTAACTAAGCCTGTTGGTTCAATTTCAATTACTTATTTTAAAGAATTGAATCAAATTGAAAATAAAAATTAATTAAATTAAATTAAAATAAATCAATTTAATTTTATCATTTAAAATCGATTTTGTGAATATAATTAGAGATATTATCAATTTAAATTTTACATTTTAAAATTAAATTTTAACGAATTTAAAATGTATTCCTTAAATTGTTAATATAATTTAATTTTTTTAATAAATAATAAAATCCCATCTTCATCATTTCAACTGACTAGATTGCATCCAAAATAAGCTGATCTCTAAACATTTATATTATTAGCAACAGCAAAATCAGCTTGATGAAGGATTTGGTCCTACTAATAATTAATTTTATAGTGCAAAATAATAGTATTGATGAGAGGACGAAATTGCTTTTAAAAAATATAATATTAATTGTTTGGTCATTGTCACTAATCTGTTTTTCAGTGAAGAAGAGTGCTGCTCAAAGTTAAAAATTAAAAAAAAAATTAATTTTGATGGAATTAAATTTTAGAGTTTAAAGTATTAAATTTAGAAAATAAAGTAATTTTTTTAAAATTATATATTAAAATTAAAGTTATTTATATAAAAATTATAGAATTATTGCAATATTGGCTGATCGATTGAATCTCTTTTTAAAATTATTAGCATTTTTTAATGCTGCCATGAATATTATTTATATTTTATTTTTTCACAAATTCTCAACGTTTGATAACAATATTATTTTGAATAGCTAAGTAAACTAAAGATTATGCATTATTATTTAATTTTAATGTGATGAGTAGTTGAACACTTTTTCCTTCAATTCATCCGTTGCTTAAATATTCGTATGAAAAATTTTACTCATTGGTTCAAAAGAGTACAAATGAGTAACTGAATGTTGAATGCATCTAAAATGATATGGCTTACAAGAATATGTGTATGGAACACTGAAATTTGCCTCATCTAATGTTCCAAACCATGAAGTAGCTAGAACATTAATGTCCCAGAATAGGCTAAACGGGTTGTCGTTGAATCCAGTTTCCAGAATTAATGAAGGACAAGCTCGTCAGTCCATCTATGTCTTTAGAGCCCAGCTTCTTCACCCAGCTTACCCTCTGCTTAGAAACAGCTCCTGGTCCATAGTTTCCATACTCTGCATATGTTGTTCGGTCCCTGTTCATTTCATAATTTCAGCAAATTTTCTCCTCAAAAAACAATAATGAATGAATTTGAAGGTTAAAAGAACTTACTCTTCGCCAACAAAATGCCAAGGATTCCATCCTTTGGGGTCTATAATTTTTGAAAAGTAACACTTGTAGAATATCACCCTAGAATACTCTCTCCATGGCCTCCCCAGATAGACCGGGGAAGTGGCCGGTGCCTTGCCGACGATTTTACAGTCTTTAAAAACAAACCCATTTGTGTCCTTAGGATTGTTTCTTCCCTGTGCTGTTATAAATCCACCTCCAACTACCTTTATTATACAACCCTACATGCGCACAAACGAACAAACACAAATGAAACATTTCAATGAGTTGCCAGTGAACTATGCATCTGTAACTATAGCATTAGGACAAGTACCTCGTATAGAGATTGGCCACTACCAAAGATAAAATCAACAGCTCCTTGAATGGTGCATTCTTTGAAGTAATGTCTGCCATTATCATCCCAAAGAGTGTCTTGAACCCCAGCAAAATTACACCGATAAAACGCAGATCTGTCTCCAGAAATCATAGCAGCTACTGCTGGTACTACAGGGTTGTTTTTGTTAAGGAAATTGTGCGAGTTCTGTGCGAGATAAAGTTACCGACTGGCATAAGCGATGGGCAAGTATTTTTTCACTTTTGTCGTAGAATATACATGCATGTGCTAATATATTAGTGATATTGCTTACCACAAAGCTAATGCTTTTAGCAACAGTGTTATCTGCTAAAGAAGTAAAAGTAGGACTTTGAGCAGTGGAAAAATAATCTCCCCAAACAATCTGAGTCTTTCTTTTCCCTTCTCCTTTAAGAATGATGTATGGTTTATCGTATGGGATCTTCACCTTCTCTCTACACAAAAACAACAATCTCTACGTCAAAAACGACAACGCTTTCTGAACTACAAGACAATTCTAAAAGACGACGAGGTCGTTACCTATATATGCCACCCTTGATATATATGCAAAACCATCGCTTGTTATTTGATGGAATGGAGTCAATAGCAGATTGAACACTGGTAAAGTTGCCGTTGCCGGACTGATCAACGAGGATTGCCACATACTTTAACGACCGAAAGTTCCGATGCCAATGAACACTTGAATGCAATTTCCCATTGGCAGATTCTACGTGAGAGCTGCCCATCAAAAGAGTAAGCCATAAACATGAAACCCATTGAAGCAACATTTTCATAGAAAATTTTAGAAATGAAAAATGCAATGTGGTTAGAAAGAAAATGAGAATTATAAATATGAAATATTCATAGCTTTCTAGGTAAGTAAATATCCTTCATATATATCAAGCAAAAATTGTAATTTTGAATTAATGATTCCCATTTCTTCTTTTTTTTTTGTGATTTTTTTCTTTTCTTTCTTTCTTTCTTTTGGTAATCTTGGATTTTTTTTTCCTTACTTAATTTCAAGAATATGATTTTTTTTAGCAAGAAATATGATAGAAAAGCACAATTAATTATTTGAAATTATAAAGAAATAAATCTGAAATATAATGAAACTTGTTTTGGAAATAGCAGTCCTTATTATTAATGTTTTAGCATTTTTTATACACTAGTTTTTGAAGTACATAAGTTGTATTTCCACCAATATAATTAAGTAGAATATAACATTAATTAATTTTTTAATAATTATTTTATTTATAATAAACGAATTTATTTTTTAATTCAAAAAATTAATTTAAAATAAAATAAAATAAATTTTAATTTTATAAATATTTAATTGAAATATTTTCTTAAAAAATGAATTATGTATTAAAATTTATACAAGCTATTAATTATTCTAAAGAAAAGATTATATAAGCCATAATTATAAACATATATATATATATATATATATATTAAATATTCAATTCTATATGTATTTAATAACACTGAAATTATATAATATAAAATTGATTTTTATGTGATTCTTGAATTTGATATGTAGCTATTTATTATTTATGATAAAAAATCACTCTATTATACTCTTATAATATTAATTTTACATTGATTTTTTATTGAAAAATTAAAAATAATTATAAAGGTAGAAAATATTTAGATAACATGGGGCGCTTATAATTTTTTAGCAATTTTGCTTTTTCTTATATATATATATATGAATTTGTAGCATTCCCAATACGGAATTATCACATCCAATTGGAAAGATATATTATTTTCATAATGAAATATCTCAAAATATTTTATTTATTAAAAATTACTCAAATAAAAACGAATAACTTAAATTATTAACATATATGCCTATATTAATTGGATTACTTTTAAGTTAAAAGAATTATAAAAGGATATCTTTTATGAGTAGGATTCCATTTAATTAAATAAGTAAATAATGCGATACGGAATAGTTATGAGTTTTTATTATAAAACGTGATAAAAATCTAATAAATTAACACGCTATTGTAAAAGTTTTTTTTAAGACTAAAATACCGTAACACTCTGGGTATCATTAAAATTTACGCTAAACAAATCAAGTTTTCATGAAAAATTATCGTTAGTGAATATAATTCTGCAGATTTTCATTATCTCTTGGTTGGTATTAATTGGATTTGAATCGATAACTAACTCCATCTTTTCACGTTATAAAAATTAATATACACAGAAATCAAAATATAAATTTTTATACACATATTATCAATTTAAAATAATTTATTATATTTACTTATTTTATTAATTTACTAAGTTGAACATCAAAATAATAGTTTAGTATATAAAAATAATTTTTTAAAATAAATTTACCTATTATTTATAATTTTGTAATTATTTAAAAATCCTTTACATTCATTAATTCCTCTTCACATAAACATTTGTATTTTCTTTTTTAACAATAATTAGGTATTTTAAATAATTAAAGTAATTATTAGGTTTTTTTAAGGCTGTTATCGTCACGGAAATTGTACGAGTTCTCTTCAAGAAAGTAGACACAGCAAAAATTAAAAAATAAAAATTATTTAAGCTATATACACAGCAGTGAGAAATTAAGAATACTATGCAGAATTAAAGAAAAAAAAAAGTAAAAATAATAAGTTTTTTCCACAAGTTAATTTTAAATTTTATATTATTCCCTTTATCTAAAAAATATTCTATAATTAGTTTAATCAAAATAATATTTGTTCAATGTATTACTAATATATTCTCCACAATTAGATCGAGGATCCGTAATTGCATCAAAATTTAATTTCATAAAACCAGCTAGAGGAGGTTGCCATCCATGAGAGGAAGAAGACTCTGTAGTTGCCGTTGGATTTTCAGGAAGAGAGGCAGTTGAGAAATCTTGTAGAGCCATAATAGTTGAGCTTATCACTGCATCTGATGATTTCCTTTTATGGTTGAAAGTGTAATCATTCCTATCCTTCTAGATGTGCTAAAGAAGGAAACTAGCCATGTGAAGTAATTCAACATCTTCGTCTCTCTTTCCCCACAAAAGCTATATTCAGGATTGATGTGAGGAAGCCTTTCATGGAGAAGAGCTTTGCAGGGAAGGCATTTTAAGCAGAAAAGCCATAAGAATATCTGAATCTTACTTGGGAGAGACAGTTCCCAAAAGGTTGAATTATTAGTAAATGAAGAAGGACCAGGGTTTCCCACAGAAGATTGATTCACCAAACTGAGTCCCCCCTGAGTAAGTCGCTGATCGAACAGAGTAAACACCATTTCGCTCAAAAGGCCAGATCAATCGGTCTTCTGTGAGGAAGATACTAATAGGAATAGCTCGAATATGTGCAGTGTCATCTTCCTCAAAATTCTCTTGAAGAATCGAAGGTATCCAATCCTTGGAAGCTAGATCAAATAATTGAGATACTTTATACATGCTTAAATCATGTGCCAGCTTGGCTTTAGGCTTATGAGGAAAAAGACTTGGGATCCATGCTTCTTCTTTGCAAAGAATAGACTCACCATTTCCCACATGCCATCTTAGGCCCTTCTTAAGAATTTCCCTTTTGAACCAACGTTTTCATAGATATTAGGACTGAAAAATAAAATAATATGGGAAGAAAAGCAAAATAATGAAGAAGGTGAGAATTAATGGATTTATATATCCATTGCTAGATGGGTAATTCTCTTTTGAAATTAAGCAAAAATTTGAAGGCAAAAGAGAGAGTCAAAAGTCTCATCTATTATGAAATTTTGACTACCATCTATTTGTTTCCTGCATATAGAAACCCCATTCCACATTCTCAAAGATTTTCAAGGACAATGTTGATGGGAAATGAACACAGGAAATTGATAACTGATTATTCAATTTAAGCCCCAGATTGCAAAAGAAATATATAATAAACAAAATAACAACCACAAAAGTAATCCACTCCAAAAACCAGCTGTTAAAACTGAAAAAAAATTTAGCTGCAACAATGACCTCAAAATTTTCACTTGAAAAACAACCTTTTCACTAAATCAATATTTGATTGGAGAAATAATGTCTAGCTGGGAACCAAGCTTCTCCTCTGCAACCTTCTCAGCTTTAACCCTTAGTTTTGTCAACTGTTTCTTCCTCTCATAGGCCACCTGAGCCTTCTCCTTTCTCTTCCTCTCAAGTTCCTGCAGGAAAGTCAGAGAGAAAGGTTTTACCATTATCCACAAGAGAAAGGTTTCAACATTACCCACAAGTCATAGAGAAGAGCATCAGATGTCATATAGAACCATGCATAGTATTTAAAACACGAACAAGAAAAAATATGCTAAAACAAGTAGAACAGAATGCAAATTCACCATACATAATGTTGACAACTCTTAATAATGTGAATATATCCACTGGATCCACAATCCCCAACTACAAATCTACAACTGCATCAAGTAACTTAGACTCCAACAATTGCAAAAGGTATAAATACAACATATTCAATGGCAAACTACCCGAATTCCCACTTCAATACTAATCAACAGAACAGAACAAAAGAAAGCAACTTCCATTTAATTGGTATAACTCAAATAACAAAATGCCAAGTAGGCAAGAGCTGTAAGGCTGGGTAGGAACTCCATACCTTGATGGTCTCATAGTGGTTCCATCCAACCTCAGATGAAAGCCTGCCCAACAGACAGTACTTGTGTCCAGCCTGCAGCCTCAACACCCTATTTTGCAGGATCAAGTAAAAACAAACATCAATATCCAGTGAAAAGTTAAATATTATGGAAGGATGTCATATTCAAAAGACTTACTTGAGAGCATCAGGGATCACCATCCTCTTCATCTTATCATAAGGAGGTGGAACACCCTCATAAGCCTTCAAACGAGCAAGGGCAGCCTCTCCACGCTTAGTCTTATGAGGAATCATCCTTCAAAACAAGAAGGAAATTTAGAGCACCAAAGAAGAAAATGAAAAACACAAAAGGCACCTAGACGTTTCATTTGTACCAGCACACGAATGTGCATCGGAAACCAAAACACAGTACAAGCACACCCTTTGGATTCATGACATTCTTGCAATAATGCATCTTTTGACTATTAACAGACATAACAAACAATCACACTTCCCATTTTGACACTAAACTAACACCATTCCTGGAAAGCACGATTCACTCATCTCCCAGAAAAATCAACTTAGTGCATAACCTTTAAACCCTTTAAAGGCCAAGCAGACAAGCGAGGAACTCCTTAATTTAAACGTAAGCATCTTATCTTTTGGCAGCGAATCTAGGAACAATCAACTCATGTTTCTTAACTAAACTCAGCAACTGTGAAGGTCTACAAAATATTTTACCAAACTTCGAAATTTGCAAAAATGAAAGATGGGATTTTGTCCTACAAGTCCAAAACTAATTTCATTTACAAAACCGAAAAGAAACCCAGGACAAGTTTTGATCTTACCCACGGATTGTGCGCCAGAGGATCTTAGCAGGGGCACGGAAATGGATGGGGCCATGAGAAGGCTTAGTGTTCATGCGCTTACGCAAGAACCTCATGTACTTCATCTTCTGCCTAACCAATCCACCAGAGATGCAAATCTCCTCGCACCTAACAACCACAACTTTTTGGCCGTTCAAGAGCTCCTTGGCAATGATAGAGGCAAGCCTACCAAGCATGTGGTGCCTTGCATCCACCACCACCCTCTTGGCGCAGATCCCTGACCCCGACACCATTGTATCTCTAGGGCTCGCTGTGTAGCTTAGCGGCTGCTGGTGTATGATAAATGGGAGAATGCATGAGCAAGGAGAGGTACCAAGGATGAAGTGGGTTTATATGGGTTCGTCCATTAGGGTTTCGGCCCACCCTTTGAAGTTGGATTGAGCTTCTTGTTTCATTATGCTGCATTTACGTGCATGCTAGAAAATACTAATAAAAAATTTAATTTATAATATAGTATTTAAAATTTAATAAAATATATAAGACTCTATTTTTTAAATAAAAAAAATTAAGTCTTATGATTTTATTTTGTTGGCAAAATACTTATTTTCTTAAAATTTATTATTAATACTTATCAAAATGCCACAATTATTAATTAGCTAAAGGGAAAATAAAAAATCAAAGTCAATTCAAATTAAAAAAAAAAAGAAAATTGATATTAATAATATTTGCTCCTTTTTCCTTAAAAAAACTTAATTTAAAAAAAAATGAAAATAAAAAGGCAAAATAAATATATTATATATCTCATAATTTTGGTATTTAATTTTATCTATGTCTGTCAAAACCATTTTGTATTAGAAAATTGATGAATAATTAATTATGTAATAGAATTGAATATTAATAATTGGTTAAATATTTTTTTATCCCATATATTAAAAAAATGCATTTGATAATATTAATAATTAAATAATTATGTAAGCTAGAAATTTGTAGGGAAAAGATATTAGAAATCTTTGATATTGAATTTTTTATTTTTATAACAAATACTTTTTATCCATAAAATAGGTCTAATTCTATTTTTATATTGATTAAAAACATGGTTTTCTAAATAAAAAAAAATAGTTAAAAATATAAATTTTGTGTTTTTTTTTCTATTTGCATTACTATATTAAAATTAAATAATCCATCAAAAAATAAATTTATATTTATTGGACGGAAATAGTATTGCAATTTACCTATCAACCTAAAATTCAAGCTTCTACATATGTCTAGCCTCATAACAATTATGAATTGGGATGTAAACGGATAGAGGACCCGCGAAAATTAAACTACTCCAATTCGAACTCAATTTATATTAGTAATATCTAAATCCGTTTCGAACCCGATTAAAAATTAATTTAAACTATATGTATCCGTTCCAAACCCAATTATTATTATCCGAATAAAATCTGAACTCGTTTAATCTTATATATTTTAATTAATAATTTATATAAAAATATTTTTCATTAATAATTTTCATTTAAAAAATCTAATATTTCTAAAGAATATTTAAATTTAAATTTTTAAATGAAAATATATAAAAAAATTTATAAATATTATTATAAAATATATTTTTTATATTAAATTAATTATTTATATAAACGGGTTCGGGTAGAGGGTACCATGTACATAAAATCCGAATCCGATCTAAACCCGCAACGGATATTATTTTTAAAATCTAAACCCATTCCAAACCCGATTATAACTACCCAAATCCGTTTTATTAGGGTTCGGTCGGATCGGTACCCGAAAATACTCGATCCGTTGCCATCCCTAATTATGAAAGCTAAATTTAAGCTAAATTTATTTATAATGTGGATTTGAATCAACACACCATATACAGTCGTCTTCTGTCCTATAATTTTTATTCACTTTTTTTATTAAAATATTTTTAAAAATAAAATAAAATAAATTTATAATAATTAATTTATATATTATTATAGTGTAAAAAAAATTTAATAATTAAAAAATAAAAAAATAAGCAAAAATGAAGAAGTAGAATCTATTCGTTGAAATACATGATAACCCTTTTTTTTTTTCCCTTAGTAAATTACATCACATGCTGCTGTTTGCATGGATAAAACTGAATATCTGTTGAACCGAGCTTGCAATATCTTCTGCTGTGAACCTAGATTCGCTTGCAATCTGCATATAATACAGGCAATAATTTAAAAAAATATCTTAAATATTCTAAAATATTTAACCAACATAAAGATCATAAAATATAACCACAATAACAATTTTCTGTTTGTTTCTGATGATTTTGTTCTGTGGTTCCTTCAAGTACTTCACTCGTTCTAGTGATGATATTTCAGACAAGGAAAATGAGGAAGAAAGAAGAAGACAATTGAGTTATACCTTGACATTGAATGAATAGAGAACAGTTTGTTCAATGGTAGTAATGTTGGTGTGGAGGATATTAAGTTGCAAATCTTCTAGAGCTGCAATTGTCTTAATGAGCTGACCTGGCCTTCTCCTAGATAGAATCTTGATCATAGCATCAAACCCTAAAACCTTCACCTCAACATCAGCCAAGCATGACTTGTTCTCAGCAGTTTCCTCTCGGAGCTCGGTTTCGAAGTCCACGAGTTTCATTTGATCATTTTGAAGAGGCAAAGGAGGGAAAAATGGAGGTTGAGGTTGCTGGATTGCAAGAGACGAATCTCCCATCTGCCTTGAACCTTCTCCATAGAGCCTTCGCCGCTTTTGAGATTCTAGGCATTGAAGGAGGTGCTCCAATTCCCTCACGAACTCAATGGCTCCGCCAATAATCGAAGCTTGGTCTCCCTGCAAAAAATTAACAAAAGGGTGTCAAAAACAGGAAAAGATTCGATAAAAAAGCAGCCAACTTTGAGATCTTTTCGAGGAAGTGAAATCTAAAATTTGATACCCTTTGTACGTAAGATCCCGGCATGAGAGACCTCAGAACTCGGAGATGTTCATTCATTTGCTTCCTTCGATTTCTTTCCACTGCAATATGAGTCATTCTTTGGCTTTCCACTTCCTCGCTTGTCTTGATAGTTCTTGGCCTTTTTCTCTTGTTCTTCGCCTCAGGTATTGGGTTCTTGTTTTGAAGATCTTGATCTCCAAGAAACTGGAGTTGCACCGACGTATTGTCTGAAACCCTAGCTTCTTCTTCCTCTCTAACAGCCCTATCTTCTCCCATGATTCCTGCTTTATTTTCCCCACTTAGTTGAGGAACCATTAGAGACTGTCCCTCCCTCTTATCGTTCAATACAGGAAACTTCAGGAAGTAAACTGGATCAATACCAGTTTCTTCCTCAGATATTCTCGTTTGATTTAACGCCAACTTCGGCCCAAAATCTGCAAATTGCATAACATCTGCGAAACTCAGTTTATCAAGAGAAGTTGAAGTGCAAAACCCAGAAGATAGTTGCTGCTGATGAGGATGAGGATTATTGAGCATATAATCGATCATCCCGTTGCTGTTATCGCCAGAAGCTTCACTAATTCGCGACTTAGTGAATTCTTGATCTTGTTGCTGATGATTATGGTGGTCTAGAGTGTAATCTAAAGCCGTATAGTTTACCTGTAACAAGTGAAGCTCAAGGTGATGAAATGATTTATCAACAAAAACACACAAACATCACTGATGATAAGCTTCAAGGTGAATCTACCGAGAAGTTGTCCTCTTTATCCATTGCTATATGTAAGGATAACTTTAATCGAAAACCCTGAAGTGATAGCTCAATTAAAGCGAGGACAAAAACCCTAGTGAAATAAAAAGTTGATAATGAGATCAACAGTTAATTCACAGCAATTAAATGAAAATTTACGTAATTATAATGGTTAAGTAAATACAAAAATCAATGAAACAGAAGTTGCATGGAATTGTTAGGGGAAAGAAGAAATAGCCAAGAGAACCTGTTAAGACATTAGAAGAGATGAAGGCAGCAGGACCACCTTGGATTGATATTTTTAGTGAAAAACATTGAGACGAGGGTTGTGGGCCGTGTCTTATATACATGTATGTGTGTGTGGGGTTTGTGGGCCATCAGGAAAGAGAAGAGAGGAGCCTTAGTGGATTAATGTAGACCTCATGGTTGATGAGTTAGCTGTTATTAATGTGCGTCACAGGCAAGCAAACGCTCTTGGACTTGCTTTTTACCACCTCTTTTCATGATCCTAATTAAAGAGATGAAGGGCTGCATAGTGTAGATTTGAAGTTTGAAAATCAGATTGAGTTTATTGATTTGCATGTGACATTCCTGCTAACCTCTCATGTGATACTTCTAATGCTTATAAGTCCAATAAGATAATTAATGCTCATTTCAATTGAATTTTTTTTCATGATAAAAATTTAAGAAGAAAATTGTGAAGATTTCCCTTTGTTTTCTCAATTAATGCAATTTTAATACGTCCTCCCTTATTTTATTTAATTTAGATGAGGTTTAAGGTTTTTCATTAGAATTAAGTAAATGACTTACTAACCTCATGTTTGCAAAATATATATATATATATATATATATATATATATATATATATATATATATATATATATATATATATATATATAGTAATAATTTATTAAAATATCCTTTTTAGTTCATTTATTATATTCATCATTGAAAAAGGTGATATCAAAGGAAAAAAAAGGATAAATGCATCGAAATAAAATAAACAAGGCGTTAAGCTGCAAAAAATAATTAATATTTGATTTTTTAAAAATTTTACTTAGACTCCATTTATTTTATAAAAAATATTTTTTATATTTTTTAATATTTAAGACATTCAAAAATTTAATTAACGAACAATACTTTTTTAGCTAAAGAAAAATATTTTTCACATAAAATATTTATCAAATACAAATACAATTTATTTATTAGCCATAAAGTGGGATGAAGGGAGTGTCTGTTTAATATTTGGAGAAAAGTTGTTAAGCTTAAAGTGTAGTTTGGCAAATTGACAGGTTTATGCAATTTTAGATGTTGGAAGATCTCATAAAAAGATCAAGAAACTAAACTCCATCAATCCAGTTTAACAAAATTCCAGGCATATGGGTATAGCATTCGATCCCAAAAATGCTATATGTCAGTCTTACAAACGGTAAAATATCACTAACTCCTTTTTTTTTTTCAAAAAAAGAAAAAATTGTTTTATCGGAATTTTATTGCCAGTGCCTGGCTAGAGAATAGGAAGGTAGCACTTTCCTTGTACGCATGATGCTTCTCAAGGGAGGATATAATTGTCATTCCACAGAAGCATATGTATGAATTGACAAAAGATTTTTGTTTCACATGATGCAACTGACTCTTCTCTTGCATTCTTTATAGAGGTAGATTTTTAGATACCAGAACTTTCAAAACAAGGAATTTGATGTATAGTTTTAGCTTAAATCCATCTTTTAATCAATTTGTAAATGCTAATACAAAAGAATTAAAACAATATACCCAAACCCATGAACATAATCAAAAGAAAAGATTCCGCATCTAATCCCATTGAAAGGGTAATTTATTCCTCAAATGTTATAAAAACACACGTAAAGGCAGACGATATCTCCAGAGTACACGCATATAACCAACGTAATAGGGTAAAAGCTAACACTCAGAAAAATCGCAAGAAAGTGGAAACTTGATAGCAGGGGCAAACAATCCAGGAAAAAGTCACTGCATATTAATGAAAACAATAAAAAAGAACACATTAAGACAGGTAAATCTGAAAGTAAAATGACTACAAAACGCTTCAAATTTTGTCCCCAAGATCTACAGAAGGTCCTACTATATGTTGATATCATGTATCTATCCAGTACCTAAAAAAAATTGGTTTACTCTGCTGATAAGAAAACCTTGAAACAAGCAAACCTGCTTATGTTGGCCATCACCATGCATGCAAGATTGAAGTGATCATTTGAGACGCATTTAATTTTCTCTGCCAGTTACAAGCAACATGATTTCTAACTGAGGACCAATGTGAAAATCGCTATGACCAGAATTATGTTGTGTACTCAAAGGGCTGAGGCGGCTGAGGCTCCTCATCAACAGCCATGGCTGATGCAGAACCTTGCTGTCCTGTAGCTGAACCGCCTGCAGGTGACACAGTAGATGATGGTGCATCTGTAAGAGATAGCACCTCTGGCTCAGTTGGTTTCAGGTCTCTCAGGAGGACAAACCCTGAGGGTGCTAACTTCACTGGTGCGTATCTGCTATCTTCCATAAATTTAATGAACTTCTCCTGGGCAGGAACAACCCTTGCTGGGTTGGTCAAAATCTCAAAAGAAGGTTCAGGCTCTGCCTTCTTCTCTGGCTGGCTATCAACCTAACAAAGAATTTAAATCATTTGATCAAGTTAAAATCATGAATTCTATCACTTGAGAACCACACACTGCATCAGAAAAAATAATAACTCAACAACATAATGGTACCCAAAAATAATGATGAAAAAGCAATCTAAAATTCAAATAGGAAAAGATAAAATTGCTTCCAGGTACTTGGTCTAGGAAACATGTAAGCAATATTAACCTGCATGGAATCCCCATCCTTCTCACTTGATGATTTCTCTTTTCCAGTATTTGATGCAGCAGATGAAGACTCTGCTCCTGCTGCCTTCTCAGCATGAGCTTTCTGCTCTGCCTCTTTCTTGGCCCTAGCTTTGGCCTTCGCTGAAGTTGACAGAACTGCAGTGGGAAGTTTCACAGCAGATGTGGTGGTGGGCACAGTGGTTGGCTTTGGATACTCAAATAAAGAAGGCTTTGCATTTGATATGAACTCAAATTTTGGAACTTTCAAGTCATAGTTCAGTCCAATAAAAGCTGTGGGTGAGAATGACAAGCTTATGAAATAGATGAGAGGATACCAATACCAAAACTGGCTAAAAACAGCTAGGCCAACTACAGCAGTGACTTTATCATGTTTTGTCTTAGAAAGCAATCTTATTGTCACATTCCTTCCCCCAGCATCAAGTATTCCAGAAGCAAGGATAGCACCCATCTTGCTCATGGTGTCTTCATGCTTATCAAGAATTATCTTTTCCAATTGACGCCTAAAAAAACCAGGCATGCATAACTACATCAGCTTTTGCAAAGGGAATAGGGTGATGAAGTGCATTAGGCATCATCAGTTTTCAAGCAAAACAGCATAAAGAATACAAGAGTAATGCAGTACCTGAATGTTCCAACACGAGAATCACTGGCCTCATTCATCTGCACCATGACCATAGCCATTGCAATAAGAGCACCTTGACGAACAAAATCGACAACATCTGATGTCAAAGGTTCTAGTAATGATATAGCCTCACTCAAGCCAGTGCCTGCACAGGAAATGCCTACTGCAAGAGCTGCACCATATCGTACATG
Organism: Manihot esculenta; assembly: GCF_001659605.2. Taxonomy (NCBI): domain Eukaryota; kingdom Viridiplantae; phylum Streptophyta; class Magnoliopsida; order Malpighiales; family Euphorbiaceae; genus Manihot; species Manihot esculenta. The sequence goes on from NC_035163.2 coordinate 27,570,959, forward strand.
TGGGTTATAGGACTCCGACAGTAAGGAGACAATTCGAGGAGTCTGCACCAAGAGTTACAGTATTAAAAATATCAAGTACAGAACATATACAGAGAAAACAGTAATATAAAAAGTAAAATTATACAAGCAAAAGAGAAAGAACAAGAAAACATCTATAATGATCTTAAACAGAGAATTACCAAGAAATACAATAGAACAAGAATGGTAATACCAAACACGACCATTGACCAAAAAGAGATTGTTGAAGAGGCTTGAACATACCTGCTCTGGCTCAGAGTAGAGGACAAATCCAAGTGCAAGAACTGCAGTCCTCCTTACATCATCACTGACATCTGACACAGCAAAGTGCAACAGTTGGCGGATGGCCTTGTTGTTTGCTGTTCCCCTGTAGGCCAATGCTAATGCATACATGCCACCATAACGAAGTATTGGGTCCTGATCACGAGTCATTTGCTCAATTAGTGTGTCTGCTTCTTCTTCTCTTCCATAAACTGTGAGCGCTATTCCTAATGCCAATCCCCTGCAGCCAACAACAACATGAAAAACAAGGCTAAGAACAGAATTGAAAGCTAATCGCAGTTCCATAATGTGATTCCAAATTTACCTAATGATCTTCTCATGCTGTGTCTCATGAGCGTACGTAAGCATCTCACTTGCTTTCTCACTTGCAGTTCCAACCATAAGCAAACCCATACTTATACCAGCAGCCTCACCAGCAACAGCACTATCAGTGTACAAAGCACTCTTGATATCATCATAGATATCTTCATCAGCAGTTCCTAAAGCTGCCAAACCTAGACCTAAGCATGCACCATGTTGAATGACCTGCATATGACGTTTCAATATGAATTTAAGAAATATCAAAAGCCTCTCTGTTCAAAAAGAATCTATAGTAGACTCAGAAAGTAACCACACCTCTACATTTGTGCTACGTAGGCTATCACGAAGGAACTGTTTGATGCCCTCGCCATGGTTCGCATGAATAAGACCCAGAGCATAAAGAGCACCTCCTTCTGAGTATGGACTACCTCCACCACCAGATCCACCCTGGGGTAGATAAGGTCTCATCAGTGACCTTCCCTGCTGCAGGTGACCTCTGTGGATGACACCAAGCCCTGCTGTAGCACTAAACTTGGCCCAATTTGTGGCCCTGCTCAACCAATCCTGATAATAGATAAATGCTAAAACTCTTCAGTGAATATAAAAAGTAGAAATGCTTGAACAATTTAAAAAGGAAAAAAAGTAATATAAAATAAGGATCCTTTACTCACCAAATTCTCCCTGAGGAATGTATCCACAGTTGTTCCAGCATGCATAATTGCATTAGCATAAATAGTTGCACTGTGACAAACACTATTCCTCATCTCAACAGACTGCTTGATTGTCTTCAGAATAAGAAGATCTGATCTGTAAGCAAATTGCAAGCGTTAGTTGTAACTCCTTTCCATTATCCCCCCAAGTGAGCAACAAACTATTTTATACACAGAAAAGAATTGTTATGAAATTAAACAATTTACAAAATGGTAAAAAGAAGATTTCTTTAAAAATGTCTCACTTGTTATGACTGTATAGAAATTGTAGAGTCAACTGAATTGATGTCTCTCCAGATAAAATTCCCTTGATTTTTGTCAGCCGCTCAGAATATATTGCTTCATTTGGATCTGTTTCATGCACAATGGCAGTTGAAGCTGAAGATCCTTCTGTCATTTGAACATCCTCTGAAGCAGTAGAATTTTCATTTTGTGCAGTCTCTGGATCACTAGGTTTTGGCTGCACCGACTCTGAAGATTGAGACTTTGGAACCGTAAGGCGATCTCTAACATTTAATAGAAAAGCTTGGTGCTCATTCTCCACAAGATCAAAGGCTATTTGAAATGCAAGCAAAACATCATCCTTGTTTCCAGAACGCAAAAGCTTTTCCAGTATGCTAGCTACACCTTCAGGTTCATCCAAGAACATGAGACACTGACAGATGCTCAAGTAATCAGGAGAAGGCAGCTTCTGATAAACATTAACAAGAAGTCGGAACACCTGTAGAACGAACCAAAAGATATAAATTTACATTAATGTCATTGGGTAGCATTCCATGACTTGGTCCACAGTATGAACCAAGTATCAGACAAACAAACCAAAATACAATTTCTACAGTGAAATGGCCATGACATACAGAAGAAACATAGATCTTTTCTGAACTAGCATAATAACCTCCTTACCTCACATCGATATTCTCTACGATTAACAAAAGCATGTGAAACATTGATGCAATATGAAAGAGTTCCATGAACATTATCACTCCTTGTTATTGCTTCCTCAAGTTTGTCCAGTCTTCTACATTCAATTGCAATTCCCATGGCTTGTTGGTATTTTCCATCCATGATACACCTGAATGAAGGAAGCATAAGAAACTAAGAACAATGAAGACATATCAAAGTAGATAAGTTGGCGCTTTGCATACTTGTCCAGCATTCTCTCCACAATAGCCTCTAGCCTGGAGTCCACTTTTTCTGCCTCAGCATTTGATTCAGTAGCCTTTGACTTTAGACTAGCATACTCATCTATTGCCTTAGCTGAGGATACAAACAGAAACCAAAAAAAATCAAGTAAACCACTGAAGGATGAGAGAATTTGCATATATCAACATCACTTCTTAAAATATATAGAATTTAAAATATAGGCCAGCCAAATGATTAGTC